>NW_020799101.1:20670197-20820419 GCF_003259725.1 Athene cunicularia
GTACTGGGTTTACATGGAGAGGTTTTGGTAGTAGGGGAACTGCAGGGGTGCCGCTTTGGCCTCTGTGAGAATTGTGTGTATATATAATTTTTATAATTATTTTCTTTTTAAACATATTTAGCTAGAAGGAAAATGTTTGGTTGGTTGGTTGGTTTTGGGGGGGGGGGTATGGAATCAGTAAAGTTGAGGCAGGAAGGGATATCTGGAGAGTGCCCAGTTCCTTCCTTCTGCTTGAAGGTGGTTGTTCATGACCATATCCAGTTGAATTTTGAATATCTAAGGATGCAGAGTACACAGACTCTCCTGACAACCCTTAAAAGAAGAAATAATTTTTCTTATGTTTAAATCAGGTTTCCTGTATTTCAACTTGCACCTGTTGCCTCTTGTCCTGCACTGGACATCAATGAGAAGAGCTTGGCTCAGTCTTCTTTAAAGTAAAGAAGACTGATATTTAAAAACATTTATACGATTCCCCCCCTAAGACTTCTATTTGTTTGCTTAAAATTGAGATTATTTTTTTTTTTTATCTAAAACTTTCTTCTTGGCAGAGCAAGGGTTTTTTTTAAGAGTTCACTTCCGTTGCAGAGCAATGAAAATATTTTTCATCATTAGTCATTCTTTTGATTATCTAAACAATATATAATTTTTAAAAAATTTATATAAGATTTTTTCAGCATTTAAAATCCTTTTTTACACATTTTTTCAAATCTCTTCTGAATTTCATAAATTGTTTCTACCAATTCAAACAAGCATTTTAGACTGATTGATATTTTGATTGATCTAAATATCTACTAATTACTTGGGTAGTTCTTAGATCAGGATTTGTAACAGATATTTATATTTACCAATATGTAATGTTAGAGGTGAACTATAGCAGAGATCTGCACTTCTCATTTTGCATGTGATTTATTGGTAAGCACTTTCTAGAGGTCCCATTCATTGTATGTCTTGTCAGTTCCTCCTTCTTTTCTAGAGTTTTTGTGATATTTTTAATATAGTAAGAAGTATGGAGATATCAGCTCTAGCTTCAGTAGTTAAGATACTTCATGAGCTGCATTTGTAGATGTAGTTGTACCAGTTATAGAGGAATACAACTCTCAACTTTGGTTCTATTTCTGTTTCTGAGGAATCGTTAGTTGCAATGAAAGTATAACAGAAAACTGTATGTTTAGTTTTGACATATGACATTTGCAGAGGGCTGAATAAATTTATTAAAATGTATATATTGTATTTGAAATCAAATTATACTAAAACTTGTAAACCCATTTTTCAGCTCACCGGATGCTTATAAAATATTTTAAAGTGTAGTCATTATTATTCAAAATAAGAATAATATTGGAATCCAGAGTCTACATTCTGATACTAACTTATGAAATATTTGATATAATTCAAAGTGCAGTGAATAGTTCTGATTGATTACATAAATCACTTTATAATTCTAGTGGAATGTGAGCTAAGAAACAGGTCTACACTATACGTTCTATTGGAGTGTAATTTTAAACTTTATCTTAGGAAAGAGTTTTCAAATTTCTTTGATTGTTTACGAATATAAAATTTGAATTAATGACTTTTCAGACAGAAAAGCTTTATTGCCTATTCTAAATTATTCTTTTTGGCACTAGTTTTTCAGGATTGGTCTATATGACATTTTGAAATGCAGGCATTTCTGAAATGAAAATGAGTTGTTGGACAATACCCACAAGTACTACACACCAGCTTCAACCAGGAAGCAAAAGTGAATAAAATTACAATATAAAATTTAGTGTGACTGTAGCTCTGCAAAATAATCTCTGTTATGGAAAAAAAAGTAATCTACAGATTACAACAAAGCAATTCTGGTTTATTGCCTTATTGTTTTATTTAACATCCCATCCCCCTCCCCCAAACAATAGGGGATTTTTTTTCAAGTGCTAGCGGAGCTAAAGACTAGTCTTCAAAAGGATCAAAATTTATACAATTTAAGCTTAGTATCTATTCTGTTTGGGTATGCACATACAGGTTTATAGGCATGTATATCCACATTTCCTAACAAGATTGGGTTTAAGGCACAGTGATAACATTTACCTTCAGTCAGTTTCAGAAGCAAATAGCCAGTCATCCAGCTTTTATTCATTATCGGTTTATACTGTGGCCCAGCTCTTCCACCATGTTATGTCACCATGTTTGCTGGGTTCTATGCATTATAAAATCACTTACGGTAATCAGCAGGAAACACGTTTAGCAACCAAGGAATTAAGTTTCTGAAAGAAAGTAGATGTGTGGTAATTAATAACCAACCTGTATATGTTTAGAGCTATAATCATCCTTACTAAATGCATAGATCAGAGAGGAACTAAATTACTAGAAGCCTACCAGTTCAGCCTTCAGGAGTGTTATATAGGCTGGGCTGACAACAAGACCACATATTTGTTGTACATATTAACAGAAAGTGTTAAATACTTATGGTGAAGTAAAATTCATAACTATAAACATATGAGACATTTTTAATATCATTACTTCCTTGCAAATACTTCCAAAACACTCTTTTAGAAATAGTGCAACAGATAGATCTATTAGTGTTTGATTGCCAGTCAAATTATTAACTTAAACCAGTAAAAGAGAAGAGAGCTAAGCAGTTTTTTTTCTCACAGTGGTCATGCATTCAGCAGGTTTCAACGTGATAAAAATTATAGTCATAGAGCTGGTTTTGTCCTGTTTCACAAAGGTAGACATAAAGGAAAAGGCAGGGTAGACAACAAAAATTTATTATTCTAACCTCTGCACTCCAGCCATTATCAGTAAAAAAAAAAAAAAAAAAAAAAAAGTCCTAAATCTTTTCTTGTGAAATTATAGAAGGAAAAAAAAAAAAGTATTTATGGGAAAAGTATACACACTTCAGTGTAACAATATTTTTCGATGGGAAAAAAAATAGCATCAAACACTTGCCAACCAATTCCAGATCAACTGTGTTCTCTGGGGATGTATTTGCTCTTCAGTCTTGTCTGTATTCTAGTTGTAGATTGTATAGATGTATCTAATTTAGCCATAAACTGGCCCTAAATTAGCTATTTTTCATTAAAAAAAATCCCAACATGCGAAGTGCAGAGCTGCAGCAGGATTGTTAGCTTTCCAAGGTACACTGTCTGGAGCTTTGGCCTGGACCCAGGCCAATGACCAGGGTCAGGGAGTGAGCTACACTAAGATTTTAAACGCTCACAAAATTTGACAGCTTGGCTCAGCAACACTTCTAATTTCAATACTGAAATATTTCTGTATTGTGTGATGCTTGGAGCAAATACTTGGAGTGTTGTTTACCTTGGGATTTTGATTTTGGGTTTTCTTTCAGGATGTGTTGAATTTTTGGGGAGTAGTGAGGTCGGGGCACCTTTTTGAAGAGGCATTTAAGATCTTTGGAGGCTACCTCCTATTCTGGGCTATATCTTCTTTTGGGAAAGAGAATAAGGGGGAAACATTACAAAGACTCATTAGCCATACTAAGTTGTAGACTATTTCCATTTGTTCCTCTCTAGCTGCATGAAAATTACATGTCAGTCATATATGTATATGAACCTCAGATTTTGAAAGGGCCATCTTTCATATACTTTTGTCATTAATATCTCAAAGCCACATGCAAATATGCACATTCATGTGTATAAATCACAAACATTATCCCATCAAGTCACAAGCTGTACTTGTGAGGTGTTTTCAGCTGCTCTAATGAAAATGGTTAGTCTGCCAATGCCCCTATGTATGCTGTAGTCTCATATCCTAGGAAAAATTTGTGTCCAAAGGTTTTCTGTGTCAATTCCACTGTGAAGGACCTGAACCAATATTTTTGTTGAATGTGGTTATTTCCACATTATTTTTCAGGTCAATACTTTTTTTTTGACTAAATTGTGACAACGTTTCTGGTTTGAAGAAAAAAGCTTATCATGCTTTATTGAAAGAGAATTGTTAGCTACAGTTTTAACTTTTTGACTGTCAGAACCCAGTCCAAAACTGCATGATTTATGAAGACAGCCTTGCTTTCTGGTTCTTTTTCAGACCCACCTTTTACTCTCTAAACAAGAATCTCTAAATATTTTTTTTTAAACCACTTTTATTTTAAAAATCTCAGCAAACTAAACATTTCTAAACTTAATTTGTACAAATAATTGATTCATTCAGTTCATGTTAAAGTTGGCTGAGTGTTATACCAGAAATGCTATCCAGTTATGGCCAGTCTGGAATGACTATTTTTTTTTAATAGGAGCCATAAAGGCCAGGCACCAAATATTTAGCTACTTTTTTTTTTTTTTTTTTTAAAGAGAACACATTTACATTGATTTATTAATTTATAATCCTCTTTCACATGGCCAGAAGTGAAGCCATTAACATAACAGATCACTCTTTAAGTTAATAAATGCTGTCTTTTAATGTAGTTCTCCGTAGTGTGCAACTAGGCATATGATTAAAAAGCACAGACATACACTTGATAGTGGAACAATCCCTTCCTGACCCTAAAAATGACCTCATGATCAATTGACAGGTAAGTCACAGTGAAGTAATTTTTAAAAGGATAGTGTAAAAGCTGTAAAACATGAACATTGACATATCACAGTGTACCCAAATGAGCTGTCATTCACTTTTGAGGATTTTGATTTATACTTTGCATCATCTTGTCATTACAAATAGTTTGCTTTATTTTAAAGCATGTCATCATTTATTGGAAATTCTTAGTTTTTTCTTGTTTTTAATGTTCTATTGTATCGGCATCTGCTCTTTTACATTTTATTACCTCTGGATAGAAACTGATTAAATTCCTACAAATACCCTGGGAAACACTGTTAGCAGTCCAAAACTCCTGAGGAATATATAACCAACCACGCAGGACTTATTGTCAAAGCATGCAACATTTCTAGTATATTGTTTGCTGCAGTACTGCCCAATAGTTGCATTTCAGCCTACTCTCAAAAATATCATCATTGGCCTGTTTGTTTCAGTAGGGTTGTACTGATTTATATTATCCAAGAATTTGGTCCAGAACAGACTTACTGAAATCACACTTCATAGCAATTTCTTCCTTCTTCCTGTTCCCTGGAATACAATTATTGGTTGCGGTTAAAACTTTTTCAGCATGGTGATTTGTAGTACAAAAATGTAGTAAAACATTTTCAGTTTACAATGAGAAGGAATACACTTCTGCAGAAAAAAAAAAAAAAAAAAAAAAACAAAAACAAAAAAAACAAACCCAAACAAACATATACAAAGTATTTTCCAAATATATATGTTCTTTGTGCTGCAGAATTCCTCCTGGGCAAGTAATTTAATCTTTCTGTGCCTCAGCTTTCTACCTGAAAAATGGGAATAGCATTTTTTTTTCCCAAATGCTTTCTTTCAATCTTGTCTGACTAAAATATTAGCTCTGCTATGCAGTAACAATAATTACATTTTACTCCATAACCATTTCCCAAACTCAGCCAAAAGTCTCATATAATTAAACCAAATAGAAAACTTTGGGCCAAATACAGCTTCTAAAAATTCTTTTTCTGAAGACAGTTAATGAACAATTACAAACTAGGGCACTAGGAGAACCACAGGGTAAGAGAACTGTCTGATGGCCTCTGGACTCATCTGTGCAAAACAGTAAGACACAAGTATCTGTCCTTTCACTTTACTGATTAGTTAAATTCACTTCTTCCAGACAAAGAACAGCAAAGCAATAAATCTGTGTCTGCTCTTTATGCAATGACAGAAACAGGGCAGAATATGTGGGAATGATATGTTATCTTGAATATTAATTTGTTATGTTAATGGAACTAATGCTTTCCATAACAGAGAATGCCATACTTTAACATGCTACCTTGACCAGATTTTCATCTTTTAACTCTTCATGCTGCAGTATTTGAGGGTATAATTGCAAATGCTTCACATATCCAAGTAACAAAAGCTGTATGCTGTTTCTCTGTTCATTTAATGTCCTGTAATTCAGATTTCAAACTAATAGAATTTTACTGGCAAAAAATTATTTGATTGGGGTATTTCTCATTCCACTGGATAATGCCTCTTCTTAACTAAATTTATTCACTTCTCATTAATTATCCTTCAACTGCAATAAAGAATACTGGAGACAAAATGCTAAATAAAAAACCTGTCAGAAACTAATGTCCCTAGGTGGATAACACGAACACACACACATTTTTAACTAATGTTCACTGCAGTCAATGGTAGCCTTGACATCTGTTGAGTTTGGACCCAAATTCTCCTGTTTTCTGGTCACCAGGCCTCTGCCAGGATTTCATTCTCCAATTCACCAAGAGTATACATATCAGCAAGTGGAATCAAGGCTTCCATTACAGACATTGCAGAGTTGCCTTTAGGATAGTTTCTCTCCTTGCAGTACTATTTGCATTTTCAAAGCCATAGAACTGTAGGGCAATTCGATCATCAGGTAGAATTTAGTTATGTTCAGAAATCACCTTGGTCCTCTCCACAGTCATGATTACTATGCATGTTTAATACATTGACCGCAGCTGCATTTTTCTACATTGCAAGTAATTCTTGTACTTTTCAATATATATGATCCACAGCAACAGATAGGTAGTATTTTTGAGCTCTCTTTCTCAAACAATTTTCAAAATGTAGACTTTTACTCTACTTTCTTATACTGCAGAATAGTTTAGGAGAAACCTCTTGAGATCATCTATTCCAATTATATGCTTAAAGGACAAGCATGTACATTTCAAGAACACAATGAATAAATTATTATATAGAAAAATCAAAAATATTTCACATATGTTCACTATGTGTGATTAAGAAAAATGTGATATTAAAAAAATCTTATAACTGAGACTAAATGCCAATGATGAACACTTTCTGATGAAGATGCAGACTACATATGGCAGATCTATGCCCAAATGACTACCGATTTACACATCGTCCAGATCTAATGACTTCCATTTTGTAAAAAAAATCCCCCAGACAATACTGTTACATCATTACGAGTTTGTTTTATTTTACCTATTTTTTGCTATTTGTTACATGAAGCTGTTATGCTGCAAGAAACATTTTGATTTGCATTCAAGTTCTTGAGCCAAGTTTATAGTAGGCTGTCTCAACATAAGCCAGTTCACTGGAACATTCCCTCATGTATCACCAAATTGCATATCTGGAGTCAAATTTGTCAGGTATTTTAACATCAGGCAGCAAATCTACACAGCAATTTAGAACAAGAACTCAAGAGTAATGTCATGGGTGTGGTCTAAGAATTTACTTTGAAAAAACCTTTTAAGTTAAAAAAGAGTAGAAAATGGTAATAAGTAGAATTTGTAAGAAGTAATCTAGCTAGTTGTTTAGGCACATTCCTAAAAATAAAACCAGAAAATACTTTTTAACCTAATTATAAATTCTGTTTAAATTAGAGAATTAAAATATTATGAGTACATGTAAATTACTTCTTCCTGTATCTTGGATTTTCAGGTTTGAAGTAACTGCTGAAGGAAACCTTGTAACTCGAACCCATCCATTTTGGCCAACAGCTGAAAACAATCATACAGATCTTGAAATTACACAGATGTCGATTCAGGGAATAGTTTCTTTTAAGTCAACAGCATCAGTGCTTCTCAGGATACTGTCACACGAAAACCTACACTCTGCAAAAACTAGTCTTCTTATCTCTCTGTTGGATATTGTCGTCCCACTGTAACACAAAGCAGCCTTAACATCATATTGAAAGTTATCACACTGAGGAGAGTTCATGAGTACAACATTGAGATGTAGATATATTTAAATTTATTAAAGGTTGACAAAGCACTGATGTTGTATTTCAAGTCAATATATCACAGCACCTAACAATGAATTGCTAAAGTGAAAAATTAGATCTCTGAAAGGGTTCTCTCACATAAAAAATAAGTTGAGATATGAAATATCCCAAGAGGAGATTCTTAGGGTCTAACCGTTGATAAAGAAGCCTATGGAGATTTGATTGAGGAAAAAAAAAAAAAGTGTAATATTCTCTTTTTACATGGGAAGCTAAGCCAACATGCCAAATTGAAGACTATCTGGAAATGAAACATAAATGAAGAAGGCCAATGAAAACATAATTACAAATGGCCTAGAAATAACAACAGAATTTATGAAGAACAGCATGAGCAGGGTGGGCCAGGAAGCACTCAAACTCCCATTTTACATTCTAAGTGTGGGAATTAAAGAGATTTACTCACATGGAATCTCATTTCAATCAGTCAGAAAGATGGCGTGGAATTCATGCACATCCCAAGACTAATAGACCACAAGATGTTTGAAATTACACAGGTTTTCTGGTATCAAAAAAACAAAGTGAGAAAAACAAATCCTTTTCAGGAAAGTGTCCAGGTGCCTTCCCAGAATCAAAGATTTTAAATGGCAATAGTGCAAATATGAAAGGAAAATAGTGAATAGTGGCACTGGTGTTGAAATGGAAGAAATATAAAATAATATAAAAAACAGAGCAGTCTAAGTTTTCCTCATTTTTCTACATAGGGAGATACTGCAGCAATGAGAAAAGAGAATACTTTGAAAAGTCGATTTCATACTACAACAAAGTGTGTCTATTGAAATTACAGGATACTCTAGACTGCATGCAATAACATACTAGTGCTTTCTTCTGGACAGCACTATGGAAAAGGACTATAAGAAAGTATGTTACAAAAAAATATAAACATTTGGAATTACATGTTTGAAAGTCTCTGGAGACGGCTTAAGCGTGTTCATCTTCTGGCACTATATCACAGAACATCTTCAAGTAAGCATGAATTCATCTGGATTGAAATTAATCCTCAGCATTTAAAACTTCTAAAATGTTTAGAAACAGTGGGAACTCATTTCTTTTGGCATTTAAAATAAAATTAAATCTCATGAGGCTTCCTGAGTTGCCTGTAGACCAAGCAGCTGTCCTTTTCTACTTATTGTGCAAACTCCATGTCCTGATGGCTCTGGTTGAAATTCACAGGGAACCAGTTGTCTTTCTCGAAGAGGCTGGATCTGACTTAGCACAGCACAGTGAAACACAGGAAGCTCAAAGAGTAGGAGAGCTGATATGAAATCCACAGGTTTCCATGGAAGAGCTGATGAAACTGATAGACTCTGTAAACTTTTACAGTTTTAATGAGTATAAATATTTTCATTAAAAAAGAAATATTTCTGAGCAAACTAGATAAATCCTTGGGGTTTAGCTTTCAAGAAGTATTCACTAACATTCAGTCTCTAGGGTGCCTACAGATCAATAATGAAAATTATCATTTTATTATAAAACTGTCATCTCTGGTACTAGAGACTCTATCCCTCTCTGCACCAGTATTAAACTTTCAACCACTACATTTTTTCACTATTCAGTGAGATTGCTACCTGAACTTTTTATTTATTAGCTTGGTTATCTACATTGTATTTATGTTCTTCAATATCTTTAAAAAAAGTTTCAGACTCCATTTCAGTGCTCTTTCATACTTGATCCATTCTGTCTTCTTTTTGCCTCATCTGAGGAATTCCTGAACTTAATTTGATCTTAATATTAATGTGAAGAGAATTTGAAATAACAGTTGTACAATATAGTCATGCAAAAATGTGCTTTATTTGTCTGACATTTATGTATCCTGGTAAGTGTATTTTTAAAATAATCAGAAGGTCTTAAGCTGCAAATGAAATAGGAGGTAATATTATATGATAAACAAACAAAATGGGCCACGTTCAACTTGGATATAATTTCTTTTATTTTAGTGGCATTACATCAGGAATTTATTTGACCAGGTGTACTCAGAACAGCAAACACAAATTAAAGCTATTGAGAAGGTGTTAGAAAATAAGCAGGTGCAAAGCACCTAGAAAAGGGATTTACAGTTCTCACAGTAAAATTTTGTAAATTCACAGACAAATCAAACACTCCTATAGCTGCAGCGATTTGTGAGAAAGTTACATGTTTTTCTGACCTATGCTGCCACATTGAAAGGTTTTGTGTGGATATTTTCTCCATTTTCAGTGTTGTTGCTGCTCCTACTGTTATTGAATTATCCAGGCAACATGAGGACTCCTTTTTGCACTACACTACAGAGACTCAGCAAAAGAGAGTATCTGCCTATATTAGATGAAGTTATACAAATGATAGGAGGAAGGATACAAAGAAAGAAACGAAGTTACTAATAGATTTTAACTTTTTTCTATTTTAGGCCAGTGCTACCTCTTATCTCCAGATATTTCAAATAATTGATCTATTTTGGTGAAAAGAACCAAGATCTCTTCAGTTAATTAAATTGTGAACAATATTGCATGAAACATTATAGCAACGCCATAAACAATAGCAGAAAGCTGAAAGAAATCCCACAACTCTCTGATAAAGATTGTTAAGTTTTATGTATCTGAAACAGAAAGTAGAATTTCAGGAAAGAATCACCTTACTCTGGAATCTTAATGTAAAATTGTTTGTCAGCAGTTGTTTTTCTGTGTGGGGAACATAAGACAAGTTAAGGTTTCATTCTCATAACTTACATACTTGCAAGTTAATTCACTTAATACTACTATGACAATGAATAAGAATGAACAAGGTTAATTTTCTCTTTCTGAAAAAAAAAAACCAAACTAGAAATTTTGAGTAGCAGAAACAGCTCAGGTATCTCTTAAAACCTCTGAAGCATCCCTAAACTCTGAAAGCCAAGAAGAGCATTAATTGTAGTTCATGTTAAGGATCATTGTGTGCAGAAGTCCTTTCAAAGTACACTGATGATTTATGTCAAACATCAGAGCATTGACTGGCCAAATATATTCCACACTTACACTATCTGATACATATGCTGAAGCATTACATTGACTTCAAGAGTCTGAACTGTCTCAGTCTCCAATGAAGCATGTACACAACAATTTATTTGTGACTATTCATGTGAAGAAAAGCTTCCAGTTCATTTTGCTGAGGCATGCACCTCATGGCAACTTTTATATTGTAAGGAAGAGTCAGGCTTTCAAGCGAGAGGTAAAGAACTGGAAAAACTATCATGCTGCTACCTTGATCTGAAAGTTGTAAGTGGGAAGACAAGAGAGGGCTGAGAGTTGTGTAGAAAGAAAAAGAACCAATAGTCATGCAGATAAATATATATAGTGGTGTGATTCTCTGAACAGGACTACTATGAAAATGTTATGGTTTAAATTATTTATTAATAATTTATCACATCCAAATATTTAAGTGATTTTATTCAAGGATTTGTTTTGCTTAGATCATCTTATCAGGAGGCAGAAATAGTATTCTGGGAACTTAAGTAACCCATGGCAATAAAGAGACAACTACAATAACTAGCCAGTTAGAAAAATCCAACAGTTAAAAAATGTTTCTATAGTATCCTTACTATAACTTTGGTAGCAATAGATGACAATTTTTATTATTTTATTGGGTGATCACTGATTTCCTAGCCACCTACATGCTTCAGGCACAGGAACAAACTGCAAAAACAATTCATTTAAAATAATGGATTCATGTCTGTTCTTCACAGAGAGGAAAAAAAATTGAAAAGATGATCCAGTATCTCAAAAAGGCACAGACACCAAGAACCAAATAAAAATAATAATAATAAAAAGAAGTGGTGTCTTTTATTTAAAAATACTCAGATTTAATGATAACTAATGATTCCTGGCTTCTGATTTCTTTATGCTTTAGTCTATGTTACTTTTTGAGAAAATAGTAACAGCTTGGTTAATCATTAAGTAAATTGCAAAACATATGAACTTATAAAGAATGTCAAATCATATGCACTGGATCATCAAATTCAGTAACAGCTCTTCAATATAATACATGTTTGGGAGAAAGTAAGTATTCTGTGATAATCCCCACAATGTGACTTCCCGGGTTCTGGTAATAAGAAAAAAGAATAAAGATATATTTCAGAGAAAACATTTGGAACAAACAACTGAGAAAACAGTTTTTGGTGAAGAACCTCAGTTAACAAAATAGTGATTCAAAATCAGAAGATATCACCGTGTATATAAGAACGGAATATCTCATGAAATGTAATCTACTCTTGGATGAACCATATGCTGACCATAAACATGTTGTTGACATGATTGGTCGATACTTTCACAAAAGCCAGAATACAAGACTTTCCCTGCAGCATTCACAGTATCCTCTGTCAGGAGTGTTTCTTGTGAAGGGAATTCAATCTCCATGCTGTAGTTAATCCTTGACCTTCCATCCACGTCTGCCAAAGAACGTGACACTTAGTGTCAATTAGTGATGTATATTGTGACTTAGACACGGGTCCACTGGGACCTGGATTGCAATCAGCAACAAATTACATGGAAGGCTTTGAACAGATCAGATCAGATAGTCATGAAATGTTAGCCATTAGACATGATTTAGCCAAATTTGAACTGGTAACTGATAAGATAGTGGCTCCATATTACTACTTCTGTTATTCTACTGACGATTTGCTGATCCATCCAAGATGCGTCTAGGGTCGTATGTCTTCAAAGATATGCACCTGCACCAGGGTACTTCAAATTGTTTCTATTGCATAGATAAGTTTTTTCATGCCATTGTAGTCAATGTGCATTTTGTTTACAAACAGAGCTAAACTGAATACAGAATCAAAACCAATCAGAAAACAATATAATTATAAAGGGCTATGTATTTTTAATGCATTACATAAAATTTCCCCTGCCAAATATTTTATTTGAATTTATTTTCTGCTGTAGTACAGTATAATAGCACTAGGACTACGTGTATTGTTTTAGTCTTCTATAAAGTTATCACTGACTTTATCATGAGTTAACTAGAATTAGGCCTTAAGTACTGTATATGCCATCAGAAATTCTCTAGACATTATCTGTAGGGATGAAGCACTTTTCAGTTTAGTTCATGGTACTCTGAGATAACAAATTTAATATTACTGTTAAAATTGAAGAGTAAGATGCATCATCATAAATAACATGACTGGACATACAGGTTTGCTTTTACAAGAAAATGAATTCTTTATTTTAAAGAATTAGAAACATAAGGAGCCATCTGAGAAGGATTTTTGCAGACAGAGCATTAAAACAACACTGTGGAGGGCCAGAAAATCTGGAAAATCATTTGAGATGGTAGGAAATACAGTAGAGTACTATATATAGAAAAGCCAGGAGGAGCAGTTCCAGAAATATCTTCTACTCACCTGTAGGAAAGACTGTAAGCACAAATGGGTTCCCATTCCAACTCTGAAGATCTTTACAGTTACAAAAAAATATACAATATAAAGTAGGAAAAATAAAAACTTGTACATAAATCTGAAATATAAATGTTTATACATTTTTACTTGGAATAAGTATTTGAACCCACATCTAATAAAAAGTACATGGGTGCTTTTAAATATACAGAAATATGTAAACTATGCATAATATTGGGGACAGCATATCACCAAGTTCTTTCTGAAGGCATGAATGACTGGAGGGAAAATTTCATACTAAGGATTGCCACTGCTCACCAGGGTTTTCCTTCTACCTATAAATAGGGCCACAGATAAGATGATGCTTGTGAAGCTGTGACGGCTACTAGAAACCTTTCCATTGCAATACACAACCTTCATCTTTGTGCAGGCAAGAGTGAGGAAATACTCATGGTTTCAGCTCTTTAGGTTAGGAGAGGACCTGGTCAGGGCTGACTGGATTGCAGAAAAGTGAAAGGACGTTGTGGATGGCATCATTACTGACCTGGGGACTCAGCTGAGTGCACCTGGAAAAATCCACTAAATCCATTCCTGAGCAGAGAATAACAAGAATATTTCAAGACCAGTGATGCCATAAATATTTGTGGGAACCAAACATTCTTTTTAAACACATTTAATGAACAGTGAAGCTGAGTGAATGTATGATCTTTTCAGTGGTAGCACTCTTTTAGCTCCAGTTTAGGAGTTGGTTACTTCAAACGAGATGATCTTTAATGATATTTTTAACGTCACTTAAAATTCCCTGAAATCTTTAGAATTTTTCTAAATTTATATTGATATAAACAGCTGTAAAACTGATCAAAATCTCATATTCTTGTCAGGTCTGGGCATTTTTTTTTTTTAATTATTTTTCTTTGGTGTGTTTATGTCTACTAACTCTCTGTTATGAAATTCTAACCTTGCTTCATTTAAGAAATTTTGAACTTGGGTAAAAATGTAGAAAAGACATGCAGCTACTGAATATTCAGTATAAAATTTCCCCACTCTGTCTAGAAAAATAATTAAATCAGCCCTTACTTAACAGAAGTTCTGGATGCCTTCAGCCAAATTAAAATATCATCTGATAGTAATTTGAGGATTTTTTGCTAAAGGAAAGAAGAAAACAAGCAGAATATTTTTTAATGGACACTTCCTGGGAGAGTTAGGGTAGGTTTAACAACCTTCATGATTTTGCATATTTGATGACCATAGGAGTAATAAGGTTGTTACAATAGTAGCTTTAGGAGCTTCTTAAATAGCTGTAGGAAAGTGTTATTGTCAGCCTGATGTTGCTCTCTAAAATCCTCTGGTTAGTTTAAGAGAACCTGACAGTGAGCGTCAAGGTGTGAAAACTGAAACATAGCAGTACCCCTGGGAAAGCAGACAGTAGAACTGCAGATCTGGATATCAATACTTTGATACCATATATAAACACATTTGATTTTTTTCCCCAAGTGTTATACTAATAAATGGAAATCAAAAGAGAGGCACCCTCTGGGATCTTTTAGATTCTCAGATTTTAGATTCTCATAACCCCTGAGCTCTGGTGACTCTGGTGAGCTCAGGGGTTATGAGGCATTGTCTACTCAAGATGGAAAAAAGGTCTGAAATTCTTCATATTGAGACTGTGGCACAGAACATGTAAAGGCTTTTTTAGAGAAAACATCTCTAGGATTACTTATTTTAAATGATATTGAAAAGTTTTAATTCAAAGAGTAATCCACCTTTCTGTTGTGTGGTTCTTTTTTTTTTGAAAGTTGAATGAATCTTTGCTATAAAACATTAATATTGTCCATGGTCACAGCACCATGGAATGAATTTCATTTATACACTAGTGAATTAATACACATTTATTCTGTATAACTGAGTGAAAAGTGATACTGAAGTTTATGCTATGTTCTGCTTTGAAGCATATGAAACAGACATCATGTCTGAGAGATGCAGTTTTAATGATACAGTACATTAGAATTCATTAATTTCTTAGAGATTTGTGTGCTCTGTTGTGCATGCACAGAAATGCCTACATGGGTACAGCAGACACTGTCAAATGAAAGAAAAATAAATTACTTTGTTGTCAGTGCAAGAAAATCCAACCTTTATCACTATGTTTTGCATGGCCAACAGAGTGCTGAATTATTATCTCTTCTGTAGACATAAAAGACTAGATCCACACAGAATACATGCTGATTATAAAAAGTGGCAGTGTTTCCCTGCACCTGCTGCATCCCAACTCTGTAGTGTGACTAGACAAAGTAAAGTCAACCCCACATGAGGCACATGAAAATGCTTCATGGACTGTAGTAGTGTTAAAAAGGTTGAGAACTATTAGTCCAGAGAATCTATGCCACGCTTAAGTACAATCAGTGTCTACAAGTTTTTTCATAGCAAGTGTAATTGGATTTATGTGAGAATTGTTTTGAAGTTGCAAATATTTTGGAATGGCCTTCTTTTTTTTTTTTTTGTTTACACCAAATAAGATATTACTTTCTAATTGGTGGCCTATTGCAAATATATAACAATACTTTTTAAAATAGTCCCAATTTCTGTAACTCTGACCTGAACATGTTTCTTTCAAAAAACCTCAAAAGCAGAAAATTGAAAAAAATTTAATGAGCAGTGACTTATCAAACGTAAGCAGATATGATTCATTTGTTTATTTCACATTTTTAAACATCAGTAGGTTACTTATACATGACAAGTAAATTTGATTCTTGGGCTCAATGCACATGTGATATTCTTCCATATGGGCAAAACCCACAGAACTGCAGTTTTCGGTTAGCCAGTTCTGCTGTATTTGCATAGATTTCATTATTAACTGAACATACATTAAAGAACTTTTTAATGGGACACTATCAAGTGCTTGTATATAATTGCATATATCTGTAGTTTGCTTTAGTTTTAAAAGCCTCTTAGACACTTTTGCTTTGTCAGAATGGTTTCTCTTCATTGGGCAAATAGCGCTATTTGAGCACAAGACAGTTTGACCTACTGAAAATATAGCTAATTTTGTTGTTTGAGCCTTAACTTGGTTACTGTAACTGTTGACACCATACTCTGTCGGCCTGATTTAATCTGTTTTATGCACCTTTGTGGTAAGGCATAAAAGAATGTATATTCAGCCAGCAATAAAGGTCCCTTGGCATCAGAGCCCCATCAAAGAAACAGCAAGGTTGGTATCGGTGACATATGTATCTGTATGTAAAGCATACGGTACCTCCGTAAGATAGTCTTCACTGGAGGTATATGGGTTCTCTCCAGGCTTCCCATAGGCTAGGTGAGATACGTTGCATCAACTTTACAGTTAGCTCAGGGAGTTTCTTCAGCCCAGCAGTGGAATGTGCAGTGCAGTGTATCTCCCTCTGAATAAAAACTTCTTTCCTAATGAAGCAGCATTATCACAGAGGTCAGGTGGGGAAGATAGCAAGAAGGAACGGTTTGGAGAAGAAGCCAGGAATTCTGTCTGAATACATGGGGCTAGCAAATGCAGATACTGTAGCTTAGAAAATAGATTTCTTAACTTGGCCAATTATGCGCTGAGCGAGTCACTATCCAGCATGTATATCAGAAATCAGTAGCTTTCTGTAATGTTGTCATTTGAGAAGGGGAAAAAAAGCTAAACAATTTATTATTTCTCTTCATCTGTTCCAATTTACCAGTCTAGTTAGCATTACTTATGGGAGAACAGAGAAGGGAGAAGAAGCTCAGAAATTATTAGGTAGCACCAAATTTTGGTGCATACTACTGTCTACTACATTTTTACCAGCACTAGCACAAGGAAAAATCCAGAAGTTAAAAATAGAAGTATGCATCATTTTCCTGCAGTCACAATTACTGTTTTGCAATTTGCAGATCAGCAGACAGGGGTGAGGTGTTATGACCCAGATTTTGCAAATTTTGACTACCATAGCACTACAGTAATAAAGAGCAGTTAATGTTGACTGATTTCATAAATAGTTCAAGCACTCTCCATTGTTCATTGTTGAAATTTAACATACATTTCTACTTAAAGTGAAAGTTAAAACAGAGGTCTAAATAGATTCACATATTCACCAGTGATTTTTATGAGGTAATAAAATTGCCTGTCATTTTCTAAGATTGAAGGATATATTGTCTTTACCTAAATGTTTTTGAAAATTACTCTCTCCAGTTTTACATGGGAGTCATAGGTGAGTGGGGGGATAGTGAAGTGTGGGAAAAAAGTTGTAGCCATGATTTAAATTGCTAAATTATATGGAATGATAAGGAACTTCCCTATGCAAGTTTGGACTGAGGAATGTTTTTCAAAAGAGTTCTCTTTTTTTTATTTTTTTTCCACAGAGAAATTTTGTATGTTATGTCCAGCTGTATCTAGAAGAACTGTTACAGATATTTTATGAGTATGATTTCTATTCACAAACACACGCGATCTTAACATGCAAGCTTATAAATCTTCCTGAATGTGTAGTCAAAACCAAATTATTTGGGCTTGAAGACCTTTTCTCTTATAGAATGGGTTTATTCCTGGCCACACACAATGGTGCTGTGACCTTAATTACAAAAAGTAACTACAAATGCATCCATGTTTTTTGATTTCTGGAGTAGGTCATGTCGCTTCTCCTTGCACCTAGTAAAATTTCCAGAGTAAGATAAACTTTAGCTAAATTAAGTAACAGTAGTTCATCAGAGTGTGCAGGGATTGTTTCTCTCCATGCTGTTGTTATATGAAAATTCTGCTGGAATGGATTTCTTGGGTGGCTAGCTTGTACTGAAGAATTGTATTAAAACCTTCCTCCTTTAGATATGACTAGTACCCAGACTCTGTGCTACTGCATATTAAAAAGTTACATACAACATGGCTTGGATATCAACATCTTATATCTTCATATTTATACTGGAAACAAAAGAGATTCTGAGGGAATCTATTCAACTGTAAAGTAAAAGTAGGCAGGTATGGACTTCATCTCTGGCTTTCAGATGACTAGGGTGGTTAATCTGACTATCTCCAAACTGTACATTTGTATGATCACTATTAACAGCAGCTACAAAATGGAGAATGCTCTAAGGGTTAGACTAAAAACTGCATGAGGCAAACTTGGAACCTGCATAGACTGTTTCAACTGTGAAAAAGCATATTTTAATCCAGTAGATTTGGAATATGATTGGATATATTAATACAGTGCTATTTAGCTTGAAGTCATGAAACTTTAATAACACATATTTGACTTCTCCAATATACACCCACAGATTTTTTGAAGCAAAACTACTCTTTTTAATGAGAACATTTGTTCACATAAATATACTCAATGAATAAAACGTCCTGAAAGCTTATATAACTTTTCTAAGGTCTGGATGGAGAGTTAACCAGTGAAATGCTGGGGTTTCAACCCCAAGCCCCAAATTAAGGCTGACATATGGGTGATTCCCACAGCCCTTCACAAAGGGGGGGTGAGTTTACCTTTAGGCTTCCCTCCAGGGTGGGTCCAGCCTGGCAGACAGAGCCATTGGGTAAATGAGCCCCAGGTGTCCCACATTGAGTAAACAAGGGTCAGGTGTCCCACTGAGGGATAACAGCTGGGACTCCTTGCAGGCAGGGGCAGTGTCTGTCTGTGAGGTGGATGCCCTGTGCAGAGTTCCCTGTTGGGGAAGGACCTCCTGCCTCCCTGGGACTGGGCTCCAGTCAGGTCTGGCTTTTGTAAACATGGGCTGTGTGGAGATTCAGTGTGTGGCTTCCTTGGTCTTATGTGTTTGGCTTGTTGACTTGGTTGTCTCCTGTCCCTTCTATGGGAGACTGCATTTCTCCATTTATTCCACCCCTTGTTGGTTGTGTGGTGTTGTTGTTGGGGTCAGTGGGATTGATGTTGATTATGTATCATCTGACTGACATGTTTGTACCCCCAGCGCTCACCCATGTACTGACCCTTTTGTATCAAATACAATTTGGTTACTGGTTCGTCTTTATGCTGGCTGTGTCCTTTATTAGGACTGTGTCCAGGCCTAATAACTGGCAAAAGAACCAGTCAGTTATTAAAGATTGTCAGCTATAAATGGAAAGTCACAGGGCTGAGCTCTTCAAAGACAGGCATGTGTATCTAAAAAGCAAGATATCAAACTTATGTCCTCTCTGTGACCTAAAGAAATAGGACTGTAGATCCTATTATTTAGCTTGCAAGCTCATTCATTCTCTTGCTACTCCCTTAGCCCTCTTCCCTTTGAATACATCATATGAACAGCTACATTCAATTTTTTTTTTTTTTTTGAACACACATGCACACACTATACCCAGATGTGTCAATCTTTAACAGTAATAGGTCACAGGAGACCTCCAGGTGCAAAATAGCAGCAGTTTCAAACAGCATTGAGAATGCTCATGGGAAGGTGTAATGTTTCTCACTGAAGTAACTGGTTGCATTTCTAAATATTAGGGCTTCAGAGGAAACTTTGAAAACAGGAAACCTATAACAAGGTTCATTTTTGTTACTGTTCTCAAGCCAAGCTGGTACTGGAAAGGTGCAGTATTGCTCCATGTGTTGTTATGAGGAATAAAAAAAGTACCAGCTTTCCAGATAGAGGTTTCTTTCTCCCAGGAACATTTGATCCCCTTTGGGATGGCAAGTACACTGATTCTAAACAAAATTCCCATAATGGTGCAACCTAGCCTAAAAACATTACATCAGTTGGCTTGAGCTGACCTCTCTGTAATTCAGTTCCTTCCAATAAATATGTGCAAGCTTAAAGAACTTTACTGAGTACGTGCATGTGTGAGAGGATTAAAAAAACAAGAAGATAGAAGTGAAGGCAATCTTCATTGATTCAAAGCAGCTCGATCTTCATGGATTCAAAGCAGCTTCCTTTTAAAGGGAAAATTGTTGCATTTACACTATTACACATTTGTCTACTTAATAGCGAGCAGAATTGAAAGTCTAAAGATGAATTTGAAGTTCAGTTGATCAATTATCTCCAGAACCTAGAAAACTTTTGTGATATAGCTGCCTAACGCTATATTCAAATTTCAGACCATAAGAAAATTGTAGACATCTGCATACTACTGTCTTGGGGGAGTGTGTGCTGCAAAGGTAAGTTTTCCATAGTTCAACTCAAGATTCGCTTGACTTGAGCAATGTTTAGACTGATGTAGAGTGATCTACACTGCCAATTATCAATAAAGCAACTGCTTAGTTGAGGGCTGAGTACTGTACCATCTACTTCATCTGCATGAAATTCACTGGTCTACCACAAGTTTCACTGATACGATTGTCAGGAGGGTTATGATAGCTAAGGAAAACCTATGGGTTTGTTGGGTTTGGTTTTTTGTTTTTTTTTTTTTTTTTTTGTATGCATTGAATGTTTGCACTGTGATTCAAATCTGCCTCAGCTGGTACTAATGGCTCAGCTTGCAATTGTACAGCACTGTACACAAGTATTGCCACAGGGTTTTGATTCCTTCTGTAGTAATTTCTTTATTTTCTTCAGAAATTACAGTCACTGTCTAACTTGATATCAAGAGAATATTTTCTCACCTTTGAATGCATTTTTGCATTTCTTCTTCTAACCCAAACTGTACTTTCTGGATAAAATTGGAAATTATATCACACTTGGAGTAAAGCAAGGGACTGTAAGTCATGATTCACCAGCTTAATCTCCTGTATAAAAAGTCTTCTCAGAACAGATGATCTGTGGAGCATGCCAAGCCTCCAAGACAGAATTCATGTAACAGGTGAGGCAAGAATAAATTGCTATAGTAAAATTAACTGTGCTGGTGTAGGAAAACAAAATCATCATACACTCTGCAAAGAGAAATGATATGCTTACTCCTTTTGGTGATGCAGGTATGAGGACTATATAATACGAAACAACATTTTTAAAGTGAAAGAATGACCTGGAAGATTCAGTCTTGGTGAGTCTTTGATGGATCCTATAAAACTTTCTGAGAATGCACCCCTTTGCAGATAACATTGCTCTTTTTCCAGCATCAGTTATTATATGTTTTAGATGTGGGAGCATAAACAAGTTACTGTAGAGCAGTCTGGCATGTGTAGATCACCTTCTTCACAGTCCCTATGCATAATGATATTTTTACTATATAATACCCTCTACTAGAAAATAGTAAATGCAATGAAATACCCCTCTTTCATTGTGCAGAGACACTCTTTTGTCAGCTATGCTATTTCATAGACTCTGTGGGATATTGCAGTGTTACTGTACAATAGATGATAGGTTGCTTCTGAATTATGCCTACCTCATTTTTGTTCATGTATTAATAGGCTGATTCTGACAGCAGACATTCTGTGTTTTCTAGGAATACTACATTTTGTTTATGCACCACATCAGGCTCACTGCCAAAGACTTAAGCTTCAACCTCAAACCCGACATTATAATAACAAGAATGTTTTATACCATGCTTCACTCAGCCTCAGCAATCACCTTATTCCCTTTAATGGTAATTGCCAGTAACAAGACTGAGACAGCATGGGGTGAGCTCATGTTAGGAGATCATTTACACTGCTACTTGCCAAAAAGTGCAGTTCGGTCAAGTGTCAAGTTCTAGCGCAATCCTGCAAAATGTAATGTCTCTGCTTCTCTCTACGTAACCGTGACCTAACTGCGAACCAGAATTTCTCACATAACAGGTAGCTCCAAGAGTAGCAGAACTTAAAGTGTTTCTTTGTCTGTGGCTTTCATTTATAATATCTTTCTCCAGTATGAATTCTTTGGTATCTTACAATAACATCATTTAGCAGAATCTTTCCATCAGTGAGAGAGGCAGTGTCTCTCTTCATAGGGTTGTCTATTTTCATTAAATTCATAGGAACTCAGTTTCTTTGAATTGTTGCTGTCAAGTGTCAGTAAGATATGAAACTGATAGTGAAGGAAAGACAGGCAGAAAGATAACACAACTGATCAGGGTGCATTTTTTTTGAGAAATTATTAAAAATAACCTCAAATATCTCAGAAGTGCTAACTAAAGCACCCAAGCATAATTCTAACAAAAACTATTGGCAGGGTGCTAGAGCATCAGATAGAAGAATAGCAGATCTCTTGTCCTTACCTGTGACCAAAGTTAGATTGGCTTTCCGGAAAGCCTGAGCTCTTCAGCAAAACATCTCTACTACTTACACTGAAAGACCATAGGAGCTTCAGTTCTCCTCACCATACCAGCTGCTCAATGCACCGACCACACCCATGCTATGGTGTCTTGCAATGGTGTGGGTTACACATGGCTCTTCGGCTGACAGTGTGGTGACCAAGAGTGATCACAGGAGTGGATGACACTGGGGTCAAGCACCAACACATTATTTCTGTTGTAACAGCAATGAGACCAGGTTAATGCCATCACAGTGCAAAACACCACAGCAAGAGTCGTTTGGGGACCATCAGTCAGTCTGACAGTCATAAAGTGGTATTCCTACCTTTCCTTGCAGGATGAGGCAGCACCTTTTTAAGAATGCTGGAAATACCATTCTTGTTATGCTCTTACCTTTGAACCTACCCCTACACCCACTCAAAGATACCCCCACTTTTTATTCCTTCTTCTTCTTAGATCCCAAGCTTTTTGTTTTCCAAAATTTGTTTATTGTATAGCTCTCTGATAATGTTCGTATCGCTGGGCTGACAGAGTGTGTGCATAGTACTCTCAGCAACTTCGCCACCCTTACAGCCCAGACTGGGGATTTCCCTTTGTACAGCTCACTCTTAGTGATTCTCTTCGTGTCAATATGTGCAGCCTCCTCCCCAAGGGACCAGCAGCACAGAGGTATGCATCAACTTGCAGCTTAGTGAGCAGACAGGGTTTCACTGTCTACTTACAATAAGTCTCAGACCATGGAGCACACCACAGAGTATCTGTCTGTCTTTGACTTCGATGTTGCAGTTTCAAATCTAATGTCAGATCCAAGGTAATGATTCCCTATAGATGATGCTCTAAAGCACTGAATATTTTCTGGTTTGGAGAAGCACTGTGAAGCCATCCATAGTATTTATGAGTCTCTCCCCACCTCAGCAACTGTATTTTTTTAATTCTAGAAATAGATTTCTAGAATTTTGCACATAATTCTGGAAATATTTGTACTGATTCAGCTCTTTCTTTAAATTTCTTTCAATAATGATGTCCGTTGAAGCACTTCCTGTGCCTTAATATCTCTTCTGTTGAAAATGATCATGTTATATGCTTAAGATACTGTGGCTCACAAAGGAATCCATGTCAAAAATATAGCTTTTTTTAAAAATTTTAAATCAGTTCTATTTATCAAATAGATAATGTTCCAATTATAAGATGTTTTAAGAGTATGCCTGTTAAATAACTTCAGAATACAAGTTGTAGCATGTGTCAAGTCTCTCTATATGGTGAAACCTTAAACAAATACTTAGTTATAACAACTCAGAGTTAAGTGTCCTGGTTGTACATTCTTTCCTTGCACAAACATAAAGTTGTGGGGTTTTTTTCTTCACAAGGTCATATCATTTTGCTAATGGATTTAATACCACCATTTGGTCCAATTTCCTCATGTCTACTTCAATCAGCACACAAACAACTATACAGCAGGAAAAGCATAGAGATTCATCACCTTCATTTCAGGGCTTCAAGGAAGCAATCTGTTATTTCTTTTCCTTTGAAAAACTGTATTTAGTGATGGGTGAAGAAATTGAGGAACAGTGTGCAGTGAGACCTTCCCTGGAGCAGAGCCAAGTCCAGAACCATTGAGATAAATGCAGTTTCCATACAAACTACATTGACTTTTCCTATTTTTTCAACAGTTTGCTCTTTATTGTTTACTTCCTTGCTTCTTTGAACTTTATGTACCTCCTTTACTTAAATTACAAATTTAATTTTCACTCTCACAGTTTTTTGACTGTCTCCATTTGGCTTAATTGAGACCTGTTTCTGGTAACTGCTGTTTTGAATGAAAGATTTATACTGGGTTTTGTTTGTCAGTTTTTTCTTTGTGGAGTCCTCCTCTCAGAGTACCTAAGTTAGCAGTGTAAAGCTCCATATAGCAAACCTGATTAGAACAAAGTAATCACAGTTGATTACCTTGCAAGCTTCACCTTTTTATTATATATTGTTTCTGTCATGATCAGATCAAGACTTTACCAGTACAAAAGGTGCTAGCATACCAGGAAAGTCTAATCTAGTTTTTTAATGTTAATGCACAAAACTTAAAAGATAATTTCTCCTATTTTAGTAGACCACTACCTTATTGTGCACTATGGGAAGAAAACAACAATGAACAACCAAACAAAACTTCATTGTAAAGAAACTGAATAAATGAATATTCAGGGACACCAACTAATAACTGAAGTTGTTTGATACAACATATTTTGCTGTCAAAGTGGTGATTCCTCAAAGACACCTTTCTTTGCAGGAAATTCCATGACTATTCTGAAAGGTATTGGGTTTTCTTTAGTCTAAAGTTAACAGAAAAACATAATCCAGTCCAGATTAGACAGTTTAGTCATTAGCCTGGAAGGGGATAATCTTTTTGAAATCTTTGTTTTGTCTGACTTGGCAAGGACTTGATCTCAGTCTCCCATACCAGAGATGGATTTTTAATGCTCTTCAGGAGTGGATCTCTTTTTGTGTCTCTTGAGATTTGTCTGTATATTAATAAGGGGAGAAATCTGAACCTAAATCACATCATGAGTGATTCTCTTTTCACTGTTCTAGAATACATCAACATTTCCTTCTGTTTACAGGGTGCAAATCTGATTTCCTGGAAAAGTATATAGTATAAGTCACTATTCACTGCTTTCTGATACATTTTCTATGTCTTCCACTATTACGAAAGGTGTGTTAAATTTTTACTCTCTCCTGCTCTGCTCCATTAACACTGAAGTCTACAAGCACCTGCATGGCCTATATAGTATTCATTATTTTCATATTCTTTGCACTAAAAAAAGAGGTATTTACATTGTTTTCTTAGTGATACTCTCACCCTTTGGACGTTCATTCTCTATTAAATTTGAATTTTACTGTCTGTAATACATCTGGAAGTCAGCTTCCAGATCCTGTTTATGGGTAATTGCAGATAGCATGTAGTGATGGTAAGAATAATTTTGTATGTATCCACCCACAGAACAGAAACAAGACCATATGACTTCTCTGGCCAATCTCAGCTTAATAAAGTATGAATACTGACACTGTCTAAGAAAATTATGATAATAAAAATGTATTCATTTTAGTTGTCAGAATACTTGAAAATGAGTGACTAGGAGGAAATTGTTCTTTTCATAAATAAGGAAATATGCTAAAGTAGTAGACTATTATTTAAATATGTTTCACTGACATGAATACCCATTTAATGTGATGAAAACCATTCATGTTTTTGTAATTTCTGATTTTATATTTATTTTTATGTTAAATATGTGAATAGTTTTTTATGACAAAGCCCCCCACTATTTTAAATGAAGGGGAAAAGAAGCTCAACACTATATTAATTTTCATATATTAAACCACTTCAGAAAATTATTTTGGTTTATGAGTAATGAATAGGTGCAAATTTCATATAAAAAATTTTGTTCAAAGGCATATTCTCTGTTTTGATTATGTGAGTTCATTGAGATCATATTCATCAAAGGAATATACAAGAAAACAGCACCTGATTTTTTTATCTTTAATTAACTGTCTGAGTATTTGAAAGAACTTTAATAGCATTACAGAAAATATATCTGATAGTAATTACATATTTGCAAGGATGGTATCAGGATGATATTTTATTAGTATAGTCCAATGCAAGTGAGTCTTGCTTTGGCCAGACATCTAGAGAATCTACTCTGAGGGAAAAAAAAAAAAACAAAACCAACTCTTAGAAACCTCTGAAACTGCCTTTGGACAATGCCAACATGAACTAATTTTGCTTAATTGAGGATTGTGAGCGGTACTTGATGCTTACATACAACATGGTTTGTCCCAAGCACTGTTCTGACAAAGTAGGTCTATGAAATGCAGCCTTCCATGAGCACTCAGTAGCTGAGCTGCAATTATTTCACACCCTCCTGACAGACAGAGAAATTATCTGTGTCACTTTTCATTGTTACTCCTACCCTCTAACTTCTTAGTTCTTCAGGTTGTTATGTATCTATGAAAGTAAGACTGAGAACTATCTACTAGGTTTTAAAAAATGCATAGGTGCGACCTATGGTAAAGGTCTCAAAGGAATGGGCAGTAGACTGTTAAAACATAATTTCTAAGTCAAGACAATCTTTGGTGAGCAACATTACTAACTTGAGGCTGTTAGATGGTCTAAACTGATTGATAATCCCATTTCTGTTCATTCTAAATGGTTTGGACAGTACAAAAGTGCTTTGGCATACTTAGGAAAGGTCAGGAGTTTAACAAATTGTAGTGTTATACTACTTTGTCACTGTTGAAGGTGACAAGACCTGGATTTATCAAGACAGCTAAGGGGGCATTAGTCTCCTATGCTGCAGCCTAATTATGTTGTGTGTGGTCTCAGTCATTTGACAGCAACAGTGCATTTTGTATAATCACCCCATCCATGTTGGTCTCTGTTTATCTATTCACCTAGGGGAATGTAATTAATGTCTGTTGCAATGTTTTCTCTTGAAGTAGACTGCAGACACTAGATAGATCTCTTTCCACAAAATGTTTAAAAGCATTTATAATCTTTTTTTCTAGTAAAATGGAGGGAAGAGTGCATATTATTGGTCCCATTGAAAGAGGTCTAGCAGGCAATGTTAGAAAGTGAAGAAATAATAATACTGGCTATGACATTCAGGCTGAATACCAGTAAATTTTTAACTGTCTCTGTAGTGAGGTTCTGAACAGTTTTCTATTAGAAAAATGATATAAAATAAGTGAACTCTTTTCAGGATGGATCTTGATTCATGCGAGAACTTGCAAGTGTCCTGAATATGTTGTCCTATGTATGATCCTAACTGTGTGTATATCTTTTGAGTGGGACATTAGCAGTCAGGAATTAAAACTGCCGACTAGTACTATTCTCTACTCCTGCAGTAGTTGTTTTTACTTTTCCCTAATCACAGGCATAATTTTACAGCAGCTTGGATTATCTTTATCTACATTTGATCAGAGTTAGTTACTTCATCATTCATAAATTTTTGTCAAATATTATGAAAACAAATTTCAACTTTTGTTTGGTTCATGAATGGTTTAAATATTGCTGGTGGTAACTTACTGTTTGAACTGCGAATTGTGTCACCCCAGTAATATGGTTTTGCTCCATGAATAGATGACCTCCAAACAAGAGAATTCTATTTTATGTAGCAAATATTTCTGAAGTGTACATTTCTGTAAATATTTTACACATGAAAGTGAATAAAATTTTCCAAGTATATGAAATATTCAAAGAAATATATTCAAAGAAATGCTTGTGAAAAGTTTTTAATACTTGCTAAAATCTAGACTTCAGCTACTGCCAGATGATAGCTTTTTATGTATTTGTGGATTAATTTCCTATAACTTAATTCAGACCTGGTTTGTTAATTTTTTTTCTGTTGTTGCGTTTCTTTTGCAATGGAATGTAAGGATTGAATTATTTTTCATGTTATACCAGACTTTTCTTTTAATAAGATTTGGAATCTATCTGGGAGATGCATAAAATTTGAAGTTGCAAAAATGAGAAAAAAAGATTTAAATATCAGTATCTCTGTAGTTCAAGGCAAAGGAGTCTATTTCAACAGAGGGTGTCTTTCCGTATGCTTAAGTAGATGAGAAATTTGTTTAGAAATGTAATGGGAGCAATATCTGTATATTCATGTTTTACAGACAGGTAGTGAGTGAACCCTTCAGAAAAAGGTCTTCTCTTCCCTGCTGCTGAGTCTTGTCTTTAAGCAGTTATATCACTTGCTTAAATTGCCTCTTCCCCTTCTTGTAGATAGGTCAAATGCCACAGGACTGTGTTGGTTAGAGAAGTTGGTAAAAACAGACTGTTACTTATGCCACTGAGAATGTGAGATAGCCTTTTTTCTTGAAGAAAACGTCTTAATTACCTTTCACACATACACATATTCCATCCATCAGTTTAATTTTTTTAAAGTTGCAGTTCTCTATTTTCTTTAACTTGTAGCTGTGTATTATTGTTTGCCCTCTGTTGATGTTGCAGACAAACTAATCCTGTCTTTTTGCTTCAAGTATTTTGCAAAATTTAAATCATAACAAGGACACAAAAAAACACAATTGGAAGTTTTGAAAGTGGTATTTGAATCTACAGCCTCGTCTTTTGGGAGATGGAGTTTCTATCTCCAAAGTTCAACACCCATAAGGAATAAAAGAAATTAAAGGCCAGTCTTGCTTCAGAAATTCTGCATCTAACAACTGCTACTCTGGAATTTACATTTGGGGTGTAATAACCTCCTTGGAAAATTAAAGGCCAGATTTTGCCACGTTTTCATAGGTAGAACCCACAGATTTTAAGGACTGGTTTTCTATTCATTAGCCTTCCCTTAGGAGGAGAAAAGCTGGCCTTGTTTGTGACAGCTACTGGTGGGAAAGCCCATAGTCTGGCTGGATGTAAAACCATGGTAGCACACAGGGTGCAGAGATTCCTGCTAGCAGCAGATGGGGGAGGTTAAATTTGTCTCCCAGGAGTTTAATTAAAATCTGGTTTGATTCTCAGGTAAGGAATTCCTTTAACAGTTGATCACACATTTTGCAACTATCCAGGAATATAAACCCATCTAATTTGGCACTCACAATGAATAAGTAAATAAATAAATTATGTGGCTTAGGAACAGGAAGCCAAAGAGCTTAATACTGGAGTATAAATACTTCAGGTTCCTTTGAATCCAAATTAGTAGGAAACAGAAGGCTGATGTCATTTAATGGTATTTGATAGAAAACGAGCTGCAGGTCTCTGTTCAAAATCAACAGCTCTCTAGACTTCCATATCCAGACCTGCAGGTATTACTATTCATACATGAACAGGAAATATGACCTGAGTTGCAAAAATGTTATGACTAGACACTGAAATTCTATTTAAATTTTACAGAAAAATCTTTCTAAAATAAGGATATCGAAAACTTGCCTTGCTATTTCCCATGTTGTTCATGAGTGAGAGGTTTTCAGTTTTCCTAAATAATATTTTTTTCTAAATTTAGCTACCTAAAATTTAGCTATCTAGTCTAGAAAATAACGTTTCCTATATTAAATACTGTTCAAATTTCTCTATCCAATGGGCAAGTCACCTAATTTTATAAACAAGTAGCAATTAACTGAGATGAGCTGATTTTTGATTTTATTTTTTTTTCCTGTTTCCATTCACTACTTAGGGCACCTGGAGTTCTAGAATAGAAAAGGAAGCAAACTTGTAAATAGCCAAAATTAAGTGGGAGAAGTAAGAGTACGATGCTGTACAGCCTATATCTTTTGACTGAAATTCAATTTCAAGATCCTCTACCCCCCAAATATTCTTTATTTTAGTTGTATTTTTGTGGAAATATAGTTTCCAAAGAAAGTATAGATACATTATGAAAAATAACAAAATAAGCCCAGAAGTGTACATACTCACAATAAAAACAGTTTGAACTGCACAATCAGTCAGTTGTCTTCTAGAGGGAGTTGTATACATGGCCCTGTCTAGCTAATCTAATGTGAAATCCTTATCTTCTTCATATCACAGCCTCAAGCAAAATGAGAAAGATAAATAGTCCAGACCAAGTGGTGTTTTAACTCTCCATAACAAGCTGTGTGTAATTTAAATCCTTGTTTCCTTCAGTAATTATATCAATAAGGACAAAAATCAGAGCTTGGGCTGAAATATATGTTACCAAGTTGGTGATCTGCCATCCTTCACATACCCTGGTAAAAAATAAAGTTGTGAGTCAACTATTCAGAAACAGAAGATATCATCCCAGAATAACTATCTGGAGAAGGACCAACTATTATCTCATCAGAAGTTAATGCAACTATATTTAAAATAAAAAGCCAGAAACAACAACAGACGGAAGAAATGCAGTCAGCAGCAAAAAGACATCGCTGTTTAACTGTAATTTTGATTCTGCACCTCTCCCTGGGGTCCTCTTCTATCTTACACTACATCAACCAGTTGGCTCACAGACTGCTCTGCACACGGTGGAGATAAGCTGCAGATGCTGCTGTGTGTATTTGGCACACAGTGGGTCACACTGCATGGCTGTTTGGATAGCTCAGACTTAGTCTAAGAACTTCGTATCTCTCCCCCACTGCTTTGGGTTTCCCTTGCCATTAGGATGCCTTCAACACCCTTCATGCTGTTTAATTTCAGCCAGAACCTCTCTGTAATATAGAGGTCTGAGAATAATTTTCTTCGCATAATTTTCTAAATTATTATAAAAGGAACACTAACATTATTATTTAGTCCTTGCAAATTTGAGTTATATTAAATAAAAAGGAAAATATAATAGTTGTTGGTCTATCATACTTTTAGGGAGAATAAAGTTTTCAGGAAAATGGTAATAACTTTTATTAGACTAACTTATAAATGAAGGAAAATCTGATTTTAGTTCATAGAGATCTCACTTTCCTCAAAGTACAGAACAAGAAATATGTGTTTTCATGTTTTCCAACAACACAGTATTACATTTTTGGAGGTGAAGGAAGGGAGATTGGTAGGTTTTTTGATTTCTATAAAATCTGAAGTTGAAATACTTTAAATGGTATATAGATAGTGATATAGATGCATAAGATATTTTGTTGTGGTGGGTTTTTTTAAAAAAAAAAAACAAACAAAACACCAAAAAAACCCCAAACCAAGCCAAAACAAAACTACAGACTCAAACCAAACCCCTTTTAGACTTCTAGGTAGTTCTGGGAGCAATCCTTAGGCTGTAACACACCTTGAGCACTTTTGGGTTTTTTTTTTACATGTCTTTTCCAGCAAAAGTATTCAAGGTCAGAACTGTCTGAAATCTTGGTTAATTTAAGAGAATGCTCAGGATTTGGGCTTTGGAACCTGTGTGAAATCAAAGAATCTCACATAATTTCTTCCTCTTTTGAACCATAAATTTACAAGAACAGCTTATGAAATTTTGTCCTTGACATTCATCTCATTCCCTGGTTTACTTCTGACTAATGCTTTATTTGGAATGACACATCTCATTTATCCATAACTGGTCATCTCTGATGGAAAAAAGAAAAAATCCTGATTATGCTAAAAGATAAATTAAGAAACAATATTCATTTATAACCCAATAAAAGTTACAAGTAAGTGAAACATATAATTAATTACTCTTTAACAGAGGCATTCAGAAAGGATGGCAACCACTTTCTCTTGAAACTTCAGAAAAATAAACTGCAGGCATTTGGTAATGAAGACAAAAAGATACAAGACAATAATTGGTAGAAGTATATTTCCTGGTGAAAAAAAAGACTGACAAATGCACTATGAAGTATAAAATAAAGTTAAAAGGTGAAAAGATTAGAAAAATAATGATCATGCAGGAATGATGATAACATCAAAGATACATTGACAAAACAGGATTCAATCCACAGTCTGCTCCATGCCATGGGTGGGGAAGACTAAAATCCCAGTGCTGCTATCTGGCAAGACCTGGGCCTTGTGTACTCTTCCTGCCCACAGATTTAAGTGCACAGAGTAATTATGGCTATGAGCAAGTGTCGCTGAGGACAAAGGCATTTTTAGAGTTAATGGCAACATTTTCAAATATCTGTCTAAAGTGTGTAAGTGAAGACTGTAGATCTCAAAATAGAATCTTGAGTTTGAAAATGTTGGGTTAGAGGTTTAATAAAAGTTTAGCCTAACTATCCAAAATTGATAAGTAATTAAAAGACTCAATAATACATTGTTTCACCTGCCTTTTCCAGAATTCAAGCCTTTGTACATACTAAATTCGGAATGCAGAAACGGGAATGCACACATATCTAATCATAAGGAATGTGAGATTGCCACACTGTGCAAGCTGGCATAGCCAACTCAAAACCCATTAGCAGAAACGTGTCTTTAATTAACATGGGAAAGGGTGTTGTCAAACTTTCTACCTCTACTACAAACCAACACCAAAATTAAACCCATGCATGAATCTTAAAAGAAAATTTCCTGCTGTACTTAGTATGTGGTATTAGCAATGTTTTCATGTCTTTGTTCTTCTTTTCCAAGGGATCACTTTATATCTGCAATGTGCTCTGATGTGTGTTTCTGTACATTTCGCATAGATCTCAGCTTGGTAATGATGAATTTTCCTGGCAGACGAATACTTGGTCAGATCAGATCATAGAAATAATCTCTTTTGGACTGAGTTTTACATGGAATTGTACTGGTATGTATGCGCTGACCCCAGGTTGAAAGAATGTTTCCTTTCAAGTGGAAACTGATAGTTTCTGTTGTTTTCAGAGCAGTAGAGACATATGAAAAGGGGGTAATTTTTATTATTTTTGTTTTACTTTAAAAAAACTCAAGAGACATCACAATACTTTAGCCAGAGAGGAAAAGTGCAAGCACATTTTTAGCTTATATAATTTTTAACAAGATTAAATAAATTTGCTAGTGAAGCAGAGGGTTTTACCCTGGTCTCTTCCAGCACTAAGCTTTCTTGGCATGGCAAAGCAATTCACAGTGACAAGAATTGTAAAGATGTAAAACATAATGTCTTCTTAAGGCACACCCAATGGTGACAGAACAACTGCATTGCCAGTTCAGGCTTCTAAAAGAAAATACATCATCAAATACAAACATTTACACTGAGAAAAGAGGGTGACTGAAGGTTTTGGTAGAAGATCAGTATGTGAGGTTGATCAGCACCAAGATAAGAGGAATTTTATGAACTGCCTTGAATTCAGTATGAACCAGTCAGCCTTCCTGCTTGTTCACACTTGTTTGTAGAGATGCTTAATAGAAGAAATCTATAAAACTCACGCTAACATGATCAACTTGGTGAACTAAATGTAATGAATAAATTAAATCAGCTGATTTAGTCTCTTTCCATTTACTTTGCAACATGGTAAAAAATGTTAATATTTATAAAAATACTTTATGCTCTGAACCAATGATGGCTGTGATGCTTATTAGTAAAACGGATGTGCTGAAAAATAAATGCTGGAATTTTGCAACAAACTTGTTTTCATATACATATAATGTGAGTTTCAGAAGTGTATGATGCAATAGGAGAATAGGTTATTCATTATCAAGGTACTACTAAACAACTTTTCATCTTTATGGCCATTACATTATAAATGCCTTATAAATAATACTCCCACATGTTCCTTTTCTCACTCAGAGTAAGCTATACGGCCATAAAGGTGAACTTGTGGATAGTCAGCCAGATCCCCACTGCAGATGTGCATGAATAGAAAAGAACTCTGTATGTTCAAGCCTCAGATAAAAAACCCCACAAAACACAACCACAACAATACCCCCAAAACAACCAACAAACCAAAAAAAAACCCAAACCAACCACCACCACCAACAACAACAACAAAAAAAAACCCACACCAACCCAAAACAAAAAAACTTGTGGAAATTTCTTATAATTTTAGATGGTTTATTTTGTAACTTGTTAACATTGATGATTTTGCTGCCTGTCCTCAAATTTAGAGATAGTCGGGTATGGTAAAAAATTTTACAGCAAATATACAAATGTATCAGCCAGTGGAAGAGCAGGTAATATAGGTAGTAAATTCTTCACTGCATCCGATGTTACTGTGGGTCTAACAAAGAAGCTAACAAGAAATAGTTGCAGACAAAACAAAAATATGTTAATAACTTAATTATTGAATTTCTTATTTCTCTTTGCAAATGAAAATTAGTTTATCTGCTGCTGTTTGCTCTGAGGCATTTTCTCACATGGCTTTCTATATGGAGAACCTTTCTTTTTATTGTTCAGGGTGTTGGCTAGATATAAACTTTTTTTTTTCTGTTTTCAGAGTAAGTCTTTAGCTCCTGATCATTCAAAAGCTATGACCCGTATTCTGAGTAGTTTATAATAAGGGCAACTCTTCTAGCAGTACAAGTAATACCATCCTCTTGGGCTGCTCTTGAGAACAAGAAGAACCTGCTATGAGACTGAGGCAGAGTACCACTGACACAGGGATAACTGTGGCTTACAGTGACACTCTGGTTTCTACCTAATTGAGGTCAGCTCACACCCTTGATACCTTTAGACAAACCAATTCCAATTTAATGAGGATATATGAGCTGAAATAACCAAAAGGATAAGAGCAAGTTAATTTTATTTCAAAAATTTATGATAACTGCTGAATTTTTATGGACACAGAGAGGTACCTGTGTATGCGGATTATATTATTTCTCTGTCTTCTACAAATTTATTCCCACAGAAATAATTGAGAAGCCATAATGCTAATGTTAGACCAATTTCCCACTAATTTTACTTGCTTGAATAGATTTATGATAAGGGTCAATCTGAGGGAAAAAAGGCTATCTTTTTTCACAAGCAATAAAAATGCCTTTCACTGGTATTAGCTAACTGAGAAATTGAGTTCAGGAAAAAGAAAACTGAAGTATAACACCTCTACATAGCAGCAAGTTTGTGGCATAATTGACAATCCTGAAAATGCCTTCTTAGCAATAGAAATGAGGTAAACAAATTTCTGGCCGCAGAATTATTGTACTGCTGTCTGTTATTTTGATCTTGACATGAGTCCAATGTTTTTATTAAAGATTCCTTTTTGAATCCTGCAATAAGATGCATTTCACCTTTCTTTTTCTGTTCTTTGTAAAAGAAATAGAAGATGAACATTGGGATTTGGAAAGGCTGAAAACACGGGAAACAATTAAAAAAAAAAGGCTACCATGAGCTAAAAGGGTGGTGATTTTAAGTTTGTCTCATGACCTTCTAAGGAATAATCCTTGTATATTCAGCCCTTCATGTTGGCAATACTGTTCTCTGCCAGAATAAGTAATAACAAATACTATAGTCAAAGCTCATTTATTTCTCTCAGAAACAACACGTTATGTTATTCCCCTTAATAAAATGCCAGAAAATTATATCACATTACCAAAAAGTTATTAGTAGTTCTGTCACCTCAACTGACATCAGAGAAAATTTTTTTACAATAAACAAATTAAACAAAATCAGATGCCCACTAAAGCATTAATGATGCTATAAAGTGTTATTTAATTTGGACTTTTTCCAACTCTGTATAATGAGGTTTGTTGCTTGTGATTAACAGGATGGTCAATTAGTCTGCTCTTTAGTGTGATTAATCCTTCTTATACATCCATACCAAATCATAAAAGATCCTTAAGATCTATTTAATTTCAGCAGATTCTTGCCTTCCCTCCTTTAAAGACATGGGAATAAACATTAAATGCTTGCTTTTAACTCACTCTGCTGTCCTCCTTGTGTCTCTGGAGAAGCAGGAGCACAAGGTGTGGTAGTAACTGTGATTCTCTTAGGTCGTAGTTGCTAGCTTAGTAGCCACTTTGGAGCTTATATCTCACCATGTATCTGCTGAATATTCTTTTCTGAGTAACTGAAGAGTTGTAGTCCTAGTTAAAAGCATATTACAGTACAGTTGGTACTCAGTTTGTGAACGCCAGAAAAAAAAGAAAAAAATTTTCATCTTGAACTTCACCATCAGTAGACTGGTTTGATTTTTCTAAATTTACATGGTGAATATTTACTCCTCAGATAACACTACCTTGGTGCCTGTCATCACGGATAAATCTGAATTTTGCCTCTAAAATCACCTTTGGAGAGCTTTACTAACCCAGAGCCTCCCAAGGATGCATGATCTGCTGACATCACCACCACCACCACAACAGCAACTGTAAGGGAGGTTGGGGCATCCTGCCTTAGGCATCCTTAAACAGAATTGGTACATTTTAAAATACAGATGTTCTGTCTGGCTACTAATTTATTTTTCCCTATATAAGCTAGAAAAATTGACAAGTGGTCCTGGTGAAGTAGGGGAGGGACAAAAAGAAGAAAATTTGTAGGTTGAATAAAAAGAAAGAGTTTACTAAATGTACGAGAATAGTAACAATAGTGAGCCCAAAAAGAAATGGGCAAAATGCAGCAGTGGCGACCGCTGCCCCCCCAGCAACACATGACTGGACCAGAAACGAAAAGGGCAGGCGAGTGCCAGAGCTGTCCCCCCTCACCTGTATCCCTGGGCATGGCATCACATGAGACGAAATACTCCAATGACTGATCAGGATCCAGCCTCTAGCTGTGTTCCCTCTCAACCCAGGGAAAGTTAACTCCATCCTGGTCAAAAACAGGATACTTCAAGTCATGAAAATATTTTAACAGGGTGCAGAAGCAGCTGTAGTTGCAAGACAAAGCAGGAGACAAAATACTTTAAAGCTGTGGTAGAGTTGTGCTCTTTTACAGAGCAAGTAGATTTGACTGCACTTTATGAAACATCTTCCTCTTCAAAGTGTTGTTGTGACCAAAATGAAACTATTAACAGAAACACCTATGTGTCACAAAATTTGATTTAAAAAATAATAAATATCCTAAAGATCAAAAAAGAACAATGAAAATAGACATCTGAAATATTATCTGAATAGTATATTTCCCTATTTCATTTCAAAATTACTTTTTAATTTGATTTTATATTAGCTATCTGTCATGGTTTGAACTCGGCTGGTAGCCAATCACCACGTAGCTAGTCATTTAGTTCCACCCCACCCCTCCCCAGTGAAACAGCGGAGAGATAAAAAAAAAAAATAAAAATCATAGGTTGAATAAACGCAATTTAGTAATAGTAACAATAGTAGCAATAACAATAGTAAATACAGACAGGTAAAATGCAGCAGTAGCTCATTGACTGGCGACCGGTACACAGCCCGCCCCAGCAGCAATCCTGACCTCAGCAGAAATCCTGCCGCGCCGACGGGGAAACTGAAACCAGAAGCGGGCCGTGAGGGAGCACATGTCTGCTTCTATACTGATCACGACCTCACATGATACGGAATGCTCCAATGACCAATCTGGGCCTGGCCCTCCTCCCCTCAGCCCAAGGAAAGTTAATTCTATCCTGGCTACTATTCTATCCAGGACACTATTACACATGAGAATAAGGATAATAATAAGAAAGGATAAATTTGGCACATAAGATAATCCTTAAAGACCAGAAAATTAATGAAGTAAAGGAAAAAAACGGTATGGGAAAATAGAAACCAGGAAGTATATCCTCATGTAAATAGAAAATAACATCAACTAGTATTACAAAGGTTAAGAGCACAATAACTCACAGTTAATAACACATGTAAAAGGATAACGTTAGAAAGAAATTTGAAACAGGTTTAAAAATGCTGTAATGAAAAGTTCTTTGGTGTTTTGTTTTAGTCTTCATAAAAATCAGTGAGATCAGATGTTTAACACAGACTGGCAACAAAGTAAATAAAACATAAACAGGCTACATGTGTTTGTCTATACTTATGATTAAATTCATTCTTGAAGTCTTACGGGGGGAAAAAAAGTTACTGTCATTGATGAATTCCACAGGGGCCTTTTCTGAGTCTGATATTATTCAATTTTGTTATTAATAGAGTAAATAGCAAATAAAATTTGCATTTTATAGTTCAGGGACTGGACTCCAAACTGCAATAAAATAAGAAATGAATCTAAAACACAGAAGAGGAATTTCAATGGAGATGATTACAAAGGATCTACACTGAGGAAGAAACAATCAAACATCCTTACAAAAAGAGGTATCTGAAATATTGAATACGCTAATGAGGAAATATTGCTTGGCATTAGCAAAAAGTAAACGGGAGTTTGAGAAAAATTATCTATTCAAAGGCAGCTTTGTAAAATTAAATATATAAAACACAAATGTTCTTTTGTAACAGAGGAGCAAAAGTGGAGTAAGTCAGTCATCTACCACATATAATTATCTTTTTCTACTCAAACCAAGTTAGGCCTCAGTTATAATTTCCAGCACTGGGCTCTTCACCTGAAGAAAAATATAGAAGAATTAAAAAAAAAAAAAAAATTTAAGAATTTAGAAAACATTATATTTTAGGGGAAAAAAAATATTTACAGACATGTACTTAGTCCAGAAAGAAAGACAGACATTAAGATATGATAATGTTTGAAACTGTACCGTATTATTATACAAAAGATACTAGTCAATCATTATCCATGTCTACCACAGCAGGACTGTCTATGAAGAAAGCTCTCACTTTCACTGTAGCTAAGTGGTGGACTAATGAAGAACTGACAAATCTTGATACTGGGATCTTTAAAAGTAGGACAGGTAAAATTTGGCCAAAAATAGCATAGAAATAGTTGATCCTGCCTCAGATAAGAGAAGTGGCATATCTGATATCATAGGATCCTTTCATTCTAGTATTTCTATTATATTAAAGATAAGATGTAATATTATTACTATATTACATCTAATCTTGAGCACCAGAATGGAGCTTTATGATTTTATTAAGCAAAGAATTTTGAATAATGTTCTTGGCAGACAAATGTATGCAAGAAAAAATTTTATTTATTTATTTCCATTTCAGGAAGAAGAAAAGGAATCACAAATTATTGATTAAGGAGCAATATATTTTCTGGCATGCTAATGCAGAGAATAGGAAGGAAGCTGTACATGGTATTACTGCATTTGAAAAGTGGAGGAAACACAAAGACGTCTCAGATAATAGAATGAATCCATATGAATCCTTCTGAATAACCCACTAATCTTCTTTCCTTCAATGTAACCTTAAAGTGTTAAATAAGTTTAGCTTTTCTGTTTCTGTCTGGTTATTTTCTATTTCATAACTCCAACCTGCCAAGACTGAATTGTAGGAATTTACAGTATTGAGCACTTTGTAAAAATGTGGACTCCACATGTGCAGCAAAGAACAGTCAGGGATTTTGCTTCCCTGACTCTTCCACATCATGGCTATGTGGTATTTTTCCAGTTATCTGTCCCCCCTCATACATAATGTCCCTTTTGATACTGTCTAGAAGGAGCTGAAAAAAGATATTTGCTGCTGAGAGTTGAGGTACTCTTAATGCTTCCTTCACTATTACTGCCAGTGGAGTTTAAGGAATTACTTTTCCAGTGATAAATCTAATTTTTTCCTGGCCCTGCATCATTGGCATGACAGAAAAACATACTCCAAGAGTACTCGGATTTCATTTCTCCACTTTCTATATCCCTTCCCAATAGTCTGACGATGAAACTTTTTTGGGCTACTCTACACTGTGGTTACACTTGAACTGGCAGCTGGCTGGAATTGCTCCTTGTGAGGTGTCCATCTCTTCACTGCTGCACTTTGGACTTCCCGTGAGCTGTGTGGGGTGTTACAAAACGACACATTAGAGTTTCCCAGCCACTTACACTTGTAAATCTCCAGGCCATGTGTAAATGAATTGTGATACTCAGACTAGTGATGCTAATGCATTATATCACATATGAAATGTGTGACGAGACTTTTAAAACTTAAGTAGAAGAACCCTTCAGCTCCTTAGCATGTATAATGATAATAACTGTAATATGGGGACCACATTCATCTGTCTCATGATTAGAACAGAGGATTAGTGCTGTGATTGTTTAAATTTTATCAGTTATTTGTTTGAAGTATGACTTGGACACTTTGCTTAACTTGTTCTCAAATTCCTTCTACTCATATTTACTAGAAACAGATTTTCTTGTAATGATAGGTTTCATTTGCAAAACTTTAATCAGTAAGAAACTTTTGAGTCTAGATTTTTGGTTTGTTTTCATTTATTCTAAAAGGAAGAACATTTACAAAATTCTAGTTCCAAACCAAAAATAGGGATGTTTGGGTCTATGGATTTGATTTAGGTCAATTTATAATTTATCTATTATCAAAGTATCCAGAAATATCATCTATAACATCCTGAACACTTATGACAAGTCTTTACAGTGCTCCTGATGTTAAAGGTATCTTTTTTGCTTTTTCTATAATTTCTATATTCTGCAACTGGTCTGGAGGTGAAGGTCTTGACTATATCACACAAAGGCTCAAAACACACTTACCTAATATCTTGAGATTTAGGAATGACAGAAATTATGCAAGCATATTGTTTTCAGAAGTATCAGGCCAAGGGCTAGTGAACAGCTACAGATACAAATCAGATACAAATCCAGATACAAATATCTCACGTATCTTTGGATTTGTTCACATCTGAATCCATTAAACGCAAGCCACCAAAGGCAGTGGGACCAAACAGGTAGTACTGTGAAAACTAATTTGCACAAGTTCAAAATCAAGATTGCTATTTTTTTTTCCCACATATTGTGAAGCTCACTGTCATAAGCACAGTGCCAAAGGAACATAACTGTATTGCTTCAAAACCAGAACTGCCCTGCATGAGGTCAGTAATAAGAACTACCAGACACTGGGCTGCAGTAGAATAGCTGAAATCTGTATCTAAGAACAAAGGGGTTTTAAGTATATAAATCTATTTTAATAACTCTTGCTGAACATGTCCTGCATCAAGTGACAGGATATTGAATCAACACTCTATATAACATATGACACATACAAGAAAAAAATTATCTGAAAGTAGAGAAAAAATCATATGCATAAGATGGGCTTTTCAAAAGCATGATGTGTATGTCTAAGATTGCCCTGAAACCAATATTAAAACATTCAATGACTTCTACAGGAGCAGATTGACCACAATGTTGTTCACATTTTCAATTCCCCCTCATAAGTTTTTTATATATATCTGAGAATAAAGAAACATAATATGCTAATGACTATTCATTTACTCCAGGATTTTCTTAGATTTAATTTACAAAGTATATGAGTACATGTGGCTGCAAAATGTTTGCTACATCCAACGTATTTGCCTGGTGCTTGGTAGTAGTGTAATTGAAATGGTGGCCAAATGGATAATGAAATAATTTCAAATAGTTAAGGTGCTTTTTAATAAATTTCTGTTCTACTTTGTGCTGGTTTTGTCTGGGATAGAGTTAATTTTCTTCACAGTAGCTGTTATGGGGCTATGTTTTGGATTTGTGCTGAAAATAGTTGATAACAGAGAGATGTTTTAGTTCTTGCTGAGCAGTGCTGACACAGAGTTGAGGGCCTTTCTGCTTCTCACCCCACCCCACCAGCGAGGAGGTTGGGGATGCACAAGAAGCTGGGAGGGGACACAGCCAGGACAGCTGACCCCAGCTGACCAAAGGGATATTCCATGCCATATGATGTCATGCTCAGCATAGAAAGCTGGAGGGAGAAGAAAGATGGAGGGGACTTTCAGAGCAAGAGTGTTTGTTTTCCCAAGTAACCATTACTCATGATGGAGCCCAGCTTTCCTGGAGATGGCTGAGCACCTGCTTGCTGATTGGAAGTGGTGAATGAATTCCTTGTTTTGCTTTGTTTATGTGTGGTTTTTGCTTTACCTGTTAAACTGTCTTTATCTCAGCCCATGAATATTTTCACTGTTACTCTTCTGATTCTCTCTCCTATCCCAGCTAGGTGGAGTGAGCAAGTGTCTGTGTGGTACTTAGCTGCCAGCTGGGGTTAAACCACAATCTCTACACTGTTATTAAAAATGTTTGTAGTTAATTACATGGTAAGGACATAAATGTAAATACAGCCCCTGAGATTTTATATTTCATTATGATGAAGGCAATCTGAGATTTAACAGAGCAAAATAGTACAAGATACCATTTGGATATGATGTGAGGTGACAGGGAAGTACTACCAGAAGAATCAGGATGCCTTTCAGGAAGATTGATGTAAAAGGTACCTTCTGCCTCCATGGCAACAGACCTGATGTAAAAATATATTACACATTCTGTCCAAGATGCCTGCGTAATAATCCTACATTATATCAAGTTAATTAATCCCATGTGAGAATATTTTATCACATGAGAGGTAGAAATGAATTGGCAAGAGGACAAACTGTTGTACCACCAACTTATGCCTGTGGAATATGGGTCACAAAACCAATCACATCCCGGGCAGAGAAAATTATGGTCATAAATAATAATCCATTCAATGCCCTTCACAGAGAAAATATGAAAGTCTCAGAGAATGTCAATAAACTAATTGAGTTTGAACAAAAATAGGGTGAAATTTCAACAGAAAACTGGAGACAGAATTGGACAGGATCCAATTATAAGGTTTTAATGGAAATATAAATATGATTAGCTACAGTGTAACATATTAAACACAAAGTACCAACTATAGTTGTCTTCTGAAATCTTTTGCTGATTGGGAAGTTAGAGAGCAAACAAGGAGAAATTTAATTAAAATAATAAAAGAATCACAGATATCAAAATAGAACAAGAGAACTATTCCATCAGACTAGACTGACATTGCACCTGTACTGCTATCCTGTCCCTAAAGAATGGATAGGATAATCCTGGTCTACAGAGGATACCTCTCTGCAAAGGCCAAAAGCACACAGAAAATGAGGTCTGTATAAGTCAATGAGAAACTGAATAGGCAAAGTGTTACAACAAGCTCAACATGCAGTTTGTCCAATACCCTGCAATGTAATCAACTTCTACAGAGAAAATATCTAGAGCTGTGTCATCTGTAGGAGCCTCTTACAAGGAATCTGCAAAGAATCTGCTGCTGCTGCAATCTAATATCAAAGGATTTTGGGGTCTTTTCTGTAGTTCTGCATCATGATACAGGAATACAGCTCCTCCTAACAGAACAATTGACATGAATATTTTTACCTCAGCCATTTATACCTCTGCATTTTCCCATAGAGGGTTTTTTTCCAAACATGGTGGTACACTAAACAAACTTTCCACTCATATGAACCCACTACACCCATATAAAAATTCAAATTTTTTTTACAGTTAAATATAATATATAGAAATTTGAAAATATAAATTAAATATAGACTCATGGTCAATAGATTTAATTGATCTTAATACTATCAATATAAAATTTGCCATGTAATCATACCAATTGACCTTGTTATTCTCACAGACAGCTTTAATTAATCAAAAATCATATCCATATAATATTGAAAACTAGAAAACCAAGGGCATCTGTGTTCAGCTGGAACCATGTCAAATAATTTGACATTTAGTGTCTTGTTTTGGAATCAATACTGCACAAAGTATTTCAGGATTGTGCTCCCTTGTTACTATGCTGCAATTATAAAGCAATAAAACTTTGACCGTATGTATTACTTCTACAAAATCAGGCAATATTTGTTAAAAGAAAATCTGCTGTTATTAGGAGTAGTAATGGTTGTATCTTCCTCACATTTGAAATTGGATTATAATCACATTCTTTATCTGAGAGATTACTTTTAAACTCTTGTTCACAAATTCTTCAAATGGTTGCTTACCATTGTAGAGATCTTGTGTTTCATTGATAGATGAGGTAATTACTGTTTATCAGTTTGGTAAGCATTTTGAGAAAAAAAAAAAGGTGTTGAATAAAGACACTATTGACATACTTATTTTGAAAGGTTATTACAGCTTCATAAAGTCATAGAAATTTGAGGTGAATAGCTTTTAGGTCATCTGGTTTAGTTCAGCAACAAATAACTCAAGTGAGTTTTGCATTATTTGCACTGGGTTCCCTGGGAAATTTTTCTTCAGACATAAATTACCATTATAGAAATTGTATCCTGATAGTCAGACTAAATTTTCCTTCACTCAGTTTCATCTTACTCCCCACTCTTATGGTCTTCGCTCTAACCAAGGTTCTTAATGTCTTTTTGTAAAAAAATAACCTCTTAATTATCTTTTTCTTTTTTTATTCCAGAAAGACAGAAGTAACACTTGAGTCTTTCTTAGAAAAGATGAAAAATAAATAGATAAGGGGAGATAACCAATGCACCAAGGACCTCAGCAAAGGTTTTGAAAAGAGGCAGCAAACAGTCGTGAAACACTAAGCAAAGAGAGTGCAGGTAAGCAACATTAAAAGGACAGGATTACAGTTAAGTTTTGTTGAGTCAGTGACAGCAATATGAAAGACAAATATAATTCTTCATCTATTTTTCCTTCATCTGTGTCTCGCTGATGACTAAACCTTGATCTGTATTTCCAGAAGCCATCAATGAAGAAGTTAGAATGCAAGAAAAGAGGAGTTATCTGACTTTTTGTATTCTCCAAACAATGTTTAACAAGGCTACTTGCATCTAAAATAATTATCCATGCATCTTCTAATAAATTATCTTGATTTTCTAGAGAGTAAACTCTCTCTCTCTTTCTCTTATCTGTCTAGTTCATCAGCCATTACTGTTTACTATTTAGAACTGTGAACCTCTTTCACCAGTGCAGCAAAAAATTAGAGGTGTATGTAAGGGCTTCAGGGCTTTGTCAGTCAGACATAGCATTATGACTGCTATTCAGAACCCTAAGTGCTTTTCCAGGTGAGATGGTTTATAAATAGCATTTAATTATTATTGAATCATACTGTAGGAGGATCTACAACATATTGTCTTTCTGTAAAAAGTTTCAGATTTCGCTGGTTTTTTTCAGCCTCAATACGGCATTATAAACATTAATTTTTATTCCTGTCCCCATTACTGAGACCTCCTCGGGCTTTTCTGCTTGCAAGATTGTGCTCTTATATTGAATACCTAAGTTTTGTCTTTTTTCTCTGTAAGTGTATTACACTGCATTTTTCCAGGGTGAGTTAAGTATCTTAATTCAGTCAAGTAGTCCCCTTTAGGTCATATTTTCAAAAGAGCTCAGGTCTCATATAGGCATCAAAGTGTCTATATATTTCAAAGTACTCATGGAGCCAAAGTTTACAATTATATCCTCAGTGGAACTTGAGGCTTTTTGATAATCATGTCTTAACCACAATTTTTAAATCACTTTGTTCTATACACTAGCTATTCCAGAGTATTTTCCATCTCCTAAATTTTGACTTGATACATATATGCAACACTACAAGATTAGTCTTAAACCATGTGTTTTATTCCCCTTTTCAAATATGAAATCAGTATACTAAACAAATCTGACTTGAAACTGATTCTTTAGTCTATCTTAACTTCATGCATTACCACTTACTCCCTACTTTTGGTTATGGTGTGGCTCATGTTCAATCCAAGGCTAAAGCAACTCTATCCAGTGGGCTGAAAGCCCTTTTTAACTTCAGTCCATCTAATGCCAACTGCTACTACAGTTTCCTAAATATCCCATTCTTTCTGTAATGCTCATCATGTCTTAAATTACTATTTATACCAGTCACCCAAAAGGAAGCATTGAGAACCGGCAGAGACAAAACCCATTTCAGGATGCACCTGCTCCTAATGACGTTATTTTCTATCAAATAAAGGAATTTGATAAGACTGGATCCAGATCCTGGCATGTTTCATTTGATTTACATAATTATTTGCACAATGTTTCTTTTTAAAAATAGTTTGCAGTTAATTATAATTTATGAAGCAGAGGCAGTTGCTCTTAGGTTTAAAGAAATAAAGCACTTGGCCATTAAATTTCGGTGGCTACTCACTGTGAACTGTTGATCTGTCAATATATTATTCCAGGAGCTTTTCCTTAAGCCATAGCAAAGGAATTTTATGTAACAGTGCAACAAAAAACTAAACAACCCTGATTGAGTTTGAGTAGTGAAAGCTTGGGTTCGGATAATTCAGCTTCAGTGAAGCCAAATATTTACTGTGATGTTACACTGCAGGAAAGCAGATCAACTTTGTGTTGTAAATGTCATTAAGTAGTTACAAGGATTGCCAGTCACTTTCCTGAAGCTGGAATAAAAATGCCCAGTGGTCCCACAGTCAAAGGACCTAGGAGTTTTGTTCTTCCAAATCTGTGGAGCACAGAGGCCAAAAGAAGGTTGTGCTGGGGAACACACCAGGAATAAACCTTTGCTTACAGATCCAGATTCTTCAGAATTGTGTTTGGCCAAGACAGATTCTCCAAGTTACTATAACTGGGGGAGAGAAATCCAGTGTAATTTGTCATGGTTCATCTTTTTCATTCAGTCTTTTCACTTTCAAATTAGAAATATTATTATCCTAGCATCTTGTATAACATTGTGGCACAGTATTTATCAAGTTGTACTGCAGCTCAGGTGACTTAAGTTCCCATATTACAACATGATCATCTAAGAATCTTTGTTTTCTTGAGTTTAAGCCTTGAGCTATACCTGTATTATAAACTGTGTCCAGATTGATTATCTACAAAGAGATTTTGTGTTATTTGAGCTGGGAAGTCAAAGACTGTCAGAAAATAAAGCAAGCCACATCTCTTCCTTGGGTACTTTTTGTAAGAGAACCTAGAATTTGTATGGCTTTCTAAACACAGATGAACTTTGACAATATGCATTTTTTCAGACAGTGTCTTCAAAGGACTGAAAGTATATCAGCTGTCACATTGTAATACCATCCTGTAAACTAGTTAAATAACGTTGTAATATTTTTAACTGAGGAAACTGAGACAGCTATAAGCAGTTTATAGGCTCATGGATTCCTATAAAAAGTCACTGACTTTAAATCACAGATAATGCAGATATTGTGCCCACATTCTGTTTATTGGATGGGAGATCATCATGAAAGGCATGCAAGTAGCATTTTTCCATCATTTACAACTTCTCCCTAGTTTGCTGCACATGAATCCAAACAAGGTCTCAAAATCAGAATTCCAAAGTGCACGTGAAAAGCACAAAGCATCTGACAACTGAATTCTACTTGTGTATTTATTTGACCTTGGTAATAACTCTGGTCATTTAAGTGGCTTAAACTTCAAGGCAATAATATTATGCCTTGACTAGGTATAGCTGTGGATATATGAAGGGTTAACTTAGAAATGCTTTAAACTGTGTCAGACCTTCATTGTGATGTTAATACAGCAGACAAGTATCAATACATTTCAACATATGATAATGCATCTTTATACTGAAATAATTTATTTTTCTTCTAACAGGGACAATTTGTGGCAAGACAGCCAAGAATCTGCAGAAAAATATATGCAGAGGATAACCAGTCAAGGCAATGACACTTTATTATTCTCCTCCTTCATTTAACCTAGTGTATCTGAATGCAAGATTTGTCTGTATCATTTAGCATTGCTGAAAGCCCTGGAAATTGTGTGTAGTGACTTTGAACAGAGATACCCTCTAGTGGTTACATTTTCAATACAAAATGGATATCATTTGCTCCTCAGAATGGAGTATTTACTTAAGAACTGAAGAAATGAAAAGAGCATTCTCTCCTTTCCTTTGCCTCTGTATCAGCAAAGGGAAATAACCTTGGGTTTCTCTGATCTCTGACAAGTTAATTGCATTCCTCCTTTTATCACTTCAAGTACAACACTGGGAGACTTCATAGTCTCTTGGCCCTGTTCTGGACAGATATGACAAAATTTAGTCTCCTGAAATAGATCTAAAATCACCTTTTGGCCTGTTTTCAATGAAAATATTTCTGTCTTCATTTCCTTCGATGTCAATTCAGAGTGGTCTGGATAGAAATTATTCAGAAATGTTTTCTACAGTTGGAGCAAAGGGCTCACATCCAGGGCACTGGATTTTGCTCCCAGGTCTGTCACTGAATTTCACCTTTGACTAGACATTGAAACATTGCATACCTCAGTTTGAAAGAGGTGTAATAATGATTGTTTCACTTGCCGCATTTTTCCAAGCATTAATTATGTATTTGTTAAATCTGTTAAACTTGAGCAGAAAAAAGTACAGATCCATCCTACTGCCTGTAGTATCTGTTCAGAAACAAATGCAGTCAGGGATCTTCTTCTGGATATGCATATTCCTGGAAATATTCCTGAAAAGGCAACTTGGTCCTTTCTTATCCTGGCTGACAGAAATTCTTTCAGCATTCAACAGTCCCTGAGAGGAGAATTGTAGTAGTAATCTTCTATTTTCAACTAAGATATTAAAAAATTTATCATAAGAAAACAAATATCGACAGGTCATTGAAGTGGCCAGTGCACCCCAGTCCTCAATTCCCTGCAGGTACTCTAAGGTAGCTTGATTAAAATAATTTTTTACTTCCTTCAGTGTGCTGAAAGTACCATAAACATATTCACTTAAAGAAGTCTACATGTAAAAAATGGTTAGCTTTATACCTTGTCTGTGTGTGAAAATAATGTCAAAACTCCTAATTGACAATTTTGGATAATCCAGCAATATCGTCAGGCAGAGATCAGTTATTTGTCTATTTATAAAGCTTGAGAGGAAGAAATCAAAATATGGGGGAATATAAGGAGATGATTTTTGTGACTGGAATGGAACCAAAAATATCAAGGCAGGACTCTGATCATAAAAATATGATGAATCAGACTCTTGTCTGGGAAAGTAACCTAGAGCAGGTTGTAGCATAGGTATGGAATAGGTAATAACAACAACAACAAAACCCCCAATGGAACTATTCTTATTTTAAAAGTACAATAACTATTATCTGAATTTCAGTCTTGGCCATCTTATTGATAGGTGCATGTGTTTATTAGATGTGTAACTTTATGAATTCTACATGCACGGCATGTTCCTGTTTATTGTCAAGTAAGTATAGTTACCTACCAAACTGAGACCTGAGGAATCAAAAGTAATTAATATTAATATCATGTTTAGTGATTGTTTGATATGTGCTATTATGAGTAAAAATCTTAGTCCTTAAACAGATAAGCTAAATTCCACTTTGAAATCTCTTTTACTACTCTGCACCAGAATAGTTCACAGACACAAGATATCAGAAAGAAGTAGAATGCTAACCACGTTGAAGTGCTGTGCTTCTTTAGCTCATACTTTTTAAAAGAAAAGACCACACAATATGTGTGTGTGTGCATATACATATATATAAAGTACAAAGAAACTGTATCAGGACAGATGAGTTTGAGCTAGCAAACAAGAAAAACTAAGTAGTAGTTGACATATTAAGTTTTGCATCTGTGCTTTACCAAATTATCTTTCCTGTGCTTCTACTTGATGCTAATACTGTCTTAACGTGCACAAATGAGCAAGCAGCCATAATTTAAGACTGGCATTAGGGTAAACTTTGGGGTTTTTTTCTGCATAGGAGGTACAAAAGTGTAAGAGGTACAAAATGATAATTTTCAGTCAAGAAGGTGGTAACTCCCTGAGAGAGCTGAATGTGGTACAAGATTTAGCCACCACAGATAAATCTATTTGATGTCAGTAATTATATTGCCCTGGATAATAGTACTCTTCACTGTTTTACAGTTGTCTGAAATGGTATTCTGCAAAATTCTGTGTTCTGTGTATCTTCAGTTTTTTACAGTCTTCCATTTCATTCTTCATGTCCATGAGGTGCCTGAAGAACATCAATAAGGGTGAAAACTATTTCCATTATAGCAGACCTACCCTAGGTAAAATACTTCACTACAAAACCTACTTTGCACTAATTATGTGAAAAAGTGCATTGTTCTTCGTATTTTTATGAAATGTTTTACCTGATCTCTGCTTTATAAAGCAGTGTGGAAGGTGAGTACAGAAGAATCAGAGAATGCCATCATATGTCAACTGCATGAGCACTAAGACAACTGGTATAAGCCAGCATTGGTCCAGAAGCCATATGAGTATGTTGCTAAGCTTACACTAATAAGGTCTACTGAGATGATACAGAGTTGGCATTCAGCTTATACTCTTTCAACACATGAATCAAGCATTTTCTGCAATAGCTTAAAAGTCTCCAAACATAGGAAAGACAGGCTGTAGCTTTTTCTACAGATTGGTTTTAGGGAAGTTCCCACAGAAGCCCTCACTTTACTTTGGCAAACTCTTCTCAGTCCCGTTGTATCTATGGGACTCAGATCTTTCCTCCTCCTAATCCAACTCTAACCTTTTTGTCTGGGAAAATATTGGCTCAACCTTCAGTTAGGTTTACATTAAGGTTTAAGGCTTGGGTTGAGAGAGAGAAAGCCAAGAGCTCCACTGGACTGGACTGTCCATGAAAGGGGCTGCTAAAGGACATTTTATTTAACAGCTGACCCATTCCTTTGACATTCACATACCAGCTCTGATCCAGCTGGAGCTCCAGCCTTCTTATTGTTCCCAGCTGTAACACTACTTCTAACCTGAACTCTAATCCTAGAGGTAAAGTTTTAGCAATTTTTATTTTTTATCTCTGCTTTTCGCCACTTTGTACATTGTATGAAGGAGAGGGTGAATGGGGAGGATCGATTGCACTGTGACTTGGTGACAGATGTCTCTCCGCATGCACCACAAGTGAGGCCAAGGTCTGTCATCCAGCATTTGGGATCCTGTTGCAGGTGTTTAACACTTGGACGTTTGACTGAATAGTTTGCAGGTAGATAAGCCTGTTATAGAAACTCAGGTGTCCAGGGCCCTTGAATTCACTTTCTAGTTGGACAACACAATTCAGTTCAGATAAGCCACCTGAATTACCTTCTGAAACCACTGCTGGCATCCCTGACATTGAAAACCATGCTTTAGATTCAGAAGTGTGGCTTTAGAGATTAAATATTCCCAGTTTCATTATGTACTCCCAGCTACACAGTTACTAACAAGTTCTTTAATAGATTAAGACATTAACTCTATCAGGTATTATTTTGAGCTACATTTCTTCCTTCTTTTATTTGTTTGTTTGTTTGTTTTTGTGGGTTTTTTTTTTTGTTTTATGTAAGAGCACATTTCTCTTTAATCAAAATTATTCTAAATTTCTGAAAAAAATATGCCTTGCTAAAAGTTAATATGCTTTTATACCAGCCTTTTAAATACGATTCATTTAACAATTGTGGTATTAAAGCTCTGACTGGGTAGTTTAGTGCTTTATTACATAGGAAAAATACTCATTTTATTACTGAGATGTGCCTAGGGAAAAAAAAAAAAAAACAACAAAAAAAACCCCAACACAACACCTTTGTAATTAATTGCACAGTTTAGAAGTCTACATTAATAAAAATCAATATGTAAATTATTAAGCCCATAGAGAAAACAATTAGTGACACTTTCAGGTCACGTTTAAATAGACTGAAATGCAAGAATAATGCATTTTGTCTGAAAGATACAGCAGATACCTCGTCCCTTATGACATAGGAAAGACCTTCAGAACTTAATGTGGCTAGCTCACAATTTGACTTATGAGGTGATAGAGAAAACTACTTCATAAATTTTAGTCATTATAGTTGTTCCATGTATCCTTCAATGTTTCATCAAAATAATCCATTTTTCCAGGGCTATTATGAAGTTTCTTTTATTCCCAGAAAAAAAAAAAAAATAAAATAAGAGTTTTAGGAAACTTTTCAGTTCTTTTAATTTCTCTTTTTCCCCACTTATCATCATGAAAGTGTCACTAGAAGACATTAATATGATAATAGTACAGGAAATACCAGAAACATAATTAGTACCTAACTTGTCTATTAAGAAGGAACTCAGAATTGCTAATTATTCCCAATCAAAATCTTTGTTAAAATTAATCTCCTCATTTTCCTACTGTCTTGAAAATTTCAGGTCTACCCACCCAATCTCTCTCCTTTCTATTCTGTAATGGAAATAAGCTGTTGGATGTATATGGATGATTTCATTTATTGTTGATTCAGAGTAAGAATCTCATACACTTAATCTGTGAGTAGTCCCAGAAGTCAAAATATGAGGAGTTAAGGTATAGCAAAGATTTCCAAAGAAACATAATCCTGAAATACATTGGCCTTGATTCTTATTTACATAAAGGCCCCTTTATACATTCTGGCAGCAGAAAGGAACCCTGAAGTGTATTTAAATAAAATTTATGCCCACTCTAAGACTTTTTTATGCTGCCAGAACTGTGTAAATGAAACTCAGGTCCATTATGTTGGAGGTTTGGGTTCTTTTTCTTTCGACTGTTACACTGTATATATGAAAAAGCATTTCTTTATATCTTTGTAATGCCTAGCCTATCCTGTCCAAAGACATTAATCAATGCCAACAACACAAATCTAGGGTTTAAAAGGAAAATAATTTTTTGATTTAGAATAGGGAAGAAAAGTTAGGATTATTCTGGTTTAAATATAATAAAAGATTTATTCATTTTTATTAATTAAATGTGCATTTTTATGAAATTCAATCAATTCAAATGCCTTGCTTGGGTTTTCTTTTAGTATGCTAAATATCAGAAAGATCGGTTTCGGAACAGATTGCAAAAGGGGTTGACTAAAAGATGGCTTGCAAAAAAACCAAACTTGTGACTCTTCTTAATTGTAGAGCAATTATATCTGTTTCACAATGAAAAATGAAAAATTGAATGAGCCATGTTAAGTAACGTGTAGGGTGGCTGTTCATTTCTCTTGAAGAAAAAGTGTTATGGAGGCAAATTTTTAAGGACTCTCTTAGATTTGCTCTGATAGGACACGCTTATAACTATGTCAAAGGGAGACATCCAGTGAATTGCTTTCAAACAGTAGTACCTCTGCCCTTTAGAGCTAATTGAAGACAAATGATGACATTTCTTTTGATTATAACCCAGTTCCCGGGCAAGTTGCACATAGCCCAAGTTCAATGATTTATATTGACTCCTTCAGAGTCCTTTCTCTAGAGCTCTTACCTGCAATTCTGTCCTTGGCCTTGCCCCATTCTAAATTTATTTTTCTTTACTGTTATGCCAAGATGGATTTCAGCCTTTCCCTCTGCAGTAAAACCCTCTTGTTTTCATTCCGAATGGAACCTGAAGCCATAGAAAACAGAGGACAGCTTACATCTTTAAGAAGAAACTTTTTTTTTTTTTTTTCTGAATTAATTTGTCACTAAATGCAGTAGGTTCCAAGTCTCTGTTGTCCTGAGATTTCCCTGTTATTGTTAGAAACCTATAGGAACTGAGTCTTCAGTGCGCTTTGGCAGTGTGCTCATACTTTGGGTTTACTTCAGTCAACTCCCCAAGTGTTGGCAGTAAAGCTGCGGGTCCTGTCAGTAACCTTGATTTGTACCCCTGTTGGAAAGAGCTCAAAATTCTGACTCTGCCCTCTCTCCCTTTTTATCCACTCTTCCTGTCTTAACTTCTTCTTTTCCCCGATTGCTCATTACTCCTATGACCCTGTGGATGCACTACATAGCTGACAGACTGGTCTGGAAAGGACTCTTTTTGGGACAACTAGCTGCCCGTGATCATCAGCCAAGTTTGGACAAAAAGGAAAGTTTTCTCCAGCCACTGAAGTGGACAACATAGTTTTATGGACTCAAATACAAAGAAAGTGAGAACATGGGCTTTTTAACCTGTTAGTGGCTTGTGTTCACCAGACTAGGATGCAGTAAAACTGGGATTCTTAATCCCATTAACCTAGTTCGATTTTCTTCTGACATTATTATTAGATGTCTCACAGCACTGAGTGAAAAATAGGTATTGCTGATTATCATTAAAAGAATGTGGAAACTTTGCCTCTTAATGTAAATGATTTTTATCTTCACAGACACAGACTCACTGAGAAAAAATGCTGAAATATCTTGGACGAAAGCCAAATGGCAGTGTGAGGTAGAAGAAAATGATTAATAGTCAGACCAAGAGCAAAATATTCAGACATAGTTATGAAAAAGAGGTAGCTTTATGTGTACATGTAAATCAGAAACAGCTAAAATGTAGAATCTTCTTCCTCTGTCATATGAGATTTTACTATGCTTTGCTTAATATGAGTCTATTTTTTTCCTGCCTTCCTTCAACCATTTGTACAAAATATTTCTTTACTTTGCTTGACCTCTAAATACTTCTTTAATTTGCTTGAACTTTTTTTTTTGCATTTTAATCACCAACTTGATTCAAACCCACAGTACCTTAAAAGCCATTTAACATGTGATACAGTTGTTGCTCATGAGTGAATAGTTCTCAGATGTTGGATAAAAGTTCACAAGCCATATCCACCATTGCAATTCTCTCTTTATCTGACAGAACTGATAAAATCTTAGGATTGACTGGCTGAGGAGCCTGGGTTCCCATGCTGATTTAACACGGTTTGCAAAATTTCTGAAACTTAGCAAAATTTTTTAGATAAGCTGATACTTCCCTTTATTATACCTTTTTCTAGAAGAAAAATGTCCTAGTAGACTTCCTTATACATTAGTTTTAGTTTGGAAATCATTCAGCAAAACCTGTCTAGCTTATTAAGTATTACATAAGTAGAGACTGTGTACATAAGAATTTTGACTGATGGGTGGAAATGGATTTTTACTATTGATCGGATAACAAATTGTCCCTAGGATACTTAGCTCTTTTTTTCAGTGCACTTCAGAGTGCTTTTCTGAATGATCTTGTATTATTCTCACTTTTGCATGGGCAAAACTGAGGCACATTTAAATTACTTCATTGCTCTCTCAGTTGCTTGAGAGCTTCAGAGATCTGCTCATTGGCACACTGTTGTGCTATGCTTTGCATATAGACAACAAATAGATTCAGCTAGACTAAGGAGCATGAGGAAACGGTGAGACTATTGATTAACATGGTGGGTGGTTTTCACTGATAGCGGTAGTCTGAGTTTTAAAGTTTCTTGTAGGCATCACAGTGTAAAATAGTTCAAGTGCACAACAAATGGGAGCATGCTGAAGTAATTTGGAGAATACTTCCTAAATATGAAGAAAGGATGAAAACACTTAAATGTAATGTGAAGAAGGGACACTGGAGATGGATTCGAGGTCACCTAGGTGGATGGTCACAAACCCGGAGATGGTTGGGTCTCCAGATTCTCTCCTTGCTTTGAATCCATCAGGCCACATTGCAGAACTCTCCCTTGACATTCACAGAAGAAAACAGAAATAACCAAGAGACCTACCAGAGCAATGTTTAGGTGATTAAGGACTTCTGTTTCAGTGACATAATAGATGCCACTGCTAAACCAGCATGAGCTATGAAGTCTGGAAATATCGGTAGAGTACTGAAGACTGAGTGTGAACCTAAAGCAGCTGCTTATTATTTACAATTACTTATCAGTAATTTTCTAGGGCAGATATTAAAAAAAAAAATAGAGCTTGAAGAAAGATACATTGTACTGCATCCACTGTATAACTACAGGACTGCAAACACTATGTAAAGCAAGCAAAGAAAGTCCACCAGACTCAAAAAAAATTCTACAGAGGCGCAAAGGTAATTGATATAAGAGCTTTTCCTTTTCTAGAAGGAATTGTACTTTCTTAGCATGAAAGGTGAATTCAGCCAAAATCATACCACAGTTTTGGCAGGTTACCTTGCTTACAGGTATTTGTTCTGATAATAAAACTGAATTGTCATCACTTTATGGAAATAGTTAATATTACTTGAAAGTGTACATAAGTTACAATAAAGCAAAATTTCTTCCTTGTCCTTAGAGGACAATAAAGACAGTATCAAAATACTTGAGAACACAACACAACACAAGTCAAGGTAAGATAATAAGGATCTTATCTAAACTAAGCAGAATTGGATAGAGAAACTACATAGCAGTTTAGACACTAAGTCCTTCACTGTTTTGGCAATTATATCTGGCTAGCTCTCTGCAAGTCAGACTTGCATATATAGGTAGCAGTTGCAGAAGGGAGGGCCTGGGAATTTTTGCAGACAGGAGGTGGATGAGGAGGGGACTTCTGTGTGCAAGATCAACATTGCTATCTGGGTCACTGTGCCAAACTTCTAAAACTCTGATGGATTCAGAGCCATTTCAGCATGCTTTTGGAAACCTCCTTCTACAAATGCAACATTTTACTGGGGCAAAGAACATTTGTGATACTGAGTAGAATCAGAAATCAGATCCCTTATGACAATGTTTATATATTTCCTACAAAGCTCATTTCCCCTTGTAAAGCGCACATCTCACTTTCCCCAATGAATGACATCACAGACCTTCATAAACATCTTTTTTTTTTTACTATAGTCCAAGTGTACTTGTTCACCTGAGTCAATATATCTAACACAATTAATTGAAATAAATCTATAAATATTGAACAGCTGTAGCTTTTTTTGGGAAAAAAAAAATGCTTTATGGACACAGATCTATTGTCACCCCCGCACAGTCATATTTTCACCTGCACACATAAATATACAGATGCTCATCGTATATGACTCTGTAGCCATTCTCAATAGCTCTCATTTCACTTTAAACCACCTGTCAAAACAGGCATTTAATTAGGTTAAGCTGTCTGGCTTTGTGAAAAGGTTTTACTGTACTCTGTTGTCCTTGCTATAAAATTAATAGTTTGACCAACTTCTGAAGGGACAGGTGTTTGCACTTGTGAAAGTCAAATTAAAGCCACCTTTGCCAAACAGGATAAAAAAAAAAAAAAAAAAAGATCTTGGTGTCTGAAACTTTGAAAGCAACACTTCATTTATTATAATCTTTTTCTAATGCCAAAATACAAATTATGTAAAGAAATGGAACTGCAGCTGCAAAGAAGCCAAGACTGTAACATGTAGCACGTCACCCTTGCAGCTGGTGGGGCAGATGCAAGACTACGAAGCCATCAAAGGACTTGCACTTTACTCCACACAACCTATCTGCTGTCCAAGTAAGAGGGAGAGCCTCTTCACTTTGTTGTGAACTCCCTTACACTTGGGTAAGTCTCATTTCTGTGTCTGTCAAGGAAACTTTGTTCTGGTCTTGTGAATCCCAAGCTCCCTGAATACCAGCTTAGCTGAGAGCTGAAAATACTCTGGTGATACTGATCTGTCAGAATAGCCTTTTTTGTCAAGTGACAGAACTCAAAGAGAATGTCTAAGAAAAAAGGAGTGTTGGGCTATGGTTACATCCTGGTAAGGTCTGAGGAACACAGGCTCCTTCCTGCAGAGGAGGACTATTTTAGTGGAAACATAAATGTCCAGATTCCCACGTCATTGATTCTACCTTGATCTCCCTGATTTCCTTCAGGTTTGTGGGGTTCTAAAATATAATTGGAGAAAAGCATCCATTTATTATGGTAGTTAATATAATGTCACTTGGTAATACTCTTATTGCAGTGATATGCTGAAGGTCTATTTAGTGTATGGGCCAGGTTCTATAAACATTAAAAAATTAACGTGATCCCTAAGGCTCTTACAATCTAATTAAGACACAGTTATGAAAAAGATGGTCAAGTAAAGCTTACCTTATAATGCATATGCAGGTATTTCAATTTGATTTTAATTTTGTACTAATTGGTTACTTATATGCATTGACTGTTAAGATTCTGGCTGATTTATTTTTATAGTAACAGTGTGGTATGAAATTTATTTCATTTGAATGATAGCACCTCCAGTACATTCAGGGAAAAGAAAAAAAAAAAAAAAAAAAAAAAAAAAAAGAAGAAGAAAGAAAGAAAATGAAAGAAATATTATAATTAACAATAATTTATCTTCTGTTAGTTATCCAGGGGTGGGGTGGTTTTTTTATTTTTCTTGAAAAAAATCCTATTTTAACTGTCGTTTTGCTTTGACTGATCACAACAGAGTAGGATACTTGGGGTAAGATGAATTAACTACGGTTTATCAACAACAAATTTTAAATATACAGTGCTCTCAAATACTCATCTGCACAGAGAAAGACTATCCTAAGATGGTCCTATCCTTTAACTACAGTAATATGTAACTCAAGTCAGGCTCCAAATCTCCTGAAAAGCTTAATATAAGAAAGCTTCTACTTCAGCTTAAATACTGTCCATCTTCAGTACAGCAGTGAAATAAGCTATTTCTGATCAAACTTCTTCTGATTCTCTGGATGAATTTTCACTGAGACCCCTCAGTTTTATTCTTCAGTGTAAGCGAGTCTCAATCAGGAGTTTGCAATCTACCTTCCAAAGTCAACATAAACTGATTTAGAATGAGCCAATAACCCACCTACATTTTATTATTTCTTTTTTTAAAAACTAAAACACAACAATTTTATTTCTGCTAGCTTTTTTCCCAAGCTTCCTTCTCTTTATTTTGTCTCTGTTCTTTACTGTTTTCTGTAAATTTTTATGAGATAAGTGCAGTATCTATTTTTCAGGCTCATATAACACTTCCATGTGTGGCTTTCTTAAAGCCTTTCTGGCTCTACAGTGTCTCTCTAGTTGAGCAGAAGCTGCGGTTTACCAAGAATGTTCAGCAATCAGTGGTAACTGCAGATGTATATACCTACCAGTTCTTTTTCCAATAACTAGAAAATGGCATGCAAAAGTTTTCTTTTTTATTTTATGCTTAATTCTACTTAGCTGATATCAGTTTTCTGGATAAAAGTGGAGCTTTACTGCACCAAACCGATCTCATTTCTTCAGGTCTTTACTTGCTTGTTTTATTTGCTTTAATTTATTTATTTCAGTCATTTGTAGAATAACTGAAACCTTTTTACTTTGCAGAGTATTATTTGTAGACTGCTTGTTAGAACTTCTTGCTGTTTTTTAGTTTGTTTCTAAGATGTTAATTTTATTCAGTTTGAGACAATAAGGACTTGCAGAAAAACAACTCACACTCCCCTCCTGCCCCTTAGCATATACTACTGCAGTTTACCTTTGTGTCAGGTTTTATGACTATGCAGCTACAGGGCAAGTTGCTTTAGTGAGCTGGTTTGATAAAAAGACAAGTATCAAAAATGTTTTGGTACTTCTGGGGAACAACATATCCTCAATGCCTTTGGTTCCTGTAAGTCTTTCAAAAATTTCATAATCATCTATATACCCTTTGTGTTAAAGTGATTTCCTGAAGATTTCCTACAGATTTCCTGTGGATTTTCCTGCAACATCATTTCCTGACAGCACAGTGAAAGTGCGAGCTGTGGGTGTCCCTGACCTGACCTGTAACATAATGTACACTGAACATCCTGGCTACAGTGGAGATGTTCTTCAACTGGCCACACTTTCTGACTTGTTCTTTAATATCCATGTGAGCGGCACTCAAGATTTCAGTCCAAGACCCTCAAATTTCTAGCCTGGATTCTCCAAGTAGAGCGGTTTTGGATCCCCATTCTCAGGTCATATATATATATATATATATATACATATATATATTTTAATGTTGGAAATCAGAAAACAACAGCTAAACTTCTGTTTTCTTGCTACTTTTTTGCTGCACTCTGGTTTCAAAGTAATCAACATATTTCTAACATTGCCTTACATGAGAGGATTAATAAGTTCATCTTGTTTTTAGATAAATGTTGAATTTTTGTTAGATTCCCTTCAGAAACTGAACTGTGCTGGAAAGAATAAACAAGATACGGATAAACAAGATACCGATTTCTTAGGATGCTTTTCTAATGTACTCTGTTCTCAGGAGCTCAACTCCTCACACAGAGAGAGTGACCGAGAACCCATATCCTAGGAGCATTTTCTGTTCTGGATTTCTGATAGGGACAATGAACTACTTACCTAACAGTGCATGAATATAAGATAGCAATTAGATTTAATATAGCTGAATTTATGAGAGCAAAAAATCTAGCCTGTGCCCAATCTACAGACTGAAACTTAATTTCCTTACATCCCCTCTTCACTTGCCCAATCAGCCCAGTGGTGCATAAGCTCTTTCACTTTGTAAAAATTCTGTGCTGGGTGGTATGATGACTCAATATCTTATTCTTGCTAATTTTTTATATCCTGGAAGCTGTTTTACTACTGCTGCTAAAGTTTTAATTTTGTACTGGCTCATGGTGTGATTGTTAATGCTTGTTCTTCATCAAAAGTGTAATGGATGTGAACAGTAATTGCATAGAGTTAAAAGGGGTTAATTGGGCACACAAGCTTCTCTGCAGGTTGTCCACTTGGTTGTAAAATCCAGTGACACTGCAAAAAAAGCATCTTCTCAGTAAAAATACGGTGTCTCTATATAATATACAATCCACACTAACATAGTTTTGACAGGTAGGGTAGTATGCTAAACCATTATTATTGCCATGCAGAATTTTTATATCTACAACATTCTTAATTCATATTGGTAGTGGTCTCTTTTACCACGGTGAAAGACATAGGGGAGAAAAAAAAAAAAAAAAAAGATTGCTTTCAGAGAGCATCGGATATATTTATATATTTTATAATTCAGTGAATGCAATCCAAAAAATGTGTCTCCGTGTATGACAAAAAGATAAGGGAAGAAGGAGAGATACAGAGTCTCTATGAATTTGTTTGATTATCTGTAGATTCTTTTCTGTATCACATTTCATTCACCTCATTTTCACTTTATAGTTTTGCAGGAAAACAATGATCAGTGTCTGAAAAATCATAAGGCACTGAGCAAACACCAGGCAATCCTATATATATTTATGTATATACACTATCTGCTACTACCTGCAAGGTTTGTGTGAGCATTCAGCCTATAAAGCCTCTGTGTCTTGATAACTCTCAGGTACTGTAACTGATGGCAAAGAGGCAGATGTCAATAATCCTCCCCACAGTGCAAAAATTGTAGTGCTGCAAAATTAATGGACCTTCCACAGCACCTCTGCGAGCGAACTACTCTACAATGAGAGTGGAAAATTCAGATTCTGACCAATGTTATATACTAAAATAAAGGTCCATCTTCTGTGTCTCTCGGGGGGAAAAAAAAAAATAATATATGTTGTCTAACAATACTTAAGGTTTGGAGTGACTTTAAGGGATAATAATACTTCCACTTTTTAGCTGTACAAGAACTATCTATTTTGTTAGGTTTAGAAACAGTGCTAGATATGGTTCTTTGGGGAAGAAGGGATGGGACTGATTTCTGTATGCATATGGGTAAGCAGCTGAGCCCTGTCTGTTTGTCCACATATCCATTTTCCCACCTGACAGCCAACCAGATGAAAAAGGTACAGATAATATCACAATATCTGCACATGCAATGTGACTCAAGCCAATAGATGTACACAGGAGACAGGACTGCACCCTTTATGCATGTTAAAAAGGCTTGTAATATAGGCACAAAATCTGTGCCTTTTCTAATGAATTCTGTACAAGTGTTACCAACCAATGCAAGCTTCCACTGTTTCATGCTCTTCAGAGGGACAAAACAAGTTGATGATCCTGATTTTATCACATTCTCAACCATGCATTCTCATAAAAGTGCCCATCTCTATTTTGATAAAATCATCTACAGAAGGAATTTCAACCAGGATATTCACACTAACAAAATTTTGGTGATGCAAATCTCTTTAATATAAACAAATTCTTAGTAACTTAGAACATTTAACTCCATCCAAGGTAAAATCAGTCAATATGCTTTTTGTAAAGTGATTTAAAATATTTTTAAACAAAAAATTCTGGGCACATTATTATGTTGTTTGTTTTTTTTTTCTTGAGTAAATAATGAAATAAACAATAATTAATTGGAGGAAGCCCTTCCTACTTCACTGTAGGTTAGACTTTGTGATAGCAGGATTTGCTATATGCATCAGCAGGGAGATGGAACTCGTAATAGCAGTCAGTGTCATTTTACAGACTTCCTTTAAGCCAGTACTTTCTGAATATTTCACAAATGATGATTGAAGCTCACAGACTCATTGGGCTTATAATAAAGTATTTCCTACCTATCATATAGATGAATGGAATTATGTTTTGGAGAAGAGTGCAGAGTCTGGTTGCTCAAGATCAGCTGTAAATAAAGCTCTAATAAATAGCTCTGAATAAATGTTTCAACAATCCTACAGGATATAGCTCCTATTGTATTAGAGGTGCAAGCCAATGGTTAATAAAGTAGTTCATAAATCTGCAATCTCTTATCTGGCTGTAGAAATTATGTAGGTCCTTAAAAGTACATAGAATGTGGTTACGCTGAATGAAAGTAAAGGGACATGGTCAACCTGATATCTAACCAATTACTAAATATGAGCTAAAAGTGGTTTTACAGACATTTACAAGAGCCTGCCTGTTTCCTATAACTTGCAAGGGGATTATTTGTAGGTAAATCAGGTCTTTCTGTCTGATTTCTGGCAGGTCTAATCCCAGTTTTTATCCTGCTCTGACCACTTTGAGGCTCAAACATCTTAGATATGGAAACTTTCCTTCCCTACAGAGAACAGCAATTCCATCTGGACTTAGACAAGCTTTAAAAGAGCAAAAATATTCCTTGTGTGCTCGTCCCAAGCTGCATGCCACACAAAAAGAACTGATATTATCTGGCTGCAGGTAAATATTGTGCTTGGAGGAATAATGAAAGTCGGGGGAAATCGTGTTTAAAAGTGTTTTCTGTTCTGTTCACCTACTAGAAAAAAATCTTCAAGGCTCGTCCCCTGACAATGCAAATAGGAGGCTCTTCATTAGTGGTGGTATGCGTACACAGACACATTGCACCTGTCTGAATGTGGAAGCTGAGCTGGTTGTGCATGAAAAACTTCCAACTAGTTTATGCTTTTTTGGGTGATGCTGTGAAGAAAGTAAAAGACTTTAAGAGACTTTCCTTTAAGTAAAGTTACAATTATAGAGAAAATAATTGCTTAGCACTGTTTTTCAACTTCAGTTCAAATCTTTAAAATGTTTGTCCTATGAAACAACTGGAAAATTTGTAACAGAAATCATTATTCTGTAAAGCAGTCATAGAGGTTAAAATGGGATTAAGACATCTGGGAGAGTAAATTTTAGAGATAATTTTTATTTTTCAGGTACCAGGTGCAATTCAGAGGAAATTTTGAGACATCATGAAATACATAGAGAAAAAACATTTTTTTTCCCTGTACATATTAATCTTTAGGCAAGAATGGACAGAGTGACAGTGTCATAACAAGCATTCAGAGGGGCCTCCACGGTGTCCAGAACAGGTTAGCACAGAAAAGTTTGCCCTGACATGCTGTGACAAATCTTACCCTCGCCTTGGTGAGCAGGGGTGAAGAGGAGCTACTGTTTCCTTAAACTCTGCTTCATCTATATCTGATTTTTTTTTTTTTTTTTTTTTTTTTTTTAATAAGCATGTATTCTTAGTGGATGTGTATAGTCCAATCTGAGCTGTGCATGTAGCAATGATGATTTGGACTGTTTACACAGTTAGGTACACAGTGAAACTTGTCTTAAATCCTACCCTGGAGAATCAGAAGATGTGTTACTTTGCAGAGATGTTGTTTAGGTAAAGGTCAGCTAATATCCTACTAGAAACCTTGGGGACCCTTTAAAGTAGCTCTTTAAGAGAATGAGCTTTTTACTGGATATGGAATTCTTTGTGAAACTTTCACTGCTTTTCATGAAAGTCAGGGTTTCAGTGAAGTAAACTTTCACCTGCAGGAAAGCAGACTTCTCCAAGTGATTATTCTATCTCCAGAGATGCCTTGAGCCAATAACTCCTTAATGGTACTGGGGGGGGGTGTGGAAGAATAAAAATAAATTTAAAGCTCTCATCAGCACAGCACAAGGGAGAATAATATGACAATTTGTGGAGTTAGTCTGTGTGCAATACCCACAAATAATTGAGCATCAACAGTAGAATGCTGCCACGAATGCATAAAGGTCCACCTTTATGCATGTTGTTGTTCCTGGACTTCTGGCTGTGGAGTCTCTCAAGTGGCAATGAATCTGTGCACATCCTCCCATAATGTAGGAATCCTACTAATATATCCTAATATTTCTCACCTGAACTTAAAAGTGAGCATCTTGCTTTACATTTATGTGAGCCTTATTTCCAGGCTCCAGTAGAGTTGCAAAGCTCTTCAGAGCCAAAGATAACAGCTCAGTGTGACATTTAAACAAACTTTGTGCCATGCTTGCTTGTACCCTGAGTAGCCAGAGACTAGCCTTTATGCCATTTGTACACTCTGAGTCACTTTTGTCTGCCTTTGAAACCAGTGTCCATAAAATGAAAGATTAATGAGATCATCTGCAGCCATCCCTCACGCAAATAGCATTCATCTCCACATCACTCTGCCTCTACAGAAATAACATTTAGCCTGCTTCACACAATGCTGTCTGATATTACAGATTGTGCAGGGTCACTTCCTCCAGCCTCCCTATCCTAAAACTCATCCACCTGCAGAATAAGTTACATATTAAAACACACTCTTCAACAAGCCACAACAGATCAACAAAATATTACTCCAACCTGACTAGGTTTCCAGAATTATTTCCCGATTTAACTCCTTCTTTTCTTTTTTTTTACCTGAAAAATAACATAAAATATAACTTCTTCACTGGGCATAAAAGGAGGTTTTGCAGAAGAAAGAAAGAGAGAGAGAGAGAGAGAGAGAGAGAGATAAGGTGGAAGGAAGGAAGGAAGGAAGAATGAGAAAAAGATAAAAGAAGGAAGAGAGGGAACAGGAGTTGTCTAACCTGCATCTGCACACAAAGTGTATTCTGTAAAGTACAGTAAACTGGATCCTACATACCTAGTGACCTCATATTAAAGAAGAAGTTTCATCCAGCTATATATTCTCATAGACTGTTTATTTTGATTATGAAGGAAGCTACAAATCTGCAACTCATAATTCATAGAGGTCCTTTTTTCTTAATTAACTATTTAACTAAAAACCATCTGGTAACCTGCCATATGCAATCAGCTCATTCTTCAGATTTTCATTGCAAAATCATTGTCATAGGGAGAAAGGAAATTAATCCATGTCCCATTGTTTCTTGCTGCATAAAACTAAATCCTGTGCTTCTTCCTTCCTCCTCTGGGAATTTCTGTGGTGCAAGACAAAGCATGCATTAAAGCAGAGATGTTTTAATGGATCATTAGCATTCTTACTGGAGGTTTCAGCAAAGGAAATATTTTGCTGTGGTCACTGGTGAGCCCAAAATATATTAAGGGATATGACACATGTATTTATATCCAAGTTATTCTGTGCCTCTACAAAATCCAATGTGGGGAAGCTTAAACTGAGAAGCTAGAAAGGGACTAATTTAAGGAGTCTGGTATTTAGAGCTTTTGCCTTGGTTAAGGACAGCAGGAATCTCAGGTTCCAGCCTTCATTCAGACTATAAAAGTGACTTAAAGTCCACTCTGATTACCAGGTTTCTTCTACGGTAACTGTCCCCTGGTTTTTGTGGGTTCATTCTCTCTTTTTCCCTGTTTTTTGAAAACAGAGCAAATAAAAATGACTTGTCTTAATTAATAACTTGTAATATTCCAAAACAGTTATCTTTCATACAGACTGTCATAGTTTAAGCCCAGAGGCAGCTGCTCAGTCACTCCTTCTCCCTCAGGGATGGGGAGAAAATAAAACAAAAGGCCCAGGAATTGAGACAAGGACAGGTAGGGTTGTCTCACCCAGTATGGTCATGGGCAAAAGACAGACTCCGTAGGGGGATAAAAAAAATAACATCAATTTAATTTAAACACCACTAACAAAACTACAAAGCAGGACATTGAGAAACATAACCACATGTTAAAAACACCTTCCCCTGTTCTCAACCTTTTTCCCATTTCTCTATCTCCTCCTCCAAAGTGGTGCAGAGAGGCAGGGGATTAAGGTTGTGTTCAGTTCATCACCAGTCTTTGCCACTTCTTCCTCCTCAGGGAACTTCTCACACTCCTCCTCTGCTCCAGCGTGGGGTCCCTCTCACAGGAGACAGTCCTCCATGAACTTTCTCCAAAATGAGTCCTTCCCACAGGCTGCAGCTCTTCACAAACTGCTCCAGAGTAAATTCCTCCCATGTGTTGCAGTCCTCCCAGCAACAGACTCTTCCAGCGCGGGCTTCCCTCAGAGTCTCAGCCTTATCTGGTCACAGCCACCTGCTCCAGTGTGGGGCCTCCATAGGCTGCAGGTGGGCATCTGCTCCACCATGGACCTCTATGGGCTGCAGGGCCACAGCCCACACTCTGACCACGGGCTGCAAGGGAGTCTCTGCTCTCATGCACCTTCCCCTCCACCTCCTCTTCCCTTCCTTCACTGACTTCAGTGTTTGCATAGATGCCTCCTTCACAACTCCTCCCCAAAACTCTCACTCCTCCTCCCGTCTTAAATACGTTACCACAGATGTGTGGCCACCATCACTAACTAGCTCGGCCTTGCCCAGAAGCGAGTCCAACTTGGAGCCAGGGAAGCTTCTAAAACTTCCTCACAGGGATCACCCCTGTAGCCCCTTTCTCCCTACCGAAACCCCTATCACACACAAACTCTGCACAAACAGTAAAGTCATACCTTTACAACCCTCGGCATCGGTACCATCACATTGAGTCATTCTGATCATTGGACTGATGTAGGGAAATACCATTTAGCATATGAGACATAGGGTTAGCAGGTGTAACTTGCCTAGAAGTATTTAGGAAGAGATAGGAATCAAAAGCATCTTGAATTAATTTCTGGAGAAATAATTATCAGAGATGTTCTTGACAAATAATAATTACAGCTAAAACAAAGTAGAGGGTGAAAATAATCCTGTTTGTTTGTTCCCAAACAGAATTTTTAGCTATTTTGTACACTGAATGTAGTGATTGAACACTGCAGCTCTTGGCAAGTCTGCAGAACTCTGTCTTCTTGTACACATATGTTCTTTTGCCCTCTTTGAAGGAAGCAGTTTGACATACTGAATCAAATAAAATTCCATAAATAGCTATTCTGGGCAAAATAGACAAATAAGAGAAGGGAGGAAGAAATATAATAATAAACAGAAAAACAACTTAAATCTGAGAGTATTTGGATTTAAAACCTTATTTCTTTGTCTGCATATGCATGTGACACAATAAAGCAAATATAAAGAAGGGACAGCGGTGAGAAAATAAGCTGCAAAACTGTAAGTCAGGAGACTGGATATTAGAGTAGAGCAAAAGTAATGATAAAGCTTTAGGTGGGGCAATCTCATCATTAAAGACTCTTGTTTCTCTTTCATCTCAGTTCCTGTTATAAAACCCAGTGAAATTGATCTTGGAAAATGTAAAGCCAATTGCTGAACTGGTTTGGGGAAGAAGCATATGGTTGTTATTGTTGCTCACCCTCGCTCTCCCATACTCTGTCTTGTTCACTCACTGAGTCCGTATTTGGAACGCAAGAAAAATATTTCTCAGCTAGCATGAGCTTATATTTTTCACTAGCATTTAACATTTCCATGGCCTGTGATCACAGTGGAATTTTGTCCATTAAGTGATATCATCTCCACATGACTAAACCAGAGCTGAAAATCAGACTCAGGAAGAAAACAAGCTAAACATACCTGACCACAGCCTTGTATCAGGAAGGGAGGTTACCTGAGACTGCTGAGCAAGGTGGGAAAAGACTCCCAACTGGAATATAAATTACTTTGTTCATGTTCTTTCAAATAGTTTGTGTGACCTCTAGTGGCCTTTACTGCCTTCTGTGTCCCTGTGCCTTCAATTCATGGATGTCATCTGGACCTACTGATGCAGCAGCATACCGACATGTTAGCCACTACTAGGTTTCTGTTGTGGAAGTGCAAGTCAGCCAGGGGTTAAGGATAGATATGTCCACACTTTTTCTTTAAATAAACATAGGGGGAAAAAAAATATATAGAAATAAACCTAGCAAGTTACCCTTACGCCCAGACAACCTCTCCCAAGACAGAATCACAGAATGGTTGAGCTGGCCTACTCCAACTTCCTGCCCAAAGCAGGGCCACCTAGGGCAGGTTTGTCAGGTCTGTGTCCAGTTTTGAATATCTCAAAGGATGGAGACTCTACAGTCTCTATGGACAACCTGTTCAACTGTTCCACCACCCTCATAGGAAAAAAAAACCTTTTTTAATATTTAAATGGAATTTTTTGTATTTCAGTTTATGCTGTTTGCCTCTTGTTCTCTCACTGGATTCCACTGACAAGGCCTAATACATATGAAGAATGTGGAGACAAAAGATTTAAAAACTCACACCCACACGCATATTTTTACGGGGTGGGTTTTCCCAGGGCCTCTGAGTTGTATCACACTCCACACAGTCCTTGCCCTGTGTTTGTTTGACTTGGCTATGTATTTGCTTCTTACTGCTCTCAGGAGCCTCCTCCTCTCTGCTCCTGCTGGATGGTCCCAGCCTGCCCCTTTTCTCTGTCTCTGATGACCCCTCATGCACTCTGTGTCATCCCTCACTTCCAAGACACTCCTGCTCTTAAAATGACATAAGCTCACCCTCCATCCCCAAAACAGTTCCAGAATTTTGCAGCAAGGAGAAGTCAAACAGGTGATTTTCTTCCCTGCTGTTCTACCATGATTTTTAATGGAACTTAAAATAAATAATGTACTGCAGGAGAAGAATAAACAAAGCAGATATCTTTCATCACTACTGTATTTGCTGACTGTTAGGTATAGTTGGTAAACATTACTGTTAACTTTCCAGTATGCTGGTGTGCTTATATTAAACTGGGAACTTTTCCAAACCCCCCCCATTGAAAAATATGTATTAATCCAAATCAGATCCTTTTACAGGGTCAGAACTGCATTATGCTATGAGCAACAGATGGTGGGAATACCTGTATAGTAAGGTATACATAGAAAGATGTTGTAATGAAGGTATATCCTTCATTGATTTTCCTAGAATAATTTTATGTTATAATTTAGATGTTAATAGATTTAGCATTTTAGCTCTTTTACACTGCATTTCACTGTCTTGTCCTTATTTTACAGACAAGAAATCCAAAGACAATAATAAAGATCATTATACATTAACATATCAATACATTATCTTGCACACTAATTCTAGATTTTATACTACAGTAACAGTTGGAGTTACTTGGCTAAGCCAACACAGGAGACAATGTAAGAGAAACAAGATGATATTCCTGCATTTCTTTTTTTTTTTTTTAATGTTGTTTTTAACCACAAGGTCTGCCTCTGCTAATGAAAAAAATATGAAAAATTTAATCCCCCAATGTACAACACTATGTTACCAACCTTGACTGACTTTAAATAATGAGCATGATGGTGAGAGTAAGATTACATTAAAACACCATCAGAAAAGCTTAGGTGAATTTGGTTTTCCCATCTGTATGAGCAGGAGCATTTCCTGTACCCAACAGCATATCTGAAAGTAGGAAGTCTTTTGCAATCACAGAAAAGTTATATTAAAACAATGAAAGAAATGAAAAAAACAACCCAAGATCCATCCTAATCATTAAAATATATTTCAAGCCACAAGCTGTTGAGCTAGCCTGGACATTTTTCAACCTCAAGGGATATTAGTTTTGACCCTTTAGGCCTCTTGATTTAATAATTTTGCAGTGCGATTGAATTCTAATATTCAAGTGGCTGGGAAGCGATGGCTGATGCTGACATGGTATCGCTCAGGCTGAGCAGATGGGATACATTTTGTCAAGAAAAAGCACCTGATATTTCTTGTTAGTTATGTTTTGCTCTGTTGCAATTAAATAAACACAGTAAATATACACACCTAGTATTTTTGTTTTCTGGTGGATTTTTTTCCTAAAGAAAGAGCTCCTTCCTCACCTGTTTGTGAGAGATAAGCTATAATGTACCATTAACACACAGTTTTTATCTCTGTTGAGCAATAAAGAAGGTTTATAAATGATATCTTTGCCATAAGGTAAACAAAGATAATAGACCTGATTTGTATGTAGCATATGGGCACTTGTATCCAATTTATTCCCTTTTTTATCTTTTGGATTTGCTAAAGGACTATGTTCCATTTGTTCAGGGTTTAATCCAAAAATGATCCTTAAAGACATCTCTTCAAATTGTGCATTGCCCCTGTTATTAACAAAGTGTAATTTGCACATCTGCTAAACTGTCCCCCAATATAATCTTAAGAAATACAAAACTAACACAGCTCTAGCCAATTATTGTGTTAATTCTACACTGCAGTACTTCAGCATCTGCATCTAACGGAAATGTGTTATTAATGAAAATATGCAGTTTAAAAACAGCTTCTAAAATTTATTCACTTACCTAGAGGAGGAACATTTTTTGTTGCTATATAAGCATTAAGCATGTATTTTGGATTATGCTGGGTATTTTAGAAGGAATTCTTTAGGAAAGAATAAAGTTAAATTGGTATAGTTCAAAGAAAGCTACAATATAGCTTACTGGACCTACTTTCTGCTTAATGGTTGTGAGACTTGCCAACATCCAAACCTGTGATTCCAAAATTTCATCAAGTTGCTTCTAATGCTGGAAGAACTAAAACTCTCCCTCGGGAAGGAGTCTGACCACTGTGCTGTTGGAAGTCAGAACACGATCTCCTGCGATATGGATGTACTTTAGAAAAAAGAATTAGCCCTTCCTTAGTTTATGTATCAAAGAACTTTGGCACATGGATCAGCATTTGCAAATGGATTTAATTCTGTGATGGATTTAAGTCTTAGTCCTAACATGACCAGTAAGCACACAGTAATAACTCTTATGTGCTACTACATCCATAACTATGACAACAGTTTAGGATGATGCAGTCACAGCCCATGTGGCTGGCTGATACTATGGCTCTAATGGACATCAAAGCTGAGTGGTGGTAACAGACAATATGTTCAGTTGAATCCTATCTCAGACTAGAAGAGCATGAGTTATCTTAAATATTTTCAGGATTATTCTGATTAAAGTAATTTTGCCTTTGAAACAGACAAAATAAATTCATACAATCTAGAAGAGCAGTTCAGTTCCAGAAAAAAATAGTGGAATTTTATTTTCTTTATGAAATCTTAGTTTCACTTAAGTTCATTAGGACTTACCACAAAATTTCTTCATATTAAATTCTTGTTGACTCTCCAGGGATGAGGGTTTCACCCCAACTGTTTACAGTGTCAGAATTTGCCATACAAATAAAACTTACATTATCTTCCATTTTTCTTTGGTGAAAAATAAGCCAACTGCCTCCTTTTGCACTTCCTAATTGTAACTGCTGCAGAAACTTGATCCTGAATGCAGACAGTGATTTACAGTTCTTGCCACAAATGAGACAATATTTCCCCAAAACTATGCTTTTTTTCTCCTTCAGATCAGTAGAGCTTCTGTCTACCAGGCCTGTAGGAAAATTAGAAAAGCCTAACCTTTTATATATAGAGGGTCTGGTTTGATATTTTGCCTAAGAGGCAGATTTTGCCCTGTTATATTTAGGTGTCAGGTGATGAAATAAGAGACAGGGTTGGGTTCTGAAGGGGAAAAAAAAAAAAAAAAAATTACTCAGAATCTTGTAAATTTTCATTGATCCTACTTCCAGAAAGCAGTGACTGACTAAGAGTGTCATCTCACATGTCCATTTAAAAAGAGACAGCTGAAGGTGCACAGGGTACTCACATCCCATCTGATCTCTGTCTCTACAGAAAACAGTGCTACTGTGGTATAAATTTCCTGCAGGTAGCTCACAGAAGAGGACAATGAAGCTTTGCTAAAGGTGTAGTTGGCAACATTATCTGATTCTATGACATTCCAAGTTCCTTCAGATGTGAAGAGGCAGTGTTTTGGTTGAGTTCTCAATATTCAGATGAGACCTAAAACTAAAGTCTGGGATACTTAACAATCATTTAAAATGTCATGACATTCAGGTATCTGTGAAAGGATATTAATGTAGAAAACTTTAAAGAAAATTACTCTTGTTGTTAAATACATGTTGTAGGAGCTGTAAATCTCATTAAACTGATTCTATCCCATGGATCTTGAAGCTACAAAGGGGAAAAGGAGGATCTGAGGACATCAGAACTATCAGTTTAATTTCAATTAATTTGAATAATATCAGCAAACAAATAGGTTTGTAAGCACTTGGAGAAAACATGATAATGAGTATTGGCCAACTTCGATGATCAAGCACAAACAGTAGCAAGGCAATCTAATTTCTGTCTATGATGTTGTAATAGTTAATACATATGGAAAACTGTAGAAGTCATACAGTCTGTTTTCTATGAAGCTTTTGTCTCATATGGCATTTTCATTAACAAATTAGAGAAATACAATAGAACCACTGTATGGGACATGCAAAACTAGTTCCATACTCAGAGTTATCAACAACTCACAGATCATAAGAAGGGTGAAGTGGAAGAATGGGAACCTGCATGAATGTAGTGGTATTTCATAATCATACTCATATTTATGACACAAAGACAAGAAGATAGGTTAGAAGGTCCAGAAAACGTGAGTTCAGAAACTTCTTTACAAACCATAGAACAGTTTTGAACTGAGCATCAAATTGACTTTTTAGAATAAACAGCTAAAATTAATATTAATAAATAGCCATCTCATGTAATATTAATTTATGAGTTCTACAGGGACTCAGAAATGAATTTTCTCAAATGTAGTAAGAAATTTAATCATTTTAAAAGGTGCTTCACAGAAATGAATACAAGTAGTTTAAAAAAGTACTATTAGGGACTGATAGCTAAGGACCAACACATTGGACTTCCATGCTGTAAGACAAAGTATAAAAATAAATAGAACTAATAGTGAATGTAATATAAATGGGAAGGCCAGTATAATATTTGAAAATGAAAGTTTGGGTCTCACAGAGCTCCCAGAGGTCTTTCAAGAACCACTCAATATATGAATAAAACATGAGGAGAGGATATTATAACAAGCTGTACATTTTTCTTCAGTATAATGCTGTGTTGTGAAAAAGAAAATACCAAACTGGAGCAACAGCTGTAAGAGTGATATAGTTCTGATTTGGTTAGCATTGGTAACTATTTTATATATTTTATATAGTTTTGTTGTGATACACTTGAAAAAACAAGCAAACTATTTGGACAGAAAAGATAAAGACAAGATCTTAGAAGCATGAACGACAAATAATGACTGAAGGATCTGACCTTGCTTAGTCAAGAAGACATGGTAGAGGTTAGAAAAACAACTAGTTCATAAAATAAAGAAAGGTCATGTAGAAACAAATAATAAATGTTATTTCATTCTCCATGTCTAGGGCTAGTAGGATAAGTAATAATGGGTTTAAGTTTCAGCAAGGGTTTAGACAAGGTATTAAACTTTGACTAAACTCGAGATGCAATTCTCTGGGACACAGTATTTATCACTAAATATAAAGCACTGAATGGACATCTATCTGGAATGTCAAAACATAGAAGAGAGGGAAGGATTATAGGACTTGGAACATCCTTCCCAGGCTAATTTTCTGTGATTGAATAATTATATCCACACATTTCAAATTCTGTTTCAGGAATTTTAATCTAATCACCTAATCTCAATAGTTGTACAATAGTTCAGTTATGACTTTAATTATAACATTTCCATCAAAATATTTCTGGGTTTTTTTCTCATCAAAAATCAACGATCTAACATTTGTCAGGAATTGCTACAGTATTCCTGAAAGACTAGTTTGGGCAACATTCATCCCAGGCCATTATCATTCCAAAGTGCTGATTAATGTCATGCCTGGTCTCAGTTAAGAGCTGGTAATGAATGGCGGGAATTTTTTCCATCTGTAACCCTGAATTAAGTATACTTTTCAGTTTACATGTGGTATCAAATAATTGTATGGTTTTGGCTTTGTATGTTGAGACATTCTATGTTGGAATGTACACATTTAGTAATCTAAGTGGGAAGAGAGCACCTTACTAATAAAAGAGTTTAAGAGAAGTTAATAGGCAATTCTGGAACAGGTGAATTTCCATTTCCAAAGAATAAAAAACTTCAGTCTCTAATTTAATAGGAAGAATGTCAAAGCTATGTCTAGATTATTACAAGTGAACAAGCTTTGGGAAGAGAAAATATTTGGGAAGGAAAACCCTAGTGGATCTTGAGAAATGGTGGGCTTGAAGAGTTCCTAGGAAAAGTTTTACACTTACAGAAACAAAATAAACAAGCAAAGATCAGTGTGGCTTAGAAAGAATATTTGATTGTCCAGTAGGAAGCCCTCAGAAAGTAGTTATGCAGTAAAATGGAGAGCCATCTTGAATAAGAGTCTCCAGTTGAATACTGTCTCTCCAGTTGAATACTGTCAATAGATAAAAAAACCTGATGTTAGAATAATTCAATAAAGCCATTTCCTTAGAAGAAACATTGTTGTATATTTAAAGGTTGAAATACTTTTTATTTACATTTTAACATAATCTGGTTCAGATGGTGGCCATTAAAATACATATGGCTAATAGCCACATCATCTACATCAACGGATGTGGTGTTCCCTAAAATTGGGTTCTTATCAAGTTCACAGTTCCCCTAAATATTACTACAAGAAATTCAAAAGATAAAAAAAATCTGTTCTTCCTTTTAGACTAGATGGATAAGAGGCTATATCATGAGATTAAGAGAGAAAGAAATCTTTTTCAGTAGTAACTGTGTGGCATTGTAGAGAGCCAGACAACCAAAGTCCGAATGTCCCAAAGGAATTGTTCAAGGGTACTGTAGCCAGGGTAGTTTTTGTCTATGAAACAAGCAAGAATAAGTGATTCAAAAGTACTGTCAAGGAGAGGGACTCAATTTATTGAACAGGTAAGAGAAAAAAAGTAAGGTTCTACCAGTACATTTCTGCTGGAGATTAAAAGATAATATAGTATAGGGAATTTGCAGGGAAAAAAAAAAAAAAAAACAAACAAACAAAAAAAAAACAAAAAGCAACCCTTTGCCTGACTAAGGCACTGCTTTACCCAAGAGAACACTCACAGCTAGAGCTGTAACTGCACACAGAGAAACAATTGGTTGCTTCTGACAGCAGGTAAGCAGGACATAATGTGTCTGTTGAGAACGTAGACAGAGTGTAGAACTGTGAGAGGGGAAAAAAATGCCAGTATAGACAGAAGCTTTTATAGTCCTGGAATACATCATGAAGAATGGGGAGTGTTATTAAGACAATACACTTAGAGGAATTGGCTGGGGAAGAGCAGGAATTTATCCTTGAGTGTGAAGGTGTAGGGGGCCTCTCACTACTGAGAGTTACTACTTACTTGCAGGCAACTGCCTGAAATTATGACTCTTCTTCCATAATAAACATAGAATGGCTAAAACCAGAGGAATTGTGGATGACAGCACAGATAGAGCTGGAACTGCCAGCAAACCACGGGTAGCTAAGGACTAGCATCCACTCACTGACACAAATATTGGGAAGTCAGAGGAGTTATGGGGTGAGCATCAGCCCTGCTGAATGAGACCACCAGCACCACAAGAAGATTTTGTGTGTCAGAAAATAAACTCTTGCTATGTAGAAGACCTTGTCTTAATGTGCCATTGCAGGCATAAAATAAAATAGTAATGTCTCCTGGAAAATTGCATTTATACAGAGAAGCACCTCAAAGATGAGGGGCCTTGTCAGAGATAGACCTGTAAACTGTTAGACACATGCTATACTTTTACAGCTAGCACATTACAATTCCCATTTAAGATCAAGAATGTACCTGAAGTGCTCAAGAAATGATTCTTCTTCGTCCTATCAGGCAGGGTGAAGTAAGGACTGTTTCAACTTGTGTGACCAGACCTCAAAAGATGAAAAGAATATTTGCTTCCAGGGAAGTCCCTCTAAGCTCCTCTCGGAGATGGTCACCGGCCATTTTGAATGGTCTTCATTGGCATTTTGAGTGCACTTATGGGTCAGGCTAGACACAGAAAACACCCTGCCTGTAATCCTGGCAAGGAATTTTGCTACCTATTATCTTAAAGCAAGTGTTTTGTCCTTTCAGGTAACAGTCGAAAAGACAAATTTTATGTTCTCTTAAAGAATTATAAAATGATAATATTTGTCTCCTGTTATCCAGAAATAAAGCGTTTAATAGACATTTTCATCAAAGTGCTTGAGGCTAAATTGAAAATACATGCAACCAAAAAGATTGTAATGGCAACATGTTATCACCTCACTTGCTCTCTGGCTACTACAAGATACATCAGGAATCTGTGTGGTTCATCAGTTTATACACTCATACAAACCAAAACCCCATACATATTCAGATCTCAATGGATATTTCTTGTGAAGCAGTACTAGATTGAAGAAGGAACTTCATATATTCAGAGTATTATATGATGATTTCAAATCCACATTATATTTGATGCAGCAAAATATGATCAAAGGCCAAAGGACCTAGAAGTGGTACAGCTGGAATTGCTGCAATAATTCTTTTGAAGTGGAGAACTTGGTGCTACGCTTAATCCTTGAAAACTACTTTAAAATGCAAAATTCTTAGGAGGAAAGCCTTTAAGGAAACGAACAGGTTAATGAATCTACTTACGTCAGGAACAGACAGTCTGGCTGTATGACAAACTGTACATGTTAACAATTTGAAAGCCTGTTGCAGATATAAAGAAGTTATAAACATGGTTTGTAGGAAACAAAAGGGATCCTAGACCCCTTTTCTGTCAGATATATGCACCAACAATGAAAGGAAAATAATTCAAGAACATAAATCTGCTCTGGGAGTTAGCTTTTTCTAGAAAGGCAGAACCACATTTTGCAAAATCAATAGAAAAATATTTTGGATAAAATAGCAGGCTTTGAAATGAAGATTCTATCAGAGAAAGTTGCAGCTACTAATATGAAATCAAGGAGGTTTGAGCATTTTAATTAAGGACTGAGGCAAATTAAGTAGCCCTTGAAACACGGTAAGAATATTTTGAAAATGCATTTTCCATATGAATTTACAAAGGCTGAACACAATGACAGTATTTCATTTGCTTCATTTTCTCAAGGTAAATAATTTACTGGAAACTTTGAACTGATTTAGCCATCTTAACTAAACTTCCATTGGGTTTGATCAGTTTAGATTGTCGGATCTGCTCAAACTGTTCAAATCTGTATTCATAGATAGACAATTTGGGAGATCAAGATAGTGACTTCTGGACTGTCCAATGAAGAATTTACATTTCAGAAACCAATCAAACAAGAGATACCAGGAGTCCATTATTTTTCCCATTATCATCTTGGTGTCAATCATTTACAGAAGCAGCTGCAGAGAATACACAGAACAGACTGGAGTTGTCTTTGAAAAACCAGGCTCTGGTTATTAAAAGAAGATCTGATGCAGTCACAGTTAATCACTTGGGTCATCAGCTTGAGGAAAGAATGCCTTCCTAGGCCCTAAGTGAAATCCACAATGGATTGGATGACAGAAAGGCAAAAATCAATGACTAAATATAATATTCTTTGGACCGTAGAACCATGGTGAGGATTGTGAATCTTGGAGGAATGACACAGAAGGCATATTCTTGGTACCCATTTTTTATAGGACTTCATTGCAAGAATAAAATTGGCAAAAATAAATGTGGAATTCACCTTCTGTAACTGTAGGAATTAAAAGAGCTGTGAAAGTAGGACACTGAAGTAAGGTCAGAATCAAAATATGTTGTTGTTGTTGTGGGATTGATTTTTTAAGAAAACACCTTTTTTAGAGATTTCTGGGGATCAGTGTAATTGTAAGTTTCAGCATCCTGTCTTAATTTAAGATGAATCAAAGTACTGAAATTCATCTACATCCTTTGAGATCAGATTTTACTCTTTCTCCATAGTTCTAGGCAGTGGAATGTCAGTGGAATGTCTTCTGATTGACAAGGAAATCAGTATTTTATCTTCTTCTGGAAATTATTTGGTTTTATAAGTCTTTTGACTTTATCACCAGTGGCACGACTGCCAAACTTAGTGTTTTGCTATCTTTTAAAATTAGAATCAAACAAAAGAATGTAATTGACATATTTCTTTTTTTTTTTTTTTCTACATTTAAAATTATCTGTGCAAAAAGGTTTGAAAATCTATCTGATTACCAGAGCAAAAGGAAAACAGGGAGCAGGCCAAGTATATATTTTTGAAATTTTCTTTATTTTTATGCTTAAATTGGATATTTAATGGCTTAATTCATAGCTTTCATAACACATAGACCTGATAACATTTCAATGAGTCAGTTAATTCCATCCCAGATCAAGATGCTCTGAGCCTCCTGATGCAGTATAGCAGATAGAAATTGTGATTTTTTTTTTTTCTTAGAAGATAAGTGAAATTTTAAAAATTTACCATAACATTTGTTTGTGGTTTTCTAGAAGTTCTGTAATTAGATTGAAATTTAAATATGTTAAAAACCACAAATGTAAACATATTCTGAGATACAGAAAATGGCTTTGAGTTCAATGCTGTATTAGACAACAGCAAAGCCTCAAATCAAACCTTCTCTTGAGAGGTTCCTCAAAGCATGAGTTTTAATTAAACTTACATTTAAATCTTACCATTTTGGGCACATCTGTTTTGCTTCACTTATGCCAGTGTACAGGCTATAATGTTTCTTTGCAAAGACATCTTTTTAAATGCAAAGAAGCTTTCATAAATAATGGACATATCTTAAAGTTTTAAGAGAAGAAAAAGGTGATGCACTGGGCGAGTTACACACTCTGATACTATTTTATCCTTTTATTCTCATCCTTCCTGATTTTAAAATTTTCAGACTTCATCCCTAAGTGAGGTTCATGCAATCATCCTTGGTTTTATAATATACAGCACTGCTGTTAACACAACTCTAAATGCAATTTATTTGATTTTATTACTCTTTTATCATAGCAATACCTTGTTCCCTATTCAGCTGGTCTAGTGTAATTTGTTAGATGATTTTGATGCAGCACCAGTTAACCATATTTGGATTGCTTCATTTATAAAACATTTTGGGTCCTGTATCTGCCTGTTGGATTGTCAGTCACGCCTGCTTGGGTTGTTTTGTTGGTTGTTTTTTTGGGTTTTTTTAAACTTGTTTTCTGTTTTTTAAGCAAGTACGAGTATAAAAGTAGAGACAGTAAGAAGCAGAGACAGCCAAATGCTCAAAAATGTGTGAAAATTGGTGACTGGGTCAATTCAAAGACTCTGTAAATGCCCATTCTCGGGGAAAACTAGATAGAGCTCAACCAGCTGGGCAACCCACAGTCCTGCATTGGCTTATCACTACATTACTGCATGACTATTCTCTCAGTCACCTACAGCATATTTTGTCTATTACCCAGAGAGTTCCATATCTGAATGGTGGTAGGTAACATGGAAAGAGCTGAAAGTGCTGTGCAGGCACAAGAGAGATACTGTACTAGGGTGAGCCTTGAACCAAAAGAAGGGAGACAGTGGAAATGGATGTGAAAAAGGAGGGGAAAGATGAATGGAGAAGGATATGAGACATACAAAATAAATTCATAGCAGGTCAGCTTCATTACTTGCTCATGCAATAATTTTATTCTGGAGGGAGAACCCTGGCAGTACATTTTCGGGAAGAATTCTGTGATATGTTCAAAGATTCTACAGAATTAGAATTAATTAAAAGAAGCAACAAAAAACAAGGAGGAAGAGTAAAGAACAGAAGTACAAAGAGAAACAAAACCAGACTTGTAATATTTCTCTTTACTTGGAATACCACATCTTCCAAATATGAACTGTGTGAACACTAAGGAGAAGGGAAATTATGGAAGTATTGAAAGGAAAAAGTTACGAATAAATGGACTTTTTCTTTGAGGAAAGAAAACAAGTTAAAATAGCTAACATTTAGATGCAGCAACATGGCTGAGAAATACTTATGATGAGGCAAAACTTTTGAAAATAAACTGTAAAAAATCCTTGCCAAATAAATTGACAAAATTATCTAAAGTTGTTTATAGTTATATTTGGAAGGATGGCAAGGGCACAGAGGTGTGACTAGAATCCATTCTTCCACTAGTTAAAAACAGAATTCTCCAGCTTAAAAAAACTATTTTTGTATCATATCTGGGCTGGGAAAACAAGTCATAATTGAGAATAAAAGAGAATAAGCATATGGAGGACAACCAGCTGAGCAACGATCAGAGGCAAACCAGTATATAAGGGAGTTTGGTTTTGCCATATTAAAAATCTGTTTCAAAACCAACTTCAAATTGTTTTATTTGATCATTTGAGAAATGAAAGCGACACCCATAGGCTTTTCTATCAAATTATACTGGCTTTTTTTTTCTTTAACTTTTTTTTTTTTTTTTTTTTTTTAATTTAACATGGAATTTTAGGGCTGAAGTACAAATATGCCCTCAGTTATGTTAGCTGTTTGAAAATTCAACAGAAGATAGTTATTATGAAGGTTTATTCATTTCAGAACTATCTAATCAGTGATATTTTATTTGACAGCAGAAAGTCTGTGAATAAAAAGCAATAATGAAATAATAATATAGAAAATGCTTTCTTTTGAGACTGTTTTCTCCTCTTAAGATTTTTTTTTTCATTGTTGTAAAGGCTAGTTGCTTTTAACCACCTGGCAACTCTTGATTAGATTAAAAGAAAGGCTATTATACCACTATAAATTTACAAATACATCAAGTAGGCATGCTTGATTCTGTAAGAGAGACAACATATAATTAGATGTCCACCAAACAAGCAAGAGATAAAGGAAAGATTATCTTTCAAGAAAGAAGATATTTTGTCATTGAGGATGTCCTTGATTTAAATAATGGGAAACAGGCTGTATCATTTTAGGAAACCTACTAAGGATTCTATTTAAGTAATCAAAATATGGAAAGTGTCCTGTACAACAGAGATGCACCAAAGCATCCCATTTAAATGTTATATAACTTCCTTTAATATCTGCTTAGTATTGCATTTGACTTTCATCTGGATCTCAGATCCTTGAGCCTTTACATGAGTGAGGAATTGGCATATAAAATACAACCACATCAAACTATGTTTCTTAGAGAATTACTGAGTGTTCTGAAATATCTACCCTCTTAAGAATAAGCAATGATTCACTAAATTTTTCACTTAGAGGGCAATATCTCAATAGAAGACTTAATTAATCAATTACTTTAAATGTTGGTAAAGATTCCAAATCTGTTCAGCAAAAAAATAGGCCAGATCATGAGAACAAGACTTTAGGAAAGTCGTATGAGAAATGAAATCTTATTAGAGAAGCCAACCACCACACCAAGAAGGATAGTGTCTTCTAAAGTGATATTGACAGCTTGTAAAGATTTCTCAGAAACAGATTTTCCTTATCTAAGGCAAGGTTGCTGAATCACTGCTGAAACTATTACCTACTTGACATGGATTTCCACAGTACATTCTCTTTCAGAAGGCTTTATTTAGTCTAAATCACAAGCCTTAAATTGTAGAGAGGTAGTAGTAGAAAACTAAAAGAACAGTATTTTTAAACCACATTTTAAATATCTTTAAACATTTTAGTCTATTTTATAGGTACTCCTACAACTAAACTAATGCTTTTTATTCTTAGATAGATTCTTTCCTATAATAGTCAAGATACTAGTCTCTAAACTAGGTTAGAGACAATGTACAGGGACTCTCTTACAGCATTTTAAACACATATCTGTCCTAGTCTGTAGTTCAGCAATACACTACTTCCGTTGCTAGCAATAGACCACAGGATTTGTATTGAGTTTATGAAGCCTCAGTACTATGGCTTGACACACTTTGTCTCTCCTTGTCTCAGTCTGCCTGGAACATTGTTTTGACCTGGTTTATTTTTAACAGCATTTTTCTCTCATAACCAGATGACCGTATATAATTGGTTTTAATATGACTTGTCATTTTAGGGTATAAGCATGGTTTTATATATAGTTGTAATAAGTAGTTATTCTGTATAGGATGAGGTATTTGTGACTCTAATGTAATGAAGCAATGTAGGGAATTACAGGCCTGGTATGTTAGCAGAGGCCTTGAGAAGAACAGGAGTAGGAAGCAGTATGCAGGAATACAGGCATGGGATAATAGATGAATCACAGACTCTCACTGGAAAGCCCGTGGCTGTGAATAACTCATCAACAGTTAGTTAAAGAAACGCAGACCTGGACGACAAAACTGGTTTGGGGGTATCACAAGTGCACCATATGTAGTACAGCTGGATGCAATGTGGACTTGCAGAGCAATGAAGAAAAAGCAAGGTGTAAAAGACCATTAGCAAACAAATAAAAATGACCCTATCAGATCCTAAAGCGAAGAAGAAACCAACAATGTTAACATCATTGTCTTCCCAGTGAAGGAGTTGTTGTGCTAGTGATGCACCATGCTACCTGAACAGATAGAAGGATCCTGAGGGGCAGTGGAAAGCTAAACACAACACCAGAAAACCAGCTAGCAGCTAGAAAACGTATCATACAATCCTAACTGTATTATTATTGAGGGGTTTTTTTTTGGCTTTGGTTTGGGTTGGTTTTTTTGGTATGGTGGTATCCTTTTCTTTATGTTCCTTATTTTCTTCTTTTTCTTTTGTTGACTGTCTAATTAGACTGTTAATATTTCAGTTATACTAATAATAAACTCCTGGCTTTACATATAATCACTGTTTCCTTTTTACCCATAATATTTTTAAACAGAAGTGTGGATATTGTGATAATATAATTCCATTGTAGCATCTTTATTGAAATGCCAAAGAGTCAATATATTAGGTTAAAGACAACTCTGTTAAAATTGTAAACCAGATCCTTATCTCCAACTAAGATGCCTCTAGGTGAATCTACTATTTTCCAGCAGAAGTCATATAGCTGCATATGGTGAAATAATAAAAAAGCCTAGCTTTTACATAGTGCTTATCCCAAGTAGGTCAGTAAGAGATATATCCTTTGTCCCATTATAAGCAAGAATCAGCAGGCATGCAGAGTCACAATCATTAGCGTATTTGTGTCAGAATTTCCATATTCTATGCACTAGATGACACTGAAGGTTTAGAAATTTATATGTGGGTCTATAGAAGAAACCATAACTGACCTAGATGGCCTTCCACATAAATTATTCTAATCTGACAGTGAGATTTAGCATGTTTCTGGCTAAAGATATGCTTCAGGATGAAGGATTCAGTCCAGAACTTGTTGAAGCTGTTAAAATAATTCCCTGTGAAGTCTGTAATGGGATCACCAGACCGTTCCAACACTTTTAAACTCTCATGCAATACACATATAACTAATAACTAAGAGGTGGATTCAAGTACTCTTAAAGAATGTAGATTTCCTATTAAAAATATGAACATAAATTATTATACAATATATAAAACCAGGCACCATTAGCATTAACACTGAATTCACCATAAGTTCCAAAAGCTTTGGCTTTTGTCATTTCAATTTATGGTCTAACATTTTTTCAAGAATGTAGAGCATGTAGCTAGTGAATAGAAACTGGAGAATATGGAGCTAAGCCCACAAACCAGGTCTGAGTTTGCTCTGTGCCATTCATGTGCCCCAAAGAGCTCATAAACATACTACGGCAGGGATCCATCTGCTTATACAGATGATTTAGATTGAATGTTGGAGATACCTGTGGCAGGTAGCATGTCACCAAGGTCAGGTGACATGGTGATGGTCCATGAAGCTGCTGTACTCCTCTCATACCACCTGCCGAGGGCTCTGCATTAGCTGTGCAGGTGGAGCTGCCTGGCAAACTGCTCTGGGGTCACTATCTGAGGACTGAAAGAATCTATCCTATTTTGCTTCTTCCCTCTTGACAGCTGCCCTGAGAAAAACCTGCACATGGGAAAATATGGCATATTCTCCACATAATCTACTCCAGCCAGGGTAGTCAAGCAGGAAAAACAAAAGGAAAAAGCTTGCGAACAAATCGAAGAGAGCATTATTGAAGACTTGGCTGGGCTAGAAGCAGTTAATACACCAGAGGACTGGTATTTAGCATGCCTACAGACCTTTCTGAAGTGTGTGCTTTCTGAAACATAATTTTTTAATAATTATGAGAAATATCCTGTAAATAAAATTTTGAAGGCTATAATATTAATTAGAAAATACAACTGCATTTTATAGCAAGCTCTAAATTCTAACATTGGAAATTCATGTTATTGCAGGCATATAATACTCTGTATTACACAGAGTAATGCTGTTAATGTTTTACTCATAACTTTTCTATTTGCTATGGTTATTTCATTCTCATTCTTCATCAGCTGTCAAAGCTAAGTCCAAATAAGTACAGTCACCTTTTAGAATCAGTGCAGAGAACACATTCATCTGACAGTGCACTTCTCTACAATTTCAAATTAAGATCAGCCTTTGAAACACAGATTAATCTTGTCTCCTAATCAAACTGTTTGCTGGATTACTGGGACTCACAGAAATTTATCTGTAAACAATTTGTCTTCTATAACAAGGTAAATGAATGTTTGCTGTGAAATTTTATTTTGTTCTGTTTTAACTGACAAGCATGCAGCTTTCCAAATTCACTGCAACTTAGCAGACATGGATATCTTTGGGGAAAAAAAATTTTTAAAAAATTTGAATTATACAAATTAAAAAAAAAAAATAGTTGGCAAACATATGTCACAAGTATTTTTTCTAAACCCAGGAAAAAATTATTAATGGTCTATTAATTTGGGCACTTAAAATAAGCAGTAACCCTAATTAAATCCCACAAATAAAGAACATTGCTCAGATAAAGAAATTTTTTATCTTTGTATTTACCACAATTATATCTATATACCCCAAATCTGAAAAGAATTTTTATGCTTTGGCCCATATTTATTTAAAATACATTTTATACTGGCACAATTTCTGTCTTTCAAATCCTTAATTCTTTCTCTGCCTCTGCTCCAAATATTACAGTAGCTTTGAAGTTCAGATTAGTCTGTTACAGAAACTTCACAAACTAGAAGGAACTTCATCACTTGTATAATTTCATTTACTAATGAGATGATCTCTAGCTGGAGAACAATGATGTTTACTAACAAATTCTAGGATAATATGCACTCTTTACGCTTTTGTATTTCTGAATATGAGAGATATAGTCAGCAACATGTGTGTATTATGGGTTAAAAGGAAATCCTGAAAAACAACAGTAAAATGTTTGAAATTGTAAAGGCAGGTATTTAAAAGAGGGGCATATCAGGTTCATAACTGTGTGAAAGACCTTGCCCTGCTTTGTTTCCATCTTGAGAAATGAGTAAGGCAGGAGTCCTACCAAAATCAGAGTATGTAAACTAACAGCTAAAATTAAAGTAAAACATAGAGGCTCTGCTCTGAAACTTCAGAACTACAGTATAAGCATGGACAGGAGTAATTTTAACTACAGAGTTAACATATTTGGCAGAAGGTGAGTAGCTGGGAGTACTGCAAGGCACGGAGCCTGGTTACCTCAAAGAAACAGCATATACTCAGTGAGGGAGCCTGTTCTCGGATCATTCCATGAATGTCTTGCCCTTTTTTGGGGAAATGGGGAAGATATGTCTCTCATTCTTTCATCCTCACCTTGGGAGAAATAGTACTTATATTACAATTTATAACCTCAGGAAGGGATGGATAGGTTTGTAGATCTAAAAATAAATCTTCTTTTTACACCAGAGTTATCTCAGAGAGGGGCAGCAGAACTGATTGGAACTGTGTTTGGAGTGCAGAGGACTTGGCTTGTAGGCTACCACATGTCCAGGCACACAGTCATGGTCCCGAGCCCTGTAGCTCCTGCTCCTAGTCCTTGAATTTGACATGTGAGTCTTCATGTCTTTTAATTACGGAATCAGGATACCTAAGCTGTGTATGAACAACAGAAGCAAACTGTGAGTTTTTCATAATTTAAGTCAGCAGCCAGGTGCAAGTGGAATGGAAGGAAACAAGGGAAAAGGTGCTGCTGCTGGCACTGTGGGCTGTTGTTGCATACAAATTTCCTTTCATGTTTGCTGCAAATAGAGAACTTCTAAAATGAAACACTGGAAAAATATTTCATAGCATACTTATAAGTCTTCCTGTAATAGCACACTAGCTATGTGGCTCATCTCAGCAACACTTTTTGGAACAGAAACAGATCAAGGATGGACGGCAATGAATACTGCTTTTTTGGGCTGCTACATGCAAATACATCACCTCATGTATGAGAGAGGCCCTCATTTTGGGCATCCCACAAAAATACCATATAACAAAGGGTTCGTCATGAAGTAGAAGAGTAAGTTAAAAGACAGCTCATACGAGAAAGAAAAACTGTCAAATACAGGAAAAGAAAAATAGTCCACAGAGAGAAAATAACATAGAAAAACTAAACCATAATGCTAAAGATGTAGAAATATGTGAATTTTTCCCTTCTTGTTCATACTGGTTTACTATTGTCTTTTCCCACATTCTCCTCTATCTACAGTTTATTTAGCAACCACACAGAACAGTCCTACTATGAACTGAGTCCTCAGATAGTCTTTGTGCATTGGAATGTGTATTTCAGAAGGTGTATAGTATCCACTTCCAGGAGCTATGTTAGCCTTCTCTGTATTATTCAAGTTTTAGTGCGTAGGCTGCCAAAGCACATACATTATTGAAAAGATGCTCTCACCAATACTGACAATACTGTTCTTAAAAAAAATAAAAATCATGCTAATCTATATCTTTGATCTCTCACAAGCTTAAGTGGAACCAAAATGATGCATAAACCCAGAGCAAAAGATCAGTATGGGACTCAACCTAGACCGATCCATGTTTATACATACAGATATACATAGCATATGTCTATTTATATGCTTATCTGTATGTTTATCTAAATATATATGCACATAAATATGTATAAATACAGTGCACTTGTGCATATGTTTGTGTGTGTGTGTCCTATATGTGTGCAAAAATGGTGAGAAATAAATAGTACAGTCAACATATACAGAGCAAATTACTATTACAGCAGCCCAAAAATGTAGGCAATCAGAAAACAGCTTTTTTTTTTTTTTTTTTTTTCTTAAAGTAAACACTTATAAATGACACTATCATGTGAGGCAACAAGCAGCAATCTGTCCTCTAAGCCAATCATGCTAGAGAAGGTTGATGTGACATAGAAGAAATGAGATTAGTGCCTCTGGATTTTTCATAGTGTGGGTATAAACTGAATGGATATCACATTATAAAATCCATATCACTTCATGACAAATTGTTCACTGGACTGCCAGCATTTCTGTAGCTTAGCTTTGCTGGGTAATCTTCATCACAGTTTGCAGGTATAATGGTTTTGTAGAAACTTTTTCCTTGCATTGTGACAAATAAGCAATAGTAAATACTTAGTTTCAAATGTTAAGAAATGTTAAGAAAACAATTAATTGGACAAGGAATAATGGAGAAAATAATAGACATCTAAACTGAAAGTAGAAGTGTCTGATCTGACCCCTAACACAAATGATCACACCTGCTGTGGTCTGGAATTTTGTTTGCAGGCACCTTATTAATATTTGCATTGATAAAAGGAGTCATCAAAAATGTGACCTTCCAAATTTGCCTTGTTACCCACTCCTTGAACACAATGGTGTACCTGGAACTCCAGGACTTACAGGAAATGGTAATTAAAGACCCACAAAACAAGATAAAACTCAGATCATTCCTTGCTTTTATAAGCACGGGTTGTGCCTTTTGTTACAGACCTCCAAGAAGATGCACCTAGGGAAGGTACTTTATCAGGCTCCTGTACAAACCAGAGGTCCTATATAATGCTGCAGAGCACCTCTTACTTGCTGCATCCCTCATAAAATGATCCAGCTCTGCATCTGCCAGCTTCTGTAGTCAAAAAAAAAATGCCATGACACCAGTTATTTTCCTTCTGTTCTAGACACCTGTTTTTTGAGGGAGATTTCTTTGAAATAGCTGTCTTCTTCCTTGATCACTATAGAAGGGAATCTGACGTACTTGAGGAAGAAAGAAGAAACACTTGTCCCCTTCTCTTTGTGCAGCTACTAGTAATAATCTATAAAACTGAACCTGTAAACACAAAATTCCTATAACCACAAACCTGAGTTTATCCAGTCTTTGCACCTCAACTTCTCAGCATGACTACTGTAATTAAAAGTTGAAAAATAATTAATTCAACTTAAAAGTGATAGCAAAATTGTTTAAGATTTCTTAACTCAGTACTCTTAAATTTTGTCTTCTGCTAAAAAAAGTCTTACCATTGCTATAAATGTAGCAAGAAATAAATATAATTTTCTCTGCTTTAAATTTACTCCATTTTCCACCTGTTCATAATGTTAAATTATAAAAAGGAATGTCAAAACCAAAGCAGAAAGTTACAGAAATATATCAACTGCAAATTTGTTATGAAGTTAAGTATCACACATAAAGTAGCCTATCCCTCAAACTTTTCATAGGTGACAAAGTAAATCAGTGAATGGACAGACTTCCAAATGAACATCATGACCAATTAGATCTGAGAATACCATGAACCTAGTGCTACGCCCTGTAATCAGGAAAAAAAAAAATTGTCTTCAAAATTAACCTACAATGCAGATGTAAGTGAAAAACTGCCTAAAACTAATTTCTTGTGAATGGGAAATAAAATATATGCTTGCTAGGGACCTTTAAAATGAAAAGCTTCACTACCTTTTTAATTGCTTGCTCAACTGTATATTATTAGAATAACTGTAATAATTGGGAATATCTCCCCTTTCTCAGATTTCCATTAGTTTATATTTCTCAGTCATATATGTTTCTTATCAGTTAGGAGTAGTGCCTAGTACTGGTGAGAAAGGTTTTCTTGAAAATGAGACAGAGTAAATGTGCGCATGCCTTGCTTCTGTGGTCCTCATTAGACATACTAATGACCTGCTTGAATAAATGAAATTATTTGCCTTAACAAATACTGCAGTATTCGACTTCACACCAACTCTTAAATTTTCTTAACATATTTCTTTAATGGGGAAAAACTCTTTAACATTCACACTGTAAGTCAGAGAGCAATGAATTACGTGTTGGTTCCTGAACTATGAATGCACAAACCAGTTTGCAAAGGTGTATGAGGTCAAACTTACAATACTGTCATTTAAATCATTTGACTTTCAAGTCAAAAGAAAGTTTGACATTCAAGTGAGTGTGCTACAATTTGGAAGGACTTATCTAAATAGGAATACAAAGCTATTCTGGTTTAACAGTTGTCTTTTCTTTTTTTTTTTTTTTTTTTTTTACCACACCTGAAGCTCTAAGAAAGTACTGTGCACTTTCTATAAATACTCATTTCATCACGTTTCCTTGAATGTATTAATTGAAAGGCATTCCAGTCATTTCTGAGGATTTAAATGTTTTGGAATATTGTACATGTGTTAGAAGTGGATCTCATCTGAAGAGTCTGAAAATTGTAAAGGAAATTTAAAAGTATGTCACAAATGTATACGTATAGAGCATATGCATGTGTCCTTCATGTCCATAAAATATCAGTAAAGAGGAATATCTTTTTAGACACATTGTTCCAATTCTCATCACAAAGAATTTTATTTATCTGTATGATCACCTGCTCAAAATCTATAGGACTGGAAATACTGATTTCACTCAAGAAATACACCATTTTAACAGAATCTTTCTGGAAGTTGTGCTTTTCAAGAATGGTCATGTTCAGCTTAGCACTCTGACTAGTATTCACCACAGAGACTTCTCGCTTTTTCACAGAGCATGGTAAAGTTGTAATCACACACATGCATTTGAGTTGGATTTTCTGTAGTACACTGTCTTCATTCTTCAAGGTGTTCCACACTTAGAAAAACAAGATAGTGTAATCAGCATGACTTTTGTTCTTCTTTTGTCACTTCCTTCTGCATATGAATCCTTTTGACACAGAGAAAAGTAATATGTCCAGTGCACAGTCAAGATTCTACTTATTCAGTGTAAGATGTCCCCACCAAAGTGTAACTATGCTATAAACTCCTAATATTCATACATGCATTTTTTTTCAGTCACATATCTTAGCCATAATACAGAGTTGTAAGCAGAAAGTGTGTGTGCATTTATGTGTAAAAGAACATTCTTCCTATGCTCAGTGGCCTGTTTGTGGCTTTAAATGTCTGTATTGTGTGTGGCTTTACATTAGACAATGTTGCTCAGTACATATTTCTCTCTCCTCATATTTTCTGTAAAGTTTATTTCACTGCTCCTGTAGTTTTTCAGAACCGATACACAGGTCTACTGCCTTACTCAGTTGATGTTTTTAATTTGGGGATACATAGCATAACATATTATACAATGTGTAAAACTGGATGTTTTTAATAATCCTTCTAAAGTATGTATTATTCCTAAATTATCCTGATTTATAGTTGAAATCAATGGGGTCACAATTTCACTGTAAAAGTGTAATTTGTTTTAGGAATGCAAATTATTGTTAAAAAATTCACCAAGTCTCTACCTGCACAATACAAGTATTTTAGTGATTTTTAGTTTGAACCTTCACTGACAGTGGCACTTCAAGTAGAATTAAAATGTTTGCTTCATATTTTAATGACCAAATGTAGTTTCTCCATGTGGCACTATAAATGGTCTTAGATAGAACTGGTTTTATAGTGAAATATTGAAAAATGTTGACTGAACAATAACAAAAAATACTCCTCTGTGTGGTTGCTTTTGGAGTTCCTTGTAACTAAACCCTCTATACACAACCCCAGGAATTTATACACACATGCACATGTATGTGAATAGCTCCAGATAACTGAGCTTAGAACTATAAAAAGTAAATATTGATTGATCTCTCCTACTATTAATAATTTGTGGCTATTAAAAGATAATCTGATGAAGTAGTCAGTGTCTGCCAACTTTTTTTTTTTGAGAAAACAAAATCATCAATTGAATATGATGAAGCCATTATTTTTTGCCAAAAATACATAAATGATCACAATGTTATGATCTGTTTATCATTTACTTTACCTCTGATGTCCACCTTCCTGTGTTAAGGCAAGAAGATTTAGTTACTAAGGTCTGATCTGGCTCAGAAGAAACATCAAGCTCAGGGAAACATATTAAGGGGGTGGCCTGGATGTGGATTTATTACACAGCAGCTCTTGGTAGTTTTACTTGATATTCAGGGTTAAATCAGAGAATAAGGTAATTTATAGAAGAACTTTGACAGCAATATTACATTTCTAATCTTTGAAGTGATATAGCTTGCAACACTCAGTATTTCAGGTTCTGGCAAAGCCAAAATTGGTTCTTGTATATGTAGCTAGAAGAAGGATAATTTCCATTTCTAAGTAGCTAAAATATCTCTTTATATATGCTGTATATATTACCATATATGTTAGGTATAAGATATAAAAAAATTTATTAAGGCCTATGTCTGAATGTTGTGCATTCTGAAAATTCAAGAACAATTTTGAAGGGAAAATTGGGAAAAAAAATCACATTTCATTTCAAGAAAACAGATTAAATAATAATAGGTAAAAGGCAGGTTTAAGATTGTCAAGGATGAATGTCAAATGCATTTATCAAATGACTAAGCATATAATGGGTCACAGCTTCCACATACATACATTTGTTACAGAAGTGTGTAGCTGCTTAAACGTACCTATTAATTGCAAACACTGGAACACAATCTGTTCTTGTTTTACAGTGCTCTCCTGTATGCATATCAGAATGAGATAATATTTTAAAGATAGGATTAATTCTGAGAAATTGAAATAACAAATGGTTGGACTCTTTGAGAGACAGAAGATTAAAATATCTGCCTTTTAGAATCTGAAGAGAGGGTGGATGTACAGTAGAACATTTGAAAATATTTCCAGGAATGAAAGTACAGAAGATTGATACTTTTGTTTTTCTGTTTTCCCTTTCAGATAATCACATCCTTATTTTAATTAACTTGCTCATATAAATACAGCAGGATTGTTGTATTTTTTTTAAATAACTCTTTACTGAATATGTCAACAAGATAATATATAGTGTATAGTGAAGTTTTGAAGTTAACAATGCGTGCAACATGGTAGATTGCAGGAAACAGATAATGCAGACTTCAAACCATCTATTTTTCCATGTTAAAGATAGAAAGTATACTAAACACAGAACAGAATCAAGTGTGCATGTCTCAGTTAAAATCAATTTTATGAAAGATCATCTTCAGATATTTGGGACCAAGTGATGATAACAATTTGTTAGTACCTTATCTGTTTCTGAGATGATCAGAATTCAGCTCTTATGAGGCACATTTCCACGGACCCCCAGTATAATAAAAGCTTGCCAAATCTCTTTTGTACTAGTTTTCCAGATGGACTACTAGCCAGCGTCCTTTTAAAGAGCAAGACATTCACTGCTGTACAGAAGTTTAATGCCAAATGCTTCAATATTGCCTGTAGTATCATCTGGGATACGAAGTGCCCTGTTCAGTAGAGTTCAGGCAAGGAGTGATCATCAGCTTCCTAAGATTATCTCTGTGTTTAGAAGAAAGCATCAGGCAGGATTTGATGAGGCTCAGAGCCATTAACTTTTGGTTTTGGCACTCATTTCTGTTTTGTTTTTCCACTGTGCTGGAAAGACATTGAGTAAAACCATTATTCTCATGTTCTAAAGAAAAAACTTTAATATCTCCATGTTAAATTTAAGGTGAAGAAATACTATAAATGGAGAATTCAATGGGAATTAACCACTTCACTGTCAAAAGCTGAGACTGAACTTTCACTTCAACGTCATTAATAAAGTGCCTTATGTAGACCCTTAAAACCGTAACAACAATACAATATGTATAAAGTTCTTTTGCTTGCAAAATTAAAATTGATACATTTCTCTGAGGGAGAAATTTTCTCTCATGAGAAGAGAAAATGATTGAGAGAAAAATATAGTTAAACTACTCTAGTAGCAAATAGCATATGTTACTTCATTTTTCTGTTTTATGTGACATTCATTGTAGTCCTTTACTGGCTTACAGGGAAAACTGCTAAAACCTTTTCAGTCCAAAGTAACCCAATCCCTAAATATTCTTATAAAGAAATTCAGTAATAATGTCTCCAATAAGAACCTGTCAACACAAAGTCCACACATTCATCAGCTGTTTGTTTTTGCTAGCAAGGTACATGCAAGGAACACTTGTTATAGTGACAGAATCTGTGAGAACATGGTCTTGTAATAAATAAGTTTTCAGAAGGAACCCAAGCACTGGGCACAGCAGTGTTATGATACTGCTTTAACATAATTTCACTTAAACTCTTATTTCGCTCACCAATCTTTTCTGTACATTTATGTCAGGTCTTAGCAGTATACAATGGAAAATGGGTGAGATTTTTGTCTGTAAACCACACATGGGCCCCAAGGTCCGATACACCTGTTCAAACCAGGACCTGGAAGTGAACACTTTGGATGAGTTGCATATAGACACATTTGGGGCTTCTGTTCTACAGCCTTTAGTTAGTATCTCTGGTCAAACATTTGCAACAAGTGAAGATGACACCATTTTTATGATGCCCAAGGGAAAACCTAATCTTAAACTTTACATAGTCAAAAGACCATTTTTAACTCTGACTTTTTCTGAATACTTTAACTAGTGAAAATTCCTCATTATGTACTTTTCTAGATGTGACCTGAAATGATGTCTCAGCTGTTTCTGTCACTGGCACTTTGAAAAGTCCCAAACTGTGTTGTAGGTTGAAATACATTAACTCTTTTGCAGCTGGATAGCAATCAGAATTGGGAGACATATTTTTCAAATTAAATGTATGACCTTTCAGTTGACTACCACTGTGATAGTTTTTTAGATAATACTCCCAGTTCTATGCACAAATTTTGTTATAAGCGGTTTGCTACTGTTTTTCAGAAGAGCATTTATATAAAAGAAAGTGTCAATATCCCATACCAATATATATATTATTATTCATACTGAAAAGAAGTATAAACTATGCTATCTTTAATATCATTCTGATTTTTGATCTAGGTAAGTGAGTAATAGTCCACAGACAGATACAAACATTTCATCATCCAAGATCAAAGTGAACAGTTTGTGAATGTCTTCCGGTTTCACCCTATTAGGACAGTAACAGTATTTGTTGTAATCAGTTTTGGGCTTGTGGATCATTCACCTGCAGTATGGCTGAACTCCCTGAATAAGTAATTTGCTACATATAAGGCGCCTAGCTCATCTTGAAACTATGGTATCCTGAGGCCTAGAACAGAAGATGTTCATCAAGGAGGACAAATGTTCCTCCATCATCAGTCACTGAAGTATGAAACTCTAGTAAGCACATACTTTCAAAGGATGCCTTTTGAAATCAAACATACAGCTAGTTATTTCAGTGAAATTAAATATTACATCCACACCCAATGGAAATCTCTGACTCTATTTAATTTCAAACAAACTCCAGCATGCAATGGAAGCGTGCAGAAGCACAACTATTTGCTGCTTGTCTTGTGGGCTTTGGTGCCTAAAACATGTTGAAGAAACAAAGGTATCAATCAACCTTCTCATCATAATCTTCAGTAAATAGGTCACAGAAAAAACCACTTTGCATAGACGTGTCTACCTATAATTACACCATTTGAAATCATATGGCAGCCTTTTATTCAACAAAATTTCAGTGACTTAACTATTACAGTAGCCACACAGGTTCCCTAAAATACCTGTTATGGCTGGAGAAAATAGCAAATATACAGAATATAGATTGGAATTTCAAAATGTGATTATAAATGTTGTTGGGGTGAGGTTGCAGTTCCTTATATGATGATTGTACTTTGCCATCAATCATAACTGGATTTATTTTGCCATTGCAGAAAATGAGTGTTATCATGCCGTTTGAATTTCAGAAACTGCACACTCATAGACTGCTGGGTTTCAAGAATGGGTTGAGTGAAATGAGCAAAGGAAAGGATTAAAACCCTCTCTCCCAACATAAGCAGCCTCATAAAGTGAAAAGTCTAAGCATTCCACAGTGAAAGTTCTTCAGCCTTTACTTCCAATCCACCTCTAATAGCTTCTTCTTGTCCCTAGCTGGTAACTAAAATGTTTTCTCTTTGGTTCCCTACTCCCACAGGAAAGTTTTGTCTCTCTTTTTTTCTCTTTGTTGTGAACTTTTGCTTGTCCCCAAGCTTAGGAGAAAGTGAGCCTCATTAAAAAACAAACAAACTGAAAGAAAGGAAGAATTAGATTCCACCACTGAGCTGGCAAGAAATCCAGAGTTCTTGGCAGTCACAGAGTCAATGGAGTGGCTGGAACATTATACAATCTTGAAAGCAGCATCATCGTTTTAATACAAACATGATGTTTCACATACTGCATGTAAAGCTCAAGGACTCAGAACGTATTCCAGCTAAAGAATTTGAGGGAATAAAAAAACAAATTCTAAGCCTACCTACTGCTTAAAAAGCACAGATCATTGTGGAAAATTTCCAAAAGCTTAAGATAAAAGAAGGGTAACTTCAGAGGGACAGTGTCCTCAAAATTCCTCAGCTAATAATATGCTGAGTTAATGTCTGTCACTGTATACTTGAATGGGGAAAAAAACCCACCCCAACCAGAATTTATACGTGATTTTCCCTGTTGAACATATTTCAGTTCACAATAGGCCCAGAGGCCTTTCCAATAATAAATAAATTTTTTAAAGACTTTTCTATTTTTTTTTTCTGTTTGTTTGTCTTTTTTTCCTACTTCTCCATACTGAACATAACTCAGATCCCTAAATCAGAGCCTGAAACATAAGTCAGTAACAACCTTTTCATTAGCATCATATTTTGCGTCATGTTTTCAGCAATTTACACTTTTAGATTCCAGGTTCTACATGAATACTATAAAGCTGGGAGCACTCAGAATTTCTGTCATTCAGGCTTTACCTGAACATGCTGTGTCAACAAATGCTGCTCTATTAAGGAGAGGTCCAACTTAATGACAGCTATCTGTTACACACTGATAACCTTCATCTCCCACTGTGAAGGGTCAGAGAATGCCTAAAGCTTCTTTATCAAGATGAAAAAGAGGAACACTTTCTATTATAAAAGTATATAGTATTGGGGGACATTTTCAGAGTAGCTTTTGCAAATAGGAATCAAGGTCACTTTGAGTTAGACACTGAGCTTTGTCTACCTTTCCTATTCCAAGTATATTGGGAGAAAAGTAATCAAACAAGCAAGCAGCCTTTTTGGTAGCACTCAGAACTCCAGCTTTCAGTTGGAGGTAGGAAATGCAGAACTGACAAAGGGGAATGGAAGTATTTCCATTTGTTTGAAGCTCAACAGCAACTGCTGGGTTCAAGTGAGAAGGGTTGTATCCATTTTATGTGAATTGCCTTTGTCCATTCCTAGTAATCCTGTTTTAATATGCACTTATTTTCCTGTACTACAGGACACCAAGAAACTTAACATCCCTCAGACAGCTTCGACAGCAAAGTGGTTAATGTTTGAAGAATGAGTCATTCTTTCCTTCGCCATGACATTGGGTTCTTATTCTACAACCCTGTACAGTACTTAGCAATATTTTTTAAAGATTTAAAAAGCAAAGAGTTACAAAACCATTTGCAATTAACTTGAAATAGAAAAGATAGCACTTTTTTTTTTTTTTAAATCCCATTATATAGTACACCGTATAAATTACAGAGTATTCAAATGCATAAATGCATCTGTGTAACATTTATCAAATGTAATTTTTTCATTGTTGTTGGGGGGTTATTTTTTCCAGAGTTTTTTCTCTTTGTCCTAGACACCCCCATCTTCCCTCACTATCACGTATGACAGTGCTCCAGGTCTGAGACATTGCTGTTGCAGTATCGCATGTTGTTGGGGATGTGGCAGTCTGTGTAGTTAATGCCCCCATTTGGGGTATAAATGGGCTGCAGTCTAAAATCTCCTTTAAGGAGCTGATCATTATTTAAGGAGACAATCTGGAAGCTGGTTTCCGTCATCTCCAGGATGGAGTTGTCCTTCTTGGTCCCTGCCTCACAGTAGTCGTCTTTCCGACGGCCCCGGTTATATTTCCACTTCTGGGAGGTGTAACGCCCTTTTTTGTGCATGTGCCAGCAAAAAATGCTGAGCAGGACCACAAGGACAAATATCACTGCACCCCCAATTAACCCTGCCAGCAGAAATGGGGAACCCAGGTTCTGAGAAGTTGTCTGCTCATGGCTGGAGGGGATGTTGCTGCCATTGCTCAAAAAGGAAGCCTTGGTTGTAGCTTCTGAACAGACAGTGTCTTCTCCAGTTCGGTAATTGTTGTAAGTATCCAGTGGAACTAAACAAATCCGATAGGTGGATTTGGGCTCCAAATTTACCAAATTCAAGTGTTGCTTCTCACCACTAACTATTCGTTCCTGAACAATTCCTCCTACCAGACTATGGCCCATTTTAACCCATGTGAGTTTATACGCCATCACGGTAAAAAGAGACATCCAGTTAACTTGGATGCAAGTGTCATTCACAAAATGGATGGAGAGTTGAATCCGTTCAGATATAGGAGGTGTCACCCTTTCTCTGTCCTCCCTGACAGGCACAGTGGGGAGTGAGGCTATGGTGGGAGTGAGAGGATTATATTTGCTACTTGGAGGAGGAACTGATGAGATGGGAACTAATGTAGTTGGCATGGCTGTAGCTGGGACTGGGGTGATGATAAGTGGCAGACCAGGAGTGGTGGTGGGGCATGATAACATATTCATATTGAGCTCCCTGACTGCCATACCTCGGACCTGCTCCGGTCCCTGGCACATAAAACCCCGTACATTGATGGAAGCAGGAATAAATTTGAGCCATTCAGTTACCCACTTAATACTGCAGTCACACAACCAGGGATTATTCCTTACAGTGAGTTGCCTCAGGTTGTGGAGGTTATCAAATACCCCCTTTACCAACATCCGGAGTTGATTGTTGGAAATATCAAGACGTTCCAGCTTGTGGAGGTTTGAAAAGGCTGTAAGTGGTATATGGGTTATCTGGTTGTCCTGCAAGTAGAGCCTTAGCAGATGTGTACCTGGAAGATCAGGAGGAGGGTAGGTCAGTGAATTCCTCACTATTGAGAATTCCTTGAGCTTGGAGAGGTGGCTGAAGGTGCCTTCAGCTATGCCTTTATTAGTAAGCAGATTGCCATCCACAATCAGACGCTCCAGACTTGTAAGATTCTGGAAGGCCAGGTCTGAAATGACAGCAATTCGGTTTTCGTCTACTCGAAGTTCTTGTAAGTCCACTGGAAGGCCTACTGGTACGCTGCTTAAGTGATTCTTGGACAAGAACAGAAGCTTGAGGCTGATGGCTTCCCGGAATGCCCCATCCTCAACACCGACAGTGGAGATGGAGTTGTCATCTAGGTGCAGCTCTTCCAGCTTCAAAAGCTGAGCAAGGGCGGCTCGAGAAATGGTTTGAATGTTGTTTTCCTGCAGGTGGAGAACCCTGACATTCTTGGGCAGGTTCATGGGGAATTCATCCAATTGGTTGCCATACAGGTAGACTGTGTGCACAGACTGGACGTTGTGCAACTCTGCAGGAAATCCAGCATTATTAATTTGGTTATTATGGAGGTAGAGGACGGTTACACCCTCCGGTATCCCAAGAGGCACTGAGGTCAAGCTTCGCTCATTACAGTAGACAAAGTTTCGATCACAGCGGCATACTTTTGGGCAGGCCAAAGTTTTGGAGACCTGCATGTAAAGCCCCAGGGAAAAGATAAGCCATGATTTCATGAGAACAGCCCAATCTGTGGGCAACATTCTTGTCCACGAACCCATTTCTAACTTAAAGAAATAAAGTACCAAAGTGGTAAAGAACTGATAACAATAATAAAGCACGGGTAGCAAAATCTCAGGTCATTAAAATTGGCTTCTATTTATGTCCAGTGTTCAGGCCAGAGTTAAAGTCCTGGAGGTTAAATACAAAATAATCCTTTTAGAATTGGCCTACCTCCTACTTTTGATAAGAAAGCCACAGTCTTATTAGCCAGGGTTACAAAGTTTGTTGCCTTCCTCCATGTGTGCTGAAAGAAACAGTAGCCTTATCTTTGCAGGTGAGCAACAGGTTAATTTAAAGCTACCAAAAGTTTTCTGTGTATGAGTTGCTTGGAGGGATAATATCGCCTTTCACTGAAGTCTGTTGGTGTTACACTCAGCTTTCTGAAGTCAGCAAAGTCCTCATATCAGCTATCTGCCAGATCTGGCCTGCCTGTAAAAGAAAAGAGAAAAGAAAAAGCTGAATAGCATGAAATGTTTAATAGGGAAGATCAAGGCCATTGGAAGACTATTCTAAGGATGTGCTCTTTATGTCTTTCTGGAGGAAAAATGCATTAATATTAAACAATAGTTTAATATTACTGTTAAATAGTCTTGAAATAGATTTGATGCAAAGGCATTGCAGTGATTGAAGGACTTTCAGTGACTTCAATGAAGGCTAAGCCTATCACTTGTGATGGCACATTGTACCTCCAGTCTTTGTCCTGTCACAGTCTGTTTCAAATCCTAAAACTAACACATTTTGCAAACCTAAAACTAAACCATTTAACTGGAAATTTTTGCTCAGGTACTTTCTTTCTTTTGCAGAACCACTGACTTCAATGAATGCTATTCACTGATGCCTGACAGAGTAGGCTCTGGGCCGTATTATTTAATCACACTCTATGTTTTTTTCATTTCCTACCAGACTCTGGAATGTTCTGCTTCTATTTTTGTAATGCCATTATGTATATTCTCCAATTTAATGCACACTGCCAGATTATTACACCTCACCACAGCGAATTAACTACTTATGAGGAGAGTCTTTTAAATAAGTATGGTAATCCACAAATACAAAATATCCTGCTGTAAGGCATGTATTTGCTAAAAGTCTCATCTTGATGTTGTTTCTGATGTGAACTGAGCTGTCAACAGACTTTAGAATTAGCTTTCCACTAAATGAAACAGGCTCACATCTGCTAAGTTATTGTTTTAGGATGTCAGCTCAAACTACAGCAGTTTTGCAGGAGAGCACTTTCTTTGAAACCATAAAGGAGAGATACTCCTTTTAATTCTGCTACACATTTGTCTGTGAATGGCTACATAAACAAATTTGTTAGCTTTAGTATAGATGAGTTCTCTAATGTACATTTTCAGCTTCTAAGTGTACTTTTTAACTTTTACATTCCCAGCTACTATTTATTATTCAGATCATAAGCAATTTAACTCTAATGCATGCAATGAAAGACACTGTATTGTGTGACGTTACCCTGTCTTGTTATATGTTGTTTCCAATGACTGAAAAAAAAATGCTGCATTTTACATACTTGAACCTAATGAAGGATATAAACCTTGACAAGTACCATGCATGTGCAGATCTCAGAGTCCTGAACTGCAGTTACATAAGCACTGTATTTTTCCAGATTTTGTTTACCCAGATCAAAACTCAGTGGCTGGGACTTCAGGAAAATAGAATTTCAGTAAACAGAAACCATGTTTTCAAATATTTTTTTCTTTATTTAAGCAGTTTAAACACCATCCAGGCATTTCAGAAAGAAATGTAATTCAGAGGTGTATGAAAGCTTGGTCTTCTGTTACAGCTCTGCAGTTCATAACATGCCCCAGATGCTGTTTTTGGGAAACCCATGTACTGACAGTATAGAAAGATTCTTCAGGAGTCAAACTGTTATAACCTTGCTACCTTGCTCTTGTAGATTACTATATTTATTTGGAGCATCATCAGGTATCAGCCTCAAGGATAGAACAGATGGAGATCAAAAATGAGACCATGAAAAGTCCTGTAGCTTGTCATTATGAATTGAAATGGTAAATGTATGTATACTGTAATGCAGCCTATACTGCATGTTGTGTGTAACAGTAACATTCGCTATCCCACTGTTCACGGTTTTCTCTCTCGCAGGATTATTTCAGACAAGAGTGGTTTCTTTTCAATTATGTAAGATGACGTGATACTGTAGATAAACTCTAACAGGATTACATTTTATCATGAGCCTAAGTGTGACAGTTTATCTGCCTTTAATATGGCCTGGCTCCCATCTAGATCATACTGCTCTGATCTGTCATGACACTGTCTTTTTAAAATAAGAAAGGACATGAAGAAAGGACAAGAGCCTCCTCTGAGATCCTTGGGACCACACAGAGCAATAATAGTGGTTCTCTCACTCCCTTCCCATCACTGGGGAGAGTCTATACCTCCTCACAGGGCCAATACTCTGCACTGAGCTCTCTTTCAATTCTAAGTCATATTGATGATTAGGTTTTATTTGGCTCCCGAGTATGATAGAAAGCCCAGATGAAGACATAAAGCCACAGCCAGCTGCAGCTCCTGGTTTGCTGGGAATGTCCTAAGGAGGGAACATCATATTAAAACTGATTTATGCATTCACCTTATTCTAGAACTCTGCCTAGAGTACCTCTCACCTATGCAAATGTGGCACCTGAACAAAACATTTCAGTAATGACTCCAAAAAACTGGGTGAAACACACAGCATTTCTCATTAGATATTGCACAAAAAAGATCTGTGACTGGACAGTCACTTAAGCATTTCTGCACTTTGCAGGCTGGCAGGCTGAAGTTTATCTCCTTTTTATCATTACACAGATTTTGCCCTTAGAAAAATCTGTTAAAGCTTTCCTGTTTTCTCCCGTTATGATGGTGAGAAAGGGATTCAAGTCCTTATAATAATGCCAGTATCCTAATCTCCAGCTATCAGTCCTTAATAAACTGATACTATAAAACTTGATACAGAAAATATGCATTGGTAACTACTGTTGATTGTATTAAGCAAGAGAACAACGACAAATCTAATTATATATTTATGACTTCAGTGTTGATTGTGGTGTGGCAGAGGGAAGGAATGAGGAAGCAAGGATACAACTGAATGTGTTTAAATACATTTTTTGGGAAAAGCTTTACCTCAGTAGTGTTTTACAACCGTTTAATAATAACTCATAGTAGTGGTCATAGCTGCAGCATTTTTCAGCAAATCTCAGAGACCCTAATACAGAAGTGAGTTGTGTCCCTGTGTTAGAAGTCTCTTCCCTAAAGGCATTAAAAAGATTGAAGAGTTGAACAACTTACTGATTTAGAAAAGAAACTCTGTGAAGGAAAACATCTCTGCAAATTCCAGAAGGCTGGAAAAGCTGGAACAGTTTTTCCTTTAATAAATTGCCAAAACTAAAGGCAGGTAGAGTAACTCAGCTTTCTCTCCATCCCTGCCATGTTGGCTTCCTAAAGCAAGCTCTGTGTTCAATATTCTTACAAAAACTGAAATGAGTGTCTCTTCAAATGAACTGATCATTTTCAGAAGCAGAATTCTGGAAGTGAAGGAATTAAGGGTACTCTTTAGCTTTCATGATTGTAAATCTTGGGAATTGACTCATAAACTATAGGTCGCAGTTACTTTGCTTATTGTGAAGGCAGAAAGCTCTAAATACCAATCTAGGAAGAGAAGATGAGGGCAAGGGAATCTTGGCCTGATTAACTTAAAGAAACCAACAAGAAAATGCCTCAATGATAACACATCTGCCCATCATCACCTTGGTCATTTTTGTTTCTATTTCCTTACCCTGTACACTTGATTTCTATTATTTCTCACTATATCCTCCTTGGAGCACAAGCCACGTCTTCCAAGTGTCTAGGACATTTCCTGTCTTACTGCAGCCAAGTTATTAAATCCCATTAGGATTTAGGGAATAATATAATAAAGTTGAGAAAAGCACATTGAAATAGATGAGAACATATGCACAAGTTTTAAGTGGCCATGTCTGAAAATTTGGCTTAGTGGCCTGAGTTCCTGACAGCAATGGAAATGTTCCTTTTCATATCTTAAGGGGTGTTTCTAATCAACATTTTTATCTCATTGCCTTTTTTTTCAGACTTTCCTTATTTAAATTCCCTTTTGGCATGACTAATGTTAGCTGGAGAAGAATAATTCTTGCTTTGTGTACTGGATACAAATTTCAATTTTGCTTTTGTTCAACACTGGAACTGAACAACTACTTTAAGATATTTTGATTAAAGGCATTTAATGTCTGAAATATCTGTCTGCAAGTTGGGAAGGTGAAGATTTTATTACTCTCCCATTCACTGGTCTGAATTACCCACTCAACTTCAAGCTTTATTCACCCTCTATGAATAGCCATGACATAATTTAGCTGCAATAAACAAATAGGTTTCTCCAATTAATACATTACTGAAAATGCCATTCAATCATAGATTTGTGGTAGCTAGGGAAAAAATCCCAACAACCCACTAGCAGACAGCTTATGGAACTCTTTTCTACCTCACTGACCAGCATTGCCTCAGTGGCTGTGTCTATGGTGTCTAAAGAAGATCCAAAGCTGCCCTCAGGGCTGTCCTTATAACCTTTCATGCTGCAAGTCTTCCAAATATGCAGTCCCAGGCATAGCGGTCAAAGTCCCTGTGGCTGCCTGAGAACCTATTAATGTTCAGCGGAGATAACAGAGAATAAAGGGAGGAGATAGCATATGAGGGTAGAGCCTGCATATAAATACTTACAGCCCTATGTTATAAGCACAGGAGTCTTGTTGTGCTCCTGAACCCAGGTTGTCTGTCTTCATTAGTCTTCCCATGTTTTATATTAAGGCTGTTAAAATCTTAGAAAGAATAAAATTAACAATGCTTGGCTATTCTTTCCTTCAAGAAATCCAGAAAATAATCAAAAATAGGTTCTAGGAATACAAGTTTTTTTCTCTGATATTCTAACCACTCAGCACTAATTTTCCTAGCAATTCATCCATTTATCTGACCCAAGCGTCATACACCATAAATTGAAAGGCAAGCAAAACCAAAACCAAATGGTCATATCTACTCTTTTCACTACTACCAGTCAGTGACTCTCATTTAGCACAAAATCATTTGGCATAAATTTTCTTGGCTTTACTGCAGAACAAGGTCATAATCAAGTCATAATCTTACTCTACAGAATTATAATATAGAGTAAGTACAAAGCTATTATGTCTGGAATGGAATGACAACCAGAAAACAAATATAATTCTATTCCTCAGAAATGTAGTACAGAGTTCCTAGTGCTTAAGAAAAATGTCCCTGTATTTCTATCATCTGGTAACAAAAATAATTATGGAATAATACCTGACAAATCCTTTTTTCACATAAGTAAAGTTCACATCTACACATAAATGAACAACTTGCGCTTTTTTTAACTGCTTAGAAGCCTTAGGTGATGGCTTATTGTATATGTTTCTCTATGAGTTACTTGGGTTTGAACATCACATTCAAAATTTAATATAAGCCTATAATCTCTGCATCAAAGGCACAGGGAAAATGACCCAAAGGAACCAAAATGCATGTATAGGAAGCCCTTTTGTGTGCTTGCTGCCGTGGCTGTTTCATAGTTATGGGTGTGTGTTATGTAAGAAGAAGAGGTAAGAAGGAAGAAAAAGAGGTGAAGAGGAACAGGAGAAACCATCCTTGGTGCCCTCTTTTGAAGTGAATATTGATGTCAGGATAATGATCAGTAGCTAGCACTGGAAGGAAACATTAGAGTGTCTCTGTACACTATTAAGTCTATATAGACAGATTTTGGCAGAGAAAGACATTATTGCCTTTGCAATACTGTTAGCAAAATGATTCAGCAAATGTACATAAATGAGCTCTTCTCTCATGTTCTTTCCTGCTCTGATTGGGATGTTTCTGGTTTTGCCTCTCAATTTGTACTTCTAATTATTCTCAGTAGCTCAGATCAGGCAGCCTAATGGATGCAAGTGAAATGGATTTGGATCTGCCTTGGTAGAGGCAGAAGAAAGTTTAGATAGTGGTATATCTTGCAGCAATGGGTGTAAGGATGTAATTTGCCATCCTTCTCCCCCTTGCTCTTCTCTAACCTTCCACTCCTCCAAGCCTTTCATCTCTTTCCAGCCACATTCCTGCAAGTTATTAAGCAGATACATTTCCCAGAAGGATGCAGGCTTCAGGAAATCCCTTTTCAAAAGGCATGATATTATAACCAACAAAAGCTTTGTCTTTGGAAATTTGGGTCGTGTACAGGTTCATGTCAGTCAACAGGAACATGACAGAGCCCAATTCCTGACCGCCAGGAGGGGGAGCTAAGAGAGCAGGAAACTTTCTCTCCTCTGAATAAACAAACAAATAAATAAATAAATGTGGGACTAGTTTTTTTCCCACTTTGTCCATCCACACACACATGCACACACTTCTCTTTCCTTACAGATCGCCAGTGATTGTTGGTTTATTTGACAGTATCTCTGGCAAGCCTGACAAAATGAGTAGTATATCACTTTTTTTTTTCTGGGAAAATGAATATTTCTATATTATAGTACTGAGCATTATTCCCAACTTAAATTTTATGTGCTTCATGGTTCAAGACTGGTTTTTACTTGTGGCTTACTGCAGAGTGCAATCATTGTATAGGGATGAGGAGACATGCAAGAGGGTGGGGGGAAAAGAGAGTTAGTAGTGGAAAAGAAAGAGGTTTGTGAGTGATACAGCTCAGCTACAGCAGACTTTTCTCCTTTTACATATTAGTAGGAACCGGTGACAGGTCAAAAGACAGAATAAACTACAAGACATAATCACTAGAGTTACCACTGTACTCCAGAAAGCAGGGCTGAAGGAGCTACAAGAACAATGACATTAATGCCTCAGGTGAAGCCATGAATTCAAGGCTGCCAGTCATCCAGCCAGGCCCTGTGCTGTGCCACACAATCCTACTCAGCTTCTCAGACTTGCCCATAAGTGGATATTGAAGTGCCAAGTTCAGATGTGGAGAATACAAACTGCCTAGGCTAACACAACTTCATTCCTGTGTTAACAGTTATTTATTTATGACAGAAAGAAGTTGTTCTCAAAACTTGATGTTCCATAGCTTCATCAAGACCATATCACCTGCAATAATTAATAAACCTCTGAGCCCAGAATCATCTCTGTTTCCAGTCTGTGATGAAAAAATTAATCCTTGCTTTTGTACACAGATTCCCTATAGGTCAATACAATTTTTGTCACAGCCAATGTATGTCAGGGAATACAACTATTTTTAGTAACAAAAAAAAAAAAACCAAAAAACCAGAAATAAAAGACTAGAACATGTAATGGAAAACACCAAAGAAACAGTGTGCATCCTACTGCAGGCTGCATTAGTGGACATTGTTGTGATATCCGTCCAAATTCATTTTCTGGTTTCTCATACCACTCAGTCCAATATGAATACCTGTCTGCACAGATTAATCTTGCACAGATCTTTGTGATTGATTATTTCAGCTTCTGGCAGAACCAGAAGGAGAATTCTAGAAATGGAAAACTGTCACTGAAGATTTTATGCCTGTGGAGTCCTGAATTCTAATGTAAGAATCATAAAAATCTACTATTTCATCTAATTGTAGCTGTCAGAGTGAAAATGGCAAATTAAAAAGCAAAAACTTCATTGCCTGTGCACAAGCAGGTAGGACTCCTTCACAGAATACAAGGAAGAAGGAACCATGCAGAACTCCAAGTTTTCAACTAACATGAGCTTCTGAGTTGTGTAGGACTTCAAGGCATCCAAAAGTTATTGATAGCCCAAGCATGTGTTTATAAGGAAATATCCCTTCTTTCATTATAAAATTGCTGATTGTTGAAAATTTACTCCAGATGGTGACCATCATGATATTTTCACTTCAGTAGGCAAAGAGGAACAGATGATAACCTCCAGGACTCATATTAAATGGAGTATTGCACCTACTAGCAAAGGGCTATTGGTGTCTTTATTAACCTTCCCCCAAGGCCTAGTCTAATTTTTCACCAGTCTAATGCTTCACTGTTTAAAACTTAACAAATTTGTCAAAAAGTGAGAATGATCTATTTAATATGGTAGTGAAATAATTCCCTAGTCTTTCATCCCCAAAGAAATGATCTCATATCTTAAGTGAAATAGTTCTGATGGATCTCATCTAGGGCTCTATAAACTCAGCAATGTACTATGTGATGATGTAAAGCTGGACTGAGAAAGTTGGAAATGGCAGATGAAAAGAATCTTACATGAGGAGCTATTTGGAAAATTTCAGCAAAATGCATTTTTATTTAAATCTATTATTTCACCAAAGCCAAAACCTTTCATGGAGATTTGTCTGTTTTGATTATGTTTTCAATACAAAATGTGCCTGTTGTCCAATGCTTTCTGATCATTTATAAGGTAGAAAGAGAAAAAAGATAGAGGAAGAGTAAAAAATTCACTTTTTTAACAAAAAAAAGTAAGTTTTGACACAACTTCATTTCTTGAAGTATTCATAATATAGAATTTACATTCCACATTTCAAAACTGTGAAAGTTGTCGTGGAATTATCTGCCACTGGACAGCTGCACTTAACACAGTAAAAGGAAAAGAACGATATTCTTTGTTTGCTTTCTTGACCCTTTTCCAGAGGCTTACAGCTTTATGTGACAGAAACTGGACACATCTGTTTGAGAAAAAGTAATATTACTAAACTAATTTAAAATATTTCCCCTTTTGGAACACAAATGTTCTGTACTGTGTTTAGCATAATGCATTTTGTACTAAGAAAAAATGAAAGCAACCTGCTGTTTCTCTGCAAGCAAATTGGTCCCTACCTATAAATTATTCTACACTGTGAAGCAAACAGTTTGCTTTTATCTAGAGATATGTGGGCAGCCTGGCAAGACGTCTGTGGATAATTTGAAAAAGCTGCTTTTAGTGACCTAAGTGACTAAACATTGCTTCTGTGGAGACAACATCTTGACACATTTTAAATGTGTTGCATGGTGCTACATCATTGATGAGATTCTGCATGGTGTCACATTATCTTGTGGGATATCATTCATTTAGTCTTACGCAAATGAGTGTAGGCTGCCATATTCTTATCTTCCCTATTTGTAGCATATGGCCCAGGGAGAAAATATGACCCTAGCCGCCCGTCAACCTCTTAGGCACCTTGATATAAATAAAGCTGAAAGTGTCATCGTATGCTCATCTTTCCAGCAAAGCCAGATGGAGGTCTCTCCTTCCCCTTTTAATATTACTTAGCATGCTGCTTCTTCACAGTACTAAGAACTACTCTATAAACACTGCTAAGGAGCTATCAAGAAAGATTAATAAAGTTGTTTGCACCCTAACCGCTCAGAGAATCTGTCATGTATGGAGTAATCACTTATGGGTCCACTCAACAAAAGATGTTCCCCAGCTACACAACAGATCTTGCTTATATGACACAGCATCTGTAACAGGCAAACAGAAGGTTATCAAACAATTTTTTTTTTTTTAAAACATTGCCATCAGGTAGCCAGCTAACAGACAAAGAGAAATATATTAGAATGATGGATGAAGAATGTATAGCTAAGCCTCTGAAATCCCTATTCAGCTAAATAGCTGAATTATTTATCAACTGTACAATATCTCAGCATCAATAGTGCCTGACAAGTGTCTGAGTATCTAGATTTGTTATCTTTTCCTGGTGATCCAATTACACTTTTCTGTATGTACAAGTGGAGAAAGTGTAATATTCTCACTGCTCCAGGAATGACACTAGAGCACTTCATACAGGAAACACCTTCTGCTCCGACATATCATTAGAATCCAAAATTTTATTTTACAGCAATATAAAACACTAAAGATATAGCAGTAACTATTTTATAGCAGTACAAAAACATCCAGTGATTTCCCTTAGAGCACAGAGAGGAAAGAAACACCAGAGACAGTAAGGGACAACAGTTTACCAAGGATATAGACCATTTACAATTTAATTTTTATTCTTCAGTTGCTTTTGTTTAGGTTTGCCTTTTTTTTTTTTTTCTTTTCCTCATTTTCATTCAGGATTCCAGTAACTGTATAATAATGTTTTCAGTGAGAGGGTCCTTTTCTCCCTTTTCAGTATTGATGGCCAAGCACATATCCTAAGAATGTACACATTTGAGAAAGTATTGAGGAAAATGTGATAGGCAGTGGTATTAAATAATCTGTTTAGTGCATTGGGAATATGAATCCTTAAATACTTATTCTGACAAAGATCAAACTTTTTTAGCACTTTGCTCTGGTTTGGTTCTCCTTTTGTGAAAGGGTACAATACCACTTTTCCCCAACAGTCATTCAGATTTCTCATTTAACTTTAAAGTTCTTTGAAAAAGGGAGGCTGCATGGGACTGCATAGAACAATTTCAGGTTTAGGTAGAAGAAGAAATAAGAACAAGCTAGAAATAGTAAATAAACATTTCTAACCCAGTGATTCTCAGCCATGGAATTAAAACCACAAGAAGATCATGAGAGGTCTTAAGGGATCACAAAGTAATAAATAAAGACTGTGTCAGCCAGCAAGAGCACTGCTCCTGCAGGATGAAAGCACACAGACTACATGCTTAAACACTGGCTGCAACAGTTTACATCAACCAAGGAACTACTAGCTGCCTTTAATTTCTGGCAGCAGCTCAGTTCCCTGGGGAAGAAAAGACAGAGCAGAAGTAGAAATGGTGTTTACGTCTGCAGCTATAATTAAAGTAACTTCTCAGTCTTCCTCCTGCTCTACTATTTCCTTGAAGGAGCAGAGATGCTGCCAATACAGGGGGTGCACAAAAGACAAAGCAGAGCCAAATGGACATCATATTTCCAGAAGCTTGATATGTGCTGCTCCAGCCAATTTTTCTTCTGCCCCATGCTGATGGCTGCAGGACAGAACATTCTGTGTGAATATTTTCATATGCTATACAGCATTACAAGTCTTGACCATGAACAGAGGAAAGAGGATACAGTAATGACAGTAAGTCTAATTTTCTCCACAATGTACAAAATGACAGAAAAGAGACTGCCTTCTATATGTTTTTATGAAGAAGCAGCTCATAGCAGAATAATCCCCTGGTATTCTGTCCTAAAGTTTCTGTCATTATATTTTCTCAATAACTGCTCTAAAACTTTATTTTAAAGAGCTCTCCTAAGCTTATTTCACTCAGGAAGTTCAAAGCCTTCATGTTGAATGAATCCTGACAAAGATAGAAGAGAGCACAGACAGCAGTTCAGCTTTGTTTTTCCACTTCTCCTCTTTGCCTTTGAGATCTGTGTGTGCTTGCATCAGTGAGATCAAAATTGCCAGCAGGCCCACGAATGACACCTACCAGCAGTAAAGCAAAAAACACAGTCCTCTACCATTAATGCTTCACAGTGGGTGATCTTTAGCCCTGCGCAGACAGCCAACAAGACACTCGCACACCACTTAAACTCTCCTAATAGCTTTTAAGTGGGTCCTAAGAGGTGCAGAAGCCTGGAGTTGGCCTTCAGCCCAAAAGCAAATTCCATCTGACATGTGCCAAAGCATTTCAGGCAACAGACTCCTTATCAATATGTGTCCTTGTGCTACTTTTCAGCACAGTCCTTATCGCAAGGAATCACAGCACTGTTCTTACCAGCATTTTGTGCTTATACAAAACTAGACAGCTTGAATGAATTCATGAAGTCAGAGAGACAGTGCACAATAAAATCTGAGAGAGGGCCAGAGGGAGAAGTTGGGTTTTTTTAAAGTGAAATAGTTTTAAGCTATTACAGGCAGCAAAATATGCCTGCTCAAAAATGCAATTATTGTTTTGTTCTGTTTGCAGAGCACTCTATCTATTCAGGTCACTGCATGAATCAAGTAAGAAGACACTCTTTTATGTTTTCTGTGTAGACCTCTGGGTACTTTAAATGGACCTCATATGAAGATCTGCTAAGGGATTTGGGGGTTTGCTGCTGGGTTTTTCACTTGGACTAAAAACTGAGGTAGGTCCCTAATATAAGTATCTCTGGAGGCATGGGAAATCTTGGATGTTGACCTATCTCTACACCAAAATTTCAGACACTACAGGAACAGGTTCTTTACTTACACTTTTGCTAATAAGGCATATATTTGTTGTAACCCACTGATGAAGGGTAGAAAGCCAATGTTAACTTTATATCCACTCCATGGTATTTTCAGTAATTTTACCTCTGCTAGTCTGTTCTGACCTCTATGCAATCTTTTTATATAGGGGAGCTCTAAAATAAGGGAACTAAAAAGCAAATCAGCTTTGATGACCATGGAAATTTTCCTATTTTATACATGCTTAACAGCAGGCACAGGCTTGCACTTTCCTGTTTCATTTCATATTGGATCCACACATGCAGATGTGGAAAGATGCCTATGGAACAGATGAGGAAAAAACTCAAAATCCTCTGCGTTATGGATATGTGAATGGCAGCAGAGCCTATAAGCAACCTAGAAAAAGGATTTTAAGAATTGAAATAGCTGCAGATGTTGCTCTGATTGCACAAAAGAAATTCTCTTGTAGCGCAAAGCCCTCTCTACTCCACTTCTCTCTTTGGGCTACTGCATGTGTGTTGTGTTATTCTGGACATATAGCCTAAACAACAGAAGTGGCACTGAGGAGTAGAATAAATATGAAGGAGGGAAGTCACCTGACCCTTCACACAAACACACACCCCCATACACAAGCACCACCTTCAGTATGGATTTGCCAGGAATTTATCAGACATTTCACTCCAGGTCTTTCTAGACATCTCTGACCCATTATAGTAAATAGCTGACCTTGATTCAAAAAGCGGTTTGAAATATTAAAGGACAAAAAATGAAACAGTTGCAGTTATTCCAGAGGATAACACACTTACTGACTCCTAAGAGCTTGAAGGAGCTCAGCCCACAGCAGTGGAGTTTGTTTACTGTATAATATTATTTTAGAAATCCTTTCCTTGCTAGTTCAATCAAAATGAACTGAATTTCCTAATACCATACATCCTGAGAGATACTGCCACATGCTCTATCCAAACACAGGCTTAAACTAACCCACCCTGGCAGCAATTATCTTCAAGGCTTTTGAGCCTCTTGGGAGATATTGCCCTCCTCTCTTCCAGTGAAGCAGAAAACCATCTTGTATTCAAGAGGGAAAAAAAAAAAAAAAAAAATTTAACCATCCTCTCCCAAAAAACTTAATAAAATCTTCTGTGTAGGGCTTATATGAAGGAGGAAGGATTGCCAAAGCAATAGCATTCATTATTATTACTAATAGTCAACTACTTTTGAAGCACAGATAAGGACTAAGCACTGAATGTTTAAACACATCCACTGTGGCTGTTCTGGTCACCTTCTGGGTTCACTTCTGACAAATCATTGAGCTACACTATAATGAAGGAAATTTAAGATTATTTGTGTAGGTACCTGTAGCAAATTAACTGTAAATTCACAGACACCAGTCTTCAACTGGGAAGCTCCTGAATCCCACTGCCTTGACAACAAGCACTGAATTAGGAAAATTCCTGTATGAAAATCATATTTTTAATACCAAGACCCACTGAGACTCATTAGAGTTAGTAATATATCTGTTTAAAACAGATAACAAAAAGTACTCCTTTACACAGCAGATAGTGAAGTAAGACTTGCTGCCACAGGTGTCTGTGGAGCAGACAGTTTTAGCAGGTTCAAAAAAGGATTCCACAATTTCATAATCTTTAAACAGGTTCTCTTAAAGAGAAGAGGAAGGGATGTACCCTCTAATATGACTAGTTCCACCATTTTGGGCGTTGCTGGGGGCATGCAGGGGAAAATGGATGGCAAAAAGCAACTGCAACAATTTCTTGTCTTTGTTGGGAACAAAACACTTAGCTAGACGGACTGCTGGTGTGTATCAGTTGGAAATTTCTTATGCTTTAGTGAGCCACATTTTAAAGTCAGAACTAGGGATTGAGCGTAAAAGTGGAAATATAGCATCCATGGACGTGTTCATTACACTTGCAGAGTATTTGAGTCAGAAATTAAATATGGTGCCAACCTGTAATATATCTGATAGCTTCAAAGTCATTGACACAGGAAAAAAATCTACACTTTGAAACACTGGGTAGTTGCTAATGACCATAAATATACTATTAAACCTAAATTGACCAAATAGTGTCATCTCAAGCAATTCTTATTTATTCCTGACTATTCCAGATGCAACAAAAAGGGAGACTAGTGCTCTCTTTGGCTTTTGAGGCCATGAGATTTTAAAGTGGGTATAAAAATAAAATGGCAAAATGATGATGCAAAAATGTACTTTCAGAGCTACTGTAAGTTCCAGTTCTCTAAATAGAAATGTCCTGCTTTAGCATTAGAAGACTGGAAATTTTATAGAGTGAAGTAGTGACCACAGAAGGAACTGAGACATATCATCATGTTTTGGACTCTTCTATTCAGTGACCTCTGAACCTTTCCTCTACAGAAAAACTCAAGTCACAATGTCTGTATATAGAATTTCACTGCCTTGAAGCTCAGACTGCTTGGAATCTAGGGTTTCAGTTTGAACGCATCTGTAATTTTTATTTCTCTAAGCTTTGCAGAAACATCATTAAATTCTTTTTTCAATGCCATTTGTATTCTTTGGATGATACAGATGGGATCTTTCTTCTCAGTCTCCTACCCAAACTTTGGTGAAAGAGGTCATTAGACCAGCTGCTATATAAAGTCTATATAAAGTCTGTGAACTTGCTACATTAGGTCTTTTCTTTTTTGCCTGCTGGAAGGATTGTCAAACAGTCCTTTGTAAGAAGGACTTGCTCACTGTTTCACTTCACCTCCTTTGAGATATTTTGAAAGAGCCTCATCTTCCACTAACGTATAGAATCCATAACTTTGTGCCTCAATAAAAAGAGATTTTAGCAAAAATGTTAGCTCTTTCCAAGTTTTATACTTTTCACAAATAAAAATTCAAAATAAATATAGTGATAAAAAGAAACAAAAGCAGAGGATATTCACACCTTTGCTTCTTCTGATCCTGCGCTCAATTTCGTCCCATCACCAACTGTAACCTCAACACCCATCCTGATCCTCTCCCCTTTTGGTGAATGAACACTTCAAAAACTTCCACTCCTCTTTGACATTGTTAACCTAAGTACTAACAATCACATTTTTTAAAGTCCATTCTCTAAGCAATCCCTTTTTTTTCTGCTGTTTGAATGTTTTCAATTAATTAATTCCAGAGATGGTCTCTTAACAGGTATGGTACTGGCAGTCAGTAAATGCTTGGTAACAGCAAACAAGCCTTGCTTATTTTCTTCTCTAAAAAATGCAGTTACAAATTTGTGATCACAAATGAGAATTTCCTTTCCATGCTGTATTTGCAGTCTCTGAGAGAGTCAGCTCAGCTTTTGCATCAGCTACTGCAGGACACAGCAAACACGATTTTACAGTGTTAACACAGGCATGAAGTTTCAAATACTGCTTTATTGCTAAAGGATAATTATATCCACAATTTGTTGGGCACAAACATACTTGTCATTGTATGCGTTATTATTCACCTTCTGATCGTCCTTTCTAGTCCAGACTAGGTCAGTAGTGTCCAGCCATCAGTCATTAGAATGAGTGATGAGTATGGTGAGAAAAGAGGTGGCAACTTAAGGCTATTCCTTCAGAGTGTGAAATACTGTGAAGAAGAGGAAACTCCGTGTATGATTGTTCATAGTTCTCTTTCCTGACTCCAGCACCAAAACTGTTATTAATTACTGAGCCAGGAACAGTCAGGTATAACTCTAAAAGGGGTGCTTGGAGAAACTAATGTCACTCCACTGATTAATAGAAAAAACTCTATTCTTCAGGCTGTCTTCTTTGTAGATACTGTTTTCTCTGACAAGTTCTTTGGGTGAAAACTACCTTACAGTAGGAAACAGTAGGTGAAAACAGAATTGAAAATGAGACCATCCTCCTAATGTATAGCAAGTAGAATACTCCTACACCCAGACAAGCCCTAAATGGTGTTGTTTAACTGCTGAAATGATTTATTTTTTCAAGAAATGCTATGGTGGCCTGAACAGCTGTTAACATTCACATTTATAAACATAATTCGCATCTCTATAATCACAAAGTCTTGCATCTCAGGGAAGAAAAGCTCAAGTTCTTCCAGACCCACAGGTTCCAGGAGAAGGAACCATAAAATAAATGACAAGTATCTAAAGATTCACAATAAAATCAGAACTGGCAAGGTTGCAAGGCAGAACCAGGCATAAACCAGTGGATTTGTTTCTTAAACTCAATGTGAGCATTAAGTAAATATAATTGATTAATCCAATTATCCCACCTGGCTTCAAACTTGGATATTAACAACAACTCTATCTCTCCTGAGCATAATAGAATGTAAAATGAAGCCAAGCACCTGAAAACAGAATTCTTCATCAAGCTGTGTGGGTAGGCTGTGCTGGATATCTCACTGCAAAGCTGATGAAAATAAGATAAAATGTCCTCTGATGACTTGTGTTCAACAGGCAAAGAAACAGGGCTTGTGGCAGTACCCCAGGCTTCACTGAGCCAGCATCATGGTAGAAACAAGGGAATTTTTCCTTTTCTGATACTTTTTTTTTTAAAAAAAAAAAACAACAAACTTGTCAGGTTTTGGATTGCCATCCTCAAAATAAGGAGCCAAAAGGCCAGACTTCACATATTCATGCACTGGCTTTGTGAAGGTAATTTTTGGTAATACAAGATACAGTTAATTATGTTCACCTCAGTACTCATTTACACATGTCAGTAAGGGGTTTGAGAGCTCTGCCCTGAAACAGCAACACTGACCATGTTTCTGACCAGATTGCTACCAGCAGGAGACAGGCTAATTCCCTGCTTTGTTTGTATGTTAAGGGAACACGGGCCTGGGACCGAGCTCCTGGGTCACAGAGTCCAGTCCCCTACTACCGCAGGCAGGCCAGTCACTGAAAGGTAGTACGTTAGTTAGGAGCTGATGTATGGTTTATTCTTCCTGCTATGAATCCTTTCGTGGCACTTCTCATTTCCTCCGGAGAGATAAGAACTTGTGCTTCAGCTGCATTTGTTCCCGGGGTTAGCTAACAATTCCTTGCAAAATTGGCATGACAAGCATTATTAGCTTCCTCCTGGAATTCAAAAAGCATTTTTATTTTTCAGTTTAGATGATTGAGAAACTGAGACACAGTGGCAGTATGTTTTGGGTTCAGCTGTGGACTGCATACAGTGTTCTGGTGGAATATAGGAACTACAGAAAGCCTATAGTCCCCTGAGAGGAAACTGCTCTGGCAGAGACAATATCAAAAGCAGCTCAGACTTTTCCAAGAAATGCAGGATAAGACCCAGTATATGGGATGTAAGGGAGTAAGGCTGAAGGCTGTAGGATCTTATACAATTGGGAGGCTATTCTGCATCTCCTTCAGACGGCCTTCTTGCACCCTTGGAGCAGCCCAGAGCGAGGACAACTCAAAGCGTGTCTTAAGTCTCCCTTGGCCTTTAGGATTGGTGTTGTGACTCTAAAAAAGGCAATGCTAGATCTTTCTCAGAGTTAAATAAAGTTGCTTAAGGGTTGCAAAGTGAGACAGGCGTACAAGTGAAATTAAAAGTTTCAAGTTCCTGTCGCCTAGTCTGCATTTAATCAATGAAACCACATGTTCTCTGCTCAGACATCCAGCTTTGAAGACATGGCCCTTAATGGCCCGAGGTTTGATTGTTTCAGCTTTGTTATTTTGGTTTGGTTTTTTTCCCCTTCAGTCTTTACTACCAACCTCAGACAGAGTCATTCAATACAAGTATAGGGAGGAAGACTGGTGTCACAGTGGGGAACTCAATTTAATGAAAGCACTTGCAGAAATTCTCTTGTTTATTGAAAGCATGTAAATGGACAGTATGATTTACAAGGTTACAAGGAAACAACTACACAGCTTCCCCTGATGCTGTGGTTAAGGCATCTTGGAAACTATTGTGATGTGTGACAGAACAGCACAAACACACACTGCCAAAAGCCACAGCAACTATTCAAATCCATCTTTGTTTTAAGTACCAACTATTAAAGTGACCATGCTGGTTTTACCTTGTTCTCTCTGACAGTGGGTGACAAAGGTCTTTTTAAATGCTGAAAAGTTGCACGTCTGCATTTTCTGCATTGCAGAGAGAATCTGTCTTTGTGGTTTTTGAATGGCACTGTGGAGCCAAAGCCAAAAGAACAGTTGCATATACTGTGTCAACTACGCACAGGAGAAAGTAAATATAAACCTGCAACATGGAGACCCACATGAATTAAAGTGCCTAGATTTTATTGCATCCAGGTTTTAATGTAGCCTGAATGAGACATGGTAGAACTCATGAGAGTTATTTTACTTCATGGGCAAAAAATATACCTCATGTTGGTAATGCCAGGGTACTCCATGTAGGCAGATTACCTCAGTCTCTTGATTCAACAATATTATGTTGACAATGTTGTGCCAAAATTAAATAATCTTTGTGTCTTTCACCACTTCTTGCACTTCTATTGACATAGGAATGAATGAGCCATCTCAGTCTTCAAACTGAGACCAAAATATTGCAATAGTTAGCTGAAAACATCACCTCTTATTCTGTTCCTGGAGTGCTCTTGATTCACTTTCTAAAATATATTAATTATTTGGAATGATACAATAAAATATTCTGCAAATTACAATAAGATGGCTTATTATTAAAAGTGTCCTTATTATTTCCAGTTCATCACATTAGTCATATGGAGAGATTCTGATTTCATGTTTAGTGTTCATAGGAAGATATGTAAAGTGAACTCAACACAACAGTTTACAATATACTTTTAAAAGCTTTCTCAAAACTCACGCAAATGTGCCCAAACACCGAGAAAAAAAACAAAAACAAAAACAAAAACAATGCAAATTCATCTCTCCAGTTTTAAGGAATTTCTGCTTCCAGGGCCAAATTTTCTGTTGATGAAAACAAGCCATTTTATTGTGCTTGCCCAGCAGAGAACATACTGTACAATATTTTGACATTTCAAATGAAAGTCTGACTAAGGGATTACACAGACATTTTAAGAAATGAGCAAAAAGGAGCTGTATAATTCTTAGCGCCTTATAAAGTTGTTTGTTTTTTTGTTTTGGTTTTTTTTTTCAGGTTCGGTTCTAAATGTACCTAAGATTTGTGGAGAAATATGTATTTTTCAAAACTGATGCCACAATCTAGTAATGAAATTTGAGAATGTGAACATTCTTCCTCTCTTAAAAACCAAACCAATCAATCTGACCTTCTTTCCAATGTTGTATGCTAATATGCTAGAATAACATCTACTCCTGTATGCTTTCTCAACAAAATTAGTGTTAGTATTGTTAGTAGAGCATAAAATAGACTTCACTGTGAATTATAGTTATTTTATTGGTTAATTTTAAATATTCAAGTTCTATAAAATTTAATTTACTTTTGAAATGGAGATAGATTTATTTGTACTAGTTTGCAAGACTATGTGCTTTATTTCAAAAGAAATCAGAAATTATTAAAATTGGTAAAAGAAGGTAGTCTATAATAAAATTACAATTTTGAGAAACTAGTACAAGATTGTAGTCATGGATTCCTTTCCCATGTATGAAGCTTCATGGCTCTGATTCTATTCTACTGCCTTTGAAGTCAATGGAAAATTTCCTATTAGTTTCAGTTGGCTCTTTGTTTTATTTTCAGAGGTATTTTTTAGTTTCCCATTTCCAAGTTCCCATGATTTAACCTTGGGTGTGATCTTGAAAGAATTTTTATGCACATGAATAGACAGAGTTACTGAAGTCAGTGAGCCTCGAGGGCTGGACCCAACATCACCACTTATAGTGCTACTCTTCATCCCACTTTATAATTCAAGATATACAGCTCTGCAGCTTATGCAATAGTTATATTGCTAACAATGGCAGCTCACTGAAAAAACACAGTTAATACTCTGTGGAATGACAAGGACATAAAACTTCAAGAGAGTACTTTCAGTACATTAGGAAAAAAAGCAAAAAAAGCAATTTTCTTCAAGTTTCTTGTGACTGTTCTGAATGACATTAAGTGTAATAAGCTTGAGAGCAATATTTTGAAGAAAGTATTTGAAACTTTGCTTTACCTACAGTTGATTCAGACATGCAATTATTGCTGCATCAAGGGAATTTTTAAAAACCTGAATAACAAACAAGATAATGGGCTCAGTCAGTTTCATAGGATATTCAAGTGTCTGATTCACTTTTCAAAATGAAAATTTATCCCAAAGTTTCATCTGGTGATGCAATGCACCATCATGCACTGTGTAAAATCTAGCAGCCATAGCTTGATTTAATTTGAAGTAAAGATTAAAAAAAACACTGCATGTTACAGCAGCTTTGCTAATGATCGTCAGTCAAAACTTTTATTCCAAGCATTGTTCTTTTTTACTTTTATCCTCACATATTTATACAAAATCAATGCTATTTGCTGTCCATTGAATCTTCTGAAGTGCTTTTTCTTCTTCTCCTCCCCCTCTCCCCATGCTGTCTTAATGAAGATATCCTTGGTACCAGTGAAATGCCAAGGAAGAGCCCAAACAGAACCATATACTGGATATACTTTCCTCTGTTTGGTAATAATAAATTAAGTTCATACACATGGAAGTCTGTATTACCATCTTTTCTTTCCCCTTCTCTCTTCTGGGTATTCGTTCTACATTGTTTCTGCTTCATCTCCCCACTGCCCAAGGTGAAGCACAATCTACTCCAGGGAGGTTTCTGTGGATTTCAGAAAGAGTGGACAAACTTCTGACTGCTGTTATCTCCCTCATGTGATTTACATGAATTAAATAGTATCTGGATTTTTGAAAGGGCTCTATTTGGTGCGAAAATGTTAATTGTTCAAAACTTTTTCTCCCTCTTAAATATCAAAGCAACTGAGTCTCCAGAAGCTCCAACTATTTTTTTTTTAAATGGCATCATTGAAAAGAGCATAGAAAATAAATCCATTTTTATTTCAAGAGGTCTTCTGTGCTAAATAAATATATTTAATGATGTCCACGCTGTGCCAGTATGAGATAATTAGAACACTTAACTCTTATAGTAAACATACTTTTCTACTAAATTACTTTTCATCTCTCAAGTATAGTAGAAACTTTAAGTAATGAAGCTACAGTTCAAGAGAAAAACAGCAAATGGATAATTAAGAAAACAATGAACATTAGAAAACCTATAAAAACCCAGACATGGAGCTAGGCCAGTTCATTAAGTTCAGTCTAACTTGATTTCAGCTGTAAGTATAATAATATCCAGCAGACACACCTCCCTGCTGAGAGCCAAATGTGCAGAGAATCTCTTGACCTACTGATTTTAATAAAACACTTGTTTCAAATGCTTGGTTTTAATTAAATGTCTCATTTTGGGGATGCTAGGTACCAAAGAAGGAGTACTGGATACCCAGGAAAGAGGCACTACGTAACTGAATATATTAGTTTATAATAAGTTGAACAGAGAAATTATTAAAATTACTGTTAAACATTGGTAAGTGATAATTTATCAGGAAAACTTTGAAGAAGGGGAGTGCAGGAATCGGAAATCAAAGAGTGGTCAAAGACTCAAAAAGTAGAAAAAGACCATATCATGAAACATCTCCTATAATTACAAGTAAAATATCTACAAGTAGACTTCCCCACATAAACATAATTAGGACCAGTGCAAAAATATGTAAGACAGAGAAAATTAATTGTACATCAGTAAGGCCTCTAACCAGAATAGACAAATTCTGGATATAAACAACATAAACTTCTGATAAAAGTCCTGGATTACCTAGTATGTTACTACCTCCAGCAGTTCAAAAAGATAAAATAAATTTCTTGATTGCACCATATTTGTTTCAGGGCTTTGATGGACTCCTATGGGAGATATTTGTCCACCTACCTTGATGAATAATTTAGAGTTTGGGACATTTTGCTCTATAGGCTGCTGGACAACACTTGCAATGGGGAAATGGAGTTGATGCTCTCTTTTCTCTGGCACTGTTCTCCTGTGTTCCTAGCAGCAGCACAGTCTCTCAAGTGCACACTTGGTATGGCTGAAAAAACATGATTTGAGTTACAGTGATTGTCAGGTTTGTGTTTAAAAACATATGTTCTCTCGCTTCCAATTTTTTATTGAGAGAGGGCATTATTTGTTATCCTACCGAGTGTTGGTAGTGTACCACTTCCTGTGCTCACATTGGGGCTCATACAGGGAGTTTTCTTTAATAAATTAGTAAGAGGTTGCTACTCCTATGTTATTCCTACTGCCAGAATTGTTTTGACATTTCATCTTAAACTGGGCTTTAAAAAGTATTTTCTGGCCTGTAGCATATGATAGTAGACAAAGTAAATGATGTGAATGATTGCTTCCAATATTTTTCTACCAATATTAAGGATACTGGTGCAGAATCAGTATTCTCCTCACATCTCTACTGAACATACCAGGCATACAACGCTGCCACAAAGGGTTTGCAAATCCCAGGTTCTCAGATGATCTACGCTCAGATGATCTCTGCTCTACGATAATGCCTGCTCTGTTGCTTTAAGGTAGCTCTGGTACTTTCAAAATTTAAAGGCACTTCAGATTGCTCTAAACCGTTCTGGCTGATAGCAGCCTCTGCACAGCCATTTTCCATCTGAGAGCAATTGTAAGCAGATGCCAAGCGGTTCCTCTGGTAAATGGTTAGCTCTGGCCCATTTGACCCCCAGGGTAACCCATTTTTTGTGGCCGGGCTAGTGATGGAATTCTCAACTGGGAATAAGCAGTACTACTTATTCTTTTACTTTTTTCTACCAGAGCAAAGCTGGATTGCGAGACAAGCTCTGAACATTTCTCTATAAGCAATACATGCCTCAAAAATTATTGAAGTATTTAGCGTTTTGCATATGAAGAACTGCTCAAAGGATGCTACATAGATGTCTACAAATTAATACTGATGACCATGCAGACTGTTTCCTTGTGGACAACAAAGTGGGAGCTTTCTTTTTCCCCACTTTTTTTTTTTTTTCCCATTACAACAGGTGATGGGACTACTGACGAGAATACTTGGGTTGTAGTTCATGTCAGTCCCCTAGGAGGGACAATGCACTACTGACAGCTTCTTCCTAGCTCATGAATCTTGCTGAATGAAATTTACTTTCACCTCTTGGCTGCTGAGACTCTTCAGGTGTGAGTGGGTGTTTATGGGGAGGGCTCAGGAATGTCCCCAGTCTCAGTGATGGGCTGTTGAGCACACCTACGTCCTCTTGGATTAATAGGGAGGAAAAGATGTATATATGTGAAGACTCTGGCCTTCATCCTCACCCCAACTGTTGTAGCCACTTTCAAAAATTAAGGCTGTCCTCAGAACATTACCATCAGCTTCTGATAGATTGGAAGAGGTGTAGTTTGTACTTTGTCTGAGAACACTGATTACAGACTCACAAGCAAGAGAACAGAAATGACCATGTTTAACGCTTTGCATTACAAGCAAATCAGAAATTTAATTGTCTGGGATGAAGTCATGGGGCTATCTCTTCACTAATATCACATGTGTCTGCTGTAAATAAGACAGATGTGAAAATTTCCGAAAGAACAACTCACAGTAATCCTTCATAAAGGAATTGCTAGCCATCCTAAATATAGAATTGGTAATTAGTTCTGACTGTAATTATTGAGTCAAAAAAACAGATGGGAATAATAGACATGAAAAATAAAATTCTCTAATTCTTTTTAACAAGAAGTTAGAGGCAACTAATACTAGAACTACATTCCAAGAACAACTGCTTGAATATTTTAATAAAGTTCCCTTTTTTCAATCATATAATCATAACAATGTTAACATCTGAGTATCTTCTAAATGCCAGATTATTATTCCTACCATTTAGACTGTGATTACACAAAGAAAATGAGATTTTAATCTTAGGAAAGACTGTCAAAAATTAATGACACTTAGAGGTGTGGTAGTCAAGCTCTGAGTGAAATCATGAAGTTTTTCAGCCTAAGCACTGTTACCAGTGCATGCATCACAGCGACACTTGATTTACATGCCTTTTTATATTTAAAAGCATGTTGTAAACAAGAACAAGTCACCAGAATTTTCTGTAGGGTAGATAAATACTGTAGACAAACCAGTTGATGCAGAAAACTGAACTGTATTTTGGAGATTCGTAGCAACCACAGGTAGCTTGATTTCTAATAGAATTTTAGATGCTTAGTACTAGACTGATATTTATTTTTCAGCAGCATGTATTTTCTGGTGGAAAATCCTGAACAATGACATTGAAAAGCTTTTTACTATATTCCTATCATTAGACTTTTAATTGTAAATTGAATTTAGAAACTATTCAATCATGGCTGATTATTTTCACCGTTCCTACAAACCAGAATCTTCCTACTGATGACTGGGGACCACATGACTTTGAGGGTTGATTCCAACCAGTCTCACACTTTTTCACATAGGGAACAGATAATCAGCTACTGCACCTCCTCTTGGCCAGGTTCCCACAGCCCACCCTAGCTCTCTGGAGCCAGGAAAGGAGAAAAGGTGGAGCTGTATGTACACAGATGTGGATTCAGTCTTCCTTCCAGGCATATATTCTGGCAACAAGGTGCCATAGCCACATTCACATAGCCAAGTCCAGGTCTCACAGTTACCAATGACAGAAAAACTAGCTTTAACTAACTAAATCTGAGGAAAAAAAAAAAAAAAAAAAAAAAAAAAAGAAGTGAGATGCCTTGGAATACCTCAAAAGTTCTATTTGTCATTGCTATTAAAGAAGAAAACATATTTTAAAATCATAAAAGTCAACATAGTTCTCATTTTCAAAGATTTTCTGGAGGGACAAATATAAAATAATCAAGATATAGAGCTAGGACAGTGCAGACTGGCCCTAAAGCAGTAGGGGTCAAATGCAATTAGTCCTAGCTTCCACATCGAAGTCAGACAATTTTATAAGCGTTTCTGCATGACCTGCTCCTAGCTTCAGCATATAAAAGTTTAGATTGGAAATACTGTCCTGAAGAGAGCTCAGATTGTAGACATGGATTAGAGTATTTTGAGTATGAGAAATTATTTGGTTCAAAAACTCGAAAATAAATACAAGCTCCCTCAGACTTTGGCATATTATTAGTTGTTGCCAGCTGATCACAATTCTGTATGGAATAAGCAAATAGATTCCAGCACAGTTATCACTGTGCAGGTGTGCACAACAAAAATCACAGTTCCCATTTTCAGTAACTGGCCCCTTGTGAGACCAGAAAAGAAAGTAAGCATGGAGATAAAATGATTCACTTATTCATGGAATGGTCCCTCTGGGCTAAGTTGAGGGATAGAGTGAGACAATATGCATGTGTGAAAGAAGGATAAAAGCATGGATCATGCTTCCATAGTCTTATGCTGTATTTCTTCCACAAATAATTAGAGACTTTCATTTTTCAAGGCTTTCAGGCTGATAAACCAGCACTACAATAATTATTCATAAAAATTTGTGAAAATAAATTTTTTCTATTCACTAAAATGAAAGATGGGTAGATACAGAACTATGTATAGACATCTTGGCATATTTTGTACTCTGTATTAAAATAAGAAGCCATTTAAATGTCTTTATTCTTATCCCTTTTAATACAGTATCCAAGAAAAATGAATCACACTCATAAGACCCTTAACCAAAAAAAAATGAAAGGAAAGATTTCTCTGTGCTGCCCACAGATCTATGTACGATCTCCATTAACATTAATGGGAGCCTTCAGCTAAATCCCCAAGCTCTGCCGTAGACACCTACCCTTTATAATTTAGGGAGGAACTGAAAAGATAGTGGAGTAAAATTTAACAAACATGAAAAAAAAAAAAAATCAGCAAGAATCAAAGAGTAACTGGAACTGCAATAGGGGAGACCAAAAACACTGCAGAAGGTTGTAGTTTGCAAAGGAATGGGGTTCCTAGATTCCAACAGAGTCCTGAAAAGGTAAAAATAGAGCTGATGTGAAAAGGAGTCACAGAAGTCCAAGCAGCTTAGGAAGCTCAGTAGCCTATCATCACCTCCAGAAATAGTGGCATACGCCTCCATGATGGTGTAGAATGGAAGACATGGGATTATTTTCCAGGGATAAATCAAAATGATACTGTCCATATGTATACTGTGTTTTGTTAGTGGGTAATTGGCTTCTTGGAAATAAATTTATCTGTTCTTGTTTCAGCAAAGGGAACATGGAAGAAGATATATGTGAAAAACTCTTTCCAAGCAAACAGAAATCAAAACAATATTTTTAAACCAGATGAGCTCTTGTTATAGCTGGCTGTATATTAAATATAATTTTGCAGCATAAAAGTTCATTCTTTCAGTTTTCCTCTGTCTCTTCACACTGTATTTGCACTGAAATAAAATGAGACACATTCAGGGTGAATATGTCAGACTTGGCAATCTAAGCTATTGTATCTTACAGTAACTTCTGTTCTCTTATCCCACATCTTGTAAGTTAAACCCCATACCAAATCAGACCCCCTACATGAGAATACAATTTGATGTAAAAAGAAAGCAAGAGTTAATGGAATTACGCCAAGAATACTTTTGGGTCTAACTGTATATAATAAAATTTCTACCAGTGAACTGGGTGACAGGAGCAGAAAATCTAATAAACTTTTTTACTATGTTATCAGCTTTGAATTCAACTATAGACAAACAAATGTCAGAACGTATCATTTCCATGCCATGGAGGGCTGCAAAAATATACATTTAAAATGAAATATTAGCCATTTGAAAGGCAGAAAATAAGGTGAATTTAAAGCAGTCTGATGCAGTGTGGCTGGGGATCTCCAGTATATGGTGTGAGAAAGTATTATTTACACCTGGAAGAGCTGTGCTGCAGAGCAGGGTACTTATGCAAGGCAAAGATTAAATAAATGAGATTTCATTTATGACATACTCTAGATAAAGGCCAGCTTCTTAAGGAGCTAAAAGAAAGAATTAAAATCAAGTATTAATTTAACATGTAACAGATGGTTGTCTGAGTTGTGATTAACATTGTGATTCTAGGTTAAGAAACTCAGATTTGGTCAATATTTGTGTGATACATTATCTGTGTTGCCTTTTTCCAACATGATGTGCAATACCTTTCTATAATCATTCAAGACACTAACCACAGTTCGTTTTTCACTCCTCTTCCAGCTGTAGTCAAGTTCAGAAATTTATCTGTAACTTGTAAATTGACACTACAGTTTGGCACTCTTGCAAACCAAGAAGCCTTGCCTTATTATCCATCCATTCTAGCTGTCTTTTACTTGATATTCAGTCATATCTACAGTTAGATGTATTTATGAATCAAAAAACAGCAGAGTAAAATGGCTACAAAAAAAAAAATTGACAAAGACTGTGTTTCACAGTAACAGATGTAACTTAAAAGTTGAATAGAATAGAGAGAACTGTGATTTAGGATTGATATGAGGAAAGGGATTACAGTCACAAAATAAAAGAAAACTCTACCGGAACAGCTAAAAAGTGTTCCTTCCTCTTCTCCATTAAACTCTGCTATTAGTGAAATTACTACAATGATGTAGATTGACTTTATCAGTAATTTCTGAGGATATTTTAAATGTATGGGGTCTACTTTTACTTATAAATGAAAAGTAAAGAACTGTCATCATTAATGCCGTCATTCTGAAAAGTGATGAGAGTTCTAAAGTGAATCTGAAGTCTGTGTTCTGGAATTTGTCTGCAAGAAATACAATGTACATATGTATATCTGTATATCTGTATATTTTCCTGTGAAGTTTTTTCTCTTCCTTCTAAATATGTTCCAGATTTACCCTGAGAAATGATATCAAAGGGGTTAAAGACATAATATTAATGCTGTACTACACTGATGTCAGCAATTTATGACAGGATGGTGGGTTCCAGTGCCAGAATCTATGGTACAGGAGAGAATGTGATTTTAACAGCATGATTCTCTACGAAAGCCTGTCATCTTCTGTTCTTGAACCTTTGCTAATGTACTAAGGCGACATGCCCAGATAGAAAAGGAATGTTTTTCAGCTGTTAACGTGGTGGCTATTAATATAGTTACTGCTATACAATAAATATGCTGCTACTGCTTGCCATCGTTTTAAATTAACAAAGACACAGGAATCTCTTGGGACACCATTATTTCTAAAAGGCCACATCCTTCATTCTTTATTCAGATGAAACTTAGCTCAAGAGAAACTTTTAAGAACTTTAAGCCCTTGAGACCATCCGCGTACAAATATCATGCTGTGTCAGGCCACATTCACTATGACTGACAGGGCATGATGCAACACAAGTTTGAATTTTTCTGCACTGCTGCTCTCATACTCCTTTGATATTTTTCTAACATGCCTGATAATACCATAGTCAGATCCAGCACATGCTCAGAAGCAGAAAGACAGAGATGAAATTCTGAACATTATGTCTGATTTACCATTTTGTCTGACTAATAGCCCTCACAACTCACAGTGGATGAATAAAAAGTTTAGTATTTCTTTAACACATCCCGGAATTTCCTTTCTTCTACCACTTTTCCACATCACTTACCTGTATTCCAAATATTTCCTTACTTGTTTTTCAAAACCAAATGAAAAGCAAAGACAAACTTTCTGTCTGATAAACAGATTTTTTTTAATGACATTACGGCATTTGACCTGTTGCACACAGTTTTCTTTTGGCTAACAAGTTCTTTAACACCATGGCCAAGGACTATAGAGCTAATTCTTCAAGGCCCAATGGACAGTTTTACATAGTTGTTCATAGCTTACACATGTGTCCTTCTAGGCAAATTATCAACAATGCCTGTTCTTGAAAAGATCTTTCTGTCCACCCCATTCATCAAGAGAGAAATCTGCATCACCAAGGAGAGCAGATGCACTTTGATCATCCCAGTCACCCGAGCCAATTAGGTCACCTGAGCCAACCTGGCACTTTGAGGCATCAGGTCACTCAGAGAATCAGCTCAGTGATCTGGGAGGGCAAGAAAATTCTGTGGAATCAGCAGAACTTATACAAAAAACATCTACAGAGAAATGCTTAGATCTCTGTATTTGAATTTTCTGTAAATCTGTAAAAATAAAGTACTTCTTTAATGTTAAATCAAAGTAGCTGTTAATGCCTTTTATACCTAAATTAAAATATAACATGTGTGTATACATTACTGCTCATATTTGAAGTAGTGCTACAGTAGCTGTAAAACTGGTTGTTGTGCATACCTACTCATATATTATTCCTTCTCAGAAAGTTTACCACCTACCTTTCATGTACTTTGTTGCCTTCACTCACCCTTATCTTTTTTTTTTTTTTTTTCAAAAATACATGAAGTAAAACTTGAAAAATTACTGAAAAACTCAGAAATGAAGAATTATTTCCCTTATACATAAAAGACGGAGAGAGAATGGGGGGAGGGAAATTAAAAAGAAACAAATCCAAAACGATCTCCCTGACTGCATCACTGCTGGAAATGAAAACTGAAGAGACTTTAGACAATGCCGAACATGATCTCGGCAGAGGAAGCAACTAATCACAGAAATAGGTGATCTACCGGTCTGAGCACAGAACTGCAATTTGTATGAGCACATGCTGTAGAACTAGAAGAGGCATCCTGGGTCAGTGAATCCAATTCCCTGCTATCATAAGTAATCATGTCATGTAATCCCATTCATCTCATTTGAGCAGCATCTTAAAACTCTTTTTATGAATTTGCAGAATAAATGCATTCATAGCTAGTTTATATTCATTTGTTCTTGTGTAACCTTGTCCTTTAGCAAAAATAGCTCATCCTCCTCCTGCCCCCGTTTATTTATAGAAAGCAATCATACTTTTTCTCAGCTATTATTTTGCTAGGCTACGTCCAGCTCTTTCAGTCCACTCATGTAAAATAGCTTCTTCATTCCTCTAATTATCAAAGCAGCTGGTCTGTGTACCTGCTCCAGTTCAAACATCTTTTTTTGAATACTCTCAACAATGTTCCAAACAGTTTTAATCATTCTCATTATTAACCATCAAGTTTTCATTACCTACTGGAAATACTTCATACATACTAAGACGTTTTCCTTCTCTCATTCTCTGTCCCCTTCTTTCTCCTCTTTCTTTTTTCTCTCGCTCTGTCATGGCTGAGTCACACAACTGTTTTGTGACTAACTTATACATCCAAACTTCCCTTCCCATCTGCTGTTTTCCTAGCTTGCAAGTTAAACTTTCTGTTAATTAAAAATATAAATGTATCAATAGCTAACATTTTTGTTTGTTTTGCTTAATTTAATCATATATCTATTATTTCTGTGTACTGGAACTGTCAAAGATTTTTTTTACATACTCTGAGGATTATCTAAAATTTATGTCATTGGTTGATTTTATTCGTAATAAACTAAGTCCCTAAATGAAAAGGCTAATAATTGTCAGTTCCAAAGATAATGCTAGAAGAATTCTTGTAATACTATATCTGGAGACAAATTACTCTTTTTTAGCTCTTTTTCCTTTAGTTAAAAAACAAATTGTTTCTAAGTCTCATAAGTCTCTAAGTCTCTTTCTCAGGCTAAATAATTTCACCATATCAGACGTTCTCTTGAAGTCCAGATAGAAAAGGTGCACTATAATTTTCTTCTAGAAAACCAGTTACCTTGTTAGATACAGCTATCAGGCTAGTCTAGCATGACTCCTCCCTCTATCTTTGACGAATGCAAATCACATTCTATCTCATTTTTCAGAGATATCTATGTTCTTAAATATTTGTCTCAAAATGTGTTTTAAATTCTTGATTATGACAAAGGCAAATAACCATTAGCCACAATAACAAAGATGATCACTTTCTTCTTTTCTTATCCTTCCTTTTCATGTGTTCTCTGACTATGAAGGATGCTTCAGGAGTTACTGTTTCAAATCTTCAAGACTTCCAGGGTGAAATTTGTGTGTCCTTAACTCTTGCTGCATTGTCAGATAAAGGAATATCAGTTTTCAAATACATGTTTCTATTAGCTTTCTGCATTTGCATTTTTCAGCGTTATCCTCACTGAAAACATAGTAACAGAATTCTAACCCTGATACTGAGGCTACATTGACTTAGTTGGAACAGCTATAAAATCTTCTCTCTTCATCTATTTCCCTACAATAGGGATAACGAAATATATATATCAGTTAAAGCAGGGTTAGGAGGTTCAATTTGCTTATATTTCTGTGTTGCTTTAGAAATAAAAAGCATCACTGTATCCCCCCTAAATGACACTGTGATCTCATAACCTAAGTGACCAAATGCTAACCCTCTTGCGTCTCTCAGAAGTTCTGCTGGATAAAAAAAATCTCATATTAGTTATTTTCTAGGAGTGCATCTACATTAAATCATTACAGTCTATCTTTTTGCTGTTGTGCTATAACAAGTCACTATACTGTTACTATTGCTGCAGACTAATCCTGCAGTGGCAGAAATTGCTATAGTTTTATTACAATAGCTTCATAATTCATAAAAGAAAATGAGAAACAGGAAATATTACATAGGCTGAATATTCTAATAAGAAATCTATGCAGCATACATAATATTTATGTGCAGATGCATATATATATGCAGGAAAATCTATATAAAATATTGCTCAGTAATGTAGACTAGTAGCTTAGATAAATGCACTTTAATCGTCACTAAACCTGGTAAGTAGATGCTGAAAAGGCTACACAGTATTAGACAGAATGAGAGGATTAGTGCTAAAAATATATGAAAAATGCGGTAGTATGAATTTTTTAACAATATGGTATATGTCAAGATCCTGACTTGAAAAAAATAATTGCTTCATATGCAAAATATATGCTGTACATCACAGAAGCGAGAAGAAGGGCAAGCCAGAGTAGTCAAAAATAGTGGCCATCACCAGATGTTTCAGAAAGTCCTAAAGACTAAAACACGACAGAGATCCTAAATTCTAATTGTTCATATACTTGTAAACAAGTTTCTAAGCATTTACCTAGATCCTGAATGATTAACAGCTGTCTTAGTCACTCCCTTACAAGGGCACATATCCTTATATCCCTAAAATATTTTTATTTTGTAATTGAGAATGTCACATTATCCATAGAAATAACTGATACTTATTCTGATCATAACTTTTTGTTGTTATCGATAGCCTGTGTCACTGAGTTCAGAAGGATAGATCCTTACTATAAAGAAAACAATCACTTTAGAGAGGTTTTGTCTATTTTTATAGTATTCTTCATATAGACACTTGTTCTGATATCATGAAAAAGACATTTTGGAATATTATATTTCTTCCTATCTATCTAATAGCTTTTGCATTACAATATCATCTCCCTTTGGGTATCCCCCTTCTGAGCTAAATATTTCTATTTTGTGTAGCATCTCCTCACAATATTAATAAATGTTGTGAAAAATGTACATTTCCTTTGGGGGAAAAAAAACAAAACAAAACAAAAAACAAAAAACAAAACCTAAACAACTGAACAAAACATGGGAAATTCTCTTTTGCTGTTTTCTTCAATTTTGAAGAAATTGAGACATCTAGATTTTTGTAAGACTTTTCATACAAAGATCACCTTCCACTGCATCATCTTTAAGTGTTTTATAGACAATAGATGATTCACAAACACATCTTTGAACAAACTTTCTGGGACAGGTCAGAATTTTTAATCAGATAGGACCAAAGGTTAAATTACTTCACCAAGTGAGTTAGCAGCAGAGTCATAAGGAATAAGAGCCAGGAGTGAAATTTCATCTTTTTAAAGTCAACATGAATTTCCAAACATTTTCTGCAGAGACAGGATTTCACTTATGTTTCTGTAGTATGCTCCTCCCTCCTCTAATCACTAAAGCACAATTGCACTAAGTGACTCTTCGGTTCCTAAACTTTTAAAGGTCATTTTTTTGGTAGTACTGGTGATAGTTTTTGCCCACTCGTACTTGATTTCACATGATTTCACGAAAGTGCTCATCATGCATTATTTCAGTAATATAGGCTTAGGCAAGTAGCATGATTTAAAATTTACTGACACTATAATCTCTTTAAATAGTTCCAGCATAGCATTAACTTATTATAGGGAATGATAATGACAGTATAATACCACAATTGAATCAAGCAAACTATAAATAAAATTTCTGTAGAAAGACAGATCTCATTTCAGTCTATTTGCACCAAAGAACAGGACGATAAAGTACAATATTTATGTACTTCATTTAGAAACACTTTGACAACCTTTGTTTATTTCTATGGGACTCATATTGATAAAAAATGATAACATTTGCTGTCCTAAATATTTGGAAAATGTGAAAAAAAAAAGTAAAATAAAACTTTTTGGTCAGTCTGGAGAAAATCAAATACGCAGAAGATTTATATATTCCTTCTTTTAATAGCAACAAAGCTGTTCAAATATTTGCTTAAAATAACTTTTCCATTTTTTCTTCTTTATTATTACTATATTTAATAAGGTTATCATAAAAAATTGCAAGCACCAAATTGCTTTTAATGTTTTTGCAGCAACACTCAAAAGTTAGCAGAATCTTAGCTCAGATATCTTCAATACTTTCTTGCTAATCCTAATAATTTTCTGACCAGAATTGTGCTCAAAATGCTTGAGAAATATTTGAAATGGAAGAAATTATTCTCTGATTTAATACTTATATTTTTAACCAATACAGATGGGCATATTTTCCAAGGCAGTTTTACCAGTGACATTCAATCTGGACAGCTACAGTTCTCACATTACTGAGATAATGTTATTGCTATTAATAATCTCAAAGAACCTCTGAGTTTGAAAGCATTGCATAGAGCTGCAGATGGCTGCATAAGGGTCATTATTTTTACAGCTATAACATTAAAAGTACTGGAAACTACATACACATGGCTTTGCTATGCTGTATGTTTACCTTCAAAAAGCCAGTAAATGAATGTGATGGGAAGAACACTTGCAGGAAATATAACACTATATAAATGACACTCTAGTACAAGCTAAGCTTGTGGCAATATAAATATTGATGTTATTAATGCCACCTAAAGTATCCAAGTATGAAATATACCCCCCTATCTTTTGTGCAACACAGCAGTTTATGTCAGCAAGGTATTACTTCTGTTGCAGTAAGTTTTATTTTAAAGTTATTGCACTGAAGTCCACCAGGAAGGAAAAGGAGCTTGAGGAGGTGTACAATGGAAGTAAGAGAGGATCGGGAAAAGAAAGGAGAACCGCATGCGTGCGCTGTTCAGTAACATAAATGATCACAGTATCTTTCCAGGAGTTTCTACAGTACGTGATTTTAACTGTTGGCTGCAATATATGTACTTCTTATGTGAATGTGGTTTCCTGAGATGAATGGAAATTTATTCATTTCTAAGGGTTTAGCACATTGGACCTATGGATGTAAGATCTGGAATATATACACAACAGATCTTATGAATAGGTGCCTGGACAAAACCTCTGCCAGTGTTCAACAGAGTCTTGCTGTTATTTCAGTGCCATGTGTTCCCATTATCTTCTTAATTACTCACCCACAGCTCCAACTGAAGACAATGATGTAGTCAGAGCATTCTTTGTCAAAGGAGAAGATATGAATCCTATGGTAAAATTCAAATGTGGTCATTCCTTTCTGCTATTTCCAATGACTAAACTCAATTAATTAATTTACCTTAAGTGACAAGGAAGTTCCTTATGCCAGCTGTACCAGCCCTGTCGCTGTAGGCATATTTTCAACAATAATACGTCAGTGCTTTGTCAAAGATGATTTTATTTGTGCCTAGAAATGAGGCTAGTAATTTCTTGGAGACTGTAATAATTTTTGCTCTTAGAAAAATGTCCTGATGTACTGGTTATTTGAGACAAAGGCTCAAAGTGCAAAGATGGCATTCCAGCTAGTGAAACAGGTATTATGATTTTCAGTTTCTCAAAGAATATTCTGTATCTCTCACTGGTTTTTATCTGATTATCTGGAAACAAAAACTTTTATGAAAGGCAATTTATTAGGGTCTGTGAAGAATTCAAGACTGAATGTTACAAGTCTATATGGCAAAATAAACATATAAGCATTGACACCTGGTTTTACAAACTTACTAATTTCCAAATTAATTATTTTCCAAATTAATTAATTGTACATAACAATGGGCTGGTATTAAATTTCAGGGGGTTATGAAGATCAAAATAGTATTTAGGGCAACAAATAAGTAGTTCTGAATCACTTTAGATACCCTTTCTCATCAAATCAAATTTTTAAATTTTAAATTTATTTAAATATTTCTAAATTTTCCAGCCAATTCTGAACATAATATCATAGAGAAAATTAATGACTTTTTGTTAAATTTAAGAGGAATGGATTAATCATTAATATCTGACATGATCTTTAACTTTTTGCTACTCCGGAGACCAGATCATATAGTTGACTATTTGTTCCTTGGTTCAAATCCTAATCTATCTTAACTCATCTAATGATGACATAATTAAAACCAAGAAAATTATGTCAGAACAGACCAACTGAGGAGCAGACCTGCATGTTCAAATTACAGAGTACATATTCTAGCATTGTCAGATATGTTAAATATCAAATCAGTAGCTGGATGCCATGCTTTCCGCCCACTGGAATCACACCCACTACTATATTACAATATTTTTTCTCCAGAAAACACTTGAGAAGGAAAATTTCAGATATATATGAGAACTTGGTAGGATAAGCCTCATATGGCAAAAATTATTCCAATAAACATTCTGTATTTGGGAAATTAGCTTGAGCTGTGCAGTTCAAGCAAACCAAGATGTTGGAGGCATGCATAAAAGCTTTCCTTTGAAATAAATTTTAATTCCTCCCATGTCTCTAGAAGGAAACTAGTTTTGACAGACTATATTTTGCCACTGTTTCATTTAATAATTCATATCAACATTTACCAAGGGAGATTGGTTTTTGCTTTAATTCTCATTATATGCCAGCCAACCTGATACCTATTCTTATGACCTTTATTGCTTATTGCTGTTGTTTTTTGGACTTTGCAGGCAATAGTGTACAATTAAACAAAAATGTCATCATGAGAAAATTTGATCTTCAGAAAGGGCTTTTATTTCAAACCGTCTCTTGATTTATATTTTAGCTCCTACTATGTTTTCAAATTAAACCTTTCTTGATCAAAAACTTAACATATAATGAGTGATGCTTTCTGATCTTTCAAATGGAGATAGCTGCAAGCCATTTCTGTGTGTTCAAATGTATGCAGAGACCCTGCAAAATGGTTAGCATATACAAAACCTATTGACTTTGACTGGAATTGAAAGTATGCAGAGTTCTGCAGAACTTGGCCTCAGCTGTGTAAAGGGGACTGCTTCCCAAATTTATTTTTGATCAAGCTGGAAACAGAAGAAGCCAATATCATATATAGCATAAAACTGAGGCCTGCATTTCACAGGAGTAATACATTAGACACCTTTGAGGGAGAGGGGGAAGATAGGGGAAAAATCAAAGAAACTTCTATTGTTTTGGTATGGAATGGCTGCAAAACAAGTACAGCTGTTCTTAAGCTTGTTGGGGGTGGGGGGAAACAGTCTCAGATATTGATAAATTCAAGTAATGTGGAGTCAGTTGTCTTCAGGAGCAATACCCTATATGCACTGAAATACTCATGAGAAAATATTCCTGACTTACATTGCTACAATGGAGAGCAAAACCCTTAGAAATCAACCATGGCTGCCTAGAGCTCCCTGTAAAAAAAAAAAAAAAAAAAAAAAAAAAAATATACATAAATTGTAACAGTAATAGTCACTTTGTTACAGTATTCTTCAGATCTTTGCTGTACTTTCTGGAGATTCTTACAACCTTCTTCCCCTATTTACTCCAAATTCAGTTTGTATATGGAAAATTCAGGTATTGTGAACTTGTGGCTTCATTAGGAATTATCTGATTATAGTGACAATTTTAATGCTTGCACTTGGGCTGGAAGTAGAAAATTGTTTTGCTGAATTTATTTTTAGTATTCTCCTGAGCCTCACACACTCATGTGGCAGAATGGACACATACTAAGAACATGTATGAGTTGTCCTACAGGATGGCATGTTAATCATCAAAATAAATCAAGAAACTTGGCTCAAACAATGTGATAATTTTCCTGTTTATGGAATGCATTTTTTTTTCACATTTTATATTAAAAAGTAGAGGATTCTTCTTCATTTCCATATTACTTAGTATTTTTAATGAAAATCTAACACACTTTAAAAAACTGAATATCTGGATATTCCCTTTGAACTAAATGTTCTATTTTTGATTCTGCTTCCAGAAATGCAGATTTTTGTACTTGCTTTTTAAACTCTACTATGGGTATGGGTGGTGTGTACAAATAAGCAGCTCTCTGTAGTTAACCATTTGATCTGTCAGTGCCCTGATACTATCATTGATTCATAAAACCTTCAGCACCCTCCACTTCAGGCATTTCACACAGTTCTGTACATGCATTGCATTTCTGATTATTTACAGCCCTAAATATGTTTTGAAGTGAAACTGTCAACTTGTATGATGTAAGGATGCTCATCATCTTTCTTCTTTACCCTATGGATGAAGATTTGAAACAAGGAGTAAGTCTCTTAATTTTCAGTTATGTAGATATAAAATAATTCCAAATTTCAGAATAATAAACCTGGATTTATACTGGGGAAAATCTGTGGTGAAAGTGTGACCAGTCACACACTAGTTCTTGCTATTTCAGGTCTTAGAATTCATTTTCCCTTATCGGTGGTGGTGTGTCATAAGATTTAAATAGTGAAAAATTGTCAGAAAGATCCTCCTCTATTTCAGACCAGTAATATGAGATATGGAGATATTTAATTCATCTGCTTTTATTTGCAGCATTGCAATGCGTATAAGGGAAAGAAATAAGGAACCCTATGTGATTGCCAGCAATTACAGAGCACACATACCTATTTATAATAAGGAGAATCTTCCTACTGAAAATTGTCTGAAAAGGCCTGAAAAAAATGGCTGGTGAATTCAACTTGTATAATTACCTGAGAAAAAGGAACTAGAGTGAAGGAAAGGGAGATTTGCTTCTTGTCAGATTGGCTAGTCTCATTTCCACATAGTCTAAAATGACAGCCTTGTACCTACATCTATTAGTGAACCTGTAGACTCTTTCCTAAAGTAGCTCTCTCCAAGAAGAGATGTTAAAATAGATATAATCATAGGACCATGAAAGTACAGCCCTTCAGTCTTGGTGGGAAATCCTAGGTTTTGATATATCTAGGGTTTTAAATATTGGAGATTAAGATAGAGAGAGACAGAGCAAGGGTCTGAGAGAGATGCTGTATATTACATTTCTAAAAGAACGCTCAATTGGGAGTCACTTCTGCAAAACTGCTATTTGCAGTTGGAATATGCAGCACAACTGATGTGATTTTGCTAATTGCTTATCTAGATTGTTGATATGTATAAAGTCACTGGAGTTATCACTATGATCCATGCACTTGTAAATAATCATGGGTACAAATCACCACCCTGAATTTCATGTTCAGAAGGGAATTTAAAGCTTTGCAATTCTGACTAACCAGGTCTCATGTTGTGTATTAATAATTCTCTCCATGAAGTAAATTTATTTGATATTATCAAACACTGCAGGATTCTTTTGCAACGACACCTTTCACTAAAATTTTACAGATTAGAGTTAGGCTACTACGGCGATGAGTATTCTGTTCAAACAGAACAGAATGTGGCTCATTATCATTCAGATTGTTTTATATCTAGTTGCAAAACACTACACTAGTTTTTATAAAGGAAACAATGACTAACAAAATGGATACATTTATTCTTAGACATTAACTGCCTCTGGGGTACTACAGAAATTTGTACTGGAAAAAGACTGCTAAATCATGTATTAAAAGTCATCACTAGTTACCAGCTAGCAAAGCTCTACACACTTTGCTGCCCATTTCTGTCTGGCGACAACACTAAAATCTCACTGTAGATTCTGGAGGTAAATATTCACCCGCAAAGCTGCAGTACTCAATTATCTCCAGTAACGTTAAAGCAATTTCCTCATACTGTTCTTATCTTTCTCAGACAACACCATCGTCAGAATATGCACAACTATAGGCTTAATTGAAATAACAAAATGGGAAATTGATAGAGGACATCTGTCATTATTCTGCCCACTCCTGCCATGGAGTTCCTGTTGCAAGAGAAATTATTTAATTCACTAAAACCGATCAGTTTGAAATTTAATGCAAGTGCCAAAAGTCTACAGTTACATTGATAAAACTGTTATGTCTGTAGTCCTCTGGCAAAAGAAGATGAAGGTTAGGCTGGTAGATCTTTTATAACCATACTGCATGCCCATGAAACCAGAAAACCAAACTTCCTTAGATACAGCAATGGTGAAATGTGTAAAAAATATCATGGAAAATATGTCAGTCACAATGGGTATAGCAATTGCTATGAGATGGATATAAGAAACATAACTGAAGTATAAATGGATGCCTCAATCAATTACGTAACCATCTCCACATATGAATCTGAAATGCCAAACTGTGAAGCAAGTAACTAGAGCAGTGCTGTAAACCTGACCTTAGGCAATCATATGTCAAAACATTTCCTTCATATCCAGTTAAAACAAGAAAAAAAAAAAAAAAAAAAAAAAAAAAAAAAGAGCCGGGTCCTCTATTGATTCAGTGGTAGCTAGGGCACAAACAACAGTGTCAGCTCCCAGATCACAATCCTTTGCCCTTATTGCTAAAGAAGGAAGGCTGGCCTACAGTCATGGCTCTAACAGGGAACTCAATAGAGAAGTCTTCTGGTTTATGTTGTGAATATTCAGCTGCTGTAAACTGGTCTAGCCCTGATTTACATGAGGACTACACATCTAATATTAAGCAACTTTCTGAATCTGCTTGTGCGTCAGCACTCCTTTGATCAAATGCTGTTATTAACTCTTCCTTCTATCTTTTGTTTGCATTGTCGCGTTTTATGTCAGGAAAATTAGTGCAGAGTTTGTTTCTGATAACATGCTTTTTACAAGGACTTGTACAGTGTTACTTAGGCTCAGTTCTGCTTTGTGAGAACAGAGGAAGAAGAGGATGTAGAGGTGAAAGAGCAGTTCATCCTCCTTACCTAATAAATCTTTCACTTTGACAGGGACTAGAAAAATGAGGCTCTGTTAATAGTGGTGGGTTTACCCGAGTCCACCTTTAATTTCATGTAGAACACTGTAGACTATGTCTGAATTTCATACAGAAATAGAAGGATTTTGTATTCAGCAGGATAAACCCTGTGTTTTCCCATCTCCTCCTAAGCTATAAAAGTACTGCTCTTTTTTATTTGTCTCGGTCCATTAGGAAAGATGGGTCAAAAGACAAAACATGGTTCCTGTTCTCAGGAACAAAATGTTGACTAGTAAGAAATAATTCAGGGTATTTTAATTTTCACTTGTACTTCATTTCTTCTAATGTCTACTAAAAAAAATTGCAAAACTGATAAAGTATGAGTTTTCTCCAAGTCCCTAAAAACAATTACTTAGGAAACGTATTTGACTGAATTTTAGTGCTCATAGAAAGGGAAGACAAATACCTCTGAGTGAAGCATCACACACAAGTTCCCCAGAGCAGTTCTGCCAATGCAGTTCAGTCCCACACCTGTCCTGGAACTATTCACAGCGCTAATCTATGTGTTAGCTATTCCCATGTAGGCAACTATCCATGAGAGACTTGACTGAGACTAGCCAGATTCACCTGACTTGTGTTTTATTACTCACAGGAAGCTTGATATGAAAGAATGAAGGGCTAACATGTTAACTAATACAGTGCCATCTTTCCACTGAGTTTTTAATTCTCTTTTACAGTTATGGTAACTGAATTCTAGTCAGATCCTTTACTAGACTTTCTGCAAGATTACAAGTAAGCAAATGAGTTACATATTGTCCCAAATATTATTACTACCAGGACACTTGTGGAGAATGATGAAGTCATTGAAGAACTGCACATCCTCTCTGATAAAGCAAGGACATATATATTTAGTATAACCTTCCCAATAAATTATGTCCTTCCTTCATATTAAGCACCCAGTCTTGATGTTTCTGATTGTGGGCATTTGGTGTGTCTGGGGCAAGAGAAATGGCAACCCTCCCATATGTACACACATGCAAGGAGTTTCTGCAACCACTGCCAGTTCATTTCTCAGTGTACACCACTTCTTGACCCCTTGCTGCTTTTAGAATCCAGTGTTGAATTCTACCTTGCCTTCAACTGCAAGGGAAAAGAGCGTACTTCAAGCCCAGACCATAATGTATAATTTGATCAATGTTTGACCTAGCCAGTGATTTAATCAACAGGACAGAATGAATGCACTGGTGACACAGAAGCAACATCACAATTCTGTATGTTGCCATGCACAATGATCATTTTCTTCAACAGGTTTCTTATAAGCAAGAATAGTAAAGACCCACTTCAGTGCCAACTGCCTTCACTGCACTGTCCCCAGTGTTTCCCTAATTCAGTCTTTTTTTGTTACATAATGAATCCCTAATCTTTCAGATGAGAGGTCTAAAGACAAGAGAAAACTAAATGACATAAAAGCTGCCAGGATCTGTATGATATATTTTAAATAAAAAATAATATTAATTATTCCCCTTTGATTTATCTATGTAAAGAGGACTTTCTGTGTATCTACCCATTCTGGAAAGGAAAATTTGAGACTAGTTACTCACTAATTGCTTTGTCCGTCCCATCTTTACTCTGTTTTTTCTTACAGTTAACACGTACAGTTTCTAAGGTCACAAAATAAGGACATGGAGTAATATTAAGAGGAAATACACCGAAGCTCACCAAACCAGATTTACCAAACCAGTAAGGGTTCTGTTCTAAAGTTAACACACTGAGATAGCATTAACTCTGTCTGATGATTCCCATATGCTACGCGCACCACAGAAAAACTGAGGGAACTTCACAAATCTTTTTCTCCCCTCCCAGCTCCTCCTAGAATGTGCATTGCCCTACCTCTCCCTCTCATGGCAGTCGACAGTCTTCCTCTCAAATGAGTAACAACTTAGGTGGTTAACACTGTGATCATTAGGAAAATCCTGTTTACATTTGCACAGAAAGTTGATTGTTTATCTCTGTACTTCATTCAGTCTGGACAATTTTGATTACTCACTTTCATCCTGGGGAACTGACTGACAGGCTGGCACCAGAGGGTGGTGGTAAACATCTCATTTCCAAACTGGCCACCTGCCAAAAGTGGGGTCCCCCAGGGACTGATATCAGGCCCAATGCTGTTTAACACCTTCATAAGTGACCTGGATGATGGAATCAAGGGCACCCTGATAAAGTTTGATGACGATACCAAACTGAGTAGGGAAGTGGACACTTTGGAAAGGGCAGACACCCTGCAGGAAGACCTGGACAGGCTAGAAGAGTGGGCTAACAAGAACCTTACGATGTTCAACAGGGACGAGCGTAAGGTCTTGCACCTAGAAAAACATAATACAGGAATGCAGCACAAGCTGGGATCTATCTGGCTGGGGAGCAGCTCAGTGGAAAGGGACCTTGGGGGTCCTGGTAGACAAGCTCAACATGAGTGAAGAGTGTACTGCTGCGGCAAAGCAAGCCAACAGGATGCTGGGTTGCATCAACAAAGGACATCACAAGCAGAGATAAAGAATTCATCATCCCACTCTACTCAGTGCTTTCAGGCCACATCTCGAATACTGTGTTCAGTTTTGGTCCCCGTTATACAAAAAAGATGTGGACAGGCTGGAGAGGGCCCAGAGAAGGGCCACAAAGATGATCAAGGGACTGGGAAGCCTGCCATGTGAAGAAAAGATGAGACAATTGTGTTTGTTCAGCCTTGAGAAGGGAAGGTTTAGGGGACACCTTATCATCATGTGCCAGTATTTAAAGGGTGGCTACAAACAAGAGGGAGACTCCCTTTTTACAAGGAGTCGCATGGAAAAGAAGAGGGGTAATGGGTACATATTACTCCTGGGGAGATTCTGATTGGACACAACAGGAAAATTTTTCTCAATGAGAAAAATCAGCTGCCGGAATCATCTCCCCAGGGAAATGGTGGATTCTTCAACATTGGACACTTAAGATGCAGCTGGGCAGGATGCTGTGCCATCTTGTCTAGACTGTGCTTTTGCCAAGAAAGATTGAACCAGATGATCCTTGAGGTCCCTTCCATTCTGCTATTCTATGTTTTAATCCCAGTTATTTTTTAGTCACTTTCCCTTTCCTGGTTTTATCTTTCCTCTGCACAATACTGCAATACTTGACCTGCAAAACTAGTATGGAAAATACTTAAATGAACATAAAAGCTTTCATCAGCATTATTGCTTATTTTAGTTTTCAGAGTATCTCAAAGATACTTTGTGTTCTCAATGCACCTGACATGACAGACCTTACAGAATGAACTCCAGTTTAAATGAGATCCTTCTCTCTTAGCTCTTTAGTTAGTTGAAGAGCTAACTAAAAATTCTGATTCAGCCTGTGCTGCCACATGTATCTGAAAAAAATAGAGTGAAAGTGAGAAACAGAAGAAAATTATGCTGCTACCAGAATATAAATACATGACAATAGAAGTACCCCAGATGGTGGAAGGAAGCATAAATTTCATAGCAAGGCTACAGGTCTTTGCATTATTTCTGCTTCTAATAAGAAGGAGATACTCTTTCAGCATAGCATTGAAGGAGTTAAAAAGAACGCCTCTCTGTCAAACACGTTTATCATTTAACACAAGACAATATACTGGGTTATACTTAAGCACCCCTTCCCAAGATTGCCAAATATTTCTTCACAAGACCTAAGTAGTTTGTGAACTGATACTGATGTTATCTGAAATTTAAAGGTTTTTACTCTCCTAGTGCTTAAAGAGGATCATCTTTCTGCAGCTGGTTGGCTAGTCTGTAGGATGTCTTCTCTCGGTCAGCACACGCATAACCAGACAATCATTCAACAGCTTGTAAAATATGATTGCATATGAGATATTGATGGCCTAAAGGAAATTCTGCATATCAGAGGTTCATAATTAGAATACCTGTGCATTTGATCCAATAGAGTTTTCATCAATGTCACAGAGATGAGTGGTTATGAATTTCAGAGTCATCTCTTCTCATACAGACTGATTTATGCACTTTCAACTTTGGACAAATGAAGGGCGAAGAATTAAAGCCAAATTTTCAACCTAGTGAGCTCCTTATTCTTAGAGAGGTTCTGAAATTTATAATCATCTCTCCCAGTGCTCAGGATCAAGCTCCACAGTTGGTAACTCATGACCTATTTATGCTTATGCCATCCATCCACTTTCAGTCATTCTGTCCTCTTATCTGTAAATCCACAGTCACACCATGTAGGATGTGTGGATCTGCTGATAAGAAATTTTTGCAGGAAAGAAAACTGGGCAGATCAACAGTTCTGTTGCCAGAGCTGCTGGCAGCAACTCTAACATCTCATTTATTCCAGATTTATAAAGATCCAGTTTGCTGATCTGAGGATAGAGCTAAGTGTTTGACTTCTGTGATAATAGAATATCGAGTTGAAACCTGTATTTGGTACTAAATATTAAGTTAAATAGATACTGATAAGATTATCCAGTGTGGAAAAGAAAACAATGATCTTGTTAGCATTGAGATTTCCATAGTTCCTGGGCCATGGGTTTGGGTTTCCTTTGGTTTTGCTTTTGGGTTTGGTTTGGTTGGTTGTTTTGGATTTTTTTTCTTTAATATTAAATCACTGCATTTTACTGGAATTATACCTAACGAAAAATTAAGGCTCTAGTGTTAAAACAGGGATACAGCACACTGTAGCCAGCACTCAAATTAAAAAAAAAAAAAAAAAAAAAAAAAAAAAAAAAACTGTATTAAACAGAGTACTGCTTGTGAAAACATTTCTGTATTAACTATAGGGGAAAAGCACCAAGGGAGAAAAACAAACTATAAAAACCCATATACAGTTTCTGTTTCAAAGTTCTACAGCATCACTGATTGCCCTGCTATCTAGTTAAGTAACAAAAAAAGGAAGATGCTGACTAAGGTTCAGAAGGAAATAGATTTTGATAAATGTTCTTTAGTCATTCTAATTCTCTCAGAAATCTTTTTTACATTTTGTATGTGTGTCCTTGCATGCATGTATGTTTACCATTATGAATACAGAATATTACATTAGTAAAAAAGAAATGTTGATAGATCACAACATGGATAAACAATCAGAGAAACCTTACTGTCAGATGATCTGCCACAGAGGCTTAGGCATCTCTGGGCAATTATGAGAGACCTGGCTCTGTCTGTGGCATTCAAAGTGCACATTTAAAAAAATGAGAGGTGTCCATTATGCTTCTTTCTTGCCTAAGTATTTTCAAAGATACAGTGGTAGTCAATTTTCTCTCTGTGTAAAGACTGTTATTTTGTTGCACAACTGCTAAAGAATAAGGTTCTGAAATTAATCTTGTCAAACAGTGAAAGTAATTTCTCAAATAAAAAAAATACTTCTACTGGTAAAAAGCATTTTACAATTTACTGTTGAATTGCTGCAAGAAGCTCTTCACTGAGCAGCGTGGCACAGGGCCAGAACGAGCCATTTCAAAAACCACTACTGGGCATATACCAATTTGATACACAGGATTTAGCAATACAGTTGGGAATGACTGTATGTATGTGCTCATGTTCTGTTAAATTTTAGCAGTCTCTAACTGTATACTCATATTCAGTATGAGGAAATTTGTTTGTCTGCTAAATTTGTCTTAAAGAAGGAGGAATTTGTCGGGCTGGATAATAGCACTTTTTACTTGTCTAATTTACTTATTTTGTGTTGGAAATTAATTTTCTATAGGCAGTTCAAAGGATAAAATGTCTCAGATGAAATCTTTGAAAACATTTAAATCAAGAATACAAGAATGAAAGTTTAGAAGTGTACTAGAGAGATGACTGTGAGCTGTTGGTTAGCATTATATGTCTTTTCCACCTACAGATCTCTTGTTCAATGAATAATGTCGGAGCTTACAGTAATGGATCAGTACAACATGATGCAATAAGCATATAGAGCATTAACATATTAAATTAGAGTCCTCCAACCACCCAATCCAGGTTCATACCAATTCAGGTATCAAAGTGATTTTTTTTTTACATAATTTGAATAAATGATGAAATAAACAGCAAGTTTTCAACTGATATGGCTTGAGAGATAATGTTTAGTCTAGGAGTACTTGCGACTAACACCAAAGCTAAGTGGTTAAAGATAAGAATAAGGTTAAACCTAGATCAGTCAGTGAGGTGGCCTGTGAAACCAGACAAACAAGATTGCTAAATGGAGTACATTTAGTTGGATGCAAATCTCTCAGTGACAGAAGAAGCACCACCTAGGAAAAACTTCCTAGATCACAAATGAAATTATAAGGTACTACTAAGAAATATTCTTCATTTAGAGACACCTCATGTTGTTTCAGCTAGCATTTCAGGCATGTAACAGGCTCACTAAAACCACCTCACTTACCAAAAATCTTAACTCATTAAATGAAATGCACACCAGATGCCTAGTCTACAGATAGGTTTTTATAGAAGTATACCTATGTAGGTTGTTCTGTGACAAACACATATACTGCAACAATCCTACTACAGAAGCAATCCTAGTAATTTAAATGACTTGTACCTACATAGCTTGTTTCCCCATACACACATGAAGAAACTACTAATGAAAGCATATATACATTAGTATAACCAGAGACACACTCTTGGGGTTGTATCATCTTCAATTACAGCTAAATGACATAACTTTGGGGTATTCGAATTATTACTCACATGAGTAATCTCTAATTATGAGAAGAGTGTCTGTGAAATTAACTTGCCAGTGAAACAGAGAAGGATTGAGTCTGGAATCAAATACATTAATTTAAAAAGCAGTTTTTCAGCTATGAAGTTCTATTTCATAAGCACAGGTAAGTTTGCTACAGACTCTTTCCATTGACCTTGGGAGCAATACCTCTTGGGAGCACCTTGAGATTTTTACCCAGTATAGAAACTTTCAAAAATGAAAGCTTTTCTTCTTGTTTAATTTGATCTGCAGTTCACCGACAAAATTAATTTTGGATTAAAGTAATTATATATGCTTCGAAGGGTCTGAGAGAGACCTCTGTGATTACAGAAACACAGTCACTTATATAAGTAACATATACACAAGTTATATATATGTATGTATATATATAAACAAACCTGCATTTCTTCTTCAGACCTGCATGTTAAAAGTGCTGTCAGTAAGATGTTGATATAAAATAATACTTTTTTTTTGTTACATTCATTTCCAATGACATTGTGAATGTCATGCCCATTTTAATACAGTTCTAATATTGCATTTCTTTTTCTCTGTAGGAAAAGCACATGGGGAATCTCAATAGAAATAAATATTTGTAACTCTGAACCTACAAACCTGTGGTTGATGATCCTATGACTGCAGTTTGACCATTGTTTGGTCCTCTGCAACCTGTGTGAAGATTGAGCACTGTGAATGAGTATCACTTGAAGGCTCCCAGCAGTGCTAGGACACACTGAGGGAGCACCAGGCCATTTGCCTGCATGGGCAACCCTTTTCCACATGACATCTCTGGGCTAATTCTTATGGAACAGCTCAGCTACGTGGTGCAGGACTGGGAGTACTGTTGGGAAGTACTATTTTCCCTGTTGCTTTTTATGAAGGAATAACAAAATCTGGCAGCAGGAACTGGGAGTGCCCCTGCCACACACTGATGTCAGTTCTCAGAAGGTGCTGATGAGGCTTTTCATTCAGAGCTCTGACCTTTCCTGCTCTTAATGGATCCTGTAGTATTTCTGTACAGTTTACAGTATTTACTATGAGAGAAATGTCTAACATCAGCCTCTCCAGACGTTGCTGAACACAGAAGTGCATGGCAGTGGACAGCTAATGAATCAGAGAGGTGGAATTCTAAAACCTTTTGCCTGTAATTCTCCCTCAAGATCCCTGACATTAAACAAATTTTGTCAGTTTTGTCTGAATAAGGATTGTGAAATAGTTTTGGATTGATTCAATCATACTAGCATGTTTTCAGGAACGAACTGATTTGATGTCTATATGATTTTACATTTTTAAGATAATCAGATTACCCATGACAATTTGGCCACAATAAAGAACTTTGACCAAAGAGCAGAACTTCTGCCCCTTCATGCAAACATTTTCACTGCGATATAGTCACACACAAATTATGATAAAAGGAACTAAATGTCCTCTTCTGTATTCTGTGGCTCAAGATATGTCCCTATCTGGTCTGGGATTTGTAAAACCAGACTGCAGACCATTACAGTAATCTACGGACTGTCTTGAATTCCCTTTCAAAATTATTGTTTTTCTTAAAAAATTTTTGACAGCAGACTTTAATCCATAACTGTCACAGAGACTTACAATAATTTACCTTATGAATAGGTAGCTGGTGATCAAGTGTTATAAAAGTGGCCTATTGACTTGAAGGCCAAGGCAGAATATTATCTGTGACCTTTTAATATTCTGCTTCATAAGGGGCAAATCCTACAAAATACTGACCCGGGCCTGCTGGAAACAAGTCATCTCTCAGATGGGACCAAAGTAAAATCAGCACTCTGCAGGACTAAGTCTAGCAATGATCTGATCCTGTAAGTCAAAAGCCCATTGAGTTTTGTCTGCAAGGACTGAATAATTAGTTTCAATTACAGTGTACCTTTGAACGATCAAAAATTTTCTGTGTTGTATGCTTTTATAAATCCTTACATTAAACTAGCCTAGAAAACGTTTCTTTTACAATAGATTAATAAATAAAGCAATCATAGCTTAGATTAAAATATACATGAGATTGTTTCTATGTAGAGCTGATAGCACAAGATTTCTTTTTAGAAGGGATATTTTACGGACCTCTTCATGCATCACTGAGTTTTCAGGAATGATGAATAGAGCATGATGGATTTGTTTTAAGTTGTTGTTAGTGTTTAATTTTGATTCAGTTCAAAGGGCCATGTCAGATGAAGGAATCAAAGAGGGGGAAAAAAAAAAAACCCTGTTAGCAGGGTAAATCCACAATTTTAAAAAAAAGGAAGATAGGAGAAGATCCCGACATCTTTCACCAGTGGCTGAAAATATCAAATTTAATTGCACTATTCCTGAGACATTGTTTGATGTTTCTAGAATATAATTTGTTAAACAGAGAATAGTTTTTATTTCAAACTCTTCTTTCCTGACAACTACCCGTGGATTAAGGTATGGGTTTGTTTTAAATAAATGAATAAAACATGCCTGTCAAGAAATATATTTTAATGATGATTTTTTGTGGTTGTTTTTCTTTAAAAGAAGTCAATTACTTGAAAGGTGCAGGTTACACATAGCTGTAGGGGTACTAAAGATCACATCTTCAGTATATGTTAAATTAGCCTTCTTTACAGTAATAACTACATATAATTCTTTTCAACTGTTTTCTGTTTTTTTTTAAAAAAAAAAAAACACAAAAAAAACCAAAACCCAAATATTTGTTTTACCAAAAGAAAAGAAAAAGCAATTTTTATACCTCTGAGGAAAATTTCAGCTCTTTTGGTTTCTTGAGGAAATAAATAAAAAGCATTGGCAGAAAGACTCCTAAAAAGACTGCCCAAGGGGGAGGGAAGGAAACACCTAAAAATGCTGAGGTAATCAACTACAATCTGGGAAATGTCAAACAATGGTATTCACCTACTCAAAGATATTGCTGATCAAGTCCTCAACTGCCATTTACAATCACTAACTAAAACATAGAATATAGCTGTGGATATAAACAAGAGACAAATTAGTATTGGGAAGCTGGGTTTAATAATCCTCTAAAAGAGACCATCTGTTTATAAAGACCCCCTTTTCCTTGATCTCTGACACATATTCCTAATATAGACACAGCTGGATTTTTTTTTTTTTTTTTGTACATTTTTTAAACAGCCTGCTACTATAAAGTCTACCTATAGTATCTCTGGTCTGAGTGTTTGTCTCAAGTTTCAGTTATTATGTAAGCACTCAAGGGCAATAAACTTTCACATAGAGTCAGCCTGCTTTAGAGTAAGTATTAAACCATCAGTTGAACACAAATGTAATTCCTTTATTATTGATGTTCAATACCAGTGCATACTTTTTTATTTTTCTGATTTTTGCAAATGTTCATCATATTATCACTGAAATAGATGGAGCAGAGTCAGAGTTCTCTTCAAATGCTGGATTCGTGTTTGGAACTGGAGTCTGGTTTTCTTATTTTCCTGTTTAAAACACTACGAAATCACGTTGTCTGTGATCGATATGACATTGACAACCTAAAAATCTAGGTGATTTGCAGCTATAAAGGATCAAAACAATTTATAGCCTGTGTTTCCAATCAACTATGATGAAGAAAAAGGGGAAAAAAACACCATTGACTATACACTTCTCACAGATAGAGGTCACTAATGGACTAGATTTGAATCCGTATGGTAAAAGCCTGAAAGTTACATGAAAGTAATCTAGTGAAAAATGAACTCATTTTGAGATTAAAGAGGTTGCAGAAATGATAAAGAAATAAAGCTCTCACCTTCCTGGAAACAATATTATCTTAAGTGTGCCTTCTTTCTAGTCCTTTAAATAGAAAGTTCAGTACAGGAAGAGCCTGAAAGTGATGCTTGTCTGAACTCCTTTTTGTTTTCTTGCTGTAAAACTGTCTCTCCCTTTCTGCGGGAAGGGTAGAGAAGTCAGCCCTAATAACATCCTACATTTTAGATACTGCTATTTTAAGCAGTTAAAGGCAAGCACATTCTTGATTCTCGAAGGAAACCGTAGCCTATGTAATGCAGATTCCAACTGGGAGGGTGTAGGGTTGCGCAAAGGAGGTATGTCTACATCCTAAATCAAACTATCCAGCAGGCCAGGATATAAATGTGACTTGTAGCAGTGGCCCAAATTAGATCCAGACTCTCAAAGCCAAACACAGATAACATCACCTTATACAAAATATAGGGTGTATGTGAGGAGCAACTCTTTTAAGAACACTGAGTGCATTCCAGCACCACTTCTTGCTACAGCCTTGGAGTTTGGAAAATACTGCTGACTGTTCTAGTCTCAGGTAGTTTTACAGACACTGTATTTACACAGTGCTCTGACTTGCTTCACCTACAGTACTCCAGGCCTGCATTCTCTTACTTTTAACAGCCTTGCTACTATTGTGAACAACAGTTTAAATAGCAAGCTCCTACAAATAGTAATGATGTTTGGAATCTGTTTTCTTCCATCGTTTTTAGGAATAAGATCGAAACTAACATTTTAACGTTACTTTTGTCACTTAGAAATGGTGACTTTCAAATAACATCTGTTGTATCTTTCTGCTTATGGAAAGATCATGTCTCAGTGATAACATTTCATACATTGACTCTTTAAAGGAAGAAAGAGAAGAAAGGAGAAAAAAAAAAAAAAAGTGGATAGAGGTATAGGTACACTCCTTTTTAAGTGTTTTGAAAATATGCCAGGATGGATTTTTCTCTTTCCAAAAATATATATATCTAAAACTAATTAATGAATTTCCTCTGAAACTACAAATAAATAGAGGTGCTATTGGAGTAAGACCAGGTCAGTGAATGAAGCAAGGCATTAAGTGCATGGAAGTTTGTGGGGGGGTTTTGTGTGGTTGGTTGAGTTTTTTAAACCCCAGTAGCAACCAATCTCAGTCTCTAAACTGTCTTAATTTCCCTGCAAATACTATGAAATTAGATGCAGTAAATAAACCTCTCTTTAACACACACCCTGTCTTTCTGTGTGTGCGTGTGTGTACATCTGTGTGTGCGAGAGAGGTCTGACTTGCTTTAGTATCTTTTCCCGCTCCTCATGCAAGAAACCTCTCCCATCTATTTAGCTGAGCTCTGCATTGCAAAAAGCAGCATCTGAAGTAATGTAATCAGTACCTTCCACACACAGTACAGGAATTTACACGGATTTGTGCCTTGGATTTATTAGCTTACTGTAAGCCTTAAAACAGATTTCCTCCATTAAAATTAATTAAAAGCTCCTGCTGACTGATTTCCACTCCAAAAAGAAGGTGGGGAGTCGTACTCTCTTTGCTGATGATTTCTTTATCTTTTATGGGGTTTTATCTCATGCTTTAGAGAAGTCCTTTTAGCCCTTTGACTTCCTTTACAATATGCTATTTTTTGTTCACACACACGCACGCACACACACACACTGGTTGTACTTGTTATTATTTTGCCGATCACCGTCTAACTCATCAGGTCTGTGAGGGGCTCCTTTGTACTCCCAAGTCCTCCTGATCCAATTCTCTCAACCTCGCCCCCGCCCACTCACCACCAGCCCTCTCCGGAGGCTGCTGATGGGATCTGATGGATCCTCCAGCCGGGCGCAGCTCCCTGCTCTCCCCGTGGATCTCTCAACACTCGCCAGCGCCGAGCTAAGCCAACTGCCTCCTCCGAGCAAAGCTCACCTTTAAAGGTCCCGTTTCCCAAGGCCACCTCCCAGATAATGCTAACGGTGGTGCCAAGGCCGGCGCTGTGCTGCAGGGCAGCTCCCGGCTCTCCCTTCCCC
>NW_020799101.1:20822616-20952383 GCF_003259725.1 Athene cunicularia
GGCCTCACCAGTGCCGAGTACAGGGGTCAGATCCCTTCCCTGTCCCTGCTGGCCACGCTATTGCTGACACAAACCAGGATGCCATTGGCCTTCTTGGCTACCTGGGCACACTGCTGGGTCCTGTTCAGCCAGCTGTCAATCAACACCCCAGGTCCCTCTCTGACTGGCAGCTCTCCAGCCACTCCTCCCCAAGCCTGTAGCGCTGCTGGGGGTTGTTGTGGCCCAAGGGCAGCCCCCGGCATTTGGCCTTATTGAAACTCCTCCAGTTGGCCTCAGCCCATGGCTTCAGCCTGTCCAGGTCTCTCTGCAGAGCCTCCCTACCCTCGAGCAGATCAACACTCCCACCCAACTGGGTGTCATCTGCAAACTGACTGAGGGTGCACTTGATCTCTTCATCTAGATCATCAATAAAGATGTTAAACAGGAGTGGCCCCAAAAACTGAGCCCTGGGGGACACCACATGTCACCGGCCGCCAACCAGATTTAACTCCCTTCACCACAAATCTTTGGGCCCGGCCATCCAGCCAGTTTTTTACCCGGTGAAGCATGTGCCCATCCAAGCCACAAGCAGCCATTTTTGCCAGGAGAATACTGTGAGAAAAGGTGTCAAAGACCTCACTAAAGTCAAGGTAGACAACATCCACAGCCTTTCCCTCATCCAATAATCAGGTCACCCTGTCGTAGAAGGAGATCAGGTTTGTCAGGTTTGTCAAGCAGGACCTGCCTTTCATAAACCCATGCTGACTGGGCCTGAGCATCTGGTTGTCTCACATGTGTTGTGTGATGGCACTCAGGATGAGCTGCTCCATCACCTTCCTGGGCATCGAAGTCAAAATGACAGGCCTGTAATTTCCCAGATCATCCTTCCAACCTGTCTTATAGATGGGTGTCACATTGGCCAATTTCCAATCAGTCAGGACTGCTGGTAAATGATAGAAAGTGGCCTGGCGAGCACCCCAGCCAGCTCCTTCAGCACCCTCGGGTGTATCCCATCCAGCCCCATAGACCTGTGTGTGTCTATGTGATGCAGTAGAACACTGTTTTCTCATGGATTGTGAGGGGAGTCGTTCTCCCAATCTCTGTCTTTTCTGGCTGAGGAGGTTGGATTCCCTCAGTACAACTAGTCTTGTTATTAAAGACTGAGGTAAAGAAGGCATTAAGCACTTCAGTCTTTTCCTTATCACTCATTGCCATGCTTCCTCCTGCATCTAGCAGGGGATGGAGGCTCTCCCTGGTCTTTCTTTTGCTGTTGATATGCTTATAGAAACATTTCTTATTATCTTTGTCTGCTGAAGCAAGATTAATTTCTAGCTGTACACATAGAATAGTGAGAAAAGCAACTGGCTGAAATCAACACGTTTAAAAAAAAAAAATTTATGTTTGACCTTGTGAATGGCATACAAATGGCCCATGTAAGTTGCTTCTTTCACATTTTCTAAGCAAATTCATTAAGGTCCTATTCATTGTCATAGCCAACTTCTAAAATAAAGCAAATTTTTCCATCTCTGGGTCTGTAACTGAAACTTTATGTTTCTGGAAAAAAAATCTATCCACTTCTACGGGCATACTCTAGCTGCACTATATAGAACTGAAACACCACCACAGTGAGTCACACAGCATTCATTAAATTGCCCCTTATGCATTCATCACTCTTTTATTCTAAGTGGAGAAGGCTAGAAGGCAGACTATCAATCTACTCTAGAAAAAACATCACTTTCTGATCACAAGGCCATCTGCCCTATCTCCAAAGGGACCTCAAGACTTCGCTTATTCTCATTTTCTATTGATTAAAAAAATCAGATTTATTTGTACTTTCTTATCCATAGGTTCAGCAAGATAAAATAATTTTTTCATGTTTGTCTCTGTTGAGTCCGTTTCTGTAACTTTCTGTGTTTTCAAGGGCATGGTTACAATTATGGAAGAGTATTTCTAAATGGTCTAAGAGCAGTCAGTTTTCTTTCAGCTCAATAAACATGAATAGACAGATTTTAGAAACATGAGGATTTATAAAAGTTGGATAATAGAAAATTATTTTAAAACAATTTTCCTGGTCAAATTCTCTCAATACTATTTAAAGAGATAGCATGAAAAAACTGATACTATTTATAATATAGACTCCAGGGCTCATAGCATAGATCTTATAGCTTTATAGATGCTTGAGTTTGACGCAGCAGTTTATTGAAGACTAGCAGAGTTTGTTCTACAATGTTTTGAAAAACCTTGAGTTCTGAGAAGTGTTGTTAATTCTCTTTCAATTCAGTATAAGCTAATTATGTGTAATAGGATACAAAGGAGAATGTAGATTTTCTACTGAAATTCTTTTATTTTTGCTTTTTTCTGGATTAATCCCTGGATTATGATAAAGGGATAATGCCATTTTGTGAAGCCTTTTCCAATCCTTCCTGTTTATTTATTTTAGAACATATTGTTGTAAAAATGATAGGTGAAAAGGAAAATTGCTTTCAGTTATTTAAAGGAGAAGGTATTAAGACATTACCCTGACCATCAAGGCCAAGAATCTAAGGCTACATGATTACACCTCCAAACTCAGAAAGAAATGAGAAATAATCTACTGAGCCAGAAGGTCCACTTTCCAGGGGCTATTACTAGAAAGCAGAAAAGCATGTCATGGTGGTACAGACTGATCACCTGAAAGGAAGAAAAACCACCCAGGCAGAATGACTAGGCAGATGGTATCTGTTTTGAATCCTGATAAATTGCCAGTAAGGTTTCAGGTCTTTGAGAAGATTCTGAGACAGTGAAAATATCTTGTGTCACAGATTTGTGGACTGAGGGGGATAGGAAGGTTGTCACAGCAGTCAACAACTCTTCATCAGTTTTGAAACATAGGGCACCAGCTTAATTTTTTTCAGCCCTAAACTTTTTCTTAATATCTAGTAAAATAGACCTTATGCCACTTCAATAATCTCTTTATGAACAGGAAGGAATTGCCTTTTAGACTTAGAGGAAATGTTGTTAGAAGAACAAGAATCTCTGATGAGATCTACTCGACCAGTGAATGGTTCAGCAACCCATCCAAGTAACCATGGCCTGCTGGTAGAGAAATAGAAGGGATGTGCTTTAATGAAGGATGCAAGCTATGTGGAAGCAGAAATGCACTGATGAAAGGTGTAAGACTACTTACTACATTGATGCTATGAAGAATATTTAGTCACTAGTACCAGTAGATATTTTTCTTAATATAATTTCCATACTATATCAGAACTGGGAAAGATTCTAAATTTATTTCTCCAATGGGATACTGAAGAAACCTTCTGGTGAGAAAACCCACCTGCAGAATTGCACCAGGTTTGCAAATTTTGCAAAACCAGGGCGGGTTTAATTCAGCTAGGGGTCACTGTTAGGAAATTCCACTCTTGGTTTTCCATTTTGTAGTCTCAACAGTTCTCAGTCCCTGACCTATATCAACTTTGTGAGTGCTATATTCATTCAGCCTGTGAGAGAGTGCTGATCATTTTGTATAAAGAAAACAGCTGTATGCACATGGGAAGGTTTTTCTGGATCACTTTATTTATTTATTTATTTATTTATTTATTTATTTATTTATTAAATTATCTTGCAGAATTAATAAGTAATTAAGGTCTGCTGCTTCTTTGCTTTTGACTCAAGCAGGCCCTTTCTCAATTCACAATGAATTTTCTCTTCACTTAATTCTGCTTACTTGTTGTTGATAAATTTTACTTGAAGTCAGCCATGGTCTTAGTTAAACACACCACACATACTTTTTCCTAGGCAGAGTAGTTACAAAGAAGAGTCAGGAATATACCCCCAGGATAAGCTGAACTTTTTACTTGTATCATAAAATGATCTTCCTTTTTGTGCCTCAGGCAAAAAGAATGCTAAGAAGTTAAGTTATTCTTTTAGTAGGGTTAGAGAAGGCAGTGAAATCCTCCCTGAAGAAAAAGAAGCAGCTTGATTGTGTAACAGTTTATTAGTGACTTTTAGTGAGGCCAAAAAAATTAGTAAGGGAGAGGAGAGTTTTCAAGTTTTGACTCATTCATTTTATTTCTGAAGCATACGCATAGCTGTCAGTGTTCGTTCAGCAGAGGGACAGATTTCCACAAGCTCAGAGGCAAGCTGGTTTTCACTATAGAATCATCTTTGGAGTTTGTCTTGTGCATTTGCTCAACACAATTTACCTCAACTACTATTGAACAAAATATGCCAATTGTATATATCCATTGTCATTGTTCTTTGATTTCTCTGGTCTCTGACTCATCATTAGCTATTGAACATTTTTATGACCAGTCTTGTCATTCTCACTATTATTGGCTTATTGCTGGACTTATTGTCAGAGAGAAACAAGAGAAAGGCCACTCCACAAGGGAGAACAAGCTGGAAGCAGAGGGTGACTCCAGAGGGTTCTGAGGTAGGGTGGGCAGAACACGGTGCTGGGGACAGGGTCCGTTAACAGTGTCATATATGGCAGGGTGGAGAGTCAGGCTCAGGATCCACCCAGGACCAGAGACAGGACTGGAAAGAAGACTATCACACATGTCCAAGGTCCATCCAGAAAACAGGACTGGAGACCTGCATATCTCCAGCAGTGATCAGTCCAGGTCTGGGTGCCAGCCCCAAGTTGACAATGGAGTTCCTGCACCGGAGCTGAGGGGGTGTGGGGGCTACCAGGTGAGGATGGACCCAGTCAGAGCCTATGGGTACCACCAGGACTCTGACATAAATGTCACATTTATGATATTAACCACCAGCAATTGCATACTTGACTTAATACAAAACATCAACTCTCTGAAGGGCTCTTTCATAAGCTCACAAACAAGCTCCACCTCTTTTCTCAGACAATACTGGCTCGTCTATTATATTAAATGTTTGAAAGATTATATTTCATCTAATATGATAAAGCTTTTAAGCTCCATGAAGATAGTTTCAGTGCTTCACTTGTCTTAGTCTTTCTCATTGCTGTACATGAGATGGGACAGTCTCACAGAGGAGATGCATTTACCATTTTGAACAATTCTGTTATGATTTTCCTTATAATTGCTGATAATTTGACAGAACTAACTTCTAGAGTAAAGCAACTCCTTGAGACACTCTCACTTTTGTAGTCAGGTGGTTTAAACAATTATTGCCCAAAGCTCTTTGCTGTGCACTTGAAGGTACTTTTTGCGCAGCAGTTATTACTGAGATGTATTCTTGAACCTCTGCAGTTGACAACAGAAGATGTACTAGCACTGACCAGGGTCAATTTTCAGCTTCCTTTTTTATGCTAGGCTGTAGACTGGTAACTATCAGGAGTTGCTGCCAGTCTAAGAAACCTCTTCCTGTTGAAGGAAAATGAGGAAAGAGTTGGGTGGACAGCTGGGGGAGGTAACAACTTTAACCAGCCCTGCTTGATCCCCCACTGCAAATGAGTCAATAGTCAGAGATCTAATTTAAAGGAAAAAAAAAAAAAAGTCTAACTTTCAATAATGCAAATCCTCAAACTGGAAAAAAAGCCAAAAAACCAACAAACCCATCAAACAACTAATACAAAGTAAGTGAATAAGACAATTACTGGAAAAAAAGAAATCCCTAATCAGTGTTGGTTTAGATTTCCACATCATATTGTAGATTGCTATAATGATTTCCACTAGAAATGCAGGCTTTGAATCTCAGAATTTGCAACTGTGTGACTGAGAAAGGATTTGAGCTGGCAGTTCTGGTTTTATCTTACTTCCTGTTACTTCTAAGGTTGCATTTACTTGTTTTAGGTTGTTTGGTTTGTTCTTTTTTTTCTTACTATTTTTTTTTTCTTTCCATATTCGAAACTGGTCAGGAATGTTGAGTCATGTTTATGTCACGTGATATCTGGGCTAAGGAGTGCATTGCAGTACCTGTGCACCCTTCATTGCCCATAGCCTCAAGGCCTGGTATACCGTCACTTCCCTTATGTTCTCATACAATTGATTTGACTTCATCAGGCTTATTCTTGATTGGCAGGGGATAATCTTAAGAAATTTATCATCTCCTGGGAAATCTAAAAGAGAGAGCATGAAATTGCTTCCTATGGATTTGGTTACTGTTACAAATCTGGAGTTATATACTTCTGAGAGATAAATGGACACAAAATATATCCTGCTTCTGCAGGGCAAACTCGATCTAGTCAGCTCAGTCAGGTCACACCGACTGCACCACTTCTGATGCCATGAGTCAAAGAACTGGTATAATGATGCCAATACCCTGATACTTCTGCCCATGCCATTGTTTGATACTTTAGAGAAATGTGCAAAAAATCCATAAACCATCCAGACAATTGTTCTAGTTACGTATCTTGATTAAAAAAGTTATGGATGAAGAAGCAGAAGTCAGGGAAACTGTTGATCTTTTTCTAGTTGAGTGCTCAGATAGACACCTTGTATTTAACAGTACATGGAGAAGCTCTCTTTCATTTCTCATTATTTTTCTAAATGATCATATTTTATGAAGCATGTACATGCTAATTCACAGACATACACAACTGAACTATTAAGACTCATTAAATACATTGATTTATCTTCTTTTTGTTTCTTATCAGTAATTAATGACGCACAATGACTTGTCTTCCAATTTTTTCATATTTTCATCCATATTCCTCATATTTTATCTCAAACAAAGAGTAGTCTTGTGCCATGAAGGCTCATCAAAGTTATAATTACATTTAATTCATCTGCATTGAACTGCCTGTCATCTGTTACCATTTTTAATGCTCTATATGTCTTTCTGTACTTGTCCACATGCTTCCTCATTATTTACTCCTCCTCAACCATCCATTACTGATTGCTGACTGCTTTCTGCTTTTCATTTTTTAAATTATCTGTTATGTTTGTAACCTAGGAGTTTCAACCCAGAAATATTGGTAATGCTTTTTTTCCACATTTAGCAAGAGTTTATACTCTTAACAAAAATGTTTACAAGACCAGTGCGCCAAAGCAAGGCAGGATAAATCTCAGGACTGGGGATCTGTTATATCCCACACCTGCCTACACTTTTTCCTAGTCTAGCTTTTATGCTCTGGACACTGTCCTTGACATAGCCTAAAACTTAAAAGCTCTCCAAATTCCTTGTTGTAAGTAATTTCTTCTGTGATCTAAAATTTTCAACTGATAATGACTAGATTGGTGGCCAGGAGAGGTTAAGGGTTGTTACTGATGGTTTTCAATCCTTCTTGTTTTTATTATGCATCATGGGTTTTTTTTTGTTTTTTGTTTGGTTTTTTTTTTGTTTTGTTTTGTTTTGTTTTGTTTTCTCATGTAACTGCTTATGCTTGTCTTTGAGATCTTTTTCTTCCTAGGTACCTGTTTCATCAATCCTTACACCTTAATTTGAAAGAGTACATATAATCAGCAAAGCTCTCTTTTCACGTATATGCAATACCTGGCAAAGCTGTGTCCCTAAACGTGATTTGAAACTTAGATAAGAACCCAAATTTCAAAGGCCTGCTTTGAAAGAAACAAATGTCAAAAACATTAATTATGGGCTGTACAGATACTGTATCTGTAAAATGGGACAAATAAGCATCATTTCCTTTGCAAGGAAATCCTTCTTATGAGTAGGTGAAGGTTATCAGAAGGTTCCTGTAGAAGGGCAAAATAGCATATACTTTATGGTTCAGATGCTTAGCTGATGTGCATTGGTATAACTTAAATGGAGTCAATGAAACTAAGGTGGTTTATATAAAAGGAAAATATGAATGTGCATAGTCTTGTTTATTTGTTTTTACTTTTAAGAGAGCTTCAGGCAGATCTAACTGTGGTATCATTACATCATGCAGTCTGGTTTCAGAGGCTTAGGAACATTATTTACTTGAGTTCAGGTGAACAAAGCACTATTTAGTGCTTAGTAATTCTTTAGGCTAGAAATCGTAACAGGCCACAGGATATCTGGATGAGGCTCAGTTTACTTTCATGTCTCCCTGTAATTTGTTTTTCTACTTTCACCAAAAGAAATATTTCTGATAGTGTGTGCAAACTGTTAAATAGCATTAAAAAGAACAGAAGCTACCACAAAAGGGAAAAATACTCACCAGCCTTCTTAACTTTTCATATACTAGTTTAATTTAAATTAATTTTATAAATACCAGAAATACTTCATATCTTTAAACATTCTGTATCATGAAATTAATCAAATTGATCTTTAACAGATCAAATGTTATATTTTTAAAGGAACAATGTAATAATCTGAAGGGTCTATGAAGCATTGCTAGAGTATGCCTAATTTGATTTTTAAATTTTTTTTTTATATTAAGCTAGTAAGTTTTAACTGAGAAAGAACATATAGCTTAAAAAGATAACTGAATTCTTGGTAGTCCATCATCATGCTTAATTGTCTTTAATGCTAATTACACAACTGAATTTGTCTATCTTGCATTTTCAGCCATAGGTCCCTACTATGGTTTGCACATAATGTTCTTCATGCAATTATTTATAAATGATGATCAAATGACATGAACCTTCTCTTCATGAGTAAAATGGATTCATCTCCTTAACTCCCTTAAGTAATGAAATTTTTTTTTCCTCTTTTCCACTCTTTTGTTTGTTACTAGTTCCTTGTCAACTACAGCATCACCCACCCACCCATCCCAGCTGCCACTCTCTCATTTTCCATCCAAAACAGCAGAATGCATCACCTGTTATCAATACTGCCATTCATTCTCAAGAAACAATCAAGAAATAGGTACTTATCCAAGATTCCTGGAAGCTATCCATGTTTGAAAGATTGAGGAACTCTATTTCTAGTCTATTTCCTGATCTTCATCAGCATAGAGAATAACATGGCTCTTGAGAAACTTCTGAACTTCCACTAGAAGCAGATAGTCGCACAATGGGGATGGAACGAGTCTGTGGTATTGCCTAGGTAGCTGGTGAAAAACCCATTTCCAGCTGCAGCAATCAGAAGGATCTCCATACTCCTGACCCTCAGGGCCACAGACAGGACTTTACCTCTGATTTTTCATGTCCTCTGCTTCTCTGCTGGTCTGCCACAAATTCTGTCAGTTTTTTTGTCTAGCCATTTCACAGCTTGCTTGTTCCTGCCATTTGATTTCCCTTTCTAAATGCTATAGCACACTCAAGCCTCTTGACTGATTCTCCTTTGCTGCCTTTTAATCACCTTTGCTAGTTTTCATCTCCTTTTTGCCAATAGATTGGCTGCTCCACTGTTGCCACTTGTGTAATTGAGGCTGTTATTTTATTCATCTGTGCTGAGGTATGCTGTGGATTAACTATTTCTTACTCTTAGTTCTTAACTTTGGCTTATTTATTGCTTCAAAAGACATAACTCTTCTTATGCTGCCTGCTTTTTCTCTTCTTGTACTCCTTTTGCCTCCTTCTTTCCCCTATCCTTTCATTTCTTAACTTCTCCTTATCTTACCACAGAATCTCAAGCCCTAAATCACTAAGTGCAATGTAATAAGCGTGAGTAACTGTGCTGTTATAACTTACAAAAGAAAATGAAAATAGGTCAGGGAAAATGTCCCAGTTAATCTCTGCTCCTGTATTTTATACAGCCATTTTCACTCCTTCAGGACAGATAGCAAATGCCAACAACTTTCAACTTTGCCCCAACTTGCTGACAGGCAAAGACAATGAGAAGTGGAAGATGAAATGACCATGCCCCATAGGCATGTATATCTTCTAGAAATGACACATTCTTGCTTTTTAATTTTCTTTTTCCTCTCCACAAACTGTATCTTCCCTTAAAATTTTCTACTGCTGTGTTACCTCCAGAGTTTTATTGTATTTAAACACAGCACATAGCATGCCAGGGACCACTGCAGTCTTCATTCTCAGTTCTGCTTTGCAATGGCAGGCGAAAGCAAAAACTCTGTTCCAGCTTATATAGTTGACAGCATCATTTAGAGCTACTGTCCGCTCAACTGGTTATTGCTACAGCCTCTCCACCTAACAGTAACCGCTCAAATTCAGTGTTTTTTTGGCTCTCCTACTCCTGCCACACTACTGCCAGGGAAGTTTATGAGAGGAATCACCCAGCTGTATGCTAAAGAGATATTGAGCCAGAGAAGAATCTGGCTATATTCTGGACCTTGTGGCACTAATTCCTGATCAATAAGAGGGTCTCCTGTTCTGTGGAGTGGCCACCACAAGTCTTCTTCATGAACCAAATTGAGGGGAAAGAACTTTTGACTGGAATGGGTACAGCAGTGTTTTAGGCCATGTATCCCAAGTCCTTCCCCCTCTTCTGATAACAATAAGTCTATGCTGTGACTGAAACTTAATGTGTACCTCTGATCATCCACCAGAACACAAAAGCATTTTGGAAAAAGGAAGGATGTGACCTGTTTTATGTTTTGGGAATGCAGTGGCCATATTTTGGTCGTGTGTTGAGGGAAGATTATGAGGGCCTTCTATAATGAGGCAACCATTGCTGCCTTCATCCAACCAGTTTATCTGGTTTATACTGTATTTTCTGCATGTCTGTGACCTCTCTCCTTTCATTGGCTCCTCCATCCAGGGTGAAAGAGTGACAAGAGAGTTGGTGGCACCACACTTGATTTGAAAGCTATTAACAAATTATTCCCCTAAAGAAAAAAAATGCAGGAAACAGTCTATAACTTGCACTATTTGTACAATATTCAGTGGAATTGTGAGAGGAAGGCTGAAAGGAAAATCAAAGATAGGAAAACTGAAATGCATGAGGTAGGGATGGACAAAAGTCTGAGAGCAGTGGATATCTGAAAACTGCTTCATGTTCATTTAGATTCAGTGTATTGTTAATCAGCAGCCTACAATTTTACTTTTTTTTTTTTTTTTAATGTACTTCTCAATCCATGAAACAACAGGACAAACTAATCACTTTTCAGTGTTAAGTGCAAATTAAGATTGTTTGCTTTATTACCTTTTGCAATGCAATATTTTGTGGAAATAATATTTCATTAGTTCTTTCTACCATAGGGAGGGATCTTCATCCATACATATGTATAGTGTACAAATGCATGCATACACAAATAAATATATTTGTATAGCGAGGGATCTGCCTATACTGGAACAATATTTAAGCCAATTTCAAAATATGTACAATTTATCTTTACGTACTATTTTAGTGTGTTTGGAATAAGCAAGTCTGCAGCTTTCTAATAGAAGATCAGAGAGTCTCCCTTCCCACCCTGCACAACATCTGGGAGATGGTATTGGAAGTGCTAAGAAGAGGAAAGATTGCTTCCTGGTCTGTGTCCTACTTCAGCTAAACCTGGCATCAGGCTCATTTCCATTGCTTACCTGGTGTTAGTGATCTGCAAAGGGATCCCCTCACCACAGGACTGTCTCCCACTCAGGTTAGTGGAAACGAATTATATGTCAGCCCTTTACCAATCCCAAATCCAGCTGGACGGTGGTGGAAGAGCAATGCCCTTTTTGAGCCAGTGTGAATCACAGAGCATCTACTCTGAATGTCTTGTTCAGTGGCAAATCACTGAATGTTGGGTGTGGAAGGAGTCTCTTGGTATTGTAAGGATGGAAAATCCCGCTCTCCTTTTTTCTCAGAAGACAATGATTAGCTGAAGGTAAACCCCCAGGAACTCCAGTTTTTCAAAAGAACCCTTACAAATGACAAGCCACGATGGCTAGCAGTAAATGCCTTGCTGTGTTGAAACCTCAAAAACTTCAAGTTTTCTTGCAGGCTCTGAACTCTTGAGTCATAAAAATGACAGTCTTATTGCCTGCTTCCTTTTCCCCTCTGTTTTTTTCTAACTTCAGAACAGTAATTTTCACAGCAATTGATGATACCATCTCTTAAAAACTGGAAAAGCCTTACATATGATGTTGCAATGTTTTGATATTTTCTCAGGGATGACCAAATATGTGCTGTTTCCTTCATCATCCCATTATGTATTTCTGTAAAGTAGGCAGGAGTAGTTCTCACTCATTTAATCCTCAGTTTCAGTTATACCTGTTACAAAGTAGATGGCAGATGTTCTGCATCCTCCACATCTCAGAAAAGGGTTTACATTGATAGAGACTGCATTAGTTTTAGATCTTATAAAAACATGCAGATGAGTGCAGTATGACAGTATTTTTGGAACTGGTAAGTGAAAAGTCGAATTTATGAACAGGTTGTTGCTGTGATCTCAGCAGATCCAGTGATGAATTTTGTACCTACCGGAAACTCATGCACATTTCTGGAGGTTTGTAACAGTACTGAGGTTTAACATAGTTTTTCATGGGTATGCTTGACTTGCAGCTGAAGAGCAAATAGAATTTTTAAAACTGTAAAATATATAAAATAGGCAAATAGAGGAGTATCGTTATGTGACTGGATATGTATTTACACAATGTAGAATAGTGGTTCCAGAGAAAGTTTTCTGGCCTATTCAGTGAATAAAATGAATTTCTTAAAGTATTCCAATAATACTTTCATAGGATTATGGGGGAAACAGGTTAATTGCTACTAAGGACATTTACATGAGTTTCCTATGTATATTTACCTGGGAGACTCATGCTGCTTGGTAGGAATTTTCAGCAATTATTATCTAACCTCCTAAATAATGTCCTCTTTAATTCTAATGAGAAAGAAATACACTGGAAAGTCATAAGCAAGGCTTTACTTTAATTTAATTTGCTTACCTAAAAAAAGATTAAAAAAAAATGAAGATAGCTCACACTTAAAATCCAAAACACAACAAACCTGAAGAGAAAGAGGTATATTTAATGGAAATTTAGTAAGCCAGAGATCACAAAGTTTTATGTTTCTGATGGACAGAGATATTAAGAGTACATGACCAATATGTAAAGTTTGTCTGGCACAAACACCTTTGACATAATCATTCCAAAATGTGCTGTGACTGGAATAGCTTATTTTCCTTGGGGGGAAATTAACATGAACCAGACAAGGAAAAGTAGAGTTTATTCAAAATGATGTGTAATAACTCTAGTAGTATTTTGAACAAGTGCTAGAGAGGTATATGTGCATTCAGGACAAAATCCTTAACAAGACAACTTGAGCCCAGGACATCTTTTCTCTTCCAGGGGCTTCCTTTCCACTGTTACTACAGTACTACTTTGCTCCAGTTCAATATATTGCTGAAAGCAGGGTCAATTTATTGTCAGATTCAGTTTCTTATGGCTTTATCCTATCAGACCTTGAAAACATCCAAGGATGAAGACTGTACAGCCTCTCTGGGCAACCTATTTCATCTTGACTGATCTTCAAGATGAGTGAGAAAGTCAGTGATGAGAATGTTTTTCTATATATCATGTAAACTGCTCTCCTTCAGTTTATGCTTATCTCTCATCCTCCCACCACACCTTCTTCTCCAGGTTGAACAAGCCCTTGTCCCTCAACCTCTCTTCACAGGTCAAACAATCCAACCCCTAATCATGTTGGTGCCCCCTGCAGAGCACAGTCTTCTTTATCAATGTATTTACTGTATGGAGTGGGACAAAACTGGACAAAGCAGTCTTGTAGTGGTCTAATGAGTAGCATGTAAAAGGGAATAAACACTTCTCTTGATTTCCTGAACGTGCTCTCCTCCTGTTCCTACAGCTCAGGATGTTGTTGACCCTTGCTGTTACAGGTGCACATTGCTGGCTCATGCTCAGCTTGTTGTCCACTGTGACTCTCAGGATCTTTTCAGCAGAACTGCCCTCAGATGGTCCATTCCCAGCCTGTAACACTGCAAGAAGTTCTGCTTCTCATATGCAGGGCTTTACATTTGTCTTTGATGAATTTGGTAAGGCTCCTTTTGGCCCCATTCCTCCAGCAGGTCGGGGTCCCTCCACTCTCAACTCTATCAACAGTTCCCCCACTTCTTGGTGTCACCTGTGAACTTGAAGAAAGAGCACTTCATCACATCTTTCATGTTATTGTTAGAGATGCTAAACAGGACAGATACCTATTCAACATTTGTCTTTCAAGAATTCGAGTAGTTCATTGGATCTTTCTAGTTCTGAGACTCACAAAGTCTGTTCTTAACTTTAACCAGCTGAAGAGTTTTGAACTAAGGGTAAGTTAATGGGCTGTATTATAACACCAGAAAATGTCTTTATTTCACTGAAAACTTTGTCTGAATGAAGACTGAAAGACTGAGTAGTTCATAATATTGGGCAAGCTTTCAACAAAGGGATTTCAAGAAAATCTTGGTTCAGCAAATGCATAAAAGTGAGTCTTTTGATTTTCATAGCTGTACAGTGTGGTGTTGGCAGGGTAAGCTTGGTGTATAATTATCATTCCTAAGAATGAATTCTATTAAAATTGAAATAAAAGATCTTTGTGAGAAAATATGAGCTCTAAAATCTGAGTGCTACATTCTATGGATTGTCCGTATTTTGAAGCCTTAAAATAAATGAATGTTTCCAGAAGCAAACACAAGCTGTTCAGATGCCAAATTCTTTTGTTTTCACAAGTGTCCATTTGAATGCATTGAATCCAGCATTTAGCACTTGGCATCTAATTAATTTGTTATCAGGGAGGAAGTCACGGAGCGATGCAATACCCTGTTCTCATAAGTACCACAATCTGTTTTTAAAAATGTGGAGGCAGAGCACTAATAATAGCAGGTTTCTCAGCTTAAATACTATTTCCCTTCCAGCTCCACATCATACCTTAAAGAAACCCTCCCCCAAGCTCAGGGAAAGAAAAAAAAAAACAACAAAAAACAAATCCTCAGAAAACCCTCTTTAGCAAAATATAACCCTCAGGACTTTTTTCCATTAGTAAACTAAATCACATTGTTCTTTTATTATGCTTTGAGAAACTTTATTCTCAGTACATTTTTAAGTTAATGGAGATAATATTCTAGGGAAGATGAACTAAAGAGTTTGCATATTTTCTGTAACTAGTCTTCAAAGAGACCCATTAATTTTAACTGAAATGGAGGGACAGTTCTGTTATTCACCTTTTCAAAGTACAGAACAAGCCTTGCTCTTACCAAGTAGGCTCATCAAATTTACATTGCCATTTAATTAAATGTTTGTAGCAATAATTTACCTCAGGAGTAAGTCACCTGGTAATAAATTGATTCCACTGTTTCTAAATAGTATTTTACTGACTCTGGGATGCTATTCATAGCCTGATAGCTTTGCCACAAACTCCATCAGCAATTTACTTAAATACATATTCCATTGTAAAATTGGCAATTAATAGGAATGCAGTTTAACAACAGAGATTTCAGCACATGGTCCAAACTAGAAAATAAAATGCATTTTTCTGAAACCTTTCTTTTCAGAGACAGATGAAAACTGAGATAGAAAAAAACCCAGACAGACCAAAAAAACACAAACCCTGATTTATTTAGTGTCTTTGTGTTTTACTATTTCTTTTTACCTGCTTAAATAATTGCTTAAAGAATATTGTGCATATATCAATTTGAGTTCAATAATGTTTCAAGTGAAAAGGCACAGCTTTTTAATAGTTTTGATGAAATACAGTGATAACCTTAAGCAATCAAAATGGACATACATTTAATGTCCTCCCTCCTCCAAAGTATCGATTTATTACTCTGCTTTTGTTTAAAACCTATGAGCTAAGTTCAGAGGTGATGCGTAAAGTGTGTAATTTGGAGTTCTTTATGCTCAGTTAGACACCTTAAGACCTACTTACACTCACTTACTAGAGTATAAGTCAGTGAAATGGAGTGTAAATTGATGTGATTTACATGTGGAGGAACTGGAAGAGTGAGAAGGTATTACCTATAGGAGAAAATAGACTTTTCATAAGCACTTTCTAAATATTCAGCTGGTTTTCTTGCTATGCCTCTGTACCCCTGAGTAAACACATTTACATTTGCCTGCTTAAGCTCCTGTGCATTCAGTGAGACTTTCTGGGGCCGAAGTCACTGATGATATGTAAGAAGTATGATAGAAGTTCTGTGCTGAGGCGTGAGTATGACATTTATAAATAAGTAAAGGCTCTGGTTCACATTTCTCTGCAGTTAGCTGCAAACCCAGCAGTTCTGTAGTTATTTGTAATGACTGGAGATTTTCTCATCCAGGGGCCTTGCTTTGCCTTCCAGCCGGAAGATTTTTACATCCAATGCATGCTGCATGCTGTGCCCTGGTGCCTTGTTTGACAAACTGGCAGGTAAGAGGCAAGATCCATCATGTTTTCCGTGGGATAAGAACATGCACCTGGCAGCTACCATGTTGCTGTAATTTCACACTTTTGCCCTGTGGTAAATTGCTCTTTTGCCAAGTGGGCTATGTAAAGCCTTGTCAGCTTCCAGAATTGTACCACTTGAAACATTTCTGTTGAAGCACTACCAGTACAGAAGCAATTCCTGCAGGATAAAGAACCATAAATCTTTTAATTTCAATTTCCACTGATTTAAGAAACTCTGCTGATAATACAACAATTTAATAATTAAAAAAAAAAAAAAAATCCTGACCAAAATACTTACTCTAAGATCATGATTATACATAAGCAAGACTCAAGTTTAAAATTAATTTGAAGCATAATGAACATATGTGGGGAGAAAAAAGAAGGAAGAGGAGTAAAGAAGATATATACTATCCTAGTTAAGACTCTTGGAAAACTTTGGCCTGTACTCCTTCAGAAAGTTTTGTAGCATATGTCAGATAAAGTGTGAAAAACAAACCAGAAAAATCTATCCAGTTTTTGCTATGCTGGAAAAACCAGACACATTTGTTCTGGCCAAAAAATATTTCACTATGTTTTGCTCGAAAAACTAACATTGGATTTTTTTTATTTTTTTTTTTTAATGCTATGTTTTTATAAAAAGCCTTTACCAACTAATTGTAGTGATGTAGTTATGTATTTTGGCATACAAGATGATAAAGCCTTTCATATACATATGGTCTATATGGAATTTTTTTTTGCTAAAAAATATATTAGTATGATATACAGATACAGTTAAACTTTATATACAGGAAGAGTTAAGGCTTCGTATGAATTCTTATTTTCCTCTGCAATATGAGTTTTAATATTTTTTTCCCCTAGAGCTAAAATGTAAACAGGTAGCTAAACCAAAATAAGAAAACCTACTCTGGGATTAAATTGCATTTAAAACTTGATTTATACTAAGAAGATTTTCCAGTGCAGCCAAAAGCTTTTTCTGTGTAAGACTGTATCCAACTAGCGCTTTCTGAAACTGTAGTTATGACAAGTTGCTTTTTGTTACATATTAGAACGATCCTATGTCCCAATATTAACTCAATCTACTTTCTATACAACTAGCTTTGTCTTGATTATTTTTTTAAGGTGCTAATTTGTTCCTGCTAGCAAATTTTTATTCTTTTCTCTTTTTTATTCTTTTCTGAATTAAATATTAGAATCACTCTTGAATTTAGGCATACACTTTTCCCAAATATTAATTTTGGTTCTAAAATTATGTAAATTAGTGTCAACCACCTCATCTATTAAGTCCTTCTTTCAATTAACAAGGACATGAAGCCATCAAAGAATTTTACCTAACTGCTAGTCAGTTACAGTCCATTTTCAATTCATTGTCAAACTGTATATCACAAATAAAGAAGTATTTCATCCTACCTGTTTCTATTTCAAAATAGTAAACATATATTTTAAAACAAATGTTTTAAAAGAAAAAATAAAATCTGGACAGAATACAGCACTAATTTTGAGATGACAAATAAAAAGGAGAGTTTGGGAGATCTTGTAACTTACTTGAAAATAGGGATTTATCATGTTGCTCTTTGTTAAAAAAGAAGATGAAAGTACAAAGAACTAAATTTAGAAGAAAGAGAAAATATGCCTGCTAGCTTACATAGAATATCCCCAAAGAGGATAATGAATATAAGGTCATTTGGAGAAACTGCAAATGTTCATGTGAACAAATCTTTATTTTAAAGGAAACTGACTCAGAAAAAAAAAAAAAAAAAAAAAAAAAAAAGGTGGAACAATTTTCTATGAACCAGCAAGGCATTAGAAAGAGTTTGCATGTGTAAATGCAGCTGAGGAGCCAGTGTGCTGTCCCCACAGGAGCTCTTTCACTGGCTGTGATCAGCAGGACCACTTGGAACAAGGTGAGAAAGGGGCCACCTGCCAGGTAGCCCTAGCTAACCTGGGAGCTCATCATAGCATAGTCACATGCGTGGAAGTGCTGATTTACCAGCGTCACTTTGACATTTGAAAAGTCCGACTATGGCTGGCACAGATGTTTTGGAATTAACTAAAGGGAATATAATTATCTATGATATTTATGTGTCTCCAGTTACTGTACTATTTTGGTGTCAGCTGTAAAGCTAGGATAATGGCACTGGCCCGAGGAGATAGTTCTCTTGGCATGGTTCTGCTGAGTTTACAAGGAGACGCTTTTATATTCCCTTGTATTTCTTCATTTTTTTCTTCTTGCAGGATACATAGGGACACCACATTGTGCCCTAATATTAACAATTAACATGGCAAAACCCAGAAAAGAAATCAGGATGATGGATTTTTTGAATAAATTCACTGGAGATATAAATCTATCTTGGCACAAACTAAGATAGGAGTTCAGGAAGTCGATTCAGAAAATAGTTCATAAAGAATTTATTATCTAGATTCACTCATTCTTCTTTTTCTTTCTCCTGTTTAATTCAATCAATTTTCTTGGGAAATTTTTGTCTGAGATGGTATCTAAATTGTAAGTTTTGTTTGTATTCCTGTTTGACAAACTTTGGGCAGTTAAATTTTAGGATATCAGAATTCATCAAACAAAATTTAAAACTATTTACCAGCACCTTCATCTCCCCACACTTTTAATAAGCAAAGTTTTTAGTAAACATGTTTTTTTTCACCAAATTCATTACCGCTGGTGTCAGGCATGGGAAGAAATGTAAACCTGTGTAACTGCCTTTAAGCAGTTACCAATGCTATGTAATTTAAAGACACCAAGGTTTTGAGTGTATCAATTAATTTTCTGTTTTGTAGAAGCCTTAATAGCCTTTGCATGAATAAATGAGGCATTTTCTTCAAACATTACCCTTATATATACGCAGTTCCTATATATGTGTAAAATGTGCAATATTAGCCCAATGTACATGCTTGTTCAAGCCAGGATTCTTTTTTTATAGAGGGAATGTATAGCTATTTGTAGCTGTTTATTGTGGAGTTGCTTATTGACTCTGATCCTGACTTACTTGGGAACAGTTTTTAAAACTATATTGTTGTCTTAAAAAGCAGATAGATTCCTAGCGGGATTTTTAAAGGTACTTCACCTTTGTAAGGTAGTTCTGCATTTAGGAGTTGAATGAAATATTTTATAAAATCTGATCTCTGAGGTTTATACAGTGACATAATGTCAACCTTTTATCCCTGTTCTTCTGTTTTGAAGGGCAGATTGGTGTCCATATTTTTTTTTTTTTTCATGCAATGCCTATTTTTGGGGTGAAGAAAAACACACCTTCAAGAGTTCACAAAGCCACACTAAACTCAAGGACCCACATTCTGTTATGATTGAATGATTGTATCTTCACTTAAGGCAGAAAGAGGTGCTCCAGATTGTCAGAAGTGTGAAATGAGAACAGGATCTTTTCCTAACATGCATCACTGTGAATTTTAACACCATACATATGTCCAAAATCCAAAGAAATTCATGTCTATATTTGGCTTTGGAAGCATATGACATTTGAGTGAGCAGTTTTCTCAACCAAGAAGAATTAAAAATAGTGGATGAAGGTATATAACGCAGAGCAAAATCAGATACAAATGTCACATGAATCAGTGAACAACTCAGGCCATGACCTCTTTGATTCATGAAGAGTTTATGTCCTCTCAATCTTTATATTAAGCACAGTTATTTCAGATTTTATGATGCTACCTGCACTGAAAACAGCACATTCCCTGGTCTCTTTTGGGTCATGTTTTTGCTACTGTGTTCATCAAAAAATTCATATTTGATACTACAGAATGAGAAAAAGCATTCCATGGCAGTAGTATTAATGTTACATCCCACCACCTATAGTTCAGCTTCAGCTGTAAAGGTGGCTATTGGTATTAAAAGAGAAGTGTATTGAGGTAATGACTTAGGAAATGCCTAGACCAGAGTCACAGCAAACAAAGAAAAGAAGTCTTTCTAAGGTCTGGTCTAATTGTTGGGAGTGATCATCTATCCTGCACAAAGGGAGAGCTTGTGAACAGAAATACTCATTGAGATCTTTAAGGGAAAACAGGAAGAGTCTGTGTTTCAAAGGTAGTGAAATAGTCAATGAGTCTGTCATATCCTGAGTTTCCTTCTCTCCTCCTTTTTTCCCTTTGTAAGGTTTTGATGGTTATGTTTTGGGGCTTGACTGTTCAGATAGATTTAAATGGGGTAAAGCAAATGACAGTGGTGACATCTTTGACTGTCTACTTTGGATAGTGATTAGTTCAGAGTTTGGCTTGGTTTAGATTTGAACTCTGATTATCACCTCTTGGTATGTTATGAGCTGCTTCTAAAAGATGACAGGATAAGCTTAAAACTCTCCTACCAAGGACAGAAGCAGAAAACAGCTAACACAAGGCATATGCTGTGGCAGGAACAGCTGCCCTAAAAGCTGTCTCTGGGATGGAGCTAATGAAAAGTAATTCAGAGAGGGAAAGAATTAAAACTAAGGAGATACCACACTGTTACAGCAATTATTTTTTCCAGTTATATTTTAAAGACCAAACTGCAATAGTCATTTCACCAGTGTTTGCATCTGGGAAAATGGTGAAATAATGTATGAGTTCCAGGAAGTTAAAAATACATTTATAAATGTATTCACTATAATTATTCTACAAAGAACTTGTAAGTGACTGTTAAAAACTTTAAACACTTATAAAAAGGTCCATCTCTGTGCCCAGTGTATTTCTGATGTTTTTATTTCTACCCTCTGAGTACCTGTCTTTAAAATCTGGTTAAATAAACTGTGGCTATGAATCCAAATATTTTTTTTTTTTTTGCTGGTGTGTCTTTAAGCAATGCTTAATGTCACTATATGTGGTAATTATAAGCAGAACAACATCAGTTTCTGGGTTTAAGGATAATTTAAAAATGCATCAGTTGTAAGATTCATAAACTACAGATGGAAATAGTGATTCGAGTCACTGTTCCCTTCACAGACAATGTCTCTGTTCTCATGTCAAGTTCTTGTGACTGTGAGTAAATATTGAAAGAATGAAATCAGCTCAGAATTTCACTGTAACAAAAGCTGTATCATTAACTTTGCTCTCAACTTCTGATTCTGTAGAGATAATGCTCTTCTTAGTGCTGCTGAACTCTTAAACTATAAGTAATATCCAGAGAGTCATCTCTGAATTGATTTCTTAAGAGAAAACTTTCTATTTTGTGTTCATGAATAAACAGATAGAATCTAAATATTACTTTTAAACAAAGCTTAATAATCAGTCATTCTGCTTATCTGCATATCTCTGGCTATATCCTGAAAGGTGGAAGAGAAGAAAATTGCTTAAGTACCTTTGAGGCTATTGCTATTAGACACTAATGTTGCTCCTTTTGGCACAAAGACACAGATAAAGAGAGATAGACAGCAAATACCAACTTATCAGGCCCTCAGCAGAGAGGGAGATACTTATATACAACACACTTATGTAAATAATTTTGCCTTCTTGCTTCATTTTCTATGTCTATTAAATAACTCTGGTTACTCTTATCTATCAGAAAGGGTCTTCTAGGGATTACCCTCATGAACTATGCTAGCATTCATTCAACATTAGCTCAGCTATTTAGTAGCTAAAAACACTGTAATTTCATAATTGTGATTACAAGAATATGTTGAAATATGGCTCACAAAAAATGCAGGAGAAAGAGTTTTTACAATTATTTAAAAGTATGACTTCCAAAAATGATCTGGTTTTTCACTGCTCTTCAGTGTCTACAGGGGCATGGATTTCCTAGGAAAATGCCTGTTGCTCAGAGAGAGGATCATGTGATCTCATGCCGCATATATCCTCTCTCCTCTAAGCCAAGAAATTTTGACCCACTTATAATTCAGGTCAGTTTATACTCTGGACAGTTGCTTCACTGGACAGCTGGTTGTGTGCAGTTGTCTAGAGTCAGTTTTCTCTTTGATTTGCCTTAAAGTTCTCTCCCTTAGGACAACCTATTAATGGACTAGTGGACAAAACATGTTAGGTTTCACAACTACTGGTCATAATTCTTAACTAAATATGGTCAGGAATAAGGATTAACTAGAACAAAATGAGTGGGACAGCAGGATAAGTCTCCAGGCACTTTATGGCATAATTCTGTTCTAGTGGATTGTTGACTTTGTTGATGGCAAAGGCAAGATCAGAGCTTTCATATCTTCTGAAGGGAAATTATCTTGCTATATATAATCTTAACACAACTTCTAGGAAATATATGTTAATTCATCTAACTCATCTTAATTTTACTCTTTTTTCCTTTAATTTTGTTGCAAGGCTTGAAAAAAATATGTATCAAGACCTTTTAAATCAAGACTGGGAGAGCAGAGTTCCTGCAAAGTGTTAAACAGGTATGCCACTGGCAGAGGAAGTCTAATGCTTTGGTGCACTGGTCCCATGAAATAGAAGTAAGAAGTTCCATTGGTGATTAATGATAATTCATGACTGATTCTTAGCCTGAACATCAAGGCTCTAAGTACAGTCTTAGGACCTTAGTGACTCAGTAAATTAAGGCACCTCAGCTCCCTCTTTATAGATTTTTTTTGGTATGCCCTTTCTAACAATTTGTCGGCATATGATCTTCTGGGTGCTGCATATCAATGTGTAAGCAATGTAAAATAAGTTCAGTTAAACAGAAAGCATGAACCATAGCACCGTGGTGCCTCAGCCACCCTCGCTTCCTGCTTCCAACATCCAGATTTACAGCCTTCCTTGACAGAATTATCAAGGTTCTTTTCTCCTAAGAAAATGAAATTATACATATTAGATTTCCTTTCAGGGTGAGGTTTCTAAACAGCATCACTTTGCTTTTTGCATAACTAGGACTCTGGGAGTGCCTTTCTTCTATGCTCTTTAATACTGGTGTAGTGGCTTCACTGGGATAACTTCTAATTTGTAGGGATTTTGGTGAGAAGAGATTCAGGTCTGTCGTGCTGGAGATTTGCATGAGCAACTCTTCATTCCATATGGAACACTGTGGTTTAACTTTTGATGGGAAAGCAGAACTCACGGTGTCTGACCTATTTATCACTTTTTTGTTCCATTTTTTGAGATAAAAGTGTCATATAGATGAATTGCAGATGGCAGAGTATGTGTGTTTGGTTACTGTGTCACTTTTGGTAAATCAAATAGAAAAATCTTTTGTAATCAACTAGCCTTTAACTTAATAACACTTTTGATAAATTGCTTGTATACAGTAGGTTATCAAACCCAAACATTAAAGACTTCAGTTTGACACTGCAGGAATGAATCATACAGACACAAAAGGCCAAATTTACAATTATTTATCTGGAGTAAAGAAAAAATAATTGTATTGGTTTCAAAACCTGCACTAATGACTGAATAAAGAATTTTATATCTGGGTTAAGGAAGTTAAAAAGATATGCTTGAAGCTTAGCTGTTCATTACAACAGCATTTCTAATTTCTTTACCAGTAAGCTTTAGCACTCTGTCGATCATTGTTCTGTAGGTTTGTTGTATGGTACCATTAGGAAAGTCCTTCTCATTTTTTTTTTTCCTTCTTTTCTTATTTTTTTCCCATTTCTTGTACCTTTTCAGCTTCCCCCACACATACCCCATGATGGAGCTGTCACATTCCAAAATATGTGAGTGACAACAGGTTTGACAGCCTTTGGGGTGGTGAATGATCTGGCAGGAGCAAGCCTCCCCAGCATGCTCATCAGGTTAGTAGGGATAGTGTCGTAGATGGCAATGCCATATACTCTTGTCAGCCAAAAGCGTAGAATGATTGCAGCCAAACTTTTCCTCACAACAAAAGGAGGAAAGACTGAAGAAACCTTCATGAGATAGCAAGCTGAAAGATTATAATGCTTTCTAATTTATAAAACAAGGCTCCCCTCAAAGTACTTTTCAAATGTGTCTGCTTCTCATTTCTGTCACTTTCACACTGTAAATAGGCCTTACAGTGGCTGTAAATATAATTTGAATTTTATGGTATTTTATGTTGCTGGAACAGTGTGCTGAAGTTTCAGCATAAACACAGATTAAAAGCCAGTTTGTGCCATTAAGGCCATTGTCCTAATTAAGAAATTCCCCTCCCAAAGAGATCATGGTGGCAAAACAACTTAAGAGGGTAACCCATGATTGTTCAAGAGAAATATCTCCTTCAGTCTCTCCAAGACTCAAACATGCCTTCACTTCAGCAGCTATGCGTGTGTGTGTGTGCACACATGTGTGTTCACAGCTACCTCCTTCCTGTACCTTTAGGTGGCCAACAACCACAGAGACCTTCTGCAAGGAGATGATAGTAAAGCAGGTGTATCTGGCCCCTTTGTTGGAAAAAGGTGGGTGGATGCTGGCTGTAATAGGGTGGCAGGCACAGGGAAGCAGCTATCCATCAACGCTTCAGCATCGGGAATCTTAATTAAATCCAAATTTCAGTTTATGCTAATAAGTTAAAACAAAAATACAATTTGTCCCATTTCAGTTTGCATTAAAATGTTCTTCATTTTCCTTGCTGTAAAGGTAATAATCATATTAACCATTGCCAGAAGAACATGATAAAGTGTCGTGAGTCCCTATTATGTCACACCATGAAATGTGACTAAACACAGTCACTCAGTCCTGAGGCTGAGAGGAAAAGATAGTACATCTCTCCCACTGCACACCCTAATCATGAGGTAAAACATGATTTTCACAAGCTCCTTTTAATACAGATAAAAATAATTGTAGACTATTTAAATCTGGTAGGTTAAAGAATCAAGTGTTATTTTCTGGGTCAGAAAAAGAATCAACATCTGCATATGGAATGGAGTGCCAGAGCCCTGACTTACATCTTCTGCTCGCACTGCTAAATCGTATCTCATACAGCTCAACAGTGGTGATGAATGCTCTATGGAATTTGCTTTCAAAACAAATATTTAACTTTCTACAGACAGTTGAAGACCTGATAAAATTCTTAAGTGTCACCTAACCAATTCCCTTCTTTTGTTAATCAAAAAATATTTTTATTCTTTTTGTCTAAATGTATGGTTCAAATAAAATTGGAAAGGTCATTTACAGTTATTTTCAAATATCATTCATGTAAATAGGCTTCACAAAGTCAGAGTGGTCAGAACAAGACTTTGAAGGAAAAATTCCCATTAAAACCAGAATTTATTTCAAAAATAGGAATCACATTTCTGATTGTAAAGAGGGGCAATACTTCCTTCTTGCTTGGGGTTGTGGAGAGGCAAATGGCCAGGCAAGGGGAGTGATGTGCACAGCTTCAGCAGCCTGGGCGATGCTTCCTGGCACACAGGCTTGTGGTGCAAATTCTACAGTGGGGAAGGGAAGACCAGGAGCCAAGCAAGCACTCCAGAGAACAAGATAGTGAGACAGATAGTTCATTCCAAGCAAAGACACGGGACTGCTGGCATGAGCTAATAATTCACCCAGCTCCAACCTCCAAAATGGGAGATTGAAGAGCATAAAAGGCATTCAGTATGTGGCAGGAGGAGGCTGTGGGGGGTTTTTTATTGTTTGCAGTGACTTTTTCTGAGAATTTAAGGCTTTCCTATATTTGGGCAGAAAAAGACAGCAGAGATGCTGAAAAACATATCCAAAGAGGATGATAGTAGGAAAAGCCAGTCTGAAAATGCCAATGTGATGGAGGGATTCTGCACAGAACATTTTATGCAGTTGTCTTTCAGCTGTTTTCAATAAATTAACTAAATATATTACCTACATAGTTTGTTGTTCATATTAATTTAGATCACTCTGTCTATAAAAAGATTCCAATTTGACAAAATAATATATTTTTTTTTAGTTTAAGATCTTATAGATTTACATTTGAAATATTTCATGTCACACTTTATTTCTCCCTCACTCCCCCTTAGAAAGCAAAGGAGGACTTTTACAAGTGTTGACATATTTAATCTCATCAAGTTCTGATACTAAAAAAAACTGTTTAAAAAAAAACCCAACACAACAATCAAGATTTAGGAAGTATTAGGAAAGAGACTGAGTATGAAATGGAGAACATCAGTATGTTACCGTATATGTTGGTGGAGTGCCAATAGATTCAAAATTGAATTAATTTCTGATCTTATCCTAAAATGGGATACAGTAAAAGAAGACAAGGTGCATTGAAATGAGAGAATGTTGATTTTTTTTTTTTTTTTTTTAAAATATTAAGGACATACAAATTGATTAGAATTATACAAGACAGAAAAGATCAAATAAGGTGGAAATTACAGAGATCTAAAGCAGCATTATTTGCCTGGGAAAGGCATGTTTATATACAATGAATATTCACTGCTGCTCTGAATACATGAAGCAATGGAAATCAAATTAAGTTTTCATATAATAGGTTCAAACCAAACAAAGAGTTTGTTTTTTTTTTCCTACACAAAATAGTATTAATCTGTGTAACTTGTTGCCACAGTATGTTGCCTATGCTAAAAATTTACATAAGTTTAAAAACTCATTAAACAAACTCAGAGAAAGGTAATCTATCAAAGGCTAATAAACATAAGATACAACCTGCTACTCAGGAAAACCTTGAACTTTGGATCAGAGGAAGCTGGTAGATTATACTAAGAAAACACCTCTTTAATAAAATTTGTTTTGTCTGTACTGTTCTGTAGATGACTAATCTTCTTACACTGAAGACAAGAAACAGGACTACATTTATCTTTTGTTCTACCAAACTAAGTTACTCTTTTTCTGGAGAACGAAAAATCTGAACAAACAGTGAAAATTTAGCAAAACTAAGTATTTTGATTGTCAGAAAAGTGTTTGCCAGGTTGCTGTGTCTTAAGGTAAAAAAGAAATAATGAAAAGGCAAACTATCCATTTAAAAGAAAATCCTATTTTCCTCCCACACCTATTCATATCTACATGCAATCTTTATAGGTAAGAACATACTGCTGGTAAGGATATTTAAACATATAATTACATTAAATATATAGCTAGTAAAGAAGTAAAACAGGCAAAATGTGATAATACAAAAGTAAGGCTTACTTTATATTGGACTGCACTTAAAATGAAATATTTTTTTTGGACCAGGTCCATTTATAAGATTAAAGAATTCCTTCTTATGGTTTTTGTGATTTTTTTATTTTTTTTATTTTTTTTTTACCTTGGGATTATTTTGTTATCCTGCTTGCCTCAGTCAGTTTGCCTAACTTTCACCATCTAGTCATCTAAAAGCAATTTAGAAGATGTATATTTTAACAAAACAAAGTAAGTGAATTTTTATTATGCTCTGCTCTGCAATGAAACGACCTCTTCTGTTCTTGCTTTGCAGCTAATTATAAAATCTCCTTCAAATTCTTAGTAAGCATCAATCCGCCTTCTCTGGTGATTGATACAGAACTACACTGATTTCTAAAAATAGGTCACACCTAAACCTAACAGCACATACCAAAAGGAATTTAATAAGAAAACAAAATTAAAAAGAACAAATCTTCAAAATGTGAGGAGGAAAACTGGCTTTCTTGCCCCCAAATATGGTGTGCTACGTGTGCAAATTGGGTTTTACATCATTACATCTGGAAAGTCTTAACAACTATTTATCAGATTTATACTACTATTACCACTTTTAATTCAGGCAATCCTGATGTTGCATAGGAAGAATTTTTGTTAAGCTAACTGAAGCTAAACTAACTGTAGCTGGAAAAAGCAGACAAGCTTTTACACAAAACCCATTCTTTTGGCATTAAAAATAAAGCGTTTTCTGTCTCAGAAAGCTAGGCTATATTTTTTTTTCAGTCATCACTCATTTCAACGAAAAATATTTCCTCTTCCTACAAAATCTGATTTTCTCCTAACTTTAAGCAATCATGTCTGTGACGATGCTACTGAAATAAAGTGAACCTGAAGGACCAGCAGACTAAAAGATGACTAAGAAGATGTTGGAGCCATGACTATTTGTTTAGGAATAGATAGCTTTGTGTTACCAGTAGGGAGAGGCAGTGATGTTCTAGCACAGTCAGAACTGGATCTGCTTGCTCTGAACAGCTGGGAGAGCAAAGGTGAAGCAAGTGCTATTTAGTGTAATTCCGTGGTTCATCAGACTGGTCTTCCTCTGGTTACGTCTGAGTCTGATTGTGCTCAGCATTGAGATAAGGAAAGATTTTGAATCTTTCTAAAATCCTTTAAGAAACCAGACACCTGAACTGCAAACAGATGACATAAGCAGCAGTGGTCAATAATTTAGAAGCTTATCTCTCTTTTGTACAAGTCAGTGGGTGTTTAAACATTGATTCTCTTGAAATCAGGATCAGGCTCCCAGGTTCTAAATTAATCTTTAACTAATGTACAGAAAGAAATGCTTCATTAAATTGTTGCTGCTGTATTATTTGTCACAACTGCAACACCATTTTTTGCTGTGGCAGAGGCCTCATTTCATCAGCCCCTCATCCTCCAAGCTCCTTGAAATCAATAGCACTATCTTCAGTGCTAACAAATAACAAAAAGACTCTCAGCCTAAACCCCAAATAAGACTGAAAGATATGGAAGCTCATGTGATCATTATTTTCGTTCAAAGAACAAAATAATGGTTGAGAAATGCTCTTTTAAAGTTAAAGTGTTATAGTTTGCTGTTTACCTAAGGTTTTATGTAAGAAAGTTCCTTTGCTTTATGGGCTCTCCGTGGCCTCCCAGGTGTGTAAGAAAGCCTGACCTGCAGCCCGAGGTCAAAGTCTGAATGTCCTCTTCCTGAAGTTTTCAACTTTGCATAAAGTTGCTGAACTAGAGTGTATTAATGTGATGTTCAGTTTGCCCTCATTTTCCTTCCACTAAGGCAAACGTGGACATTAAGTAAATTTGCCAATCTGCTATGCTTGGCGTGACTGGACTAGCTCAGGCAGTTTGAAGTTTTGTGAAGTGCCTTCCTTGCAGGAGCAATTCGAACCTAACAGTCTTTTATTTGTTCTTGTCACCCTCAGGATTCTTTTAACTATAATACAACCACAAGACATGCAACAGGGTATGTTTACTACACGAATCTCATTTAGCATTGCTATGTCAGGTTAAGTTATATTTATAAGAAGAAACCATCAAATTACCCATTTATGGTTCCACTATAGTAAAGTACCACACCAAGACAGAAAACTCTTCAAAAATAATACTATATTTTTTGATCAATTCTAGAATGTGTCTGCTATATATGAATGGACAGAGCAATAATAGCCAATATATGTCCAAAACATATAGATGAGTTAGTATGTAGGTGCTACACATTTAACTTAAAAATAAAGCTGCTTATGGACATTCTGTTGCATGTTCTTTTAGCTGTAAACGGACAGTGTGTACTTTGCACGTGAAAGCTGAGTTGTACATCAGCAGGTAGGCCATAAGGCTACATTGACCCTTTGAGGGCAGTAAAAACAATGTTAATGATTTCAGTAAGCTTTTCAGTTAGATTCTGGGTATATGTACCTATGTCATCAGAGATGTGTATTTCAGCTGCATTAGTGGACAAAAGTATTTACAGTAAAAGGAATGAGCCTTAAGGCATGAGTATTTTTCCTTTACCTACTAACCAAAACTTGCTTGGCTTTGTTCAGGAAGATTTGACACAATTTCGCTCTCATTGCAGCAAAATAAAAAGAAAAATTATTTTCAACTTTTTTTTGCCTCCTTGCATAATTTTACTGAGAGTTTGGTGGTTCATGAATGGCTTCAATTATGTAAAAATATGTTTAATTTGTATAAATCAATAATTTGAGATAATATTTAGAGTTCAAATGATCAAACTGAATGCAGAAAAATGCCTTTTCTCTAATGTTGATATTGTTTTAGGTTGAATACACTTCATTGCTGACATTTGATTTTGTTACTGGTTGAAGTTCAAATTACAACTGTGAAGGTATATTTGTTTCAGGTTTAAATCTCTTTTTGTTTTAATGTTAACTGTCAAGTAAAAAAAAAAAAAGTCAGATCAAACAAGTGACAGTTTTAAATAGAAAAATATTTTATAAGGCAGTTAAATTTTATTTGTCTTAGCTTCAAAGAAGAATGGGTTATTTCAAATTTGCAAAGTCACTATCAACCAATTTTGTAACTGATTTGCTTCACTTCTAAAGGCAAGCTGAAGCAAGAAATTTCCTGCTGATGTTCATAGTAAACATATGCCCATGTTTCACAAACTATCAGAGATATTAGGTTCTAAAAGCTAATCTGAAATACCTAATGAAGAAAGAGCTTTTATTCTAGTTGTCTTTCATGTGATAACCCTTCTAAATGCTCTGACAACAGGTAGGCTTAAATGTAAATTTTGTGTCTATTCATAATGAATCTTTTGAAAGAGTTAAGAAATAGTCGAGGACAAAGAAATCTTGAGAGAATCATATTCTGTTGAAATGTATGATTCTGTCAAATCTGCATTTCTTATATTGAGTACAATTAGCAAAGTTCCATTTTGTGGAGGGAAAGAACCACTACAGTGTTAAAAAATCTCTTTTACCATTTTCATAACAATGAAGTTTTGTTTTATGATTTTACCAATTGCACTTTACTTTCTATTTGTGTTGTGCTTTATCCCATGCTGTAAATTACAACACTTTAAAAGTTTAATCAGCCACAGTAATTTTCCCACCCTTGTGTCACCCCTGATTAAATATTACCTTCCTGGATGGTTTGGAGTCTGCATGGTTTGTTTTATGTTGGAAACTCCACAAAACAGAGCTTCTAGCTCCTGCACAGCTCTAATAGCTGCCTCCAGTGTAAACAAATTTCCTAAAAGCTCTTTACTGTCCTACGCAGATTTCATGGAAAAGAGAGATAATTCTGTAAGAGCCCACTTGTAAAGTGTCCAATGCTTGGTGCACCTGAAGTAGAGGTGAGCAGACCAACTGAGGAAGTTGTAGACATACATCTCAGGCAATTCAGGACAGACTTGGCTGTCCAAAATAAAAACTGATGACCTGGGCCTGTGGGTAGTTTTTAAAGTAAAACATGAAGTCTGCCCACTTCAGTGTAAGGAAGGGACCAAGGGTTCTCTCTCCAGGAGGATGCTCAGGGCTAGTGATTAGGAACAGCAAATGCTCATGTGCCACTGGGACCACACCTGAGGAGGGGTGAGTGACACTTCTGATGTGCTCCTGACCACAGAGTGTCCCTGTTGGCTAATTCTCATCTAGTGATTCCTGATCTTGGAGACGCTGAGTGGTTCCAGCCCCCCCAGCTGCCTTTTGGCATGCTGCTGTGAGGGGTCTGGCTTGAATGTGCTCTGCAGAGAGCCTGTGCATTCAGTGTGGAGGTTTCTCTGAACAATTTTTTTTAGTCACCTAAGTCCTTTGTAGTCTCTGGCCTTTTATAAAAAAATAAAGGTGCAAATGAATCTGAGGATATTTAGGGCAGGGCTATCAGAAATGAAATTGTTTAACAAAGATTATCCTTGTTCAGATATCACAGTGCACTATTTTGCAGTGAAACTATTTGCTGAATTTTTATTACCTGGCAAATCTGAAGAAGAAAATTTTGCTAGCTTGAATTTCAAAGTTGTGTGTATTTGTAGTTCCCGTTAGCCTCAGTGCTTATATACTGTTGCTTATGTTAAGTGTTCTTCATTACTTTTACACTATATTGTTCACATAGTCACTTTGGTTTTTTGTTTTCCAGAGAGGTATATACTTTCTTTCTTTAAGGAAAGAATATATATAGCATGGATGCACACAGCGCATTGACTGCTGCTGTTTATTTCTGACAACGTATTCTGGCTTTTCCGACATTTCTGATGTGACTGTCTGCCAGCATCAGAAAGAGTATTTCAGGACTAGTGCTTGAAATGTATTTACTTTTTCCGGGCCAGTTGAATAATGAAAACATGTTTAATTATTTCCAGCCTCTCAAATGTTGTAGTGTAATTAACGATGATGATGTGTATTTCTGAGCTAATTAGAGAAAACTATAGCACCAAGCTAATTGGACACAATAGTACCTCTGAAGAGCAATAAAACAATTTATAACTTCCTGCAATTGTCATAAAAGTAGTATGAATACAGTATGTAAGACAAAGTCAGGGAAGTGGTGAAGATGATCTTCACAGCAAGATGAATTCCTGTCAGTTCGTTTCAGAATCAAGTGTGATTTTCCCTTATTTTATTCAAGCCTCCTTCCTTTTAAGTGTAGCTGCCCACCAGCATGCTGGACCTCATCTCTCACAACTCCCCATGACGCCTTCTGCTCAGACAGGAAAATCTTTCCCTATAGCTCCTTGGATTCTCATGAATCTACTGTCACAAACTCTCAAGATTTTATGACACAGCTCACTGACATTTGCTATTTGTCCTAAAAACTTAGCTTCTGAAACATATTTTTTATGAATTTCATCTTTCTTGTGAGGGGAAAAGCATCTATAGAATAAGACTAAGAATGGATTCTGTCGTGTGCTAAAAAGTAAAAAAAGAAACTAGAAAAAATAAAAAGTACATCAATGATATCATAGTGATCATCTGAAGGATATAAAGCTAGTTTCATCACACTGGTGAAGTCAGCCTCCAGCTACTGAGTTTTGACTGCCTGAGATTAGAAAAATCTACTGTCCTAAATCCCATTGCATCAGTGTCTGAGAAAGTCTGGCTAGCCTGCCCTGGACTCTTTCAATCCTTTAGAGAAAAGGAGAAGGGGAAGGGGAAGGGGAAGGGAAGGGAAGGGAAGGGGAAGGGAAGGCAAGGCAAGGCAAGGCAAGGCAAGGCAAGGCAAGGCAAGAAAAAGAAAGAAAAGAAAAGAAAAGAAAAGAAAAGAAAAGAAAAGAAAAGAAAAGAAAAGAAAAGAAAAGAAAAGAAAAGAAAAGAAAACTCAATCTACCAAACCCAAGTATTTCTATCTTGTTAATTTTCTTTATTGATCTTTTCCCATTTTTGTTATTTCAGGTTTTAAATGGCCATGGTCTAATTTTAAACAGAATGGTAATTTTGCCTGAATCCACCTACTGAAGCATTATATTTGCATTTTTTTTTCAAAGTACAGCCTAAATCCCTCTCTCCAGTTCTGTGAAGTATTTCAGGGGTTGACTTCTGAGATGCAGCACATGGTAGAGTCAGGAAAAAGTCAGCTGGATTTAATGCCAGAGCAAAGTTGTTTTTAACTCTGGAACCAAGAAAGTGGCAGAAATTTTGTTGTTATTCACAGAATGGCTACATGACAGGCAAGTAAGTTGGTTCTTTGTGTATGTCAAAATCCTCAAAGTAGTTAAAGATGGCAAATTTAATTTTGCCTTTCTCTGCTTCAGTACCAAACAAGAGACTAGTCGTGACCCCTGTGGGAGGTGCCAGGTGCCTTTGTCATCGCTCCTCTTCCAAGCCCAGAAGGCTCAGGACAGTAGCATCTCTCTTACAGCTCTGTGGCCAGGGGTTTGGTGTCATGCAATTGCCTTTCATGAAGAGAATATGACACTACATTAAGATCCCTCTTTTTAAAAGCATAATCACTATTTGTTTCTTTGATTACAATCATGGGTTATGGTCAGTACTTCCTCATCTTATCTGGGATATAAAAGGAGTGTTAGTAGTGGGAAGAAGCATATCAAAACCAAAACACAGCTGAAAAGTTCTTTTAAATCTTAGCATCTATGATAAAGAATATTAATGATCTTTACAGTACAATCATGGGGAACTGTCTCCATGTTCTATGCTTTCTTCCAGGCAGTCCCACCTGTGATAATGATGGTGCCTGGAAAAATTAGCAGTGGCCTGATCGGGGGTGGGATCTGTTTATGTCTAAAAAAGTGCAGCTCTACACGCCATAACTACAGTTAAACTGTAACCTGAGAATGTTCATATGCACTCAGACATGAAATGAGACTGTAAGCTCCTGAACCCTTGGCAACAATACCATTCCCATTGATGTTATCACCAGTTAAACTCTACCCGCTGGGAATTAATTGTCCAAAAAATCCAAGTATAGAAAAAAAGCCACTGTGAGTGCAATTGTTCACTGTAAATGGAGAGAGATTAAAAGCATTACAAAAGAGATATTTTCCCCACACATCCCGTTGAATCTGCACTTGTATAGATTAAATATGAAATGTTATGACATTTTTTGACTTTTATTTAAAATGGCTCACAGCTAACAAAAGGAGACACTTAATTCTGTTAGCTTTGATACACAGCTGTTCAAATAAATTAGGCATTAGGGGGATGACCTCCAGGACTATTTGCACTTGAGCTTTTCTTTCTTAAAGGACTAAGTCTGTGTTTTCCTTTTAATTTCTTTAAGAAGAGCTGTAGACCTTGTGTCCTTAGTACAGAGAAGATGGACAGCACAAAATCTTAAGAGGAAACAGACACAGAATTGACTCTTTAGGGGGTTTGCTGTTGTTGATTGTTTTTGTTTTTCTCCCAAACCTTTCCTCATCAACTGCAGTAAGAGGCAGCAACAATATCTTATAGCAACTAGGCCCTGAGGGTACTAATTGGCTTTAATGGCCCCGACATGCCTCACCTGGGGCATCCACCCCTGCAACCGTCCGTTTAAGCTTAGGTATAGGAAGTTTATGTAGTCTTTTCTTAAGGTGATGTGTCCCAACTGTCAGTCCTGCACAGATCCCTTGTATGGGTATGTTGAGTTGTATATTGAGCTCTCTCTCTGCCCCCAGTGTTTTTGTCACCAGCTGGGCTTTCTGCTTGTCATGCTGGTGGCTCTGTTGCTAGCACTGGGGCTGCCTGCTGTGTTCAGCTCCTGTTCTCCTTGGCTACCTGCTGCTGAAGGGACAGCTGGCCCTTGCTGTTTCCTGATGTGCAGCACACATATGCCATTTGATCTCCATGCAGTGCTCTGGAAGACAGTGACAATCTTGGTACCTTTGCTGTTATGTTCTTGGAGAAATGTCCCTTCAGGCCTTTGTTTAGTGCATCCTTTCTGTCTTGAGCATGAAAGGAGGAATGATTTTTCTTAAGTAAAAAATGATTATGTGATAATTTAAAATGCAGCAGCCTAATTTTCAAAGACAGTGAGCAAGAACAGTTTCTGCTGGTGCCAGAGGCAAATACGGTGTTTGGCACTTCTGCAATTCCGTCCCCCACATGTTAAGGTCCTGGTCCAAGTCTTGGAGAAGTTTTAATAATTCCAGTTTTTCTGGTTGTTCTGCAGAATATTTTGTGCCTTTTGGAGGTAAACTAAAGCACTGAGTAATTGGGCTGTGCTCTTAACCTGTTCCTAGAATGGGAGCAAGAAAGAAGATGATTAAGAGGCATGTATATTGGATATATGTGAGCTAGGGGAGGAACATTTTTGCTGGAAGTGCAGTATGGACTGCCTTTGGTTTTATTTGTGTCTTCACAACACTGAAATGCGGGCAGAGTGAATATGTACATCGCAGAACATGCTACCCTTGCCTGTGTAAATTCTATTGTGTCTGAATGTATACTAAGATTGAAAGAGAGTTTGAAGCAGTCACCAGTATATTGCATCCTAATGCATATAGAGTTAGGGGATGGATTTAAATCCTTTGTATTTTTCTGTGGTAACATGGAAAAGCAATTAATCTAACCGCTTGACACACTTGGTTGAAGTGAAATATGTTGTGCTAGTCCAACAAAGCTGAGGCAAACATTTCAGGTTTACTTATTAGCTCAGTTTTTAAAATACTAAAATAACAGTAGTTTTCACTTTGCAAAACCTGTTGTGCATATGGAAGGAGGAATAGCTCAGTGAAATATTTGTTCATACTGGAACTGGACCTGAGGAAATGGTCTTTTTCTCAGGGTTGCCAGATGACACTTCATCCCTGCTAACAATGCTTACAAGGAACCATTTTTTGTCCATTGTCCTCATCCACCACCCAGGTTTTGACTAAGACTGTGAAACAAATAAAGGCAGGGTGGTACAACTCAAACCAGAAATTCTTTTTGTACAAAGCCTCAGTTACTTTTAATTTCTTAAGTACTGTAGGAGATTCACGTGTGGAGGACCCTTAGTATGAACACATACATGCGACATATGAAATGCTTTTTAGTGAAGGATAACAAATGCAAAGTTCTCTTATGGCTTACATTTTTTGTTGTAAAATATACTTGTATACGATGTTAGAATGGATTGCAGTGACTCTGCAACCACACTGGGCCACAGAGGGTACCAGTATATAAAATAATTATTAAAAAAATAATAGCTTATACCATCACAATCCTGCCTAGGCTTAGATACCTTTCTTCGCCTGTTGGTTATGGATAAGGAAAATGGGACTCTGAGCTACCTTGTTGCTAGCTTCCTTCATGTCTCCATTAGGTTTGCAGATGTATAAAACAAACAGGAGCAACCCACAGCTCCCTGATTTTTAGCAAGTTATGGCTGGTGCACACACATGGCTGAAGACAAGACTAATAATTGTCAAATTTAATTCTTATTCACCCTTCACCTCTCCATTTACATTGTGCATCACTCTATCCTTTATTTGCCTGTGCTCAGTTCTTATTCTTCCCTCTTTTTAAAATGTTCTTTTGTTTCAGAAATAAAGATTAACTAAACTGATATTAATGAAATGATAGTGTGTGAAGTAGGATAAATTTCTAATAAAACCTGTTTGGTAAATAAATAACCAGAAGAAAAAGCTGTGTGAACAGTTCTGTAAAGAGGACATGTAAGAGTTGAACAGCTTCCAGAAAATTTACACTTCTGGTATGTTCTTGTCTGAGTTTTAGGAAGTATTTAGGTGAAAAAAGACTTGATTTGGTAAGTTAAGGATGTGCATATAATGGAATTGTCTGGAGATATCTGTCACGTACTGTTGTTACTGAAGTCATGTTCATTAACAGAAGCTTTTCAGGTATTAGTATGTATTGATTAATGACAGGATTAGAAGGATCACCAGGTACTGTGACCTGCATTCTGACAGACACTTTTCTGCCCTGTGCAAAGGTACAAAGTAAACTAAACTGTTGAAAGTGAAGATTCTTAAAGTGTAATGAAAATCATTATATTCGTGCTGCTTCTTTGCATAGCAGTTGCCTTGAGTTTTAAAACCTTGGATATAGAGATTCGCTGTGCAGTGTTCTGGAGAAGTAAACACCAGGACCAGGGTTCTCAACAGTCAAAACTAACTTGGGATGGGAACATGGGAGAAGAAGATAAATTAGGTTGCCTTAGCTAGTCGGTAAGAAAAACAGAAATAAGGATTTTGTTTGATTCTGCCCATCTCCCTTTCTCCTTTTCACTTTTAGTCTGAAGGCTCAGGCTTTTCCATGTTTATTCAAACTTTTCCTTTGAAATGGTGCTAGGGGTGTGGGACGGTCACGACCTTCCTTATATTTATTGACCATTATGTTGAGCTAGTCTGGCTGAAGCTCTGAAATGGTAAGCTCTGATTCAAGTTCTTGCCAGTCTATGGGCATTCAGATCAGCATTGTCCAACCTTCTAAGAGGACAAGCTGTTTAGGAGAATGGTAGATTGTCTCTTTCTTGTTGCTTTCAAATCAAGTGAAATACTTCAGTTGACATAGAGCATTTGACTCTGTCAATGATAGCTAACTAAAATTCCTTATAGCATTCAGACAATTTAATACTTACCTCTGGCCTTGAAATCTATTGTCAAGAGACTGTTACTTGTCAGTCAACTGCTAATCCTTACTTGAGTGTTCAATAGACTATAATTTCACCTTCTTTTTTTTTTATTTTTTTTTTTCTCTCTCACTGTGTATGTTGTATTGCTACATGCTTTTAATTATTTTTCTAGTTGTGGAATTTACAATTTCACAGAACTGATAGAACTGTTCTTGAGGTTTACTATTGGACTTAGAGGCCTTTTCACATATTGATAACTTGTCTGGCATAATTGTGATGGAATAAGATTGGTTTTTTGAGCTTTTCTGTTCAGTCTTGTTTATGGATCAGATTTTTTTTCTTGCATTATAATAATATCTACAAGCCAGTAAATAGCAAGCATACTTTCTTGAGCTTACTGACTATTAATTATTGCCCTAACAGACAAGTTATTTGGTTTCTATTTATACATTATTAGCATGCCTTTTTTCCCTCACTTCATTACAGAGCACATTTATACAAATGTTGGATGGCCACCTAGTTTATATATATATATATATATATGAATAACAGAAAGATATGTATAGGACTTCACAGATGGCAATGGTCAGATCACATGAAATCATTTGCAAGAACTGTATTAGAAAGTTAAGTGAGATGCTTTTTGTAGTGATGGTATTAGTATGCTGAGTATATATAAGCTTCAGCTTCACTGGTAGTAAAGAGTGTTTGACTGTTCTTGGGAAGGACTGCAAGAACTGTAGAGACATCTGTAAATATCAGCAGTATATCAGATGCAGGCTTGAGGTCTGGTGGTAGGCTGGAGATAAGGCTGCAGCAGGCCATGCACTGGGGATTCTGTGGATGTTATGCACTACAGTACCCCTCACATATTGTTTGTTCAGACTTCCATTTTTCTACTAAGTACAGTTATGAAGACCCCAGACAAAAAAACAGGCTAGAAGAAGGTGACACTTAAAGTCTCGATGGCTTATTTTCTCTCACCCATTATGTTCTACAGCCAGAATGTAGTATGATATTTCTCTAGCAACAAAGGATGTTAAAAAAAAAAAAAAAAAAGAAAAAAGAAAAAAGAAAAAAAAAAACAAACAACCCACTGTGTAGAATTCCTGTGATCCTCTCTATGTATTTATATCTCAAACATTTCACTTTCATATAAAATCTCAAGCTAGCTGTCCACCCACTCTGCTGGGGAGTGATGTGTGTCAAGCAAAGCATCTCCAAGCCCTAGAAGAAAATGCTATCTTTGTAAGCTTCTCTGCAAGACATCCTCCTGATAGGATAGTCCCCTTTCACCCCCTCACTTAGTCTGCAGCAGTTTTCCCACCCAGTCTGCTCCTTTTCATGTTTTATTTTCTCAAGGCTTTCCCATTTTCATCCTTAACCTATGCACACTTTTTCCAGATGTGTGGCAAACATTGCCTTTTCAGAACACAGTTCTAAAAACAAAAACATTCCAGGGGCTAATTTATCTCAGAACATTGATGTCTTTGTGTGAGCAGATACCAGATGAGTTCAGAAGCTTGGGGGAGGCCTCTCCTTCCAGCCTTCCGGGTAATATGAGTCAAAACTCTGTGTACTCAGCATGAAGAGGAAACCTGTTTCCTCTGGCACCGGATGGGGCAGAAAAATATCTGCAGCTGAGCTCATATTTGTCCTTACGATGTTTTAGTTGTTGATGTTGGGATTTTGTAATTTTTTGATTTGGTAGATCCATTCTGTAATGATTATAAGGTGTGCAATGCTTTAAATTCCTCTTAACAAAATGTTTGAAGCTGATTTCAGTGACAGATTACAAATTGGAAGTCAGAGCTGGGTCTTGTGATTCAGCCTCTCTCCTCTGATGGGGTGACCTGACCCCTATAATAAAGTGAAGTAATACCTACTGAGGCTGAAGATCAGGTTTATGGAGGTACAAGACTTTTCAATAAGCTGTTATTTTATCTACCAGTGAAGGAGACTGGGAAAATTAAGCCACCGAGATGAAGGTATGAACTAGGTAAAGGCAGTAGCATGAAGTTTGTCTCTGAGAACATGATTACCTAAACACCAATAAGATGAGACCAGAAGTTCAGGGATCCCTCAAGATAAAGCTCCTGATAAAAATCTTGTGTGTTGGCAATTTCTTCTGAAACTCCAAGCATTCTGTAGAAAGTGTGGTCTTCAAACTAACTTAATTAATTTTAAATTATTTACTGTTTCACTGTGTGTGGAGATGCTTCTTAAATATATTTTAGGTAGGTTTTGCCTTGAGGCTGTTGACTTTTCTTGAAAGCTTACCCAAGCCCTTGTTTTGTTCAAACAACACGTATGTTTTCAGATTATTTCTTAGAGCTTTATGGAAAGAGCCTGAAATGGCTCTTGGCTGTGTTAACTAGTAATTATTCATTCCAGGAAATATCTAATGGTTCAAACCAAGCCCAGTGCAGCTGCAGGAGAAGAGATGTTCATAATCTTAACCATCTTGGAAAGATACATGCTGTAGTAATGGATCATGACAGCTAAAAACAAGATCCTTTCCGGTCTTTGTCATTACTCATAAGATAGAGACTTAGCACTACTTGAATAATGTCAAGAATTATTTGTGAGTACTTTAGTTCACAACTGACACAAACCCTTATTGAATACACTCTTTCTACATGTGTTCCATCCTAGTAGAGCCAATATTTGAAAGCAAATGTACAGAACATTTCATGTCAAGCAGACTTTTCTAAATGCAAATGAACAGTGTCAGTTTCTAAGAAATGTTTTAGTAATAACAGGACAAACATATTAGGTAGCACAAGTATCTGCATAGTTTTTGATCCCAAACTTTATATTCTGACAAAATGGACATGACTTTCCTTGCTCCTTCATTCATTCATCACAGCTTTGAAATTGTCAGTAAAGTGGAGCCTTGTGTAGGTAGATGGAAAGGGTGAAATCTAGGCAAAATACAGTATTTTCCCACTGAGGGTTTTCCTGCAAGTTGCCAACCATTCACAAGACAATAACTATCTTTAGTCTCAATCAGCTTGGATCAGGAAAGAAGCAATAATTGTGTTCATATCTTCCTATGTCACCCACAAACTAGTATAGTACTTGTTCATTTTGATTTAATTTTCTGTTACTTAATTTTTTTTGCATATGTGCATATGAAATAGGATGAAGATTTTTCTTTGATTATACACATGCATTTATTTTATTACATCTCCTTTGGACCCTCAGAGTTTGAACTTGAGTCCTATCTTTTATCTTCAGAGGTTTTGGGGTGACTCCAAGTACTGTTCATGTATTAAATGCAGGAAATACTTCAACAGTTTGACAGAAAGTGTAAGTGACATTTAATTAGACAGATAGCTTAGGTTAAACTATTAAGTTTCTCTTGTCAATTGTAAACATTGTTTCATTCCCTCCCTAAAGATGAAGGACAGATTTATATACTGTATACCGTCAGATCAATATGCATTAAAGGCAGTCAGTTAAAGAAAATGTAAGAAGATTTTGTATAATTGGCTCACTAAAAACTACAAATGAAATTATGGCGGGCTGTGGTTTCAGTGGTGTAAATTATTCACTGTCTTATTGATTATTAAGTATAAATAGAAGGATAATCTAAGGTCATTATGGGATCACATTCAGGACTTAAACTTCCTTTTCCAGGAGACTGATTTTTCTGGCATTTATTTAAGAAATGTTTGGTAGTGCTTGTTCTTTAAAAAAACCCACCACTGGAGTTGCTTCAGAAAGATGCTTCACTTAAGGATGCTTTCAATCCTAGTCATGTTTGTTATGTCCTGTCTGTAATCAAAACTATTTCTTTTTTCTTCAATTAATTCAAAGGACTAAAGTGTAATTTCTTGGTTTAATATTCCTAAAACTGGTTTCTTGAATGAGGTTTGCATTTTTATCTGTGCTTTCAAAACCCTAAATAAATCCATAGTGAATTCCTGTGATCCCTCAAGGCCAACAGGAAACCAAGCATTCACCCTTATTTTAGCTATTTTTAGAGACATGTGGTTAATCAGGGATCAGAAGGATCTGGTTTTGGAGGAATTATTAGGAATGTGCTAGAATGCCATACAGATTAACCTGTGGGTTGATAAAAATATAGGTACTACATTTCCCCTAGATTTCCTATTCAGATGAGTTTGCACTTGAGAAGTGGATGGGATGATGATTCACCAGAACTCCTTGTCAGAGTCTTATTGTTCACAGTCTTTTTAGTTTAATAGTTTGTAGCCATTAAGGATCATCCTTTCTGGTTTCATTCCTCTGAGCTGAAAAGGAGGAGAAGGGATGTGATCAAGATTCAGAGTGAACAGGTGGGACCACTTCAGCTTTGTTTCTAACAGATTTTGCTGAAAGTTTCTGACCTTACACATCACCTTTCTGTATGGTAACTGCAAAACTGACGCTGACCTTTCAGCACTGAAACCATAATGCCAACAAATGTTATTGTGGACTCTGTGATTCTGGACTATCAGACTATTACTACAGCTTTTCATTGATGTGTTCTGTGTCTTTGCTTGCTGTAATTTCATTCATTAGAAGCAAGGATGAACTTGTTTGGTAATAGAATAAGATATATCCATCAGGCAGCAATATGTCTTCTGGAAAAGAAGTCAACAAAACTGCCTTCTAACTGGTTTTCAGCCTGCCTGGTAGGTTTATTGCAGATGATCCTTGACTTTAGAGACACCAGATCTTGCATCTTCAACTAGTCTGGTATATGAATGCCTGGAAGCTGATGCTACCATGCTGATTCAGCCAGCTGGCAATGCAGGAGTGTTTGCATGGCTCTACAAACCTGGAATCCAGCTCCTGAAGCTGCTGAGATTAGATCAGCTTGAAGGACAGGATTGGGAAAGTGGAGTCTACGCAAGCACCCTGTCAAAGCTGACTGGATCATTTTTACTTTTCTGATGTTGCAAACCTAGAAATGCTAGGGAACATTACATTGCTATAAAATTACATTTTATACCACAGCTACCATTAAGCACAGTGCCCTCTAAAGCTTGAAATATTTTATCTAATATGCCAATTTAATTTTAAATTGACTGTTTGGATAAGAAATTAAAGATTATGTGGTGGGTTTTAGCTGTACTAATGAATATATTTTCACACTAAAGATGACTGCTTTAACCTTGCCTGCTCCATTAACCTGTGACAGCACATAACACTAATCGCAAAATTGTTCAGTTCTTGATTTTACAATTGAAAAATAAAAATGTTTGTCTTGCAGGAGAATATCGTTGGTGAGTTAATAAATATTTCAGATGCTGAGCCGAAACTCCATCTGGAAGTATCTGAGAACTAATGTCTGTGATTTTTTTAAAAGATTTTTTGGCATTTTTTTGGCAGGAACAGAAGTGATAATAGAATTGAGAGCACCATAGCCAGATTGCTCCTGGGGGAGGGGAAGAGTAGTTTGGTTTCTATGTTGTTGCTGCTGTTGTGAATCTGCTGACATCCCTGAAATCTCATGGGGTTGTTTTGAGTTTGAGGGCTACAGTTAAGATTAAAATCTAGTTCATCATCACAACATAGTCCTAAAGGCAGTCTCTGGGCCAGGACAGGCCCAAGAGATGTATCATCTAAATTGTGCTTTTATATCAGGGGAGGTAGAGAGTAATTGACTGGGCAGTAAACAATTCTGTAACAACTAACACTGTTTATTATTCCTGAAAGTGGCTTGGCATAAAGACAGGTGGATATCTGGACCGGTGATACTTACACTACCTAAGGAGGGGAAACTTTGGGTGTCTAATATGATATCCATCTCCCATGGTGACCAAGACTGCGTCCTGATTCAGAAACTGGGACCCACATTAACATTGCCTTTGTTCAGTCCTGTTGGAAAAAACATATCTCTCATTGGTTCTTAATACTTTCTTATTCTTTCCTTTGTCAATAAGTCAAGTAATTCTTGACAGTCTTGGGAGAAGTGATAGTTTTAAATTCAAGACTTGTCAGAAAAAACAACAATTTCCCGTTTTCTGTTAGAAAATAGTTTTTCATTGGGTAGATCTTTCTCTGAGAATGTCTGAAATTTTTTTTTTTTTTTTTTTTTTTTTAGCCGTTTATACAGTCAAGAGTCTAGGTGGAAACAATCAGCTGATAAATCTAGGATGTGAAAACCTTTGGGCATGTGGAAGATCTGCAGGAAAAGGAGATAATATGGATCACAAACCTAGTCAAAAACTGTTGTTTTTGCAACTGCTGTTGCTAAAAAGTGTACATCAAATCAGGCATATGAGCTAAGCTGTAGTTTGGAAGGCACAAAGGTAAACTGCAAGGATTAGGTTTCCAGACATGAATACTTTTGAGTTCATTGCTTGAGTGATTGCTAGCCCAATTGAACACACTTAAGGAAACAGTTTAGGAGACAACCTACAAAATGTAATTAAACAACACTGTTTTACATCACAGAAGATGAAGAGAAATATGCCAACAGCTTTATAAAGACATAAAAAACTGCTGAGAAATAGGGTGTAGTCTGGTATTTGCTTACATGATGGGTGGAGCAAGAAGTAATGGGTTTAAACTAGACAAAGAAATTCCTCATGAGGTCTCTTCTAGCTCCTTTTGTCTATGATGATATAGTACTATAAATATTCTAAACTACATTAAATGCAGCGGCAAATGAAGTCTTCTTTCAGATAAATGTGAGAAATCAAGGAAACTGATAAAAACCCACAAAACCAAATGCAAAACCAAAAAAGAAAACAACCCACCCCAAATTTAGCACCACACCACTAAAACAGCAACATGAAAATCTCCTGGGGAGTTCAAGCTATGTGGTCTGGGAGCTTTGAAAGGTGGTGTTTCGAGTAGGGAGGTGAATATATTTGTGGGAGAAATTTGGGTACTCAAATAGATTCAGAGAAGCAAAAGTTCAGGGGTATCCAGAGATGAACTCATAGGAAGAAGGTGAAGGCTTTTGAGTTTAGATCTAGCTCAGACTTGAAGTGTTGAAGCTAGCATTGACTGGCTTTGTGATGTTCCATAGGAAAAATTTCTTTCTTCATTTAAGAAGACAAATCAACTCTAAAAGCCTAGTTCTTTTGATACAATGCTCCTTACTTTATAAAATGTAAAAAATGTTCAATGCACTTTTTTTGTTTGTTTGTTTTTGTTTTTTGTAAATAATTACTGTGGTCAATAAGAAGTATAACGATTCTTAAATTATTCAGAAATTATTTTAGTCCTGACTTGGAACTGGAATAAATTTCCTAATGAAAAGCACTTCTGGGTGTATGTTTTATTTGTTGTGGTTTTTTATTGACATACCATAATTATCTAGGAATGACACAGAACTACTGAGTATACTCAGTATTTTGTTATATTAAGTGAAAGTGTAGGAATAATATCTGGATCAAAGCCTCTTTAGAGACCATTACTATACATAAATGTCATGGGCTTGCAGCAGTTGATATGAATTTGGGGTCATTAAGATACTTGGAGAAAAAGATGTTACTTTCAAATGAGGCAAAATATTATAAACTGCATATAATAACTAAAAATCTCACAAACATGCTTAACTTCCTCTGTTCAAGGATAGGTCTGATCCACATTGCAGTTAGAATTTCAAACATCCCCAGAGATCAAATCCTCAACTTTTATTTTTGCAAAGTCCCAGTGATCAGACTGATCCTAAATTAAAGGGTTTTTTTCTGTCTTCTTTCTACTTCAAGATTATATATAAAACATATCACAGATAATGCAGTTTACTGTATAAATTATATTAGATGTGTTATATCAAGTTACTTCTGTGTTTGAGAACATTCATATATGTGTTCACAAACATGAGTAATCAAATCTCATGCTTCAGGGCATTGCTTGATCACTTTTTATCACAAAAAAGCCATAGTAGCATAGCTTCCTGGAAAACCTTGTACAACTGACTTTTGGTTTCATCTCTCTAAGTGCTTCATTCAGTAGAATAATGGATTAGAAAGCCTGTGTTTATCAAAAATGAACTTTATTCAATAAAAAATATTACAAGCCTCAGCAGATAAATGCCTGGTCACTGGCAGTCAGATGCAGACCAACAGGTTATTTGAGAGGTTTCTTAAAGAGATAAGGGAATCTGTGAAATTAGAGCTAGGGAGAAGTCTCATGGTGTTATTTGCAGTTGAAGTTAGCATTAATATTCAGTTCAATTCACAAGGTAAATAAACATACTAACGAAAAAAGGAGAATTTCCAACAAAAAAAATCCACCATTCAGTGCTTGAGAAATATATAAATAATATTGACAGCAAAGTGTTTCCTACTTGGAATTCCTAATTTAGAGCAGAATGATGACCTGTGGGGTATAGACTGAGGAGCTGTGTATGGGAAAATCACAAATGGCTAAGTTATTACTCTACAGAATATGCCATTTTTCAGTATCCCCTCCCGTTTAGAATTATAACAGTCTCTTTATGATGACTATAAAATTATTCTGGTTCTGACACTAATTTAGGGTTTATGGAGGGTTTTGTGTGGTTTGTTGTTTTTTTTTTTGTTTGTTTGGGGTTTTTTTTTGTATAAAATTAACCCTAAACTAGCAAGTCTGCAAAAGGTCCTATAATACTACTTTATTATTAAGACTTTTTATAACTATTTCTTTCACATTGCATTGTTTTCCTAGCTCACGTGAGGAAAGATCATGACCTGTCTCTTTGCCAGAGCTGTCAGAAAAAATTCTGTAAGCAATTTCTTTTAGGGACATTAGAATTGTCTTAGTGGAACCATCAATCCTAGAGCTGTGTCTCTTGCTATGGATAATGGTGGAAATCAGATTATTTAATGCACTCCCACTTCTACTCTACCAATTCACTTAATTCCAATACTTCATGATGATATTTCCCTCTGACCTCTTTTCATGATCTGGAACATGCTTACTGACAGGCTACACTTGTAATATTTTACCCGTATGTATCTCTAAAAGTTGACTTTTATATTAGTAATTATATAATCCCTTTCAAGAGTTCAGCTCAGTAATGTTTTTGGGACAGTGAATTCCACAGTTTAATTATATATTATACTTATGATGATGTCTGCGGTTGAGGCTTATTTATAGTTTTACTGTTTTAAATTTTATGGTAGAGCACCAATGAGGAAAAAAATAAAGTAGAAGAGACTATAATCAATTGCAAACACAGCACCAGCCTTAACTCCTGTCTCAGTAATGTTTCAATATATTCTGCTTCTCAAAGATACCGAGACTGAGAAGAGATTTTTCTTAAATCTTGGATAATGACTGAAAGATCCTGTTAGAAGACAGTACTGAAGAAAGGTGTTGAATCTTAGAGCAAGACAGATCTTCATAAATACTGGATGGAAAAACATATATCTCATAGTCATGTGAGAAAGCTTATAATTTAGATTATTTTCTCTAGATGTTTAGCTGTATCTCATTTAAAAATGGTCTTCCACAGATTCTTATCCAGAGCAGCGTTGCTGGCCTCATATCACTCTGATGCTGCAGCTGAGATTATTTGGCAAAGGAATTCTTCTAGCTAGTTAATTTCTACCAATTGGCAAGACTTTGTCATCAGATGTCAGTCCTGATGTCCATTGACAAATATTACTGTAGAGCTGGTTTTTATGGTGACCAAGTGAGCTGAGACTTCTTCCTCAACTATGTGGTTGTATTTAATTGTGTAAGTTTAGACTTTACATTTTGATGAGTCCTGGAGGAATAGCTTGATTGTGCTCTTGTTTCAGTGCTCAGGCAATTTCCCTTCAGTCTTTGTGGACTTGCCAAGTGAGTCACTCTCACGTGGTGCAGATAAATGGGGTCTCTCTCTGCTCCCAGTGAGCACCATGTTGTTGCCCAGACACATGCAGGTGGGCAAGAGTCACTTGCCACTGTTGACAGAAGATGGGTGCAACTCACATCGGCAATGTTTGGTTTATGTGTGCCCTGTGTGCATAGTGTTTGACTCATGTATTTCCAGCAATCAGAAAATCCTCCCTCTATCAGAAATAGGGTCATTTCAGTGAGTTGACGTCTGATTTTGTCTTCCCCACTGATTACAAAACTAGATTATTCACTAGCTCTATCCTTTCTGGCCTTATTATATGGCTTCAAATCAAGTCCTAACAAATGGATATATTACTCTCTATCCACTCTATGACAAAACTAGATCATTCAGGCCCTAAATTATGAAGCTCCGGTTATCTTGATAACTCTCTTCAGAGGAAGCTGCATTCATTACTCTATAATATTGTCATCTTTTCCAGATTTTCCTTCCCCAGAATCTCCTAAATATAAGAGCATCCTTTCTTTCAGTCCCTTTGAAAGACTGATTTATTATTTGCTGCTTTTGTTGATATTTTTACTTCAACCGCTGTAAGAAATTCACTCCTATGGCTAATATTATCAAGTAGTAGAATAGATTGATAGATGTTTAAAGCTAATAGCTACCTGTTAGTCATGGAAATTTGATCAACAATGATCACAGTAACTTATATTTAATTAGAAATTATCTTAAAAAAATAGCTAACTTCCAAAAAAAGCTTATATGTTATTTCTATTTTCAGTGTATATCTTCAGCTTTCAGTCTTTTTTGCTTTTATCTGATTAGTCAACTTAGTATTTTTTTCTTAAGCTCCTTAAACACTGCAATAAGATATCTTCTTTTTGATAAGTAAAAATGATGGACCTCTCTATGCATCACCTCACTACATTTCTTTAGCCTCTTCTGTATGTTTTCCTCAAAGTTGCATATAAATAGCAGATCTTATACTTTAATGTCAGTCTTACCAATTTCTTACTGGGCGATAATCTTCAGTCTTGCTTGCCACTTCTATACTTACATTTTCTAGGATTTCATTGTATTTTCTTCCTGTGACATTATGACAATTTGAGAAGTGTGTGCACATCCTGTGGAAAGCAGAAGAATGTAGTGTTTGAGTGGATTGGGACCCAAAATTTGACTGTGTGTATGAATGTTGCTGTAATATAAATAATGTTTAGTAAGTCTTACCTGGCTCCCAAATCTACAATCTTGCAAAAAAATAGCATGCTTTTGTCTGGTAACTTTCTACTTGATGAGCCCTTTTTGTATTTCCTAAAAATGTTTTTAACAGGTGAAGAAAAAAAATCAGAATTTCTCGGGCTTTATTCTCTAAACAGCCATTTTGCCTTTGTTTCCAATCCCAATCAGGTACTATGTATTGAAGTTATGACTTGCTTTTCTTACTTTATTTTTTTTCCCACTAGTCTTTTTTTGACATGAGGGAGACATTAGAAAAAAAAAAATCTGCTCATTATTATTAAGCAATTGAAAAGCACAAAATATATTACAGACATTTCCCTGGAGCTAAAAGTGTTTCAGGAGGCATGTAAAAGTGTTTGATTCAGGTGTCTGTCTCTTTCCTTCAGACATTAAAAGAAACAGACTGACTAACCAGTAGGTGTAGCTTAGTCACAAAATCCTACGTGTAGTAATAATAACTGTAGACTATTATTCCACTGTCTATTTTAATTAGTGCTATCAATTCCCTTGCAGAGCAGCATTTAGAGGCAAACTATATCTTGTAGAGAATTGTCAAAGTAAATATGGTCTTATCACTGAAGTGTCAAAGTTGAAGAGTTTGTAATACCACGATGATCCTTAAAAATATAATGTGAAATAATAAAAAAAGATGATGTTGGTGGGTTTTTTTTTTGGGGGGGGTTGTTTTTTTGTGTTTTTTTTGTTTTGTTTTGTGTTTTTTTTTTTTATATGAAGATCTTACCTCAGTTAAAATTAAGCATCTTATTTGACTTTCCTCCCTTCCTCTGAACGTTCTGTGACATTTGATACCATTCTAGGGGAAAATTTCCTGGTGGAATGGTCATGAAAAATTTTACTTTGTATTCTAGCACAGTAATGTTTCCAAAACTAATATGCTCTATTAGAATATTTGAATTTGGTTTGTTTTTTTGACAATTAGCAACCCTTTTTCTGTGATCATGTGTGTTGTACACAGAGATGTTCAGGCCCAAACAATGAATTGTGTGTCCTAGAACATATCTGAAAGATGTCACAGAAGGAGTCTGAGTTTTATAGACTTCTAAGCATAAGTATCTCTATAGAGGTATATGACGATAAGGTATTTCTGAAAAGCAGTAGAGGATTCTATATGTAATTCTAGAATAAGATTATTTTAAATAATATTTATACTCTAGCTTCAAAATTACAAATGAGTGATACATTGGTATCATTTTACAAGTTTGAGTCATGAGATTAAAATTAATTTTGCAGATTGGGTAGCTGAAGCACAAAAGTATCTGATATGTGATTACAAAAAGAAGTTGAGTCTACTGAACTCTTTAAATCAGGTTTGAATTAGGCCTTGTCATGATCTTGGTGGGCATTCTCAATATTCTTATAAATTGTTCAGACTTATGAAAAAGAGGTATGTGCCACAGCTAGAGATAGAAGTTTTCTCAAGGAGGAAACAAAACAACTATAATTTTCTTCCCAGATGGGCTTTTCTGAACTTCATTTAATTTTGTTGCGTGTCTGAGAGATCAAAACAATCAAATGGGCCTTGGCTCTTCAAATATGGATTATAATCTATGTCATACGAAATTTTGGCTGTGACATCTACAGCCCTAGTTAGCATATGCTTGGTTGAATTTAAGTACCAATAAGGCTGGGAAGCACAAGTAAATCCCTATAGCTGTGCCAATTCTGAAACAGCCATAGTTCAACAAATAGGAGAAAACTGAATTTCATCAGACGTAACCTATGCTGACCCACAACTATTTTGAAGATGTCTAAAGCTCTGACTTTGAAAGGGAGTCAAACATAATTTAACCAGGAAAAAACAATGCTGAGTTGTTAATCACTTCACTTACGTGATGATGTGCAGCTCTTGGGAACCTGTAGGAGTTCCCAATAGGGACTAAGATTGATAATGGGCCATGAAATCACCCATGGAATTCTTACTGGGATGCGGGATACTTTACTTGCAAATTGCCTGATGAAATTCAATCTGTGTCCTTTATGACTGGCTGTCATATCATGCAGTAGTGGTTAAGTACCTACTGTGTAGGAAATTAATTGTTGCCTTTCAATTAAATACATTCCCAGTGAGTGGACAAAGGTCACAACTGGTGAGTGTTTTTAGACCCTGAATTAGGAAACTAAGAATGAATGGGACCTCCTAGATTATTAAATAAAATCTTATTCTTCTGTAGACCATCTGTATCTTAATATTTATTTTCTAAACCAATCAAATTCCATATGAAATCCACTTTTTTGTGTTCAACTAAAGAGGCATTGGTAAAGAACAGTCGGATAGTGAGAACATGATAAGATGTTTTTTTGACCATTAGAAATCTCTTAGTCACATAATAAATTTGTTCTGTGTGTAAACCACTGATTTCTCTATCAGCTTAATCTTTTATTTGAATAGCTCTTAATCTTCCATAGCACTGAAATAATTTGTTCTATTTATACATGACAAAAATAATTTGCTTAAAACTTTTCTTGGTGGACTATGAAAGTCAAGTTATTTTATTTTTTGTATATTTTTTCATTCTTCCAGTCATCTCCGACTTTTAGTAAGACTTTCTAAAAACTGGTGGTAACAATATATTTCTTGTATTCTAGATGAGATATTAGTGCCTTCTGTTTCTGTACTGGAAATATTGTTTGATACTAAATTTTTTTTTTTTTTTTAAGGTAACAACACAGCTTGCAGCTAGTCTCTAAGTCACTCTGTTTTTCTTAAGGTTCTTATAGGCTGTGATTTCAATTCTAAGAAGTTTCAGTGTAGACAGTCTTGATCCAGTCCTGAAATAAGACTTACTGCATGACCTTGCATTTCATTCCGTTTAAATGCGTCAAATTAAGTTTTACTTCAATTCCCAAGGTCATCCAGCCCTTTCATGTGTCATCCTGAAACTTATTTAGCAAAAAAAATATTTATCTACTATGGAATATGGGGAGTATACGTATGTGACAACGTTTATTACAGAGAACACTTTAATAGCCTAAATTGGTGATTGGTGATCTTTCTTTCATACATGTAATCCTGAGAGTTTCTTCATTAAAAACTTATCCATAAGGCTATTTAAATATCATAACCAATGGTCTTATCTAGAATGAATGTAGTCATCATTATACTTAGCGAAGCATATATATAGGCACGTAAATAGATTTACATGCACATATGCATTGTATATGTAGTTGTCTTTCACTTCTTACATTCCCAACTATCAGTTCCCTCTTGTCATTTTATAGCTTTAGATCACATCTTGGGCTTGTATCTGTGCCCTTTAGTGTACCTTTTTAAGAGTTGTTTTGTAAGTTATTTGGCTGGTTTTCATGGTACATTTTGACTGATGAACCAGAAGAACAAAAAGCCAGCCTTGCCACATAATAAAATAGTCAATAATAAATTTTACATGTAAATAAACACAGGGATAATAATGCTATGTTGATTGTTATGATGATTTCTTTTGCTAAATATGATTAAGAGAGGAGTAAGCCTTAAGCTAGTTCATATTTTTCTCACTGGATTAAAAAATAAACTTTAATCCTAGTTGGTGAAGAGAGCACTGAAACATAGGTAGTGATAAATAATGTAGTCATTATAATAAAGGGAGTAGGTCAGTGATACAGGCTTGATCTACTGGTGACTTGGATATAGAAAAATATTACACATTTGCCAAATGTAGGATCCTTCCTGTAGGAACAAAATAATTATATTTTCAGAATGGAGGGATCTTTTGTAGGAAATAGCAAGGTTCAAGTCTGTGTAGAATGGAAAACACCTATATTACACTATAATTTCAATTAGTTTACAGGGCATCTGTGTGATGTCATCACTGAATGCCTGGAGGTGTGAGGGGATATTTCTTACTCTTCACCTTTCTGATGGAACGTTTTTTGCCAAGACTAATCAGAAATCACTGATTTGTTAAGATCCAACTAGATGACTGAAAATGGAAGTTCCAGACCCCTGCATGTTGGCATGGACCAAGACAGTATCTATGGTAAGCTTGATATTACTTGGTCATTAAGAGAGCAGAAAATACCAAAATTCAGTCAACTGTATTTAATCTTGAAGTAATGCTAACATATGAAGAAAAAATTATTACAGGACTGATTTTGAATATATAGATGAGTATTGCATAGTGTAGCAGAAACAAAAGAAACTGCCATTCAAAAATAGCACTTCTTTTTAGTTAGGGAACAAAATAACAAAGACTATTTAAGAAAGGTATCAAGCATGTGTATGTGCAGAAGTATCTTGACAGGTAAAAGGAAACTCTGTTCTCCCAGAAATTAATATGGAAGGTGATTGAACCATGAGGTCTCATCCCCTCAAAACAGGGGGAATAGACTGATCATTCCAAGAATGTGGAAAAGCAAGCTGCAAAGTGGCACTTAGCCAGAGACTGTAAAGGAAATCCTTGTAACTAATCAGCTGAACATGTGCTTAAGGCCAAAAAGGCAAAGAAAATCTGTGGATATTCAAGGTCTTACAGAGGGAAAAAAAAAAAAAAAAAAGATAAATTTTTGGTAGGGAAAAAACCCATGCTGCTTTCTAATCACTGCAGCAAACAGGGAGTTAAGGCTCAGATTTTTCCCTTTTCTTTAGATCTTTATGGCTACTCTGTTCAAAATAAAAGATTCAATTTAGATTTCATAAATAACCTCTTACTGACTAGTCAAGTGCTTGATATATCTGGAAATAATACACTTATCTGAAGTCTAACATGAACTTTGTACCTCATTATCAGATTGCTCTTTATAGAAAATTTTATACTGTGTGTTGACTGGGCCTCTTTCAGCACTCATATTATGTAGTCATTTATGCTTGTGAAAAGCAGCACACTAAAACGTTGGTTCATTTTACATCCATATCACAATCATCATTTCTATGGATGACTACTTAGAATTCAAGGCAAGTAAGAACTGGGACATGCACAAGCTTTTTTGTCCTGCTCATCTGAAGAAATTTATTCCCTGAAGGCTACAGAAATATTCAAGAACTTAAGTGTTCACTCAGAACAGAAGTTCTGTAGGCTGCGTGGGGGCAGAAACTACCAAGGAATGTTTCATATCAAATTTACACCCAACAGAGTGGGGATGAGTAATTGTTAGGTGAGAAGTTGCTATAACTTTGTGTTAGCAGTTCTGAGTTCAGCTACAAGATATTATCTAAGACTCAGTGGAGAGCTGACTAGGTGACTCAGAAAATTAGTAATGGCTTATACAATCATTTCTAGGTCAACACTGTACATATTGAACTTTATTGTTGCAAGTCATCACTAGCTAATGACTCTTCTGTGGTCTCTGAATTAATTGTTATTTTGTATTTGTTTTGGTGGATGGATCACCTAAAATAACTGCCACAGCAGACCTTGTTTGGCATAGCTGCTCATTACTGCAGTAGAAACTAAGACCTTGATGGGCATGGAGGTTATAACTGCTCTGTTATAACAGAAAGAAGTAGCTCTTTCAAAGCAGAAATGAGATGCATGCAGTGTGTAATATGGAAAAGGTAGAACTGAGAAGTTTTAAACTGAATGACACAACTAAACTGTCTAGTCTAATACTCCCTAGAGGAAACTTAATTTCATAAAATTTCCCCTGAACTGACCTTGATATCTTGTTAGTGACAACCAGAAAAAGATTCAGAACCAGAATCACCCATGTAAGATGCCATCTCTTCTCATCTGGCATCTGGAACAGTGAAGGCTCTTTATTTTGAACACAATATTAAAATGCTTGAAGCTGGATGACACAAATCCAGGTCTGTCTGAATCTGGAGAATCATGTTGCTTCCTTTAGCAGCTTATCTCCAAATCAAATTTATTTCAGTGTTTTTTCACTTTCTATCTAATAATTGTGTGTTTTCTTTCTAATTGGAATTTGTCTGACTTCAGTTTGCAGACATTAGCTACGATTGTCTTTCCCTGAGAGTCTGAATTTTTATTATCGAGTATTGCCTTCCTGTGGAAGTTACTATGTATCACAGGTAGGTTAATTGAACAACTGTAAATGTTATTGATCCATCAATGCACAATATGCTGTGATTGAATTAGAACTAAACAATAATACTGACTCTTAAATGCTGAACATTTCCTTAATGCTTTGAAATTATCTAGTATGTTTAGACGAACATGTTGTCTAAGGAACCTGAGTTGGGTACGGGTGAATAATTGAAAATCACTGTTTAACTTTTTCTAGTGCGGTCCCAATTTCTGCTGCTGCAGTCCCCATTTCTGTTGCATCTGAAAATAATTGATTATATGTTAGTGTTATTGTGCAAGATTTAGGTGTTTGAGATAATTTTAATGTGAGTTTTATTAGATGATGAAAAAACAGAAAAATATGTTCATTTTACAGGCTTGTTTGTTTTTGAAGTGTTGTCCATTAGTAAAAAATTTAGTCATGGTGTTGGAGTAAAGAGAAACAGTTCAAACAAATTATATGACCAGATCTTTTTCCAGAATGCCAATAAAATATCTTTTGCAAAAAAATTATACTGCTTTTATTTAGAAAACAGTATTTTCATTTGTACACACTCTATGTTGCTTAAAAAGCAAGCAGGAGCAAGACAGGCATTTCTGATTTTAATAGAGACAGAAGTTCTGAGGAAGAGATTTTCTTACACTGATAATTCACATTTTCAGATTCAATATTCTTTATTAGCTCAAGGTTGGAGAACTGGTAGCTTTGGGCATCTGTGTACTTCAAATATCTGGACCTCCTGATGTCCACCAACTCCTACTTACACGTTATATCTTAACTGGACATTTTAGAAATTGTGTTCTTGTTTTTTTATTTACCCTGAGAATTTCCATAAAAAGGCTTAAATTAAAGGAATCCGATAAGACCTTTCTCTTACATTTAGATTGCATCTATATACATCTTCTGCCCACAAAGCAGACTCAGCCCAATGTTCTCTGATGACTAAGTTATTTCTTTCCTTACATATTAATTATACAGATGCAAAATCTGTTTTTGACATGACTGCAGGAAATCATGTTTTCTCCTCTCTTTACAGTACTTTCCATGTATTTTTCATTACAGTGAGTTGTCATTTCAGTGTGGCTCAAAGAGTACCTTTGCAATCTCATGAATGTACTGTTTACCAAATAATTAATACTGAACATGTGTCAAAACAAGCAATAAGTTTTCCAAGCCACATTTTGAGAGATTCTAAGGAGACAGCATTTTCTTCAGAAATTACTGTTAGACAGGGCTTCGGAGGGTGGTTCTGCACAACTTCAAAGGACAAACAATGTCAAAAATCAAGACTGCTGTATGCAACATCAAAATAGAACGAGGACAATATCTTCATCCTGCCCCCTTATCCTCTTTTTTTTTTCTCTGACAGTCTGTTCCTTTGTGCTGATTTCTTCCTTGTGGAGATTAGTGTTGAGCCCACCCCTACCCCCACCTTCTTTGAAAATTATGTCACTTTCCCGCTTCTCAGGGAGAGTTCATTACAGAGCCCCGGTGTGACTGATGAATTGGAGCAGATACAGGTGGAAAGGAAAAAAAATCCTTTCAGAAAATAAGAAAGCTCAAGATATAGGTTGACAGTTCAGCTTGTAATATAAAAAATTGAAAGAATAATGGAAAATAAAGGCATAGTGTAAAACTGTCTCACATATTCCTACAGCTGTGGAAGAGCTGCATCTATTTCTTTGATTCCATCTTGAATTGTTGCTATAGATTGGAGATAATTTTAAATAATGCTTTTGTGGCGTCTCTTACTTCCAATTATATGCAAAAAAAATGTGAAAACGGATTTTTTTTTTCACTATTGTGTTCAAGAAATAATGTTTTTGAAGCATCTCAAAATGTTACTGTATTTCCGTGATAATAGGTGTTTGGAAGATCCTTAGAAGTTAAAACTGGGTGTTGTGCACATGTGGGAGCATGTGTGCTGTCAATAGGGGGGTGTGTGTGTGTGTGTGCGCATTTCAATACTGATTAGAAACTTCAGTTTTTGTCCAAGTCTTGGTAACTGAAATAATTTTCTTTAAGGAATAGCTATCACTTAGGTAATAATATTTACCTGAATCAATGGTGCTAGAAGTAATGGGAAAGTCTCTTTTTCACTCTTTGGGGTATTTCTGACACTGACTTGATACAGACACATAGCCTAGGGAAAATGCCCAAAGACCATCATTCAGCTTGGCAAAAACCCTCAAGCAATCTAAACAGGTCTAAGATTTAAATTCTGATGGCACTAGAAAGACCAGTGTATCACCTGACTACTTTACCATGAATGGTTAATGAGTTCATGAGCATCTGGTATGGAAATGAATTTGATTCATCATTCCATCAACACTGATGCTCTAGTTACCTTTTGGTGCTAGTTACATGAATTGGGAGGACAGAATTTTGCTCACTGTTGAAACATAATACACCATGGCCTTTGGGCAGTAACATGTTAGAATTACATCTGAATGCAGGAAACTAAGCAAAAACACAGTTCGTAACTCTTCTGTCTCGCATGTGTTCAAATTTAAACACAAATATAAATGTTTTCCTGAATAAGGATGTCTCTGCTAATTTGAGCTATAATGAAGATGACAAATTTTAAGGAATGGTGTGATTTTCCTCCCCCCTAATGTATTATTCAAAACAAACTATTTTTCATTGTTCACCAAGCTGTACTGAAATCAAAGAAACTAAACATCTTCCTGCTAGAATAAGATTTTTATATGCAAAATATTTAAAGGTATTTTTTTCTTACCAGTCTACTTTTAAAAGTCTCAGTGGATAAAGATTTGGTAACTTTTCTTCATAAACTATTGCATATTCTATTAGAAGTGACTTTGACATGCTTTTATCCTCTCTTTTTTTTCCAGTTAATGTCAGTTTTCCAGACCTTAAAGTGGTAAGTAGGGCAGACTGTAAATTCTTATACATAAGATTAACAGCTATCATAGTTCTTGCAGGATCTAGACCTTTAGCTTAATAGTCTACAGTTGTATGGAAGTTGTGTAGAATGTCATATTTCAATTTTCTTATGTCATCCCTTAGCCAGTCTGTATCTGTGGATGTTCCCTGTGAAAGATTCTTGTTAGTACAATATTTAATAGATTGCACTTTAACAGGTGTTTATTACTACTGTTGTCACATATTTTAAATTATGTGTGCATATTTTTTTTCCTTGCAACTCTGCCTCATCAGAAGATGTCTTTTGTTAGACCAATTACTAGAATTGGAAGCATCTGACAACTCTGGATGTATATAAAGTTATTTGGCTCTAATCTTGGCCATTAATTCAACAACAGTTTCCCTCCTGACTAAAACTCCAGGGTCACGCTGCACATGAGAACTCCCCATGTCACTGTTTGTGACTGCTGTGAACCCCACGTACCTGGAAACCTATTTATTATCTTGTGGTGTAAAAGGTGGTACATAGGATGAGATAGAAACATCTCTCCAGAAAAAAGTGTGAATATTTGGAATATATGTAAGATATCTTTCTTCTCCCTAAATGCTTTGCACACACATGCTAATGTGTGTTAACAGCAGTCAAAATCCTCAGACTTAATATACACTCAGTTTGAAAACAGATAACCAACATCAGACAGGAAGCTCTACCTTGATGTCACAAGAATGTGTTGCTTACTGCTCTATTTAAAGAGCTCTTTTTTGCCTGGAGGCAACAAGGTAGTTTTCATACTGTTATTAGCATACATTGAGGTATAAATACTCTGCTTCACCCTTTCCTACGTATCATTTAGCTTCTTTGTGAGCAGTGCTGAGATCTTTGGTAGAGTGGAGAGATCCTCAAATTTACTACACTTCCGAAATGATGCAGTTAGTGCAATAGGTAACTGACAACTGCTACATATACACTGCTGAAATGTATGCACAATGTGCCACTTATCTGATTTCTTTTGCTTTTTTATGAAGGCAGCAAAATTATTTCAACCTGAAAAAAAAAAAAAAAAAAAAAAAAAAAAAAAAAAAAAAAAAGCAAACTGTACTCACACCTCTCTGACTTGCAAAGCTAAATTTGGCTTGCTATTTTGGCTTCTTTATGAATCATTTGGCCTTTTTGAGGCTTAGTGTGCTTCAGTTTGTAGCACTGGCACACTTCTAATGAAAAACATCAATTTCATATTAGCAATGTATGTATTTGTTCCACAAGAATGTAAGTTATTTTTTCCCCTTTTGGTCCTCAAGAGTTCAAAGATTTATGTCCTTTTACTGAAAAATTTTATATTTAATGCTTATAATTTTTCTATTTTCTTTGAGAATTTAATAAAAAATTTCAAGTTAAGGAGGAGCCTGTCCTTCAGAAGAAAGAGGTTCTTCAGATGAGAGTAGATCTTACCAAGGGCATGTTCCATTTGGCTTGTTTCCTAGGTATAAGATGAAACAAGCCATGTTGCTTCAGGCAGATGAAAGCTGGGAAGGAGCTGGGGGTTGGTTCTGACCCCAGTTCCTGCTTGTCAAAAATGTGTAACTTGTTGTCTATTTAAATATATTATAAAGAGCAGAGGGGGGCGGGTGAAAAATGGAGGAAGAAAGCCAAAAAAAATCAACCATTTCTGGCAGGTTAGCCATGCAGTCTCGTCATGAGAATGACTATTATGGTATGATACTAACCTTGCAATGTGGAATGCAAATATGTCTTTTGCTGAGAGTGTCCGATTTGTTTTAAAGGGCCTGTGCTCGAAGATGCTCTCCAGGAAACAGTTTAATGCTGCAACCTTAAGGTAAAAAAGATTATTTTAACAGGAACTTAATGCTTCAACATTAACAAATCTTTAACTCTACCTTAAGGGGCAGGTTACTAAAAAATAAAATGTGATATGCATATCTCATTTGGGTCTCCTTTCTCATTTAATTTAAAGCAGCAGACTGCTCAGACTTACCACAGAATGGACAGCACTGCTTTCTGAGAGAGTTCAGACAGATAACAACCTTCAGGGTCAGACTCCAAGCGTATCAGATTGCCACTGTTCTCTATTCATATTGGATTCTCCTTAATAAATGAGATGCATCAATCTCAGCTGGTATCTGAACTGAAACTCTTACAAGTAACTGAGGAAGAAGGTTATTTGTTCTGAGTATAGTTCCCTCCTGGGAAAGATCCAGGTTAGTGTTTTTAATAATCCTTATGTATTTAGGGTTCAGGCTTGCAGTCTTCCTTTGAAAAAAAATTTCTGCTGAAAAAACATAGCTGTTATATTTAACAATTATATCTTGAAAGCTTGTACAAATTGTCAAGGTAACAGAACGAACAAAAACTTTTATCATAGGAGAAATTTCCTTCTTCCCCAAAATCTTGGGGTTGCATGTCATCTTTATCTCTTGTCAATTTATGGTCTGTATCTTACCCTCTGCATACATTAAGCAATTCAGGTGAAGTCATTAGGAAGTAGTGATATAAGAAATGTTTGGCTAGAACCAGAATTTGTAATTGTTAGAGGGGTGAATGATAACTTCGCCCAAACTCAAACACTGTTAGGAAATGTTGGTAGCTGAATATATAAATCTTTAGTTCCAGCATGTTCTTCTGTATAATCTCCTACAAGTTCCTCATCTACCTTGCTTTGTTCCTCATCTACCTGAAACTTGGAAGAGAAATGTCAGGAATTTGGTGCAAATATATAGTAAATACTTAAATATTGGCAGTCAGAAAAGGAAATACCAAACATGGCTGGAATAGAATATCTACATACCCATGACCATTTATAATACATCTTTTCTTGGTGGCTCACTTAGATCATGTAATATGTCTCACAAAACTCATCTCATCAGTATTAGTAACTTATATCTTCATCAGGTAGATGTCTTTGTTTTCTTAGCAGTACCAATTCCTTCTGAGTAATTAAGCATCTTGCAGGGCAGACACCTTCACTATGTTCCATCTGTTCCTTAAATCAAGGTTGCAGACATCTGTATTAATACTACTGAGCAAAAATAGTTCTCTGTCCCAAAGTACTTAAAACATTAGAGAAAGGGAGAGCAAAAAAAATATTAAATGAGTCATGTATACAAGTGAAAACGGCTAGCTAACAATATCTAAAAGAACAACAAAATTTCTGGTTACAAAAATCAAGAACTGAAGATTATTTTGTATGTTTCCATTGGAGCTTAATTAAAGTGGCATGTGTATATCCTGAAAAGTAGATTTCTTCTGAATGCAGTGGCTGTCCACTGCAGCTTCTTGAGTGAGATATTATAATACAGACATCATAATATCTTTAAATTCTAATGATGCATGAGGGATGATGTAATGAATTATGACAAAGAGTTAAAGTCAAGAAATGTTAAGGACACTGTAATTACTAACTAGATTTAAATTTCGGGGGGGTTTTGTATATAAACATGCACAATCGTTTAATAATGGAAGATATATAATGTCTTGCTGATACTACACTGATGAAACTAATTTTTGGCTGAAAGGAGAAAATTCTCCAAAATCTAAAAACAATAGGAGCTGAAACAATGAATGAGAGTGCAAGGTATTGTACAGAGAGCACTAGAAAGAAAATCAGTATTCTATTTTTTACTTTAGTAATAACTGATTAATTAATATATATTTTTAAAATTTGGCTAAATTTTGAAATGCTAGTTGAATTGGAATCCTACTGTATTAGAAGAAGAGTAGCCATGAGCACAAGGCAGCTATGGGTTTGTCTACATGAAGACATTCAGAAAAACTTTACAGTACACAGTGTATCTACATAAGTATCTTATATTTGCATCCAGAAATCGAAAGATCTCTGTAGGACTAAACACTTTGATCCTGAATGATAATAAACGCAAAGACTATTACACTTTTTAACTTATGCACATTGGTCTAGGATTTAATGGGCTTGCATTAACTTTCCTAAACTTTCCAGTGTCAAAAAACCCTATAAAACTGTTAAAAAGCTTAGTTTTGGGGGTGTTAGATAACGGCTTAAACAAATTCAACAAATTCAGCAAATGACTTAAAGTGCTATAATGCAGACTGTAATCTCCTTCTATGGCATTAAAAATCAAAAAACCAACTTCACCTTCCCATGTCAGTTTTTCTCACTAGGCCTAATTTGTCTGTTCCCATAGAAGGAAAACCCATCACTATTCGACTATGTCCTTCAGTTAGGGTTAGGTTTGGGGACTATAAAATAAGGAATAAAGAAATTGAAATTTAGTTAGATTTTATAAGACTTTTTCCTAACTCTTTTGGACAACCTAATGAATGAAATATATTCCTCTGATTTCAGAATGGAGTATGTTGAGTGTAGCTAATGACAAAGATGTCTAAGGAACCAACACCTTCTGTTTCTTCTCTTCCCAGATGTTTCTTCTCTTTGCATTGTTTCTTCATTCTCTAGAAGGTTACTTACTCCCTCTTTCTGAAGTTCCTTGTTATTTGTTGCTCAAAATGGTGTACCTATTGGGGAAAAACAGTGCAAAAAAGCAAGCTTAATACCATTGCTTCCTGAATTCCAAATCCCGCTTTAGGAAAAAAAACAAAAGAACACAGACTATAACAGGGCATACAAGGATTTTCTAAAACACAGCTATGGAAGGGATTTAATGCTTTTTGAACAATTGTATGCTAATCCTAATTCTTATCACACACTACTTCTGTATAGCCAAGCAGCTAACCTACTTTAGACATGGTTAACCAAGTGGGATCATCTCCTCACCTCAGGAAAGGGTTTATAGAATAAAGACAGTAAAAAACTGCATATAATAAAAATTACTTTCTAGCTGTCTTATGTATTTTTCTACTTGTTTTCCAGTACTTCTGGAGTACCACTAAAATGGGTGATTTTTTATTTTTTTTTTTTAAGTGAAAAGTTAATTGTACTCATATTCTTAGGCTCTAAGAAAACTGCCTGCAGAGATAAGGAAGTATAAGTAATTTCTATTCATGCACAATGTTCTTGGATTTTTTCTTCTTCCTTTTTTTTTTTTTCCCCCAAACTTCTTATGCATCTGGACAATTTTAGAGTCAAAGCACTAGATAATAGAGCAAAAACATGGTTGATCTAATTTAATATGTCAAATCTTACCATGTTGGGTGCTTTTCCTTGAAATGCCAGAAGTCAATCTTCATAGAAGAAAAGCTCAGCTGTGCTTGAGTTGAGATTTTCTGTGCTTCAGACTATGTTCTGTACTCATAAACCCTGGAGTTAAACTGATGGTGAGAGAGCTAAAGAAATATTTTATGCTTTCCTAAACTATATTTTAACGAATATTTCAATGTAAAATCCACTCTTCTCAGTGTTCTTCCATGACCTGAGTTCAGGCTGAAGTAGTGAGCATACCAAGGCAAAACATGCATTTTTTTCCTGTGATATGAAGGCATATTTCAAACTTTCTTACACTGATAATATAAGAGCTTTTCCTAGATGCCAATATCAGGATTATGAGACAATCTTGATTGTTCTGAGGAATGCTTTGATGGCAGCTGCAAAGGTGTGTGGCACCAGCGCGTTTCTGTGGTTGGTACTGGTCAGTGTGGATAAGTGAACCTGGACTTCATGAGCACATGAAGCTTCAAGTTGCTTTCAGTACAGGTCATCTCAGGGTTAATGTAGATGAAGCATTACATGCCTGAAGGATATTACTCAATTTAGGCACTCTGTGTTCAGAACTATGATCGTGAAACACCCAGTCTGATAACTGCAAATGCTCCATATATTAAAATTACATTTTGAGCAAAGCTGTTTAATTCCATGAGTGCCAAAGTGTCTGCCTCAGATCCACTGGCATCAAGATGCTAACATGCCTCATAAATTCTCTGTGTTGCCAACAAGACTCAACCTGATAAACATATATTTTAAACTGCCTCTTGCCCCACATTTGTGACTGAGTAAAATAGCCAGGATTATTCAAATATTTTGGGTTTTTTTTAATCATAGTTTTATGTTGCTTCCAATATTTTTTTTTCCTGCAGCCTTGTAGTTATTGCTGATACCCAGGAAGTGACAATATTTCAATAATTAATTTTTGGCTTTCCTTAGTATACTAAATATACTTAATATACTTTATACTAGAATCAAATCATTCCTCAAGAAGTGGCCTATGCTGACCAAAAGAAGGCTGTACTCTTCCATCATCTTGATACATTAGGACCAGGTAGGAAGGAATACCAAATGCATATATTACAGAGAGCAGAAAGTGAGTGTGAAGAATTGACCTTGGCTAGTTTCCATGTGCCCACCAAGCCACTTTATCACACCCCCTCCATCAAAAAAAAGGCAGAGAAAAATACAATGAAAAGCTAGAAGGTCAAGATAAGAACAGGGAGATCACTTACCAGTTACCATCACAGGCAAAACAGACTCAAACTAATTTAATTTATTGCCAGTCAAACTCAGATAGAATAATAAGAAATAAGAACAAACCTAAAACCACCTTGCTTCTTCCTGGGCTCAACTTTGCTCCTGACTTCTCTTCCTCTTCCCCAAGTGGTGGAGGGGGATAAGGAATGGGAGTAGTCGTCAGTTCATCTCATGTTGTCTCTGCTGCTCCTTCCTCTTCACTGTTTCCCTGCTCCTGCCCACAGGAGACAGTCCTTCATGAAATTCTCCAATGTGGGTCTTTTCCACAGGCTGCAGCTCATAAACTGCTCCAGCGTGAGTCCTTTCCATGAGTGCAGTCCTTCAGGAACAGACTGCTCCCACGTGGGTCCCCCATGGGGCCACAAGTCTTGCCGGAAGCCTGCTCCAGTGTGGGCTCCTCTCTGCAGGGTCACAGGTCTTGCCAGGAGTCTGTGCCAGCATGGTGTCTTGTGTCTCACAGGGTCACAGCTTCCTTCAGGCCATAACCACCTGCTCCAGTGTGGGGTCCTCTGTGGGCTGTAGGTGGATATCGGCTCCACCACGGACCTGCATGGATTTCAGAGGGACAACCTGTGTCACCATGGTCATCACCATGGGCTACAAAGGAATCTCTTCTCTGGCACCTGGAGTACGTCATCCTCCTCCTTCACTGACATTGGTGTCTGCAGAGTTGTTTCTCACACATATTCTCACTCCTCTCCCCCAAAAGTTGTGCTTTTTACCCCTTCTTAAACATGTGGTCACAGAGGTGCTACCATTGTTGCTGATTGGCTCCACTTTGGCCAGTGACAGGTCGTTCTTGAAGCTAGCTGGAACTGGCTTTATTGGACACGGGTCAGCTTCTGGCATTTTGTTACAGAAGCCACCCCTGCAGACCTCTGCTACCAAAACTTTGGCACATAAACCCAAGTCAGTGAGCAAGAATTAAAATGGATAAAAAAGGCCCTAAATGTCAGGTCAATATGGAGCCAAGGGAGTGTCAGTTAAATTATTTCATATCTTAAGGCACAAATATTTAAAAATTATATTACTTTCTTTGTTATTTAAATGATGCATGATGATTCTGCAAGTGAAATGTGTGGGTTTGGGTTATGTTTCAGAAAATAATTAGACTAAATAGAATTGAACAACAGCTTAATATTATTTTTTTCCTTTTTTTTTTTTTTTTTTTTTAAAAAAAGCAGTATTACTACTATAATGAGTCATAGATTTACTGACTGGATAAACAACACATCATAACAAGACTGACCAGGATGTTAGAAAGCAGCCAAGAAAAGGGAGGAATCACTAGGATGAATTTTAGCTGGAATACCCTGTACTTCTTCAAATAACTAAAATTCCTGATCTAGTAATTCAAGTAGAAGATCACAGAAGCAGTCAAGCATTAAAGATACCACTTATAAGATTCCTAAGAGAAAGTTTCTGAATCTGTGTAGGAGGCTTACATCATGGAAAAGACATTTTCCATAGGTATATCATCTGATAGCTGAGCTCATCAGAGTTGGAGATTGTAAAAAAATGAAGTAAATTTTTTTTTTTTAATTATTATTTTTTCCAGAAAATGCAATCAGTGACCCTGAAGCATGTTGTGAACTTAAGTAAGCTTCATCATATTACGTTTTTAGGAGAATCTAAAATAAAAAAAAATAAATTAAATTTTAACTCTTTCTAATGAAATATTTTGTTTTATAGACGTAAAAGTCCCTACAGCTTTATCTTGTAAAGTCATAACAGTTATCTGGACTATTATAAACAGTCGAAAATGAAGTACTATTTTGGTTTCACTACTGAACAAAACCTTTTTTCCACATTTAGAACTGCCCCCAGAGCAAAAGCAGTTATTGGAACTATTCCAACTATATTTGTAGGAATTGAAAACTGTCCTGCGAACTTTGGTTGTGATCAAAGCATGATCAAATGAGGTGTTAGGGGAGGGTGCTAGAATCCATTGTGTGCCATGTAAATACAGCTAGTTGCTATTTCAGGTTCATTTATGAGGGCAGTCCTTTATGATCTAATGCTTGGTTTGCACTTGCATATTTTATGTACTTAAAGAAGACAAGCCAGGAGAGGAGGAATCTTTAAGTCTTCAGACCATAGAAGCTGCAAAACTCAAATTAGCCAATAGCTCTGAGCTGAAGCTATGCCTTTGTTAACAGAAAAACAGCATCACAAGTCACTGAGGTGAAGGTTTATTAATTCTTCCCCACCTTCACTGGGTTTATATGGGAAAGATAATTGTCTCTGAAGTTAAGCCTTGTAAGATAAGAGCAACTGATATTTTACACCTGTATAACTTTTGATACATGCCATATATTATTGTTTGAACAGCAGCTAAGGACCAGTATTAACCTGCTGCTAGTTACAGAGGCTCCAAATTGATTGTTGACAAGATTCTGCTGTGTTGGGGGGGGAAAAAAAAAAAAAAAAAAAAAAAAAAAAAAAAAAAAAAGGGGGGGCCCCCCAAAAAAAAAAAAAAAAAAGGTGGGACTCCACCATTCTTTTTTAGTTTTGAAGAGCCATAGGGACACAAAACAAACCTTACAGCTATGCTAAAAAACCATGAAAGTTGCCTGTAATACAGACTTTAGGTATATTTTGCTGGGGGTTATGAACAATTGTAATCACTAATTAACTTAGCTCTGTAGATAAAAGGCTGTTTTGTCAACACAGGGAGTTTCACTGAGGAGTGGGGAAAACTTAGGGTGGGTCATAACATGCAGCTCTCATAAAAGTTTTTGCTGGTGTGGGATAAATTTCTACTTGTCTATACTGGCAAAATGCTTGTAGTATAGACATCTGATAAATTACTCATGAAAGAAAATGATAAGTGGGAATGTTTGTGTGTACACACTAAAGTGCAGAGCTGTGAATGTTTCATTAAAAGTTAGTATTTATATTTTTTTGGATGAGTAACAAAGTGAAAGACTTTATGTGGAGGAGAGGAAAGAATTATTTACTTAGCTTTTACTTAAAAGTAATTCTTGGTATTATTATTTACTTTCTTTATAATATTTATCTTTATTTTATTCATGGACAGTGAAATACTTTCCTGACTGAAATGACAATATACTGTCTCTTTGAAAAGTGACTGGGAATTGTGAGAATTATGTAAGTTGTTAACATTTAGATTTTATGTTGTGTAATAGTCTTAAAGAAAGAAAATAATTAAGCTGAGTTTCAAGAGAAAGGGTAGGGTTAGACTAGAATTATGTGTAATTTTTACATTATTTTTTCTATATATATTTACAGAATTTCAAAATAAATGTGATAGGCAAGGAACCAGAAGGGGAGGGTGTAGATAATATTTCCACACTAGTTGTTAGGTTGTGAGAAGGTAGGCATAATTTATGGGTTGAGAGAGTGAGAGAAGTTGCAATTTACATCACTTTATTCTCCTTTAAACTTATTTACACATCAGAGGACTAATTTGTCAAATAAAATCTGTTCTGCACCCTTCTAACCCAACACTATCATTCATAATTTTGTTTTTCTTGTTTTGTGTCTGATTTAAATCTTTGTAGGCTTTTACAGTATAAACTCACTTGCTTGCATCTTATATTATTCAAGTCCTTAATATTCCCTAGATATATAGAAGAAAAGTGAGAACATGTTACTTACTGGAAAGACCAATGATGGTCTGATTTATATGCTATATCACCGTCTGGGAAGAAAAAGTTTAGTTAAAGTAATAAATACCTTATGGTATGACATGTCAGTAATCCCAAATTATACACAGCAAGGGGTATGGGTGAACCTGTAATAGAGCACTGGTGGGTGAGAATAGCTAGATGTCAATATCAGTTATATAGTATTGCAGAATATTGAAGGAAGAGGCATTATCCTTTCCACCTATGTGAATATTTCACTCTTCTAACTACTGTGATAGAGATATTTACATAGTTGTACTTTCTATCTTTCTGTGTCTGGAAATACATTAGTGATGAGTGATCTGTTTAAAAAAGATCAAATAAATGTTTTTCTAAATTCTTTATCTCTGTTGATCACAAATATTTTTGGATTTGGTTTCATTTGAGATATGCTGTTCTCATTGCCTTATAAGAAATCCATATTAGAGAAACCAGTTTCTTCTGTGGTGTGCAATTGAAGTTTTATGAATTCAGTTATTAGAGATGGACAAATTGATTTGGGGGAAGTGGAAGAAGCAGTTGATGGATTGATGCACTGCAGGTAATTGAATTTTTCTCATTTTATTTAAATAATTATATACATGGAATGACAAGGTTTCATTTCACATCCTGTTTTTTAGCTTCTGCTAGGACATGAGGTTTAATCAGTACCTTCTATGAAGCCATGGATAGGTGTTCATTAAAATTAACAGTTAAGAATTGGACTCTGATCCAAGGTCTTAAAAAATAAATTTCAGTTTCTACATTGAGTTCAATGGACCTTGGATTATGCTTCAAGGTACTGAAGGTTTGGCAAATATCATATACACTTTTCAGAAAATCTTAATGAAACTGTAATTCATTTCCTTGGTTTCCAGGTTCTACTTCTGTCTCAGAAATATGTGCTGATATATCCTCAACTATACAGCCTCTAGTCATGGTTGCAGGGACAAACACAAGGGGTTGCCCTACACTGCCTTCACAGTGTTTTGGGGTAGTGACAGCTCAAATTTCATTATTATAGACTTCCTGGAATTTGTTGTTATTGACTGTCTGTACCATTGTATTATGGACTGTATCAAGCATCACAGAAGCTGAGAAAGACACCTTGTCACTTCATTCACTTTAAATATAATAAACACCTCTCTTGTCGATTTGTTTATAGGACTTAACCCACCTTAAAATAGGAAGATGTTAATCTAATGCTGTTAAAATAAAATTAGAAATTACTAATGTATAGTCATTAATCAGCTTCAGACTTTTGACATATATTCAAACCTACTCCTACTTTATATCAACCATATGTACTTGAAATAACTGTTTTTCTCCCTCTATGATAATGTCTGAAAAATGGTATTGTATTCATTGATTGCACTGAATCTGTGTAAAATATACGCTGCAATAAAGAATGAACAAGTGTTTTTTATCCTTTTAGAGTAGTGAAGGTGATCAATATTTGTCATTTCTCTTTTCAGTATGTACTATTTCATCAGAGTCCAGGGGAAGAGATTGTGGGAAACTCCAGCCTCAGCTGTGTTTGGTCCTGATGCAGGTCCTGCACCATCCACTGTCCACTGGCTGATCTCCTACCTCCCCAGAGCCCTTCTCTGACTTGGAGGAAGAGGCTGCCCTGGGAAGCCTCCAGCTCCCCATCACCAGCTCTGCTCCCACCACATCCCTGGAATGAGGTGATGCTTTTCTGGCAGTACATCCCTGCTGCTCTTCTATAATAACTTTACCAGAAGTCAAATAGAATGGAAATGTCTGAGCAAAGTAGTGCTACTTATTTTAACAGAGTTCTTTAAATCTGGGTTCTCTGTTATGTTGTGAATCCTGAGAAGGAAGTTGCTGCAGAAGTGAGTTTATTAGGAGCCAGATCTATGTCCCTCTAAACTGAACACATACAGAGCCAAAAATTCTTTTTTCCACTGCTCTTATTTCTGAGTAATAAATAAATACAGGCAGGTTTTTCTTTCATTTGGATTTATTTCCCTGTATTTGGAGTGGTTTTGATTCCTGGTGATCAGTTTTGAGACTGACTTACTCTTCATCATTTTCTATTCAGATTTGACTTAGCTCTGCCAGGCTATCAGATTAGGGAACAGAAAAATTAGAAAGTGCCAGCCTAGGGGCTGTTGGAGGCAGAAGAGTTTTTGTGTACTTAAACTCTGCCTAAATCTGAGGAAGTGACTTATGACATCTGCACCAAAGCATTTGTTAGCAAGGTCTTTAGACACTTGGAGGACTTATCCTACCTAACTTCAGGCATTAAAGAACAAGTATGAATTCTAGTTTCTTCATATCCCCTTGAAGTAGAAATTTGCTCCCCCAAAGTCAGCCAGCTTGCTGAAGATCTGAATTGCCTTTTAGAAGTAGGTGCCTACTTCTGCTTGTTCACAGAGAAAGCCTAGGATGGCTAGGCTCCTGGTCAAGCTCCTGAGGTTGTATAGGGATGAATTTGGGTTTACACATGCTACTACTTTATAAAAGAATGCAGTAATCCTGTCCAAGCTGGATGTCACTGTGCTAAGGCAGTCTCAGAGCAGGTCTCAGGTTTATCCTTATCCAGGATTCTCTTGACAGGTTTGGTTGGTTTTGTCACATACATATTACACACAGCACAGCACCTAGGTCCAGGCTTGAATCCAGAGTTGTTTAATTTGGGCTATCGTTAGGAACCCAAAGCAAGGAAAAAGAGCAGATTTCAAATAGTCTCTTGTCCTCAGCATTTCCCATCCCACTCAATAAGGTGGCTATTGTTAATTTCACTTTAATGCTTCAGAATACCATTTTTATTTTGGTAAATACATAAGCATATGATGTATTGTTTGTAGATACCTACGTGGACTTTGTAAATTCAAACAGTTTGAGAGTTGAAGGTTAGGAATATCCACATTAAACTCTCCCTCAGTCTGGCATGAAGTCACCTTGCAACAGCAGAGAAAGGTTGTAAAAGGTCATGGGTCTCACCTAGGGTATCTTTTATATACCCATTAGAGCATATTTCCTCTCCTGTTCCACAATAGATTTTTTAGCAAAGGACCTGTGCTTCAGGGGCGTCTGGACTGCACTTTTTGTTTAGACAGTGGAAATGGAAATAGCTGCTACAATCATGCCCGGTTTATTTCTGATGATGCCTTGAATAACGAAATGGTTTATTTGCAGTCTGTATGAATGTCCACAATAATAAAAGAACCAACAAACTAACCAAGAAAAAAAAAAAAAACAAAAACAACACCAGAAAATTGGTTTTGAAAATTATCTTTGGTTTAGAGCAAGTAGCAGATCCTTTTCTAAAGACAAAATCTTATCATTTTTGTTATTCACTCACAGTTTGTTCCACTTATTTAACTAAGAAGAAATTTTAGAAGACATACAGAGAATTCATTCAGTTCAGCAGGCTTATCCATGCCTTACCGAACTATGAACTTACTGAGCTATACTGAAACATACAGTAATATAAATGCTCTCATTGTAAATTGGACATAAATATTGTCTATAAATACTAGCTTCTGAATAATATACTTTCTTACAAAGGTTCAAAGACATACTGTATTTTAAACTGTAGCAATACCAATATCACTTGAGTTAAACATCTGTTTAGAACATTTCTTTAATCAGCACTGCTTCTTTTACAAGCAAAAATCTGAAGGAAATGTCAAGCTATAGCCATTACATCAGTTAAAGAGCTTTCACACCTCTGTAAGGTACAAGTTTATACAAGCTTTCACAAACCAATAAACTTTACATGAAAGCCTGTCGCCATTTGGTTCATAGAAGCCTTTCCAAAATTTGCTCACTGTCAGGTAAAAAGAAAATAAATGTCCTTGGTTAAGAATGAATCTATTAATTTTGTATGTAAATAAAGTATTTTTTCAATCTCTTCTTGACTAGATTCCATCTCACCAAGAAAGTAATATCATGGGTAATGCTATCAGAAACCTGATGATAGAAGTTTTGGTATCAGCAGAGAAAAGTTCTTTTCTAAACATCTCTGGAGAAAAATCTTATGGAAGCTTATGGAATTTAAACCTTCACAGTGAACATGTGAGGTCAGCCACTGTCTGTCTTCAGTTTCTCTGGCACAACTACAGCATAATTTTGGAGGACCCTGCAACAGCACTTTTGTAGGATAGAGATATGTATGAGTCATGACACAAGCTTGTTTGCAATAGGAATCAAAAGAATAAAAGGGATCTTATTTAAGTAACATTATTTCTGATATAGTAGTGTGCCTTTCTGAGAAATGACAGGTGGATTGAGGGGGGTTGATGATGTATATTAAACAGTGTTTAAAGGGACCTGTGCATATCTACTATATTTACATTAATAATGTCATTTTTGGTGTCATTCTCAGGAACTACTAACTTTATATATAAATCCATGTATTATGGATGATTTTTGCTTCTTCATATGACTTGAATATGTTATATTTATTTATTTATTTATTTGGGTAACAGAATTCAATAAAGTTATTGTCATTTTATCTCTAAATGACTTCAGAGGAAAGATCTCAGGAAAGAAGTGTTTTACCCTTAGTGTGTTTGGGAGATTTGGCTAGGTCAACTAAAGTTTAAACGAGAAGTTAAATTACTTCTAACTAAATCTCTGAGACATTTGCAATTAATTTCTTACTACTTCTTTTGCTTTCCTAATGTGATGCTGTTTTCTGTGATTTTTAACTTATTTTTATTATTATGAAGATAACAAGGGCCACTATCTACCTTGTCAGGGATAGATGCCATCTTTATATATTGTAAAGGAACTTTCTAAATTTATGTTGTGATTTCACATACAGTAAGGTCAAGTTTATCCAAACTGTGCACTTAACTGAATTGCCTTTTCAGAGCAGAAAGGATTGACTGAAACCTTCTATTCACCTGGAATGGTCTGAGTTGGGTTTTGGGTTTGATTTTTTTTTTCCTTGTTTGTACCTTCTAAAAGTTTTCTCTGGTATTCAGCTGAACATTTGCTTTATTAATTTATGAATGATGGGGGTTCTGTTAACACTTTTTAAACAAAATTAATGACCTTATGTGGTTTTTCTAACATCTTCAGTGGTTGAGGAGAACACTGACTTCTTAGCAGTAAAATAAATCCTGTAGTTCATACAACACATTCTGTGTACAGAGTGTATATGATAAAGTTTGGAAAGAGGGTCAAATTCAAGAAATAGACACCAAGTTTCTTCATAGTCTTTATTTATAATTTAGCTCTCTAAGTATTGCAGACAGAAAATGAGGTGTCTGTCCAGCACTGTTCTTCTTTGCTGCCATTTTCTTCATTTTTATGTTATCTTTGGTATATATATTATTGTGAGAGACTATGCAGGAAGATATATACATTGACAGCATTTTAAGGGACCTGATGAAAATATATAGGTATTTTGTTTATAATTGTAAATACTTGAATCAGTAGTACAATGAGAACATATTTTTGAATTTCATCCATGCACATTAGTCAAACGATAATTCATACCTACATCTTTATTTAAAAGCCACATTAAAACCCACTATAAGGACTTTTAAAAAAAATATTTAGTGATCTGACTGCATCAAGATTAAAATTTTCATCTCTATATTCAGTGTGCTAGCAGGCTGCCCTCCTTTGAGCCAGAAGTTCACACTGTGGTAGCTGAATTGATATGGCTCCTGTCATATTTGATGTATTGTAATTTCTTTACATAGACCCAGCCTTAGAGTTTTATTAAAAGAACAGATGAAAACAGTGAGCACTATATTTCAGTTTCTTCTGTGCATATAAAGAAAGTGGAAGGCGCAAGGAAAGAGTTACTCTAGGCCCACAGACCTATCTCCCTCATGCAGACTTCTATCACTGGCTCTGTGTGAGCTGTTCCAAAACCTTTTTTAAATAAATCTAAAAAAAAAATAAAAAAATCTGCTGGTTTTACCAGTCATAATGTTCCCTCTGGCAGTTTTAGCATAATCAATTTTGGCAATGTGCCTGCAGGAATCTCTTAGCTGCAAATCATAATATCTTCTAGGAGTAAAAATTAAAGTTTCTACAGAGGCAAAAAGGATAATCCTGTAATATATTTTCTGAGACACACCTTCTGAAAACCTCTATCCAGCTTGCTGAAGAAACATTAACCTTCACATACACACAGGTTATTAAACTAAAATGTGTGTTATTTACATGTTGATAATACTGATAGTGGAAATTAGTTTTAACCAGGGCAGCTATTAAGTTAACTGCACAAGCAGAACTTCTATAACTTCAAAGCTATTTGTTTAAGGACTACTTGTTTAATTTTATGCTTGCCTATTATCAGTTTAGTTTTCAAATGCCATCTTTATTCAGAGCTAGAAAAAACAAATGTACTATGATAATTGATCATTTTCTACATTGACCCAGAACACAAAGATTTTCTGACTGCAGGCATGAACTAGAGGAGGTCACTGCTCACAACAGTTGCTGGGGGAGATGGAAACAAACAAACAGGTAACCCAACACAGCCCTTGACCTTCTTTTTCCTACGGGTCTTTTCCCCTTCTCTTCTGTATATGGGTTTGGTATTCAAATCATATTCGCTTCAAAGCATCCTTTTCCAGATTTTGGAAGGTTTTTTTAATAAGATCTGGAGTCTTATTCAGAATACTTGCTGAATCAAGTTTAGATCAACTTTCATATACTTTTTCACTTGTGAATGATTTCTTTTATCCAAACACAGCTCTGTATTTTCAACCATTACTTAATTGGAATGTTTCACAGGTGCTACTCATCTCCTACCAAAAGAGAGATCTCATCAGCTGGAAGGGCTTTTTTCAGTACAATAAAAGCTATTTTATTAATCAGAAAGTGTTTGTTTTCTGCATTTGTGCCTATCAACCAAACTGTTTATTTTTCTCTCCAGCTAACCTTATTTTCATATCAGAGGAATTATCCCATTTCAAGTACTGACAGTGAAATATTTTTCCTAGAAGCAGAATGATTGCTCCTTTAATACTAGAAGAATCTTCCTTAAAAGAGCAACATTAAGATATTACAAGTAAGCTCTAAGGTTTCTACTATATTTTTTCTGTCCTTTTTCCTACCCAATCTCATAAAGATTCTTCATGTGACATTTGTACTGTAACTTCATAGCTGAAGAACAATATAAAAACATTTTCAAACCTCTCCAGAGATTTTTCTTAATAGATTTGTATAGAATAGGTCCTTGTACAGAATACCTGGTGATTATTTGTGGTTTGATGAAGGTATTGTCATAATTCATTACAAATAAGAAATTCACATATCTCAAATATCTGCTGATATATTGCTTATTCTTCACTATAACACCACAGTAGTAATATGTGATATTATGTAGTCCCTTACTGTAAGTCTATGTATTTGCTCAGTTAGAAAAATAATTCCAGTGGAGTGTTCTTTATGATCTTGCTGTTACTCACCATTCATCACAGAGACGGCATGAAAAACAACATTGGAAAAAATGTAAGTTCTTAATTCAATTACTCTAAATAAGATATTTCCTGGTTTATTAAAGCCCAAGTTCACAAAATGGACACTACTTCTCTATGGGTGAGATCTCACTAAAAAGAAGAGATAAAATTGGCTGCAGAGCCAGAATAACAAGTTATCTTTTTTTTTTTTTTTTGTTGTTGTAGTCCTTTTTATAATAAGTGTATGTAAAGCTCTCACTATTTAAATGGTGCTGTAGCTATTTATTCATCAGCAACTAGTGAATATAAGATATCCATTACAGTAATTTTTTTCTTTTTCTGGGACTCATCCTTGAGTGCTGTCAATGGGATTTTTGTTGTCTAGAGCTATAATCAACACTGATCAGTTACTGGTGTGACTTTGCTCTTCATAGTATGCTAAAGCACATGGCTAATGTTCCAGGATAATTACCATGTTCTGGAAAGCTGTTATGCCACTATATACAATAATTAATGAAAGCCACATAAATAGACCTGTCTGGTTTTATTGAAGTCTAAATGTCTGTACAGTACAATTGCTGAAATATACGCCATACATTGTGGAGACTGACATGATTATAAATAAAATTATTCATATTTACTCATCTTTCACCTTTTGGAGTCTCCTATCATCTTTTCTATTTGAAATGATACTCCAAGAGGTATTCCTAGGGTAAAATATAAAAAAAAAAAAAAAAAGAAAGTCAGTGCATTTAGTTGCAGGCAAATCTCATTATAATGAAAACTTCTCTGGAGAAAATCATTGGTTTTAATCAAGATTCTCTCAGGCTTGAATATGATTCTGCTTGTCCCAGAAAGTAACTGCCTTTAAAAGTTTGTTTTATTTCAGACCAGTCTTTTCTAAGGCCACTCTGAGGCCAGTTTATGTCTCAATTTATTCATTGGAAGGGCACCAGATATTTCAGAACATCAGATGTGTAACAAGGCTTTCTAAAACGTAGGTGTTCTGTGATGAACATTTCAATAGTTTCCACTGAGACTTCCCAGCATTGGAAAGAATTCAAAATTTGTGTTAGATTAAACACAAAAATGATGCCTCAATTCAACCTTACCTGTACTTTGTGACAACTGTTCTTTGCAATAATGTGCAAGTATATTAATTTTATTTAATTTTCTTCTTTTTTGAAACCTGTGATAACGAAATGGCATTAAAATCAGAACACATATATCTTGACCAATGATTAAAGAAATTAAACAGTCCCATTAGAGGCAAAAGTCGCTTGTGCTCTCTTGAAGCTGCAGGTATTTATGTATGTACGTTTTATTCATTTCTGAATACTTTTTTAAAAACCCTAAGTCCAATTAAAAAAAAAATAGCAAAATTGTCTTTCTACAGGTAGTTTGTGTTAGCAGTCTAATAAATAAGAGTCAAACAATGAATCAGAGAATGTTGTCACCATGAAGGAATAATATGGGAATTTACCGTCTTATAAAATAGTACTAGCCAATCCTTACGACATCTGGGGCACAGAAGGAGGTTGACTCTGATCACTCAAAAATGTATGTTTTCTGTGAGAAAACTAGTTCCTGTTTGTCTTTGTGGTCTTCAGTGTAGATGATTTTTTTTTTTTCTGACCTGAATAGTGATGGTTTATGTTTATTCTGTGCTGATGCAAAAGTGTTTGCACTTCAAAGCATACAGAAATTAGTAATTTATTTGCTTGTTATGAACTATATCGAATTTGAAATTATTAAGCTTTCAAAGTATATAAACAAGCATAGAGAGGGGGAAAAAACAAGAGGACTGATTCAAACAAAGCAAAAAAATAAGCTCTTTGTATGTTGGCTTGAACAAGTGCTTTCTTGGCTAAGAGCCATTTTAATAAAAATTAAATCTGAGAAGGGTAGGTAGCATTGTAACCTCTACTCCAGCAAAATAGTGTTTCTGAAAGGAATGTATCTACCTGATTTTCTCATGAATCTTAATGGTTTGAGTAGAAGGTAAATACAATAGCATGTAGACAAGGGGGCCATGTGATTTTACTTCTAACTGGGAAAGAGGTCCAAAATCTCTTTCAAACCCTAGAATAGTTTGAGAATTTAGTGAGATCCTTGGATATATATATACGCACAGATATGCATGTACATATACATTTATACATATAAACACAGAACCAGATTTTTCAGGTTTTGGATCGAAAATTTCAGTGTAATAAATATGCACAGAAAATGTGCTATCATTGACATTTTCTGCAGAGTCAAATATTCAGAGCATGATACATGGCATCAACATTATGATGATGTGTAATATGAAGAACCCCAAAAGTCAGGACTGACTTGGCAGTTTCCTACTAGGGACAATGTTATTATAATACAAAGAGATTTGTTATAAATGCTGGTAATATCAGCAAAAAAATTAAGTAGCTAAATAACGTAACAAGTATAATGATAGTATGGTAAAATTTAGAAGAAATTATCTTTTATATGGAACTGCTGTGATGGAAAATTTCTCTGGGGACTGGAAGCTTGAGGACAAGTCATGCATAAACTACAGCAGCTTATGGGTAACAAAAGGAATTTCTGGGACTAGAACATAGTGCAATAGTAATGGCAAATTGCAACATTTCCTGACCTGAGTCAGCTGCACCACATAATGTATGAGAGAGGAGCTCTCCCTATTTCCTCCCCACATATATCTTGTCTGTTTTCTTAGGGAGAGAAATATACAGTGACAAGGAGGAGAATAATTACATCTTTCAGGGTCTTGCAATCTAATTTAGTATTCAGGAATATTTGCTGATAGATAATAGCAATGAATCTTTCTTCTCACATCGGTTAGTTAACCAACACCTTTCTTACCATAGTTCATTGTATCTGTTGCATTATTGTATTTACTTAGCCAGTGGGTAAATCTTCACACCTCATTTTAAGTTGGTGAGTGAGATGCTGCCTAAGGATTAAATCACCACTTGGCTAGGTAGAGAATTTAGGGGCTACGCCTTTTATAATAGGCACCTTGGTTGAAGTGACTGTGGATCAGAGAGGCACAGGAAGTAGTTATGGCGATATAACCAGCTGTGAAAGACATTACAGGAACGTTTTGCTGGCATGGTTTATTGATTATTTTTTCCCTTAAGCTTATGATACTATAAACTGTATATAAAGCACAGATTGCTAAATATAAAGTAATACAGCTTCAGGATTCCCCCTCTGAGTGACCTCTCATTCTGACCATCGCTACCTGCAGAACAGAAAGTGTAAGAAGGCCATACTTTGATATAATATCTTCTATCCACAAAGGTAATAACCTTGGAGGGATTAATGCGTGAGGAAGCCACTCCACTCGGGGACTACAAGGGCTCATCTAGAGCCATTCACGTCTGAGTAGTACGTGGGTGCAGTTCCGGCTTTCTGGTCATTATCTAAGATCAAATGACAAACAGTAAGAAACAGGGCTAGAAAGGTATGCCAAGGTTGTATAAGCTACAACCTTGGGTTGAATTACCCAAGTGGCAACTCTAACCTTTTTCAGATCTAGTTTTACTCTCCTTTTGATTCAACCCTCTTTTTTATTTGTTAAGAAAAGGAGGAAGGAACAGTTACACCCTAGCTTAGGTGGGTTCATAACCATTTCGGGGAACTGTGATGCGTTATTTACACTACGTTAGTGAAACAGGCAATACTTGAAGGTGGGAAAATATATATATGTACATATATTTAAGTGTATTAAGTGATGGTAAAATACTTATATTTTTTAACTTTGATCATTTTAGGAAAATTTTAGAAATGGTGTCACTTTCCTCAGGAAAAACAAAGTTCTGGCAGGCCATGAGTGGAACTTGTGTGGGTTACTGTTGTTTCCGTCAAGAAACTGATAGACATTGAAATATTTTTAAGCCAGTATTTCAACCTTCCATATTTCATTGTATGTTAAATGGAATTTGGTTGTTCTTTAAACCTTGTCTCAGGTGAGATAACACTTTAGGTTAGATATAGACAGGAGCCAAAATAAAGGGCAGAAATTGCAGAAAAGTCAGGAAGTGGGTTTATGTGGGAATGGATGACATCATTGTTGCTAATCAGTGAAGGTATTTTTGCCAGTTACTGAAAATATTAGTATCTCCTGAATAAGCTGGTTCCTATGTGATATGAATCCACAGCTACCCTTCAGAGTGTCAATGACTGAAGAGGTGCCAGGCTAATGCAAAATGCCAAGTGCCATCTCTCAGAACAAATTCAAATATAGGATCCCTTCTTACAGTAACCTAGAAAAGCAGTCACTAAAGACTGTATTTAGATGAAGGGACTTTTATTATCATTTTTTATTAAGAAATCCCATGGGAGCTGTTTATTTACTTCCCCTCCAAGCCACCCAGCTGTTCCTTCCATTTGTGGTCTTAGGGCTAATTACATAATGTCCCTAATTTATACTCACTGGTAAATCAGATCAGAGCATTACCTGGAGGGCAAGCTCTAATTAGAGGAATTTCAGAACAAATTGTCTAAAGAGCTTGTTTAGTGTGATTAAATGCAAGTGATGGGCCTCTCTGTCTCTCCACCCACCCTTTTAAAAAACATGAATATTTACCTTACAGATTAAAAAAAGAATCCCAGCAATGACAGTTTTAATTAAAGGGATATAAAACAAATGGCATTGCTACCCAAGAGAGCAAGCTGAATTCCCTGTTTGTGGATATATGCAGATGAACGCTGTATTCTCTTACTACTGTTTTAATATCTTAGAAATAACAAAGTGGACAGTAAGTGACTTACATCACGGATGAATGGTAAAGCAATACATGTGAATCCCTGATTCATATTGTGTCTGCTACAGAGAAAAAAAAAAAACAAAACAAAAAAACACAAAAACAAAGTATGCAGTCATTTGTCCTATATAGCCTTGGAAAATATATATTTTCATCTTTATAATTGCACATATTGGTTGAGATGTTAAAGTCCTTGCTGAGCAGTACAAAAGACTAAGCAGAAATGACCCTCTGTACTTTGGCTGGGGAAGAAGGAAAAGCTCCTCAGTTTCTATCACCAAGTGTTAAATAACCTGGGAGGATCCCCATCTCATGCAAAATGTCTTGAATACCTCTCTGGTATTCATAAGGAGAATGTTGGGCAGCAAAGAGAAGTGTGAAGTTGAACAAAAGCAGAGATGTGATTGTTTTGCTGGTGTCGCAGATTTTGGTTGAAGACTTTGGAATCAGATTCATCTACTGAGATGCATCAAGAGAAGAAAATAAATTAATGGAGATTTAGGAAATGAATAGACATTTTAATACTTTGTCTTGTATTGTGCTTATGGAAATATAAATGATCTGATTTACAAGAGAATAAAGAGGGTTATATATTACCAGGCTCTGCCCAATTCCTAATGCCTTTGAATTCCTACTCTATCATATGAATTTGAGGTTGTCTGACATTCTATAATTAATTTTTTTGTCCTGAGTTGACCTTGAAAGAGATGGCTTCATTATCCCACAGCAGTTAATGTAATGTAATGTCAGCCTTCTTCCTGAAGTGACATCCCACTTGAGTGAAAGGACATCACGTAAACTTTTTTCCATGAAGTGGCCCTGAACTCTTTTTACCACCTTCTTTACAGAAATAACAGGAATTTGGAACCAGTATTACAAAAGTTATTTTAACATGTACTTACTTCTTGGGCATATTAAGGTAATGTAGTTATTATTAGCTGAAAAAAATAGCTCCCTTTTCCTGACTCTTGATTAGAGACAAGAAACAGATCATGTGAGCAGCACATAAGCCTGCTGAATGGGTTTTGAGACACTTTGATTTGCTCTCAGACTGATCTTTACAGCATTTCAGAACAAGCACCTTTCTAGTCTCCCTAGATAAACAGCTCTGTTGAGAAAACATTAACCAGCTGAAAGTGTTATATAGATTCCTAGGGGAAAATCCCCCATTACAGAGCAGCAAATGCTGCTAGAAATAGGTGACTGCCAAGATTTCTGTAATAAAAGCAGTAGTTCATAACACAGGCAACGACAAATAAAGGAAAACAAAATCTTCATGGGCTACAAGTTAGTATATAGTGCCAAACCCCCAGAGGCTTAAAGAAATTATCAGGAGAAAAATACTTTAAACTTTTGGTGGTGGGTTGTTTTTGTGGGTTTTTTTTAGAAGAAAAACAAGGTTTGTGCTCTTCCTTTAATAAGATCAGTTAATTTCTCCAGGTCTTTGGCTATAGCTTAGTTAGACATAGCCTGACTAATATTGTTTTAACTGGTGAAGTTTGTTCCTAAGAACTCTTACGCATGTATGTATGTGCTAAGAAATGCCCAGAAACTTTTGTTTTGAACTTTGAAAGAGATGAAATTTAATAAGGTACATTCTGCTATTATGGTTAATAATAAGTATCCTTGAAACTCTGTATCCATATTCCAGCTGTTTAGCTTCATTTGACCACAAATACACAGTTTCTTTTAGTTTTGGGATGTATACGCCCATCTCCTGCATGGAGGAACCATATATAGAAGTTGTTTTAAGTGCATAATGTACAGCAAGAAAGAGTTACTTATTATGAGTTTTTTCTTTTTGTCCTTCTCAGCATGCTCACTTTATGACTGGCTAGCGCTACAGTTTCTAAACATGGTTTGTGCTAGTGTATGAGAGACTATGATCTACCTTGACACAGGGTATTATGATTATATAATAGGGAGAACTTGGAGGAAGTAGAAGATTAAGCGTAAAAAAATCTCTCCTCCTCAAGTTTTATTCTTTTAATTGTTCCTGGAGTTCAGTGAAAGAGTAGATGAAACTCAGCTTGCTCTCAGAGTCATGTTGCTACTGGTGAGCCATTTCTGACATGTCTGAAGTATCTGCTTAGATAATTTGTAATTTGGAGTGCTATGAAAATAAAATCATTTTAATTGTTGAAAAACTCATTCAGCTTGCTTCAGTTATGCAGCTACTGGAAAAGAAATATGAAGAAAGGTGGTGACAAAATGTCACATTGCAGGATACTGCTGTGGAAGAGGGAACAGAGGAGGCAAGAGCCCCTGGGAAAAGATTATTCTCCTTAGGTTCATCTTTCAGAAGCAGTACTGGTGCTTCCAGCAGCTCTGTGCCAGAGGGAGGTGGGACAGTGCTGGAGCTGGTTCTGAGAGGCAATGCTACCTGAGTGACACAGAGGCACAGTCTGATCCCTTGCAGCATGACCCATGGCTGAACGGTGGAGGAAACTCAGACATTTCCTATAGAGGTGCACTTACTTTTGTAAGTAAAGGGTAAAAGTTCATCAGCAGTACACCACTAGATATGTCTACTGCTAGTGTCTTGGAGGCTGCCATCAGGATTACGCCTGTGAGTCACAGGGAGAGGTCCTGTGTGTTTTGACTGAAGCATATACATTCTACACATGCACTCAGTGCTTACCCATGCAAGGCTAGAAGAATGGAAGCTTGTGGCTCAATCAGATTCAGAAGTCACGTGGACAAATAACAGAGAGGAAGCAGAAAGTTTGGTGAAGAGTGGCCACTGATATTTTAGACTGAACACAACAAGCTGCCAAGAACAAGCCTTCTGCCTGCTTTCCCTGAGTAATCACAGTTATCTCTACAAACACACAAGTGTGTTCTGCTCAGCTTGAGCATAACAAGAGCAAGCTAAAGATCCTACTATGTGGTCACCTTTAAATTTAGAGGTAATAAAATATTGATCTGAAGATCTTGGATGCTTTCTGAAGACTATAAATATTTGTATTTTGTACTCTTGGTGTGGTCTTAAATAAGTCCTTTAATCTACCTATACCTGAATTTCCCAAGATGATAATAGTGCCTTTCTCTTCAGCATTTACTTCTCTTACATGTATAAAACTTTCTGTTTATTGGTATTTGTGCACAATCTAATTCACTGAGACCCAAATCTTGGTTCATGCCCTAGGCAGTACTATAGTATAGTAATAATAATATTGATATATTTTAAAGGAGTTGTTTTGCCAATTATTAGGCCTGCATAAAGGACACAACCAGCATAAAGATGAACCAATAACCAAATTGTATTTGATACAAAAAGGTCAGTACATGGGTGAGCACTGGGGGTACAAACAAGTCAGTAAGATGATACATAATCAGCATCAATCCCACTGACCCCAACAACAACACCACACGACCAACAAGGGGTGGAATAAATGGTGAAATGCAGTCTCCCATAGAAGGGACAGGAGACAACCAAGTCAACAAGCCAAACACATAAGACCAAGGAAGCCACACACTGAATCTCCACACAGCCCACGTTTACAAAAGCCAGACCTGACTGGAGCCCAGTCCCAGGGAGGCAGGAGGTCCTTCCCCAACAGGGAACTCTGCACAGGGCATCCACCTCACAGACAGACACTGCCCCTGCCTGCAAGGGGTCCCAGCTGTTATCCCTCAGTGGGACACCTGACCCTTGTTTACTCAATGTGGGACACCTGGGGCTCATTTACCCAATGGCTCTGTCTGCCAGGCCGGACCCACCCTGGAGGGAAGCCTAAAGGTAAACTCACCCCCCTTTGGGAAGGGCTGTGGGAATCACCCATATGTCAGCCTTAGTTTGAAACCCCAGCATTTCAGGAGTATAGAAAGACTGCTTGGAATGAAGTAGATGATGGAATTGTATTGAATGGAGATTTAAGACTGACACTATAGAGGAAAGTTTGACTGGCATTTTAGAGTGATGTTTTAAAGCAACTATTTCAAAGATATAAATAGTAGTTATGCTGCACACTATCATTTCCATTATGTGGCAACTGGATGTTATTAGATTTCTTCTTCTTTGTAAAATATGTTTCTAAAACAGATATATAAAGAGCATTGCTACACATAAATTTCTAAAATACATTTAAGAAGATCCCTAATTCATAATCATTCATAGCAATTACTTGTGATGTTCACAGTCAGAATAAATGTCAACAATTGCCAAATAAATGACAGTTTGAAAGCAAAGGTCTCACGCACTAGTTAAAATCAGGTCAAATCTCTTTTTTCACTTCATCCATGAACAAATTCAACACACACAGCCAATAGCTAAGTCTGGCTTCACACAGCAGAGATCCTGAGCAAGGGAGAGTGGCAGGAAAAGTGTTTATAACTGATTTACATTCTTTTTGCTAACTTCTCTGTTAGGACAAGTGAAGTTTAAATTACTTGATTGAAAATTTATTTTATTTGCTCAACCTTGAAGTTAAAACTTTGCTCTTCCTTGACTCTCTGTGCCTATGAAATGGACAGGGTTGATAGTCCATAAAATACACTAATTTTCCCCTGGCATCCTATCAATATTTTGTCATTTGAAAAGTCCAGGGAAATTAGATTTATGTGAGTTTGTTTCTCCTTGGAAAAAGTTGTTATAGAAAACTAAAACTTTAATTCTGACAGGAAGTGGTGGTATTTGTTTGTTTGTTTGTTTTCATTTTAAGAATCACCCATGCTTGAACAAAAGGTGATGCACAGATCTTTTCAGATAACAGCAAATTTTGTGAGACTTTTCTTGCTGCTAACCTAAACAAACTCAGACTATGGTGTCTGTAGCCTCTCCCCTATTAGAAGAAAGGTAGCATTTCAGTCTGGATTTATATCACAGCATGCATATATAAGCTGCTTGTTCTTCCTCCAGTCATATCATTCATCTGTGGAAACTTCAGCCTGTTTAAAAGCCCAGATTTCCTTTCTATGGAAAACAGTGCAAAAACAAAGATGATCTCAGAGCTGATCTCAACCCAGGATCAGGCTGGGACATGATCTAGGAATGGACCCAAACTATGGAGCTCAGAAGCACTCCTGGGTCCTCTAGACAAACACATACTTATTTAAAACTTTATATAGCAACTGATTATCCATTTTAAAATGTGTTCTTCTGAGATTAAATTTACAGACCTGTGGTCTTAGGGTTTTCAGCTGAGACTACTGAAACTCCTAAAATGCCTTGATCCCTTTTGACCCCTTTTCAAAAATTTTTAAAAGAGCCTGCTCTTGCAGACCTCTGTGTTCCTGCATAATCAGTCACAGCTAACCTTTAGAGAATTTAGTAATCACCTTTCCTATATGAGTATCTGCACAAAATTTCAATATATTAGTAATTTACAACTATAGTCCAGACTGTTGTAGTAAAAGCTTTAGAAAAGAACAAGAAAAAACAAACAAAACAAAAGCTTTATAGATTCGAATAACAGGACAATATTTTATATCTTACATAAATAGAATATATCACTAAAAACAAAAATTTGCATTATTGAAATAAATGGTAGCAGATAAAGCATTTTCAGTTTGGTAGAAGCCAGACCTACCAAATCACTAAGTATCCATCCACTTTCCTCTTTTCTACTTGGTGCATTGCAAGTTAAATGCCGTTTAAACTGCCGCTTAAATGGCAGCTGCTCCATAACCAGATGCTATTTTCTAGGAGATTTTGGTACAGTGAATCCTGTTTCAAGAAGCAAAATTCCAGTGAACCTTCATCTGTGATGTAGTTCTGGAACTTGGCAAATGTGTGTGTGTGTGTGTGTGTCTGTGTGTGTGTGTGTCTGTGTGTCTGTGTGTGTGTGTTCAGCAATACTGCGACAACTTTAAAACATTTTAATGTGTGATTTTGATACATGTGATTTTTTTAGAAAGCCTGTTCTGAAACCAGTAGATCCTTGAAGGATGATAATGAATAGGAATGAATGCATTGATAAAGAAGGAGGTTTTCATTCTAATAGATCATTCTACAAGAAAACAATATAAAGTGGTATTAATTTATTAAGGTTAATGGTGTACTTAAGAATAACATTAATTAGGTGGATATTTAAAGAAAATATTGATTTTTTTAAAAAAATAAAATTATTGGAACAACTTTACCTTTCATTATCATCATCAAATGTTGTTTCTTCATTAAAACACTTTTGAGCTTTAAGCTCAACTGAACTTGGAAGATTCAGAACAAAATTCTGCCAGATTTCATCTGAATCTTTTCCTGGCATATAAAATTGGATGTGGTTTTGATAGTTCTGGAGCATATTGAGAAAATAAGTCCAACATTCAGATTTGTAAGAAAACTGTCTTATGTTCTTTTTCAAGGATTTTCTTTCTTAATCTTTTACTGATTTTATGTGACCTCAAACAATATAAGTCACTACAAAATTTTTTAAGCTTAAATTTGCCTAAATATAGGAACAGTGTACTACATTATCAGGGATGTTATGGATTAAAGTAATTAATTAATTTTATTTTTAAAAATTTATTTTTTAAGACATAGCAGTAAATGAGCATTACAACTTTACAACTGTAACAATTTCACAGTAAGAAATAGAAGTACAACGGTACCTCTTCAGATATTCTTTTCTATTTAAATCAGTTCACATGAATCAAGCTTATGCCCCCTTTATTTTCTCTAAGTTCTCATTCTCTGAAGCACTTTGTGTGAATAGGTTTAGCTGGCTAGACTGTTGCTGAAACCTGCATTTAACATTGATATAAAATGAGCATTTACTATGGCAGTGTTAACACAGACAGCCAATCAGATATTGGTAGCAATTTTGTGCAAATTAATTGTCCAATCACATCTAACGGTTTAAACAGCAAATATAATGTGGAACAGAGTTTGACATGTTTGAATAGTCCTTTTGTTTGCTACACTTAGGCTCCCACAGAAAGCTGTTATTCAGGGTAAGTGAGAGTACTGACTGAGGGCTAATCCTCATTTTCTACAGAGAAGAGGTTTTCATGACCAATCTATAAAAATTAAAGAGAAATAACTAATTAGATAATTTAAAATACATATCTAATAAAAATATTAGTAATTGTCACAAGTCTCTTATGAACAGAAAAATTAGATCATTGCAAAATGATTCACTGAATTATTCACACAGCTGTAGAAGTGATTCAGACTGACAGATTGATGGTTAAACATGCCCATAAAAACAGGATATTCCCCACTCTTTGTTGTCCTTTATGTGTTACACATTCTATGGCTTTGACTGAGATTCTACAAGTATATGCAAAGCAATGAATGCTAGCCAAGAGAATGATCTCTGATTTTCCTGCTAAGCGCAGAATTAAAGGATATGACCCAACAGGAGCAACTGGCTGAAGAAAGAAATGGAAATTACATTCTCAGTTGACAGTGGAGTTATCAACTGTATGCATATTATGTAGTCTTTGGCTTCAGTTTTGTGAGAGGTGTACATAAAAGTTCAGAGTCAGCTGATTTTTTTTTTTCCGAATAAAATAAGCAAATAAACAGTCATAGGAATTTTTTTTTTTTTTTTTTTTTTTTTTTTTTTTAATTATTGCAATACAGAGCAAACTTTGCATGGTTAAATTAGTGTGACAAAATATGCTGTGAAACTTCAGTAACAGGAGCATAATATTTTTCTGAAATAACATGTTTTGGAACTAACATCTCCCTTCATGTAAGAATAATAATTGTAGTGTTAGATACATTTTTTCTATTGAAGTTACAGTACTGCTGATCTCAGTCCAGTTTAACCTGATGAATTTATGAATAGTTCCTTCTAATTTTTAGCACAAAGAGCTTTCCTTTATTTAAAGGTAGCTTCTGCACTGGCAGTTTAATGGCTTAGTGACTGTAAAACTTTTACAATAAATGCAACATAGTCTTCGAAAGGACAGAAAAAAAGTCTGTTGTTCTTACCTGAGTATGTAGTTGCTCCTTTTAAAACACCACAGCTGGTATTCTTTGATTAAGTTATGTCTATCAAGTGGATTGCTGTAAACAGGAATTTTATAGTGCTTATATTTGGATAGCAAAAGCTGGATTTGTAGACATCTGCACTGTATTTCAACTGTAGAGTGCAATGAAGGTTATAAGCAAAGAAGCAGCATTAAATATTTGACCTTTGGGAATTTTTATTTGTACTCTCCCGAAGCCATCCCAGTAAGACTGAACATGAAATCAGAAGATATTTTGCCTTTATTTTTTTGTATGCTATGGTGTGCTAGGTACCTTTAAAAAAAAAAAAAAAAAAAAAAAAAAAAAAACTCTCATGATTTGTTTTTCGGCCTGATTTAGCCGTTGGGATGGATTATTAACTGATAGTTTCACTTATATAGAGCTCCTAAAGGGTATTATTTCTTTTATAGGCAGGAATGAAGAAATTAGTCCTATCTTAAAGATACTGTGGTCTGTTACTATGAATCTAAGAATCCCTGGGCCATGGAATACAGTAGTTTTAGTAAATAATCATATGTATGGACCTCAAACCCTACTTTTCCCTATGAAATATAAGTGGTAAGCATCACTTCATTTACAGTTTAAGTGCTCAGTCCCAATAATGATTTATAAATCTTGTTTAATTGCTAACGAGTCTTGAGATGCATAGATATCTTTGTTCATAAAGTTATCATCCCTGTACAGCCTAACCCAGTGAGTATTTACACATACAGGAAGTTCATTCAAAAATCACTGTCCATAAATAAGAGTGGGAGGAGACAGCCAAGATATTTTGATACTAGAGTCATGATTGGAGAAACCGTCTGGAAAGTATTAAACTTGGGTTCCCCTCTCACACTTAAGAAGCTCAAACCCTGTCATTATATTTTCTTCCAAAGTGGTTTTTAAAAGTTTTCTGAACACACTTTCCACTTCTCTTGTCCATGTTAGGTCGTTGCATGGCAAGGAATACAGGAGTCATAGGGCCAGAACCAGAAGAAAGAAAAAAAAAAAGGAAAAACCCAGTGTTGACTCAATATTGGAATAGCAGAGGATTGCTTCTGCATTTTTCAATACAGTAACACACATGTAATATCACTGGGCATCAGAATGAGAATCCAGAGTCACCTTCTCCATGCTCTCTTTCAGGAACTTCACTTGTAGTTCCTGGAAATTTCAGTGGGGAAAGATAAAAACTTTGAAATCTTTTCAAAAATGAAAACTTAGTCCTGAGAAAAAGAGGAATTCACTTTCCTTGCAGTTCCTAGGAGAACTGCATACACACTGAATAATGTAACAGTCAGCGTGGGTGGGTGTGCATGTGCAGACAAGAACATCCCAGTGCCACTGCTGGTTCACAATGAAAATTCATTCCCAGACATGTCTTTTCCACACAATCATTTTAATACATTCCTCCTAACCTGAACATGTTGAGCACAAAGGAACTTCATGCATCATGCTGTTTATCCTTGACCTTTCCTGCTGGGTTCAGGGAGGTACACGTCTTCTACGTTCTCTTGGAAAATTATAATTAAAAGAGAAGGGAGAGATTTAAATGTGTGAAATTTTAATAGAGTTTCCCACTGTAGCAATTGTACATTATGTCATCTTGCATAAATTTTGACTGAATTAGCTTTTGCAGAATGCCCACCAGACCTGCTTTCACAGGCTGTTTTGCCATCTGCACTATTAAAACATCCACATTAAGTGTGTATAGTGGCTAATCTTTCACAACTGATTACAAATTGTCCATAATGCACAGCCTGAAATAGAATTGAAGGAATTACTTTTAAAAAATCAAACTTTCAAATTCATTATATCAGAAACAAAATTATATAGCTACTTATAATAATTTTAACCTGGAAAGGATGAAGATCAAGTTGGTCACAGACACTGATAATAAAGATCAAATAGTAATAAAGTACAATCATTTGACTCATGGGTGTTCAGCAAAGTTTTAATGTGTTTATATTGCAAGTCTGACAGAAACTCTTGTATTTCTCTGGAAGTCTGGTTGGAAAATCCCACCATATGTGAGTCACTGCCCTCTCACTGGAATTAAATGATACATACTCATAGACTAAACAAAAAATACTAAAAAAGCTGCTTTGCAAATCAAATATCTGTTCTTCTAGATAGCTGAAAGGGAGAAAGGTTTGCTTATTTCCTGTATCTCCCTTAACAATGGTCTTGTTATAAAATATTCTTCTTCATTTTGTGTATGAAAAAGGAAAAAAAAAAAAAAAAAAAAAAAAAAAAAAAAAAAAAAACTGGACGTATAGGTTCAAATCTTTCTCTGTGACTATCACCTTCTCCCTGTTCAGACAACTAGTGTATATCCTACCCTGCACTTCACTTTCCTCTTCAGTTATTCTTACCTATCTCATGGAAGATATGATTCCTGGGTAATAAACAGTCACACAGAGCTAACTCAAGGTCATCTTTGAAGAAGCCAGAAATAAGTAGAGTCTATGGGTTTCTAGAATGCGTGTCCGTTATTCTTCCATGAATTATGTATTTCTTGTTTGAGGAGTCTCTTCTGGAACAAAAGAAAATGCCATTGTGGGGATTTTGCTTAGAATCTGGTTTCCTAAAATAAGATTTTTTAGCCTGGTTCATTATCTGTATAGAAGTAATATAGGGATGGAGAAGTCAGGAACAGTTCAGGCATTTTTAAATATCAGAGCTGTGTAAAACCACGAAGGGTGTTGTAAGTCTTGACTTGAGCTGGTATTCCATGATTTCCAGGCTCATTTTGGCAAAACTGAAACCTTAAACCCTATGAATATCCTTTAGTTTGAACTCCTAGTACTGTCAACCTTGAGGTTTCCTCTGCAATGCAATTTACATCATGAGAGTGCACAAAGCCGCAACAGCTGGGAGATCTAGCCACTGTAAAAGAAAATGGGCATAAGTTGTCATGGTTTGACAACAGGTTTTTAGAACTATAATGCTTCACTAGAATTCAAACATTCAATAGAATGCCTACAAATTATGATTTTGGATGCAGAAAATGTTTCTTTTGAAAATTACTGATTCTATTTCTAGCATGCTCAAGGAAATGTCATTTTCTGATGACAGCCCTAGTATCTACCCTGTGGAGCTGTATGACGTATGCAGTCTTCTTTGGCACTTTTCTCCCCTTTGTACCTGAAAATGTCTCAAAAGCTAAATATCTGAACATAAAAAAAAAAAAAAAAAAAAAAAAAAAAAGTAGGGAAAACACTTTATTCAGACTTCTCAGGTTAAATCCAGTACTAAAGGCGTTCCTGAAGGATTTCTCTTTAGAAAGCACATCCCTCTCAACACTGAAATAGCATACGTGCATTCTTCTGAAGAATCCACCCAGATTTCTCAGGCTATCAGTATTCCTTGGAGCCTTCATTCCTTGGATGTCCTAGCACTGGGAAGTTTGACTGCCACATCAGGTCTCAGTCTTGACTTTTTTCAGAACTCCACCTTTTCTTTTACAACTTTTGACCTAAAAGCAACAATGAAGAACAACTGGGAGATAGATCAGTATGCCTGCATCTAACCCTCAGATGACTGTCACCATGCTATAGCAGATGAATAGCACATTGATCAGCGTGTACCTTCTTACCTTGTGCATACAACGAAATTGTGGTGGCATATTTCCTCTTTCTCTTGCACTTTGCACACCACATCTATCAAGAAGACATATGAGCTAGGCAACTCAAAAGGCAAAAGAAGCTGTTTCAGCAGTAGGGAGATGATTCAACAGGAAAATGACACAGGAAGAATTCCATGTTTATCTCTTTAGAAGGATATAGACAGAAAACTACTCACTCATTAAGAAGTACTAGGTGTGGCAGTTCTTAACTTGCCGTCCCTATCTCTCTCTGATCTTGTATCCAGTCTAAGCAGCTCATAACAACGTTACCGAATAAGGCAATGCAGTTAAAGAGTCCAAAGGAACATCTGCATCCTGTAGCTGCCTTTTCTTCCCTAAGGTCTACATACCAGGGAGGGAGCTTACTCAATGCTGAAGTTGAAATCACTGGAGTGTAACTTGTTTGCAATGACCTGAATGGATAGAGAAAGAATCCAGTTCAGGCTAATGCAAGGCAGAGCATTTTTTTCAGAAATACCCATCATCTCTGATTTGTTCACATCATACTCTTGTCCACCAGGCAAAAAGATCATATGTATTCCAAATCAGGCCAGGAGCAATAGCACAAGGGAAAGGAGATTTTGGAGTCTGGGATAAAGCCAGTGTGAGCAATGCTCAGGTTAGCTGGTCTCTCCAGATTCTCTAACATCAGTTCTTTCTGAGCCTCTCAGGGAATGGTTTGCTTGTACTAGCATCAGTATTTAGACTATCAGAAGAGAAAAGCTAAAAAGAAGGAGAGGAAACCAAGCAAGTGGATGCCACAACATGCTGATTCATACTTTAAAAATTCCGTGTTGACCCTGGTAAATCCGTGGGTTCTCTGAAGAGGAATACAGTCCCCTTTCTTGCAGCTATTGCCTGGACATGCCTTGCAGCTGGGCCTTTCCCAGGGTTGCTGAAATCCTTCTAATCCTGGATTCCACCTGCTCCAGCACATCACATTTTGCAGCTCGGCGAGGCTCTATCTTTAGGCTCTCAGAAGTGGGACATTTTAGGCAGAGAGGATTAAGCAGGCCAGCACAGATGTAAGTGCAGCCTGCAACTAGCCACAAATGTATTATCTGCATAAACTGTCAGTATTGGCAGGAACGTAAAACATGGTTGTTGCTTTGCACTATTTTTGATTATCTGGTTTTGTTAAGGCATGAAGGAAGAGTTTTTCTAGCTAAATAATAGTGATATTAATTGCAATAAATTTCATTTCAGCATGTCTGTGTAATTTAGCATTTGTTTGAAGAAGGGGAACCAAACCTTGTAAAGAAATATGAGAGAAAAGATGACTTGTCTGAAGAAAATTTGCCACACTAAACATTGCTGCTATAATGTCAAAGTGACACATATTTGACAAATCTAGCCAGCTAAATCAAAGTGTGGTCATGGGGGACTTTTAGTACTGATTTGGATGTTGCTTATGTTTCAGATTTTACGTATTAAAACATTTGTCCCTAAAATCACAGTGATTTACTTCATTAGATGTTGTACAATTTCTTCATTGTGGAGTCATAGCAGTGAGAGGAACACAATTTCATTGAAGGGCATTGGGACTTAAAAATTATTTACATGAATTCTCAAGAGCAGGTTGTTTACATTGGAAAGACTCATTACTGTGACTAGGTGCACTACTCATATGCAAACATTTTTGCTTTTGTGAGGATGAGATTCCTTGTATAAGATTCTCTCTTCTTTGGAAATGTTCTTCTTTTGGAACTGAGATGTGTCCTTGCTCTGAACTTGGGTTTGGTGGAGTATTTCCCTGTATCTGGGATCTCTGCCAGAAAAGCATGAAGACATGGGGGGGGACAAGGGAAAGAAAAGGCCAGCCTGAGGGAGAGGTTAGCAGCCTGTGGTCAAGGGTTACAGAAACTCAAAGTATAAAACCTTCACTGAAGTTTAATTTTAGAAAAATGAAAAATGATTTAGGGAACAGTTCTTCCAACCTATAAAAGTGTTCAGATAGAGATGTGTTGGGCTGGTCTCCTCTAATTTCTGCACATAACAGAACTCCACTGATTGTAACTGGAGTCACATACTCATAGTGGTAGAAATTATTTTCTAATTTGGACTTGTTATTACCTCTTTTTTCTTCAGACTTGTGTAGTAAAAAACAATTATTATTTGAGATGACATTTTTACTGTATTTCTTCAGTCAGTTTTGGATTTTTTTTATTTTTTATTTTTTTTAAATAAAGAAAATCCATGTATCTGGTGTGGAACAATTAGACAAATAAAAAAAAAAAAAATTATGATCTGAAAAAACTGGCACTGTTCTCTGTGAACCCACAACTGAAAACCAAGCTGATTTTAAACAAGTACTTTGTAATAAAGAGGCAGCTTTTCCTGGTCTGAAGAGAGATAGGGTTGAAATAATATATGCACATGTTTTTAACAATCATAATTTGTTAAGAAGTACAGTGTTAACTGTGATTCTTAGGCAGCTATGACAAAGTCAATTACCTTTAATGACCACAAAAGGGTTAGAAATGAGGAAAACACTCAAAAGTACTGTATATTTTTTTCCCTCCTCAAATAACTAACCCTTTAAGCCGTAAGATTTCAACTTCTCTTTAACTTGCATCTGGCCCTTTTATGTTGGTAAATAATAAATCCTTTTATCTGCTGTTTCCATTCCCAATAGAAAATAAGCCATTTATAAAGAAAAAATTGTTCTTATAGCAGAAGATGAGTTAAACTGTGAAGCCTGAGTTACCCAGGAAGACAGACTTAATTGAATAAAATTCCTTTCTGCTTGTAAATCTATAAATTTTAAGATAGTTAGTTCACTGTACCAAATCCTGTCAAAATAATTTTGACTTTCAAGAGTAAGTGCTCAGAGATGAACTTACTTGGAATTCAATGTGCAATTATTGTTGTTGTGGATGGATAAAAGCTGTGTAATTACTTATGCACTTGTCCCCTAGTTACACATAAACTATTACCACACTTTGAGAATTATTTTAACTGAAAAAACTTTGCTTTCGGAACAACAGAGATTTTATGCAGACACTGCATCATCTCTGCCCAGAAGAGCAGTGAAAGCAGGAAAATAGGGTGTGACATCGTTTGGATTCTACATGCAGATGTTATTGTCCAGCCCTTATGAGTCATTATGTGCATGGTTCAGATTTAATAAAAGTTTGAATTGTTGCTTGAAGCAGTGAGTTTTGTCTAGTGAAACCTTCAGGCAAGTAATCCAGGGTAATCCAGAGTAAATTCTGTGTAGAATGTCCCTATCTCCTTGCATTGTTCAACTATGTCCACACCCCATGCTGGAAGACTTGTCAGAACTGTCTGATTGATTAGTTGCTGCAATTGTTGGTGTGACAGATCAGCTCCTCCTCCTCTGAGAATGCAAGTGTTGTCCTATAACAGGCAGTCATGATTTAGGGAAGTACAGGGGGCTCTGGAGATCTGGAATATATTTAGCAGGACATAGTTGGTTTTTGTTGAGTTGTGGTTTTTTTTTTTTTGACATAGTTTGGTGTGCACTACCATATTGATTCACTCTCTTAAATTAGTCTAGATATCCATGTGAATGCATTTGGCATAGCAATAATTTTCTTAATTTATGATTAATTCAGTGAAGTCACAGATATAGTGGATACCTCAGATAGTAGTAACATTCTTCACAGCCCTATAAACACTCTAACTCTCCCACATAGTTCCTCATCAGGCTCTTTGTGTGAGTATCACACTTGAGTTAAAGCAGAAGACCTGTGCTGATGGATATTAACTTTATCATCTCTGTGCTGTACCCCTAAGTATATGGAGAGGGAGACAGTCAGTCATTAAAGCAAATGGGGACTCTTCTTTCTTCTTTTCTACCTTTCTTTTTCTAACACACCTTGTCAACTTTCTTTATAATCACATGCAATTTATGTGTGATTTGAAAAGCAAAACCCGAATTCTCCTTTCAGATCCTTTCATCCATCAAGCCATCCCTTTAAAGTGATGTTATTAATTTGATTACCAAACAACAAAGCAACAAAATTCACATCTTATTCTTTGATAATATTTATAAAATCTTCAATAAGGAAGCTGTTGATGGTCTGTATAACAGAGAAACTGAAGCTGGCTACCCACCAAAATCTTTCTCAGAATGAAGTTTTTAAAAACTTGTGGAAAAATTAATTATGAGAATGGCAGCTGTTACCTACAAATAGACAGTAAAATGGTTTTCTAAACTGATAGTGCCCCATTAAAGCAGTAAAGAGCTGTGTGCAGACAGTTTTGAAAGAAGAATTTGGTCATAATTCTTGAAACCTCAGAAGAAAGTGGAAAAATTTGTACATTAGGCTCTAGCCTTCTGGGAGCAAATGTAGAAAGTGTTAGATTGGAACTTCAGAGCATATTCTTGGGTGTGTGGTGTTGAAAGTTTTGTATACTGAAGGAAGAACATCTTAAAAATACAGTGAAATAGAAAAGGGTTTTTTTGTTGTTGTTTTTGTTTGTTCTAATATAGGATCTTTTTCATACCCATTCAGTTTTGGAATTGCTCAGAGAAATGTTAAGGTCACTGAAGAAAGACTATACGAAGTATTATTATTAGTCAGGTCAAAACAAATAAATGATGACTTCTGAGTTTGTGGCTCATATAAAATCTTATCATATTCTGAGAGCTAAATCAAAGAGAAATATATCTGAATATTTGTTAAATTATTGTACTTTATGATTATATGAACACATCTGTAGACACACAAAAATACATTATTTATATATATTTATATCTTTCATATAAAAATATTTTATATATACATATATATAGAGTATCTATTTGCATGCATATACCTGGTATGAGAACACAAAATTTAAAAATAAACCTGGGAGTAAAGTTCTCTGTTTCTGAAAATTGTCTTTGGTATTAATGGAATTGTATTTGACATTTTGGTGGAGAACCTCGTCTCTATAAATCATTAAGACAAACTTTCAAGAATATTGCTACATTCAAGAAGACAATCACATATTTAACTTACGTCAAGGTTAATGTAAAAAGGATGCTGAACTGCAGCCCATCAGAATGCACATTCAGTGTCCAAATTTAAGGTTGCAAAACAACTTATAAGCAAAAGTTAATTTTTACTGTTTTCCTAAATTTGGAATTTAAACATTTTGTCAGCAAAAGCTGAAGTTCGGAGAAGAGAAATCTAGAATAAAGAGGACATATCATATGATGATGTTCTCACTGAGCAATGGAGCAGAAGCAGAAATCCCTCAGGTTTACATCCACATACCATAAATAACATAGATATGACATGAGGATGCTAAAAGGAAATAAAATCTCTGATACTGTCCATGCTGAGCTTCCAACAGGTTCCGGATTTATCCTGAAAACATGTAATAGAAACTCCTCTTAGGATTAATAGGAGTTTGCCTTTAAATGAAAAAAAAAAAAAAATAAAAATCTGTGTTTATATCCTCTGTATATCTATCTACACCCTATCTACACCTTTCTCTAAATTGAAAGACATAGGGCTTTCCTACAGTGTTAAAAATATATGTGATAGAAAAATGTCTTTGCTTTAAGTGCATTTTTGAATTGTATTGTAAAAAACAAGCAATAAGTTACAGAAAATACTTTATTTAAAGTTCCTGTAGAGTACAATGGAGATAAAACCAATTATATTACAATTCTCACTACCCCTGGGACTGCATATTTCTAGAAATTTCTACTTTAAACTGGTGTTGCAGAGTGGGAATGTCCATAGAACAAACACAAAAAATGGCTAAGATTTGAATCCATAAAATATAATAAAATAAATCCATAAATCCCAGATATTGAAACACGTTTTCAATTAGTCATCAGTATTCCCCACAAGAAATGATCTGACAGAATAATGAATGACCAGCATGCTTTTTTGTTTGTTTTTTTTTTTTCCCATGCCTGAAATTTTCATTTCAGGTTCTTTGACTAAAGTGACATCTACGTAGCTCAGAATGGGACTGACACATAATTTCAGCCACTTTAACAGAGTACAAATTCCGTATGTTTCCACTACAGTTAATTTAGAGAGATGGACACTCTAAACTTGTAATTCAGGTTCAAGGTGAATTGTCTGTTATATTAGACTGACTATAAGAGGAATTTAGGCATAGTAAGTTCCTAATTCAAGTGTCTCTTTTAGGTACTCAAAGCAAGGTTTCATAAATCTCGACAAAATGTTACCAATTTACAAGAATGAAGGGACACATGCTATCTTGTGCTTTATATTTCAGTGCTATGGCAGAAGCACAAATTAACTCTGAACTCTGGTCTTTTCCAACTTGTATGGAAGGTCTTTTGTTACTGAGATACCTTGCTTTTAGCTGAAGTTATTTGTCATTCACATCTTCACTTGTACTTTCTAATTATCTTAGGGAGTTTATTTTTTTGTTAGCAAAACCTTTGCCACTCTTCTTCAAATCTTTAAATGAGTAGCAATAACTTACATGAATTAAAAACGTAGTTATCCACCATAGAAGAAAAATCATCATTTAAACATATTAAAACAAACACGTATTTGTTTGACAAAACAACTTCAAAACCTTGCTGGAAACTAACAAATGATATGACAAGTGGTTTATTTTTCATGCCAGTCTCTTTTTTGCTATTCTGTATTCAAGTTGTGGCACTTGATGTTAAATTGCACACAGTCTAAAACACACAGTTTCTTGGGCTATAATAATCTGTCCCTGCTTTGCCCAGTCTGAAGTAAACATCATACATATGGTACTCATTTTACATAAATTTCAGTTTCTGATCGGTGGTTACTGTCACTCATTCAAGATAACAAACACAAAATTATGGGAGAGCAATGTGGTGCAAAGTAGCCTGGAAGTTATCCACAGAGCACGTCTTTTATATCTCAAGTTGTAATCCAGCTCACAAGAATGTCTTTCATGTATGAAGAAAGAGGTTATTATCCTATCAGTATACAATCTGTTAATAACAAACATCAGGGGAGAGCAATTCATTTGCCCTGACAGCTTTGTTGAACAGGCTTAGAAACTGTTCTGAACAGTGAAATACATTAAGAAAAAGATGTTATTTATGGCAGAAGACAGGAAAGGGAGCTTTCCTCCTGGAATTTAGGAAACTTCAGCCAGCCAAAACACAGCAAAATTTCCAAAATATGTTTGCAAGATTAATGAAAGACAGACCTTCTTATTTTCACCTTAGCTTTAAAGGTGAAGGCCATGTCACTTGGTGACACATTTTTCAAGGAACAATATTGTAAAGCTATCAATTTTACTCATACAAAAACATAGGTAGATCTGAGTTCCTATGAAAAGCTGGTTATTTTATTGGTCTGATCTCTGATTTAATTTTATTGCAATATTGTTAATTTGAATAATTAATTTTACTCAGCCTGCACTTCTGCGTGCTCTGGTCCTATCTGTCCTTTCTCAAGAAATGTTATGGAATAAGAGTTGGAGGCAACTTGCTCATGTCTACAGGAGGCAAGAGACATAGTCTGCTGATGTAATAAAACTCCAGACTTTCTTTATGTGATTGTTGTATTTGATATTATATTTGTGTTTGATATTATTTTTATATTTTTATATAAAATAAACACATGCCCTCCTATACTGAAGGATATTTTTGTTACTGAATGTTCTCTCTAATTATCACCATGGTATTGCCAACAATTACACTTAGAGCTAATAAAACAAGAAATAAAAATCATATAAGTGGTTAAAACCAATTATGCTGTTCATTATTTTGTAGTACCTTAAGAAAGGCTGGCACAGACATTCAGAAATTTAGATTTTCTAATTGCTTGTAGTTTATACAGTGGGATTTACAATATATGGTGGATTTGCAATAGATTCTTGTTAGTTGTAACAAAAAAGTTCTGAAAGAGCTCAGCAAAGGATACTGTGTGCTCCTTCAATCGGTAAAAGGAGGTTTTCCTTGTTTTAAGAGTTTACATACTTCATAAATAATAGAGGTGGAAACAGAGCTAGAGAAACCCTTTTTTACTCTCCCTTCCCATGAGTGCTAAATGTGAGACTAAAATTCAGGTTTCCTCCCAGTCTAGTGCCTTCATTACTTTCCTCCCCAAGAAGCTGCTCCCGTGAGGGTGGGTTATGCAGTTACAGGTGGGGGTTGGAGGTGCTGCTTGGCAAGGCAGGACCTGAGCCAGCCACACAAGGCCACTAGGCTCTGACATCTGCTCAGAAAATATGTGTGTCAAAAATGATAAGCATGATATAGACTTTATCAAGCTGGTTAAGCGCTTCAAACAATAGCACAAAAATCCCATTGTTGAGTCTGACTTTCCTTGATAACCTGTTACATTCCTGTCCCAGTTTCCCATAATTTTTTGGAATGAACCTTTGTTTTTCTACTAAGAATATGTACCTCCCACCTGCAATTTTACAAGTGTGAAATAATAACATCTGCAACCGACCTTTAGTGAAAATGGGCCTAACAATTTTTTCACTAGTACATTGTAAAATACATTTATAGTTCCTGCCCTTGTTATTTGTGGTTTAAACTCACATGCCATATTTTCAAAGAAATAAAGTGAGATATTAAAAGAAATCCCATGTGTTAGAGTTTAGTTTTCCATTTATGAAGCAAAAGTTACTGTTCTTAATAGAAAGATAATTCAGCAATACAATTAAAGTATTATTGATCTGTTATGGTTATTAAACAGTGAAAAGATTGACTATGAGCTATTTTAATTATAATTATTTATTCACATCTGATGGTGTTTCGTTTTTTTAATGAACTTGTCAGCTGATGAAAAGGTGCTGAACTTACAAGCTGAAGTCCACTATTTATCTAAAAAAGATGCTGCCACAATTTATTTTCTGATCCAGCATTTCCTCTCTGTGGGACTAACAAGGGAAATCCATGTGAGTTAATTCACTGAAAAAAATCCAACTGTATCATAGATTTTTGTGAAAAGCACAGACACCAGACAACATAATGAAGTTAATTACTATTGGATCTGGAATTCTGACTCATCAATCAAACAATTAACTTCCCCATTCTGTATTGCATTATCATGTGTCAGCCCAGTCAGATAAGAGCTGAAGTCCTTGGTAAAGAAAATATTATCTGTGAAGTGACGGCCAGACAGGTATGTACTAAATCACAAAGACTGAACTAGTTGGGAAAATCCATTTTGCATCTGTTGCCATCTGATAAATGGGGGAAGGATTGGATGAAAGGTTTAAAAATGAATATTTTTTTTTTTATCCTAATGGTATCTTTTGCTATCAGTCCTGTATCTTCAGGATTAACAGTTCATTAATATTAGATGCATGAATGCCTTCTGGTCCAAATTTCTATCAGGTCTCCCACACAAGCTGAAGTGAGATCCACATGTGCACTCAAAAATTCACATTTTCATTACCAACTGGTGACTAAATGACACAGTTATCCAAATCACACAGGCACTAAAAATCAAGCATGTCAAGGTCTGAGGACAAAATATGCTTTCCCACAGGTGCCTTTTTAAGTGCAAGTGATTTCTTATGAATATAGCAGTGCTTATTTTAGGGCTCAGGTAATTAGGAGGAAGAAGGAATTAGATTCTCCAAATACAAGAAAACATCCATCACTGTAAGTCCACACACAAATGTATTTTTATTCTCATTTCAGCTTAAATGAGTTTTAGGTGACCTTTCTTCATAAGTGTGATCTTTCTGAGAGAGTGAGGATGTAATGAATCCTCTCATTCAAATGAAGAGAAGAATAAGAAAAAACAGTTTTGCAAGTCCACACAGAAGCAGATGGGTGGAGTTCAGTGAGATCCCTCAGTAACACAAAATCAAATGTATTTCTAGAGGAAGGCCTTTTTTTTAAAAAAAAAATCCAGTTTATTGAGATTATATTTCAAGTGTTCTGTTGGACATGATTGCAGCTCTCGCTTACTGCAGCATTTTGTCCTGCTGCTTACTGCCATTTTAGTGTGGTGGAGATTGGCCACATACTACTACACGCCCACGCTTTGAGCCTCAGGCTTTGTATTGCAAACCAACATTCCCCTTTAAATTCTGTATAATAAATTGGAAGTTCTGAGTGTGGCATTTTGTCAGTAAAGAGGTTTGTAGGAGCTGGAAAGTCAATTTGGAAAATCACTGGGCATAGTGGCTACAGATCAGAAAGACCAGTATTAGTGGCATTTAGTTCAAGAGGAATGAATAGGGCATCCAAAGCAGGTGAGTCATTCAGACAGGTGGTAGGCTTTTCCCATGTTGTGACTACTCATGGTGTATTTATGTTCTCTACATCATCCAGAGAGACAAGCCAATCTTAACACCACCACTGCAAGACAGATAAAAGTTATTAGCTGTAGTATAAAGTTGAGGAACCCAAGACTGAGAAATTAAGATTTGCCAAAAGACTCACAATGACTCAAGCAAAAAAGTTGGATCAAGAAACAGTTCTCATCTATTACTATGCTTCATCGCATTTTCTGTCTCAAAATTTGTCTTTGTTCATGGTCAGAAAAAAATAATTGTGGAAGAAAAATATTCAGAATAGACTTTTTTCCAGACAGCTATGGACATTCAGGAGAGGCAGGCAGCTATATGCACACACGCGTACAGGCACACAGCACCACATCCTCAATATTCAACTGTTTTGGAATGTACTAATAGCATCTTGCCTTTTCTCTAACAGTTTTCATCTGAGAAGATCCTAAGGAGCCCTATAATTTGTCAAATATATAGAGCTCTGATGAAAACCAACCACTTCCTATATACCTGCTTACTAGTGGGGAAAGGAGGAAGTTATGCCAAAAGCATAAAAATGTATAAAAATTCTTGTCTCTTTCACCTCAGTAAGACTGAAGAGATCAGTGTGCAGAAAAGTAGCTTGAACCTACTTCATAATCCATCAAGAAATACTAACATCTAAGATATATTATGGTTTTGTTGTTTGTTTTTTTTTTTTCCTTTCAGTAAATTCTCAAGGTCTTAGTGTTTCTCTCTCTTGTCCTGTGCTGAGACCTGTGCTGTATCTGTGAGCTGAATAAAACCTATCGGTTACATCAATCGTCCCCTAATGGATGTTCCTGGGCATTAGATTTTGTTTCCAATCAAAATGAACATAAAGACAGAACTGCAAATACTTACTCACATGCATGTCTGGGCTAGTCTATATGACTTCCTATAAAGTTATAGAGAGAGCAGAAAGAAAATGTTACTAATCATACAGCCCAAATAGCAAAATAACTATAACAGATATTGTAATTCTGATGGCTAATACATAAAAAATGTCTGGCATGGACTGAAATGTCTTCCACTACAACATAAATTTGAAAAGTACAGAAATAAACATTTTTGGTTTGGATTTTGGATTTTTTTTTTCTTAAGAAATAATGTTAGATGATGATTATGCTAGTTAACTTTTATTCATCAGTATCATCAAGAGGTGAAAGAGATCATCTTCCTCATGAAACGTTGAGAGAATAGAAAATCTAGTGTGCCCTTTCAAAGTTAGTAGGGACCCTTTGGAACAAACTCATGCAATTTTTAAGCACACGGATTTTTATACTTCTGCCTTTGGCATAACTTCCTCCTTTCCCCACTAGTAAGCAGGTATATAGGAAGTGGTTGGTTTTCAGCAGAGCTCTATATATTCGTCACTTTATAGGGCTCCTTAGGATCTTGTCAGTTACAGCTATTTGAAGAGTTTTACTTCAGTGATGTGCTTGTTATTATTTATACAGTGCCAGCAGCAAACTAAATAAGACTTCCACCTTTAGGAATGAGGAGGTAGTAAAGAATATTTTTCTAAGTGACAATATGATATGTTACCTAAAATAACTTTCTATCTGTCAAGAACTTTTGTTAGAGCTTATGGTTAACCAGTCCTTTTTAAACAACAGATTGTCTTTAAAAGCCCATAATACTTGTTTTTACTTCATAATTTCAATATAAGAAAACATATTTTTGGATTTCTGTCCATTGAAGCTATTGTCTGTGGATAATTGTTAGATTGGCTTGACACTTTTGTACTAGAAAAAAATGACCCAATCAAGAGAATATAAGAAATCTTGATCACTCAATCATTTCCGAGAAGTCAAATCAGGATTCCATACTGAAGTGAAAAAGGCATGTGTTTTTAACTATAATTGTAAATAATAGAAAATATTTTGATAAAGACAGTTCTCATAAGACTTTGGTACCAATGAAATCAATGAAGAAAACCCCACCAACTAAATTAAACATGTCTGGATTTTAACATAACCTTCTTGAGATGCATACAGCTATAAAATAGTCAATGAGGTGGCAGAGCTACATATTCTGTTCTACATACTATTTTTTTATGTTACTGTCTGTAGGAGGTTTGTAAACCAGACTTGATTCAGCATGTTACAAATAAGTATGCACTGTATTCTCTAATAGACTCATTATCTTTGATCTTATTTCCATTTATATTTTTCCCTTATAATAAAATAAAACATTCAAACTGAAATATATCTCTGGATTTCAGGGTTTTTCAGTTGGCTAGTTGTCATTGGTTTTGGTTTTTGTGTGCTTATGATTATGACATTTTAGAAGAACAAATAGATGCAAGATATCTCACAGGAGAGTTTTTATCACATTACATTTCCAGTTCAGTTCCCAATCCAGATAGCTGAGTAATGAATACATATCCAACAAAAAAACCTTAAACTTCCAAATATGTCAGGGTTCAGCAGAAAGTGCCAGTGTATTTCATCTATGCCATTTTGATTCTTTAAGATATTATGATGCTAAATCCCCTCAGAGGTGTCTTAAACTAGGGTTTTCCAAAGAGCCTCAGGGTATAGGGAACAGTTGCCTGTTTTCTTTAGTTTCTCCTAGCTATACTTGGCTTAGCTTCAGAAGACCTTATTTTTCACTTTAGAAGTCCCATGTCCATAAATGTTATGTCAAAGGGTTTTGTTTTGTTTTTTTAATCTTACAATTACTAGCTACAAATTCAAAACATCTTAAAATGAAGTTGCTTTTGGATTCCTGAATTGTGGGAAGTGTTTGAACTGTTTGTAAGATATGAACACAATAAAACATACCAGCTGTTAGTGCACTAACATTACTACTTTAATGCTACTACCATTAAAGTTAATAAATATTTCCTATTTATTTATATTTCTCAAAATTATGGCCCATATTGGTAATAATAATAAAAATTATTATTATTGTTATTATTAACAATAGGGTTTAGATGTGTCTGAAGAAAGTCTAGACTAATTCTATAACAGATTATACATATGTGAAAGTGGAGAGAAATCTAAAGTTTGCCAAGCCCCATAAAACCATGTAAAATAGAGTTTAAAGTCTTTATGTGTCTTGTGACTTCTGTAGTAATTCAAGTTGGTGGATTGGCGTTGCTGAGGAAGACTGTCATAGAAAGATGGGTTACCATTGTGCTCCATCAGGGACACCAACAGGTTTCTGGGGCAGAGACTTCCTCTTTCAATCTAAAATCACACCACTAATGTATCAGGTGAATATTATCAAGATGATTATGCTTCCTTCAGGCACTACACACTAGAAAAATATGCATAATCCCTACCCTGAGGAATCTGCTATATACAATAGGGAACTATGTCTAATGTAAAAGTGGGTTTATGGCTTTTTCTTAAAGGTTGGGCAATATTTTTTGTCTCCACAGTTAATAAAACTCCTAAGGATAGAAAAAAAGTGACATTTAATCATCTTGGGTTTGGCTACCACATTGTTGTGTCTATATATACATGCACTCATTTACGGCTGATCACACCCACTCATGTACACACAAAGCTAATCACACTGTTTTAAAAATAAAAGAAGTCCTTACTGCCTAACCACAATGGCAACCCTGCCAGCTCACCTGGTTCACCATGAATAAAATACATGGAATGCCCCACTATTTAATCTTTTAGTTAAAATGAACATTATTTAAAACCACAATATTTAAGCTTCAGGTAGTTGAGTTGTGTTGTCTTCATTGTGATTCTGTGAGAGTGTTAACAGAATTTGAGTTCACAGAGTTCATGATAAGTCAAGATCATGAAGCACTGCAGACCAAATGTGCTAATCTGCTCTGGAATGTTGCCTCATCCCATCGAAAAGTCTGTATTTGTGTTGAAGCCATAACAAAAATAATTCCTGCTTTCAAACTCACTAAAGGTATTTTAAATACTCGTCATGCTAGGGATCTCATCTATCATCAGTGCATTCAGATATCAATTTTATAAGTGCACTTTCTATATCTCACCTAGACACAGGAGATTTTAATCTCTCACTTTCTCCATTTAGGGAATCAAAGAAATCAAAGAATCAGCTTTTTTTAAATTATTATTTAAAAAATTTATTTTCTTCCTGTAGCTAGCTCTTTTGCTTTAAAACTAGGAATCAGATCATAGGAGCTAAAGCCAAATCCCACAGTTCGAGTGTTTTTAAGACTCGGTCAGATGTTTTCTTATTGATGAAAGAGGTAAAGAATGGCAGCAAAAGAAGGATAAGATAAAGAGAAACTGAACTTCTGTAATTATAATGTAAGTGTGTAGTTGCAAACTGAGAGCTCTTTGCAGAGATTGTATGGTATTGGCCTTTTCCACAAAACATGAAAAGATAACACTTTAACAATGTTTAGAGGAGCTGAAATACTTTGCACTAAACAACAAACCTATCATTTCATGCACACTCCTTAATGGAATGTGCCTCTAATTACTTTCTCCAAAAAACCCATTTTCAATAATGAAGTTTAAATATAATCTTTATCAGCTTTCATTACTAATATTGACAGATGTATAGCTATTATACAGGGGCACACACAAGCATATTTCCACATTCACACTGTGTTAAAAAGTGATTGCAAAGGTGTTGCAAACTCAAAGAATCAAAAATAAGAAAATGAAGTTTTAATTCCACCTGCTTAGGCACATCCAGTCTGCAGTTTGGGGTTTTGTGATCCCATACTGCCTCAGTCACTGCCAAGGATGAATGATGTACTGTAATGAGAAATTTTTTCTTTATATTTCAATTCTTACTGATATAACTGAATTACTGCATCACTCCAAATGGGGTCTCACCAAAATGGAGTAGAGTGGCAGAATCACCCATCTTGACCTGCTGGCCACACTTCTTTTGGTGCAGCCCAGGATGCAATTGGTTTTCTGGGCTGTGAATGCTTATTACTGGTTCATGTCCAGGTTTTCATCCATCAGTATCCCAAAGCCCTTCTCTGCAGGGTTGCTTTTAATCCCTTCATCCCTCAGCTGGTATTGATACCAGAGGTTGTCCTGACGCATGTGCAGAACCTTCAATTTGGCCTTGTTGAACTTCCTGAGGTTCACACAGGCCCACCTCTCCAACCTGTCACGGTCCCTCTGGATGGCATACTTTCCCTCTTCCCACCAATCAGCTGGTGTCATCTACAGACTCACTGAGGGTGCACTCAATCACACTGTCCATGTCCCCCACAAAGGTGTTAAATAATACTGGTCCCAGTACAGACCCCTGAGGGACGCCACTTATCACTGGTCTCCACCCCACAATTCCTGAAGCGCCACCATCCAGTGAATTCCTTATCCACCAAGTGGCCCACCCATCAAATCCATTTTAGAGACAAGGAAGTTGTGTGGGATTGTCAAGTGCTTTGCACAAGTCCAGGTAGATGACTTCAGTCACTCCTCCCTTATCCATCAATGCAGTGACCTTGTCATAGAAGGCCACCAAATTTGTCAGGCACAATTTGCCCTTTGTGAAGCTGTGTTGGCTGTCACAAAGCACCTCCTTATTTTCTATGTGCCCTAACAGTTTCCAGGGGGTACTGCTCCATGATTTTGCTGGCTACAGAAGTGAGATTAATTGGGCTGTAGTTTCCTAGGTCTTCTTTTTATGCCTTTTTAAAAATGGGGGTTATGTTTCCCTTTTCCAGTCACTGGGGAACTTCACCAGTCTGCCAAAACTTTTCAAAATCAGTTTAGCAATTTCATCTGCCAATTCCCTCAGGACCTCTGGATGAATCTTATTAGGCCCAAGTGACTTGTGCACCTTCAGGTTCCTTAAATGGTCTTGAACCTGGTCTTCTCCTATGGTGGGTGGTACTTCATTCTCCCTGTCCCTGCCTTTGGAATCTGTATTTCTTTTTTTTTTTATTCCTATGGGGTATGGAAAATGAACTATTAAAATCACAACCAGGGTTTAGGTTCTTAGAATGGGAATGGAAATAAAAATCTTAGTTCCCTTTAGATTCTTGGAAGAGGTTTTGATTTTTTTTTCTTTTCCTTCCTTCATACTTAATTAATTTATTTGACTTTGGGTTTTGGGCAAAAATTTCGCTGTTCTTGGAAAGCTGACAATTTGTTGGTGTGGTTGTTATAAGAGCTTTTGTTGAAAAAGTAAAAAGATATTTATCCAGTGTAATGTTTGCCAGTCTTTGATTCCTTTTGGTTCCTGATGGCCACTCTTCAGGATATTTTCAGATGTCTAGAACAAGTCATTTTAAGACTTACTCTTAGCTCACATGGACAGTATATCTCTTCTAAATGAAATAAACACCCAAACAGTAGCTATTGCTTTGAGCAGGATAGTACCAGAAAAACCCCCAAATTATTATGTATAGTACTAAGACTTTTAAAATTACAAGAATATTGTCTACATTACATCTGATATGGAAATAGTTGTATTGATATGATGGATGTTGGATCACTGCAGTTTAATTCCCCTTTGCAAGGACTTTCAGCCTTCTGATATATTAATTATATTTCAAGTTTTGCTGGAAAATTTGCTATAAGAATTTTTTTTTTTTTTTCTACACAGTAATACTTCTTGTGAATTAAAAGTAACATTTAGAAACAAGATTACACCACATAAAATGAACAGTATTATGTTTGATATTTCATTATTACTGTTTAACAGTTAATATTTAATATTTAGTATTTTACTACCTATAGATTTGGCTAATGCCAATAATAACGTGTATAAGAAAGCAGAAAGCAAACCATCTTAGGTGTCAAAAAATTCCACTTTCTAAATTAAAACTAAAGAGCTTTGATTTGTATAATGAATTTTAAAGGGAACTTTTCCTAAAAAGTGTTTGTGGCAAATATATATTTATCAGTTTGACAATAATAAGGAACTAGAAGGTGAAAAAAAAACTAAAAGGGGGGGGGGAGAAACAAAACATTTTTTCCCCCCTCAAAAAAAGGAGGGGGAAAAAGAAACAAAACCTTTTTTTCACTGTGTTATTTAAATTGATGTGAACTTCTAACAGCTTACTCTCTCTGACAGACCTGATTAGCTCCTAGGAAGACACTAAAAGGGATATAAAAATGGAGGCGGGGGGAATCCACCCCCGCACTCTTGGGGAGAGAAAAGACAGAGTGTCTATCAAAAGAGCTCCCTTTCTGTCTGGGCAGCATATGAGTAAACACGACAGCAGTCACAAAACTCGTTGGAAAGAAAACAAAAACTGTTTGAAAACCTGGCACTCATCAGTGTAAGATCAATCCTTTCCACCCAGAGGTGTGGGGTACAGGGGTTAGGAAGTGAGAAGCTCAGAGGCCCACACTGTGCTAGGAGAAATTGTGACTATAAGAAAAAGACGAATTCAAAGTAGTTATTGTGATACTTCATTTCTTAAGACTTGTCTTATTTCTTAAAAAAAAAAAAAAAAAAAAAAAAAGATTTTTGGTCAGTTACGCAATTGTGTTGCCATAGTCTTTATCCATTATGAATCACAGCAATTGTCATTATTTAATATTCTGCTTTTAAAACAGGCATTCATTTCTAATTTTCTAGAAAATCTGAGTAAGGAACCCACTGTTTTCTGAACTAAGACTTAGTTCTTTGGAAAAAACCCATACATAATAATTAAAAGGAAATGCAGATGTAGATTTAAGGTATATAATACCGATCAAAATCTTCAGTCATTTTCTGAGCAGAACATTTAGACAGAATCCACAAGTGTAGGTTTTTTTACAAAAGCATTTCCAACTGTCCTTAAAAAACCAGTAACTTTCTAACAAGATTTTAATATGGGATTTCATCAGTTTGCTGAAGAGCAAACAAATTTATGCTGTAAAGGTAAAATCTCTGACAGCAATAATCCTTCATGCATAGTATCTAATGGCTGAAGTTAGAGCTTTAGCACAGTTAAGGTCTCAAACAATATGTCTAAAAGCTGGAATTGCTTGGCTTTAACTAGTTAAACCTCTTATTCATGGCAAAGGGATTGTGTCCACTTGTGAGCTTGGCCTCAGGTATGAAAATAAGGCCTTTTCAGTTTAGTTTTATTGTATTGTCTCCCTGTAAAGTACAGATATATTAACAACCATGTAGCTCTCTAACTTGACATTTTACTTGGTTGCGTAACAAATATTTTTCAGTATTTTTTCGAATAAGCATTCCAACACCCAGACATTTTGTCTGAAGATATGTCTGTAATGATTACACAGGTGTAAAACATCAATGCATCTTCTGACATGCATTGTTAAGTGTACAATTATCTGATTTACCTTTAAGAGTTTATTCTGAAAATTATGCATATTACATAACAAAATAAGACTGTGAATTTCAGTTGAATGTACACTGAGAAAAATTGACAAATAGTGTTTCTGATTTTTCAAGTTTCACTTTTTGGAAAACTTTCTACTTAAACTCTGTGATCAAAAAATAAGGAAATGTTTGCTTTATTTTCAGGTTTCCCTTGCCATAGTGAACAACCTGGTACATTTCTTTGTCAAGTTTAAGAAAATTATTTATATTCTGTCTCTCCACACCATAACAATATACTATCAATCAGAACAATAAACTACTGACTTCAATTCTGTTCTTAAAGGGGTATTGTATCTAATTTTAAAAATTAAATAAGGCCCTAAAAAATACAAACAGAAGGGCAATTAATACTAATTGCACCCTCACTGTCAGCCTCAAAGAACACCAGCAAGGTTCTCTGCTAAAATGGCAAAGAACCTAAAATTGAGTCCTAATCCAACAGAGGACCCTTGCCAATACAACAGCATACATTTTCTAGAATAACTATCGCCACTCGGCACATAAGGTCACACAGACATGTGAACATTGCTGTATGTGCACACATGTATACATTCACAAAGCCCGGAAAAAAAACCCCAATCAATCCTTCCCCCCATAGCTAAACTTGGAAAAGGCCTGATTTTGATATGAATATGCCAGCAACACTATCCTTGCTTTGATACATCCTACTTCTGTCAGAGAGCTCAACTCTGGTGAAAATGTGTACATCTGTAGTGGATGGCTACATAGACAAAAAGTTTCTAGAATGTGCAAAACTATAATGAAGATACTTACAGAGCAGTGGTTCCAGTACTCTATGAATTAAAAGATATTTCCCTTCCAGTTCACCTATCCAACATCTCCCATACCACTTCTGCTTAAAATACAGTTGTCTAAGGGTGAAAGAGTTCAGTTGACTACACTTAAGGGTTTTATAGACATTTGACTTTAAAAATTCAAACACCTTCATGATAATGCCTATGCTATGACACACATAGTTACACCCACATTATCACATTGAATAAGAATGTTACAAGACTTTTTTTTTTTTTTTAAATATTTCTCAATCTCATTTTGAATAGGCATTTACACAATAGAATTTTAGAGTTTTATGCAAATGCCTTCTACCCACCTACACAAAATTTTGAATTAAAATAGATAGAGATCCAGACAGACTGTTTACAAAATATCAAGCTCATGAGATACATGCAGATCAAATACTTCTCTTAAACTAGACATCCAACAGAGGCAACAAGAAGTGGTAAAAATATTCTAATAAGCTTCCAAAACACAACCCTGTAGTTATCAAAAGTGGCATTACCTATACAGTAATTAATGTACTTAATTTATTCCAAGTAGTTCAAGATTTGCAAATAGGACTCATGTCTGACTAAAAGTGGAACCCCAGAGGCAAAATGAAATAATCAGAGGCTAAGGAAAAAATAATAGCTGTACATGAAAATGTTAAAAACCTCCTAGATTTTATGCATGACATGTTCTAGTAGGAGATTAGAGTTCAATGTTCTCGCTGTTTTCTCCAGACAGTACTAATTTGTTTCCAATTAGTAGAAAATGTACTGCAACTGACTTAACAGACTAAAGTGGTCACAGGAATATTGTCTCCACTTGTGATCTTGCCACAGAAATCTGTTCTCCCTTGTGTTACCTTGTTCTGAAAAATTATACCCAGTCACTTGTCTGCTTGCCACGTACTCAATCTGGGTTTTTTTTAATAGGATATAATTTGTGAGAACACACATTAATTTAGACATCCCCTCAACCACATTAGATGCCATTAAAGAAGAGAGGATTTGTAGCTGCTCTGGTGGAAATAATAATGGAGTAATTGAAACCGATTATAATACTGTACTTAAGCCACTTGCAACAGTCTGCAAGGATCTTGCATGGGAATTATGTACTGAGCAAAGATTAATGAACTTCTGTTCTTAGTGTGGTGTTTGTTTTTTTTGTTGTTGCTGTTTTTTGTTTTTTGTTGTTTTTTTTTTTTTTTTTTTTTTCCCAAATAGTTGTTAATGCCCTAATCTTTAATGGGAATTTTTTTTTTTTTTTTTGCACTGTTGTAGGAGTAGGTAATTGTTTCCTTATGAGTCTAATCTTTGTGATGCCTTTGCAGTGGCATGTGAGTCACCCTTGGCACTGTAGGAAAATAAGCCCCAGAAGGTGGGAAGAGCACAGTACCTAAAGGACAATAGAGGACCTTTGCATTGAGGTGACATCATTGCTTGTCTTTTCAAATAAAAGTTGGAAATTTTTCTAATTCTTTTTCTCCCCCTCTTGCTATTCTGCAGTTAAAAGATCAGGAAGTTGAAGAAATTTTAACACCCCAAATGAGAAACTAATTCACGAAACAGAAATTAACAGATATATAGCAAATTCATACTCAGAAAATCCTGCTATAGGAGCAAGTTCCCAACCTCCAGCTGCAAAAAAGCATTTCTTTAGTAAGGCAAGGATGCACCTAATTTGAGTGGCACCTGGAGAAACTCACTTCTAAGACAAGAAATTGGTCTGAATGGACAGGAGATTCATTATCGCTTCCCCAACAAACATTGTGAAATAAGCTAGGTAACGTAGGGACTAAATGTCAGATACTATAAAAGGAAGGGCTGCATACAAAATAATTAGAAAGTTGAGAGATATGAATGTTTAAAGAAAAAAGACTGAATGTCCTGACATTTCATGCTAAATGGCAGGTAACATTATTTTTCATTATTTGGCAAAGTGATACAGTAATAAAACAGTGGTCTGAGAATTAGATATCCTAAACTTTACCTTTGCCATTCACCAGCTGTGGGTCATGATATAAGCAGAGCACTTTAATCTCTGTAGCTCACTCTTCATATGTAAATAAGAATTAGAACATTATCTCTTTTTGTGGTTTTAATTTTTAAATAAAATATACTTCTCTATCAAATATGAAACATTAAGCCATCATGACTATTTTTGAATTTTTTTCCTCTCTTACCATCTGGGGTTCCCTGTAAAGAAAGACTATATTGCAAACTTAGAGGAATATATCAGTGAATTTAGACATTTATTATCTTTGTCATCAAGTAAAGGCTCTGTAACATGTTTTGATTAAAAAAACCCTGTTTCCTTAATTTAGTATTGTCACTGCAAAATGAGATGAGATTTTACTTTTTCATAGCTGAATTTTTTGTCACTTCTTGCATAACTGTTACTCCAATGTTGCCCCACATTTTCAATTAACAATCTCATTAAATGGACAAGGAACTTCTAGCCTCTATTAGGACTTGGTCTGGGATGCTTGAGAAAGTCACTTGACATTCTTGTGCCTTGGTCTTCCCAAGTTTAAAACAAGTTTGTTAAGGATAATCATTCTATATTAATTACTCAGATCTATGTCTCCTAAATAGCGTCTGCCTCCAAAGTTTTGTTTTTTATAAAACAATTCTCATTGAAAATGCATTTAGTCACAACATTTCTGATCACTTTTAGTTAACACATCAGAGATTAACATATAGTTTTCCTAGATACACATAAATATTACAAGTTATTTTTTGACTTGTTGTACTTACAGCTATAGACCAATTAAATAAAAACTATGTGAGCGGCCAGCATTAGTTTACATTTTCTACAGTTGTTTAGAGGAATGACAAAAATATAATATCTGAAAATCAAAGTCTTATTAGATTGTGTGCTCATTTCATTTGTTTTTAGTCCTTCATTTTGCAATTCTTGCTACTGCCAGTCACAGCAGGAAATTCAGCTGGAGTCAAAAGACTAAGCAAATAAACAAAGCAGCTGCTTTAGAATACTTCAGACAGGGCCACATCCTGAGTTGAAGGGCAAGTTAGCTAAAATGAGGAAGGTGAAAATTAAAACTGTATAGAAATATTTTATATCTATCCCATCATAAATGTAATTTTATTCATTTTTAATTCATTCAGGTTTTTTAAAATGATGTAAGAGTGGTGGAGTGAGATTGCTGGTTGAAGACTAAGGGTCTAGTTCTGGTTTTGGATGCATATGTGTGGTTCTTGTTTGACTCAGAAGGGGCCTGAGGCCACAGTTTGGCCCTGAGTGATTTGTGACAGATGGTGAATTACAAACTCTCTAAACAGAGATCAAGGGCTTTGGGTAAGCATCTCAGATTCTTGCCTGGGAAGATGCAAGGGCTTTGTTATAACATGTATTTCAGCAACCTTTACCTGTCAGTAAACCTTACATAAACACAGAAAGCATGAGGATGGGAGAAATATATTAAACAAATCTAGGCACAGATGCCCAAAGGTTTTTCTTCGGACTGCTGGTCATTGTCACCTTATTTAACAAGGCATTTAATCTAGCCTGACCTATGGACATAGTGGAAAAACGAGACAGCCGACAGTTTATACGTTATACCAGAGGGACTAACCCAACCAACAACATGAAACCTTTTGCTGAGGAAGCCCTTCAGCACACCATCATCTCAGTATGGTATTACCAATCTATTGTTGTGCAGTGCCAAGATGCTTCAGTGTTCCTTCATGAAGAAGGTTTTCTGTGAAAAAATGTGGGTTTGGTGCAGTATCTTAATTAGGTCCTGGTTTTAGGCAGAGGCTGCTAATATATAGTGCAGATAGCTTATTTTAGAGAAAAATGTATTTGTTGCAGACACTGACTAGAAACAGCTACATAGATTTGTGAAGAAATACTGCTTACCGGAAGTTTTATGCAAACATGTGAACTATGTCATTTGACTAAAACATCACTCATTCAGTAAAATAATAGTTTGGCAGTCTACAATGTGATGTTCTCATATTAACTTCAAGAAAAGCCAGGCTAAATTGATGTTACTAGTTTTCATACTGTACCCATGGTATTCGTTTTGACACTGACTGCATGCAGGTGGATTATAATGCACAGTATTGATCTGGAGGAATTTTTTTTCCCCCTTCAGCTGTATCTTAGCTTCTAGTCTTGATCTTAAAAGTTAAGATGGATGTTCAGTATTATTATCTAGCAGAAAGGGTAAAAAATCAATTTTATCTCCTGGTGCTTCATTTCCTTGTCTTCCAGTGCTCAAGCAGTGGGGTTGTAACAACCGTCAGCATAAAATAATTTATTATCTGATGTTATGACAACTTGTGGCAGAGGACTATATTACTATATGTACACTGATGCTCCTGAAACCAACTTTTTGATTAAATATATGAAAAGGGTATGGCAACCAATCAACTGTTTTTAATGGAGTAATAATTTCATAAAGCACTACACTGCAGGAGAGTAGTAAGATCTAGCTAAGAAAAACCTATGTGTGAGCCATACATTTTGTAAGACAGATGGTGATAGATGATAGTTACTCATTATACTTTATGGATTTTAAAGGTGACCTGAATAGAAGAAAAATGACAGTTTCAAAAATTTTGGCTTTCTACTTTCCAAAGCTAATGAAATCAAACAAAGGAAGGATTCTAATTTTTACTAACCCTTTGCTAAGTTACCAGAAAAGATTTGATTCATCTTTAGCTTGAATTCTAGAAGTAGGTCATTTTCTATTAAAATGTTTTGGTAAGTCCTCTAAACTTCATAGGAGAACTTCCTTATCTCACAGGATGTCTTGGAAATGGGAAGTAAGAACCTGCTTTCCTGCCCTGCTTTTAGGACAATATTCAGCCATAGCTGAGGATTTGTGCCACTATCCCCTGGTCTTTTCTAATCTTTTAAACCTCATTAATCCTTTCCTGCCATGTCCTCTATAATTCAATTTGTTAAATGCAGGCATCATTCAGCCCTTCATTAGCCCAGTAAATCTTTTTATGTTTGATTATTTTACACAGATACAATGTAGATCAGAATCTGAGCAAAATTTTCACCGCTAAAAGCAACATTGAACTGCTTTTCCTCATTATGTCGATGATTCTGTGCTCATACATAACAATGTCTTTTATTGTATTATCTACACGATATAGATAGAAATGTAACAGAACAAATTATCAAGCTACACTAGCAGTATTTATGCAACTAATTTATTCCTTTAGAAATATATCGTGCAGGTTGCTGACCTACCAAAATAATCTGAAAGAGGTAACAATTACAAAACAGATATGTTATTCTGATGTCCTTTAAAGCAATATAATAAGGAGTAGTTCTGTTGAAATGTGCAGAATTTTATGCCTGCTAAACTCACTGAATGGCAATGTAAATGATGGCATATAATGAAATCATCACAGGATTAATGGTTTACATATTTTATAAAATGGCATTAAAATGCTGTTAAGACACCACCTATCTTTCCTAACCTTTAAATAGAATCCAATCTACTTATGACAGTTTCAATATTCCTATTAAAAATGAAGCCCAAAATCATGAGATTATATTAAACTTCATAGAATGTAAAAAAAAAAAAAAATGGTATACATTTACTTTTATGTTTCTGTCTTTTCCTTTTGCTTTCTTGTTTCTGAGCATTCAAGGTTATTAAAGGAAAGAAATGAAAGAGGTGTTGTGTTTTTTTTTTTTCAAACAACTGATATATTTGGGAAAAATGATAGCAAAGGCAGTAATAGTAGCAATAAATAATTAAAACAGCTGATACTAGCATATAATGACCTAACACCATGAGTTGAAAATTATGAAGAGCTGAACGTCAGGATACATTACTGTGTTTTTGTTTTGCTTTGTATGGTTTAGTTTTTACAATTATATTACATTACATTAATGAATAGAAACCAAGATCAGAAATATCAATATCTGATAAATTCTTTGTCATATCAGAACAAGATAAATTTTTATTAATTTGTGTAAATTTTAAAGAAATTTCTCCCGATTTCTATCGAGGTATCCTGATTAGCACAAACTCTAACAATAAGCATTTAACTGAGACCAAGTAGGTAGATGAAGATTTTATTTGATTGCCTGCACACTTTAAGCCAACTGGCCATTCATTTCTGTATACCAAGGTTTGAAATGAATTTGTTTTTCTTCAAAAAATAAAAAGCAGAAGCTTTAGCAGCACAGAATAGATTATTGCAGTGCATGAAACTAAATATAATAAACCCACTCATTTTAATGATGTTTACATATGTGACAACACATCTATGGAAACTATTCAGATGTGAGCTGTAAATACAAAGACTGGCACTGAAGCCAAATGAAATCCCTATCAAAGGTAATTCTATACCTGGGAAAATAGTAATTTTGTTGTGCAACTAATTCTGTGTTTATGGTGAAAACAGCACCAAGTAAAATGATATGTCATAATTCTTTACTTCTCTCTATGCTGTTGACATGGTATCTTTAATTGTTTTAAAGGATAAAACATACAAAAGCACACACAGGCTACACTTGGAATAGCTGAGATATTTAGATGCCTCTAGGGTTGTTATATTCAGGTACCGTGCTGATGAACCTGTTTTTCTGGTGGTGTTGACATCCTTTCTTTTCTCATGTGACTGATTTTTTCCATTGCTTCTCATCTATGGAAAATGGATAATAAATTTAATTATTTTCTATATCTCCATCTGTTTTAAGGAATGAACAGAAAACTTGGACTGTAATAGAAAACATTACTGTAATTTACTTATATGGTCAACTTTAGCTGGGTATCACTCAGATCTCCCATAGTAGCAGATGGCACTGTAGAAATAATTCTTTCACAAAAAGAGCATGCAATTGAGAAATTAATTCGGTTTCTGACCAAACAAACTTGACATTCAAAAAATCCAAGAAAAGAAAATAAGTAACTGTAATAATGGGTTTCAATTCATGCCCCATGTCCATGCATCTAAATATTAACATTCAAGGGAACTGTGGCTCGTCTGTACCAGCAGAAACCCTTCCAGGTTTAGGTCTGTGAAGTCTGATAATAGTCTATCAAGGAAAAAAAAAAATTAAAAAAAAATGGAAGAACAAATAGAGATTCAGTATAATATTAATTGTAGCATATTAGTACAATTTTGTGTGTTTGAAGAGGTGGGTTTCTGAAGAGTATAATTTAAGGTAAGGGCTTAGGAGCTGCACTGAACTGCTGTCATGAAGCTGGAAGAAACTAGTGTCAGAAGAACAATATGTGAAGCTACAGAAATCACAGCATATCAAAAACTCAGAAAGTAGAATGTATTATTTATGATATGTTTCTGTGTGGATTGTATGCCATGTATTTCTGAAATGGTATTTTTGGATCTGAAAACCTTTTTTTCCCTTAGGAAAGCAATGCTTGTCTTAAAAGGATTGATTTGCCTGAACTGTTTTATTTAGAGATATATTTTTATTTTGTCTTATGAAATTCAGGCCCAATAGATAAAGTGATATATATATATTATTTAAATCTGACCAATTAAAAACTTTTCCTTGAAATGGAAGGCCTGGACTGATCTGCACTTAAGCGCCATTACCCCTTAATCTAGATGCCTATTACCTCAAGAAAAAAACATTGAGATTTTTTAGGATTTTACAATTCATATATCAAGTTACTTCAAGTGATGTTCAAGAAAACCAGACATATATTCATTAAAAAATTATAATTAAACCAATCTTACAATATTATTAATTTTAAATAGCTATTGTAATCAGAACACTCTGAGAAATATTAGTCTAATTTCACTCACTAAGAGCCTAAGCTCTACTTTCAAACAGCACATAGGTAATTATATTAAAAGGGTCTGTTGCAAAGGGTCAAAGACTGAGAAGGTGCATATTCCCCAGATTTCCTTATCTTCCATGGAACTACACCACCTGAAACCCAAAGCTATTCTAAACTCCTGAAAACACCTGCTCGTACATTATCTTTTCAGCTCATGTCTCATTCAATTCTACAACAGCCTTATGATGAGGGAACAAAAATAAACCAGAACACCATAGTTAAAATTGATAATCTGTTATGTAAATGTCACATGTAGAGTAAAATGTTTCTGAGTAGAGAAATGTTATTTTCGAGACCACTACTGGGCATGTCTACATGTGCTCAGAACACTGCTCTCTTCATTGTTATCTGAAGTGAACAGCACTGCGATTTAATATCTACCTCCTGGGGAAGATCCTGACATTAACGTTCAGAAGCTTAAAGCTTCACTTTTAAATGCAAGAGGAGGACTACACACAATTAAAATAATCATTCTCCATAACTATTACACCTTTGTCTAGGGATCTAAATGAAAAAAAAAAAAAAAAAAAAAAAAAAAAAAAAAAAAAGGAAATTAATTTGGTGACAGTTTTCCCACAGACATTTGTGCATGTCCCTAAAGACATTGTTTAGAATAATTGCTAATTATTCCATGTTGCATGTATAAAATAATTTAAATGGAGACATAATTTACTTTAGAAGAAAATAAGGGATTAAAAAGAAAATAAAACAAACACAACAGTCTGTGCATCTTAGTTTGGCATTTTACCTCAAAAAACCTATTTAAAATTACATGGATCGTTTCTTAAAAAATAAACATTGGGGGTGGGGATGTATATGTACATACAAACAAACTGCCCACTTACTGAGTAGTAGTTAGGTGTATTTAATGTTTACCAGGTTTCTGGCTATGGGAAGCATAGGTGCTTATTAATGTAATTAATACTACGTGTCCTGATCCAGTGTCGGGGGAGGTTTCGATATGATCCCGAGAGCGAGATTAAGACACAAATGAGGTCAAATGCTGTTTACCCAAACCAGGTTTTTATTATTAAAAAAGTGAAGAGGGGTAGCGATAGGACACAATGGAAGGAAAAGACAGAAATAAAGCAATGATGCAGGATAGGGCTGCAAGACTAGTCACCACCATGGATCCAGCGGCGTCCTGTTGGTCCTCAGCCTTCAGTTCTTTGGCGGGGGGTGCACACGGATCTGGCTTCAATGGTGGATGCACAGTGAGCAAAGTTCTCTGTTGCCTTTTTAAGTTCACTGTATCCGCTGATTAGCACATCTGCTCACCTTTAGGGTTTTTTTCCATGAGGGGGTGCATCCTTCAGTACACTCTCTTTCTCTGGGAGACACTCCCCAGACCAATCCTCAGGCCGCAGCAGCTTCTCTTGGAGGTTTACACAGACACAAGCAAGCTTTGAGACAGTCATATGACATGTCAGTCTCTCACACTAAGTGACAGAGAAAAACTAGCAGAAAAAAATTCTAAATACCTGGCTATCTTTTAGCTTAGCTAAAAAGTTTCAAGATGAATTAAAATGCCACCTACTTCTAAACCTTCTAAGGGATTTGGGACAAATCCCTTCTCTGTGTATAGCTATTCTGTTTTTTTGCTGAGGTGTGATAATGGAGTTTGTGATTGAGTACTGAGAATGTCACAGAACTAGGTGCTTTTACACCACAGGGATAAGCTTCTCAAAGTGACTCATACTTCTTTCCCTCTCTTAAGGAGAATGCTAAAGGTTTAGATCGTCTGCAGAGATGTCATGTAGCTCTGTAGTAGCTCTGGAGATCCCTGTTGTAGATACAGGGAAGTGAAAAGCAGTAGTAATGCTGTTGATGTTTGTTTTTGGAGTATGAACTGATTAAAAATGTGATTCGACATAGTGGAAATTGATAGCAAAATACAATTCTTGCTTTTCATTCCAATTACTCACCATTTTTCTCCATTCAGCTTGACTCATGTGTCTTATGGAAGAAAAATCCCAATGTTTTTGACTGAAAATGTTGTTAAAACTTTATTTATAGAAAGTATGTCATGTAATGGTATATAAAAACTGATTAATAAAATCAGTTAAAATCCAAAATATAGCATTCACTCTCCACCTTAGTTTATGCAGGGTAAATAATGTTTTCTGTCTTCCCTCAGGGTATTGACACTTCTCAGTGCTGTAGGCTACTCATAGAAACTCTTCTTTTTCACTTTGAGATTTTTTTTTTATTGGTGCCCTTTTCAGATTTTCCAGGGAAATGAAGTATGTCTCTGAAATTGAGCCTCTGAGGTCAGTTAATAAGGCACCTAACAACCATCACAGGTGGACTACCAACTACATTAAATAACAAAAATATTTCACAGAAGTTCTTTATATGTATTGCAGATCACTGAGAGGCAAATACCTTTTACCTCAGTTGTGAACATTATTTAGTAGATATCTTTGGACAATTAACTTTTTTTTTTTTTTTTTAACTCATTTAATCTCTCAATTTCTCATTAATATAGTGATATAGAACACACATAGTAAAATACTTCAATATTCCATATTACCACATACTACTTTCAATTAAATTAACTTGAAATGCCATAGAAATATCCATAAATAAGGAACAAAAAAATGTCCACAAATATTTTTATCAGGAGTTAATCAGAGTAATCCTATATAATTCCTGTTTTCCCAGTTGTTTTTTTTTCTTGAGGAGAAATGTTGAGTTTTTAGTAAAAATAAAATAAAAAACCCCCAGCGAACTCAATGAGTTTTGGAATGAGGGCAGGAACCTATAGGTATCTAGGAAGTTAGGGGTCTGAGGCTTTTCTCTGAGTCTTTGCTAGGTATCTACAAAGGTAAGAAATTTTTTTTTTTGTTATTGTCCATTTACTTTAGGTTTATTTCAGAAGCTTTTTTCACAGTCCAAACTTATAAAACATGTATTGAAAAATAAAATAAAATATTACTTTAGCTAATTGATTATAAGTATGTAATTTTGATTATATCAAAACATCAAAATTTGATTATCAAATTATCATTTTGAAATATCTAACAGATGGTCTATCAAACCATTATGATTCACTGTGCAGTTGGATGGAATTCTACCTTTCTGGACAAAAAACTGTTTATTTTTGCCTGTTGTTCCTCTAGAATTTTGTTCTGAATTATATAATCATATCATATTGCATCTTGTATAGCATAATCTCCCATATCTAAATCATATCCTGAAGATCTACAGCAGAGTACCATGTATATGCAGGAACACTTTTACCAAAATATCGTTTTCCCCAAACAAATGCTCTGTCACCCATACCATCCCTGTTTTTCTTTTTTACCATCTGTTGCATTACTAATGTATGATGCCATCCTAATGCGCTTTTTTTTTTTTTTTTTTTAACTTATCCAGTATCTGTGTTCCATTTATGGTTAACATTGCCATCCTCAATGTTGTATTGTTACTTTCAAGGAATACTAATGTCAGGGACAGCGCTCGTGAGTGGCATTAGTTGCATTCTTATACTCTTTCAGGGTCAAGTGGGTTTAACATGTCTTCTGTTAAAGACAATCACTGGTAGTAAGAAATGGAATTTAAAAAAAAAAAAAAAAAAAAAAAAAGAGTAGAATAAGGAAACAGCAGTATACCTGTTCTGCGGCTGTTTCTCATTCCTCTTTTTCTGATGGGCATAACAAGAGTCTAGGTTGCAATCCATAACAATGCAGTGTTTTCCCATTCAAGGTGACTGCAAATTCAATTCTTCCTGGCAGCACAAATTATTCACCTTTCAGGTTTTCCTTCTGACACTGAAATCAGTTGCACAAGAAAATGTGTCTAGCAGCCTTGAAATAGAAACAGACAAATTGTAAAGAAAGGTAGCAAGGCATCTAAGTGCTTCTGCCGCATCTTGCTGACAGATGGGAGCTGTAACACCAGTCACCAGTGCTTGCAACTCCAGTGCAGTTAAAGAGAAGGAAGCATTCATCAAGCCATTCATTTCTCATTCCTCAAACAGAAGGCTGTTTACATCATGTCAGCAAATGATTACCCTCTGCTGCTGTTGTTGTGCTACCTATTGGAAAAGGTGAAGAGGTTATGTTTTGAAATCCCATGGAGATGTTGACTAAGGAAACAAAGGAAGCTGGTTCTTAACACCAAAACCCAAGAAAAATAGGAAGCAGGCATCATCACACTCACATCTCTGACAAGAAACGAGTTCTTCTTGGAGAGAACAATGAATTCAAAGCACAAACTGCTTACATATATCAGGAGAGAACCAAAGGGTCTAAGCATTTTCCCTTCCAACTAGGTCATGTCTTTAGGTCCTTTCTGTGGCTTAGGTCCTTATTCAGCTCTTATCCGAGAGCTGACCTGGGACAGCATGGATCCCAGATTTCCTTGGCGGCTTCTTAAGGCTTCATTAACTGTGCCTAAGAAAACAAAGCTATATAACCTGTGTGAAAGTCTGCAAATGTGTAACTTTGTAAATGAGTCCATATTGGACCATCAGTGGGGTCTATAAACTGAAAAAGTTTGAGAACTACTCTTTTAGGGATTGAACTCCTACAAGATTAAATTAAAACTGGACTGCTAGGTATCATCTAGTCTTTGCAGCGTATTTGTCAGGAACAAGACTCAGTTTAACAACTCATGAATTTTTGAGACTTGAAGCTAAAGTCTTTGCTTCTCAAAGAAGATGCATGAAATGATTCTATTATTAAAGGTAGAACTTTGCTTATTTGAAAATATCAGGTGTAACTGTGCACAAAATTATTGTGGTGATTTCAACGCTTTATCTTAGCCTGGGCTGTCTCCAAGACTTTTTTTGTTTAAATGTGTGCATTTCACCACTGATGAAGAACTGATTTTTCTCCTTCAGAGATTTAGTCTATATCTGGACTTAGAAAATTGTTTAGAAAATTATTTCATGTGCATGTAAAATAGAAAATACTATGTTCAGTTTAAGCAGGATCAATATATTCTTTGCTTGCTGTTCTAAACTGCTATGTAAACTACCCAAACTTTTCACCTGTATGATGGCTTTATTTACTTTTCCTTAAACTTTTAAAGTCTAGTACACCTTTAGGGTATTTTCAGTCTTGGAAGATTAATTCTATTTTAAAAATGCATAATTACTATTAAAAAAACTCCTGCATTCTTATTGTAGGGTAATTTAAATTTTAGTTTCCAGGACTATTGTAAGTGGATATTTTATTATGTAGATTGTTTTCTTCCTTCTCATACGTATTTATCTCTAGGGCACGAACGACTTCATTCTGTCTGAGAGTTGCAAACTTCTACGAAGTACATTACATTGGATTTCATTTAGCTCAGCTGTGCACATTTTAATTGAGGCTGGTTTCAGCTTTCTTCCCATGCTTTATGAGGTGTGGCTGCTTCTCTTTCTTATCCTGTGCAAATTGTACACAAGTAGTTGATACACCCTGAGTTCTGCCCCAATATCTACTTCCTTTTCATGCACCTGAGTGGCTCCCACAAAATAAAGTGTCTCCCAGCACTGAAAATCTCTTATCCTTAGTTGTGTCCTACAGAAGAATCTTTAGGTCTGTATTTTTTCAGTTTCTGGACACAGTCCCTAAAGAGGCTAACCTGCACATGAAAGCTCCAGTGTAATAAATAAATGAAAAAATATCTCTGTGAATAGCAGAGTTGGGATACAGTTCCCTTGAATGTTTATATTTATAAAAGTGTCTTAGTTTTATATTCAGAGAAAATGAGCAGCCACATCTTATCCATGGGGTCAACCCAAAATTTACATTTTGATTTGCAAAAAAGATGAAACCACATCTATTATTTGTCTTTTTATTATGACAGATTCATGTTATAAAGAAAAACATAAGCATAAGTTGCAAGTTTTTTGGGGCATCAGTGCATGTTATCGCTGTGTCTGCATATGACATGAAGTTTTCTAGATGTTTCCACAATGTTTTTATTGAGAAGATTACAACCAGGACATACTGTGTATATATGAGGAAGATCTCATGCTGATGACACAGTATATAAGACTATACAGAAATACAGGAAAAAAAGAATTTCCTATATAGTCGGTATGTCCAAGGTGGAAAACAGAAAAAGGAGAGATGAAAGGACCGCCTGATGTGGTACATAGTTCTGTTTTGCCTATATGACTGAGCAACTTCCCCATATAACAACTACTGTCACTCCTGGTAATTTTGGAGGTAAGAAAAAAGGATAGGGCCCTTATCTGATAATTATACTGTCAAAAAACTAGATAATCATACCCCAAACCCCAACACTATTAGGAGGCACTAATGTCAGAGACAGAACAGAATACCTAATTTCAAAGGCATAACTTTAAAATTATGTGAATCAAGAATATTAATCAAAAATATCCAGTACACTGATAACTTAGCTGCCTGTTATACAAATCTTTCATCCTTTTTTTTTTTTTTTTAATATAATGTACATTTTTGTGATTTGATATAGCATATTAAACCAAAAACTGTAAAAATTCTGAATGTCATAACAGCCCTTCTGAAACACCCGTAGTACTTCTTTGACTGAACATGATTGTGGACATGGTACACAGAGTAGAACAGGCATGTTAAACATGAAACTGCTTTTACAGCAGTATTCTAACCCCTATTAGCCACAAAGATTTTGAACAACTGCAAAGCAGTACAGACAGTTGGCTTGTCATTTATACAATACAACACTAGTTTTCTTATTTCTAACCGATGTTTATATGCTATTCATTTGGCAGTTCTCATAAACTTTACCCTGTTTCTGACTCTAATCCTCAAGTGCATGGTAATTTACCACTAAGGCTGTAACTTCTGCATAGGACTCTGCTAGGTTTTATGTTTCTAGGTTAGGTAATTCACACCACTGATGATGATGTTATGAATGGCTAGCATATAATGAACACATGATTAACTTGAGCTCAGTCACAGACACTGACAATAAAAAGAAAACGGTAATTTGCACTGTGTAAGTCTAGATAGTTAAAGCAGACCCTATTTAAAACAGGACTGTTTTGAGCATAGTTGATATTTTTAACTTTTTCTGGGTAATTATTTAACGACATACAGTTAAGTACATATATATAAATAAGCAAGAACAACTAAACAATCTGTACAGATATGAATATATAGGTGGTGGGACTGTTTCACTATCAGAACTTTAGTGGTATCAATGGGGCAACAACTATATACCTATGTGTGAAGGTTAATGTATTCTTTTAATAAGAATATAGTAGACTTCTACATCTGGAACCAGTACAACACCTGAATTAAGCCTGAGGTTAGGTAGGTTTGGATTTCTGATGTTTTTCTTCCATCTTTAAATTGGATTTTCAACCTCCTCAGAGGAGCATGATCAGACATAGGATCATTGCTGAGTTCTCAAAACCCTTCCAGAAGCCATTTCAAAAGTCATTCACACTACACAGCAAATCACAGAGAACTTCAGATTATTCCATACCAGCACCTGGAGACTTTCTTCCTCACACCTGAGAAATTAAGAGGTACAATTAGTTCGTGCACTACTTCAGCACCTACGGAAACAGATTTAGATTTAGCCTCAAGTGCAATATTGATGTGACTTACCTGGAGACTGCAGTCTTTCTCTGAGCCAGAATGACAGACCACTTCTGGGGCAGGGGGAGGGAGCAAAAAGTACAATATGCTGTACCAATATAAGTAAGTAGCTATGTCAATATATCTGTAGAAGAACAATGGAGAAAGCAATGTTTTAGTAATGAGGTAAGCTAGGAAACCACTGTTAATGAGAGTTTGTTAATACATGTTAATCCTGTAACAGGACTTAAATCATTTAGCATTATGGTAAGAGAGGCATGAGAATAAGATAAAGAACTGGGTTTCAAGAAATGATCTGGTTTATTCATTGCCCCAGGCCATAAATGTTACATCTTTGCCTTTTCTAACACAAAATTTTTGTGAAAGACAATAGCTAGGAACACTGCAAATCAAAGCAGAGATGTATCAGCATGTTACTGTCAACGAGCAAGACAAAGATAAAAGTGAGAAACTTCAGTAGCTGATCGAAGAGACTGAAAATATTAAGCTAAAAACAAGAGTAAAAAAAGCCTTTACTAATAAAAAAATAATATTTAAAAATTATAACATAAGAACTATATCATAATAATAGCAATTACAGTTTAATAATGTAACGTGTAGTATTTCTAGAGTATATAAATTATTATAATTATAAATATGTTTATTATATAATATATTATGTAATTTACCATATATTGTATCTTATAATAATATTAGTACATTCATTTTAAATGTTTCTGTTAAAATTACTAAAAATATCTTACTATTCAAAGAAACTGAAATATAAAATATGTTCTGTAAGAAAACCTAATCAGCCAGGAAAATTTACAACATGTTTTTTAGTTTGTCTTAATTAATTATTAATGGATAAGTATGACCTTATTTCTCTCTTCCCACCTTCCTAATCTCTTCACTCACACTTAACTCCCTTGTGTCTCTAAATGATGCTGCTACACTTAGGGCAAAATCTTCCTACAATACTGCTCCTGCCATTTGGAACAACATTCTTGTAATTCTTTGCCTCATTAAGTCATAAAATCATCTGAAAATCTCTCTTCACGTCTGTGAATTTTAGTTTCTTTTTCTTTCTATTGACCTTCCAACACCGTATCATCTATGACTGTTTATGTCAAGACATGTGGATCTTAAAACAAAATTTTGCATTGGCTTAGTGTATATCTCTAAACCTAAACTAACCTCATTGCAGAACAGAGAAAAAAAAAATGTGTCTAAAAAGTGTATAAAATACACTCCTACAGATATCAGCCCATAAAATTGATTCCACTTATTCATCATGCACAGAAGCATTCTGTAATACAAATTAAGATAAATTAGGAACCTGCTGATTTGAAAGATGTTACTTAAATTAAACTGGAATGATGTGTTATGATCAGAATCACTGACTGTTTGAGTGTATCTTCAGTACAGGCTTCCAAATTGATTCATTATCAGAATTTATGGCTTGATTTTCAAAGTTGTGCAGTTCCACAGACTAGCAGATATCTGATTTTGCATGTATACTTACATGCATTCATTGCTTGGTTGTCAAGTTCCCTTTGGTATTAATGGACATGAATAAGTGTTTCAGTTAATTAGGAAAATCTATTTGCCACTTGTTTTCTAAATTTCTTCCTATAGAGAAACTGTAGTTTGGTTTTGTAGCTGGGACATTAGACTGTGAACTTTCTGATTATGGCGCTGAACTTGGTGCATTTTTCTTTTTAAGCATAAAGAAAAGGAATACAACATTCTTAACAATGTTCCTTTATAAGGAAGTTCCTTTATAGGTTCTCAGGGTTTGGAGGAAATGGGTCACTGGTGTTGCTAACAGTATTGAACAGTTCACTGATGCGAAAAAATATATTTTTTCTTTCTGACATGGCAAAAACAACTGAATAGAAAAGCTCCTGTTCATTGGCACTTAACCATACTATATTCTATCAGTCATGCAACAAATACTTTTTTTTTAAAAAAAAAAAGGAATCAGCAGAATAATACTACTAGACAACCCAACATTTAATGTTGTGTTCCAATCCTGGATCTGTCAGTGACTTACTTCTTAGCCCTGCAGATGGAGTTCATTTAGCCAGTGTACAATTTGATATATTGAGGCATTTAGAGTTTTGATAACATAATTTGCTTAAATGTTTATGCAACATGGTGTGTTTTGATGATATAAAATACATAAGAACATATTGTATCTAATGGTAGGGCAAACAACAGAATGTTAAGAAAGCTGTTTTGAATAATACTTTGCCAAATGTTAAAACTTTCATTTCCACCTTTTTTTTTTTTTTTTTTTTTTTTTTTTTTTTTTTGGGGGGGGTGGGAATAATATATAGTCATCAAAATATGAAACAGCCAAATTATATATTTGTGTCTGTGAGAGCTCTGTATTTCAAGGAAATGGTCCTTTAATGGTGTGCTATTCACTAGTCTTACAGAACATATTAATTTCAGTGAAAAACATATCACAAAAGTAAAATTTCTAAACATTCTTACATAATGCTACAGTCCTGAAAATTTCCAACTTGTGATTCGTTTGACATGCCTGGTGGATTAAACACAAATGCTTATTTTGTTCAGCATCAGTCTCAATCCTTATAACTTTGTTAAAATTATATAATTCCAGAACTCTTGTTTAATATTCTGTCTTTTGTATGAAGGCTAACTATCTCTAACTATTCATTGTAAATGATAATAATTGAAGTGTTTCTGAAATGGACTTTGTAAAACATTCAGTAATAAGCTATCTGTTACCATAGCCATAATTTAAAAAAGAAAAGAAAAACCAAAGGGATGCTGACTTACATTTGACCTAATATGAGCATCAAGGTATTATGTAAATGAGAAAAAGTGAAACAGACCCTGGTTTTACGAAGAAAAAGAGCACACCATTGGTACTATGCCAGGTTTACTTCTGTAACCCAACAGAAATGACAGTAAGAAAGTAAATCATAGCAGAATTTTTTATTTTCTCTATAAAATAAAGGTATAAGGCACAAGGATAAAGAAGCCAAAGCCAGCTGAGGGTGATTTTAGAAAAGAAAATGTGTTTCTACATCTGAGTTTTGGAGATATTCAGGTAATCTGGATGCCAATATTTAGATCAGGATTTATTTCTAATCACTTCTCTTTTAGTTCACAATGTAAACACTAAGAGAGATGAAGGTCTGGGGTAATTTCTAAAATATGCAAAGCATTCATCCTATTTTCCTTTCCCTTAAAGACCTAATGACAAGAACATATTGATCTATTTGTTTTAGGGATAACTGATTTACAAATTTCTGAGCATGGAAAATCTTTAAGCACATATACAAGCAAGGAAAAGAACTCAATTCAGACAAATTATTCAACTTTCACAATTTTAATCTTTATCAAAAAGCAGTCACATTCAAAACATGCCTTACTTTTTTAGCAGAACAATATTTCCCAAACAGAATTTGTTACTTAGTAAGTGAATACATTTTACACATTACTCTGTTTATAAGTAATTTTTTTTTAATAAAGTCTCTTTAAGACAGTTCGCAATTCAGTCATCAGCTTCATTTTAAGATCATACTACAGTTCCTAATGTTGACGGTCAACTCTCAAGAACTCTACTACAAAACATTCCTCCCTTACATGCAGGATGAATAAGGAGATATTGCTTTAGAATATCTTATATAGCAAGTGTTTCTATCAGTATCAGTTAGTATCTGTACTCATGCAGTCTTTTGAAAAGTCAGGAATTCTATAGCATCTGCAAATAAATATTTCCAAAATATTGCCAATATTGCCAAACCGACCTCCACCATTAGAAAGAGGAGACGTGAGAAGTAGTGCAGTCACAGAGAATTCATGAGCACTGAGTTCAGTGCCCTCATCTAGCTCTGAGGTCTCAAAAAATAGATTTCTCACCTTTTCAGAGAGATTTACTAATTCTCATGCCATCTGCTATTCAGTCATTTCTTTGGATGCTTTTATACTTTGTATTTAGGAACATGAAACTAGAAGATAGTCTGACAATTAGGGCAAGCATGTGGGACACGTGTTTCTGTACGAGGGAATGCTTGAGCATTTAGGAAGAAACGAAAAATCTTTTATTGGAAAAGTTACTGACAGGTTCGTTCTTTTTTTTTTTTTTTTTTTTTTTTTTTTTTT
>NW_020799101.1:20952433-21005969 GCF_003259725.1 Athene cunicularia
CCCTTTGGCTGGAGAAAAGTCCCACATCATCCCAGACTCCAGACTAAGAAATCACCTCCTTCCCAAAGCAGGTCTCTCTGGGAGCCATATGAGAGGTGGCGGCACCAAGGGGGATCCCCACTTCCACACCCCCCTTGCTAACACTGCAGGACGGGGGCTGCAGAGCAGGAGAACCAGCTCTGCACTCCCCGACACACACGGCACACGCTGCTGCCCGTGAACAATGTGCTGCTGCGGGTCCTGAAGGTGCCACCTGCTGCAATAGAGACGGAGCAGGGAGCCTCTCCCAGCACCCCACGCACTCTTATTACTGGGAGATCGCCCCAGTAGATTAGACCACAAGTAGATCCTCATTACATGCACAAAGATGTTCCACACATCACTGCTCAGCACTTAAACTATGTGGGCACTGGTTGCAGAGGACAGAGCCGAGACTCAGGCGTCCCAGGTGCTGTGACCCCAGCATGGCCCCACAGCCAGCAGGAGACCTCCCTCCATGGTGAGTTTTCCAATCCAGAAGCTCATCACGACCTCACCCAGCCTCCTCCATTGTAGTTTTGTTCTGACACATGCATGAGTAATACCATGAAAAAACACTCCAGTGAGACTCTGCCAGACAAAGGAAGAGCCTCCATGCCCTGATTCACCCCCGCAATGGTGGGGACATAGCAGCAAAAGCAGCACTGCTGCAACACGCACTTGCCTCAATAATTAGTCCAGGCTGGACAGCACATGCTCCCCAGTAAGAGTGCAAAATGTACACCCAGAAGCAACCTCTAAGCTTTTACTGAACTTGGCTGTTGCCACAAAACATCCAAGATGTGACTCTCCCAAAACCAACTATCCATTCACTCCTGCTGCGCTACTATGGCCTCTTGAGCCCCAGGAGATGCCCCTGGTTTTCAGGGAAGCCAGTAAAAGGCAAAGCAACTGAGTCAGCACCCAGCCCTGGGGAGAAAGCCCTGAGTCAGCTCTGCTGCAAGCACCAGCTGACTCTCCCTCTCCCTCTCCCTCTCCCTCTCCTCTCCCCCACCATTATTCTTTCCACAGCCCTGTCTGAGAGCCTGGACTAGTGTGTTGCAAATACAAACTACCTGTAAAACCTCCACAGGCAAATAATGAACCCCCCCCCCAAAAAAAAAACCCCATCTGTCAAATACTGTAAAACACTATTTTAAATAAGGTGGATTTAATTTTCAAATATTTGTTTGGTTTTTTTTTTCTTCTGTGTGACATGTCCATTAAAGCAGTACATAGTTCAAGACAGAATTTAGCATTATGAATTATTTTATTACATGAGTCTTGCCTCAGTGGTAAAAGAAAAAAAAGCCCCAAATCCAACAGCTTTCTTTTGTAACTTTGTAGACTCTATAGTTCCTTCTTTCCTGCCTTTTTCCAGTTGCTTGAAGCTATTTTTTCCAAATGCAAATATTCCTAAGAATTGCTGTAAATTCTTTCCACTCCAACAAATTGTCTGTACGTCACTCGTGTAAGAAAGCAGAAGGCATAGCAGCAGCACCAGATTTCTCATGAGAGAAAGTTCATTTCTGTGCTTGATTGTTTGCTTGATGTACTCTGTATTTCACTAAATCAAAAATATATTCTAATATTAAATACCAGTGACATTTTTGTTGTTGTTGTTGTTGTTGTTGTTATCAGTTTATTTTTAGAAGAAATTGAAAGTTAAATGTTTAGAAAAGAAGAGTATCTGTTTAGACTGCATTTGGTCTTTACTAGATAAAATTTTAGACTAACCTGATCAAAGAAATAAAATTACAGTGATTCACATAAGAGCATAATACTCCTCTCTGGTTCATTTATTCCCAGTTCTCAGGTGGTTCAGTATGATTATCTGGAAAGCATATTAAATATATACTTTTCATACAGATTTTTGGAGATGCTTTCTACATGCGTGCATTAGGTTTACTCATTTCTGTATGTCCTTCATATAAGCATAAATGAGTGAATGGGACAAAATAAGAAAACCATGAGAACTCTTGGGGACTGTTCAAGGGTCTTCCTCAATCTTCTCTCAGCATTCCTCATTTTTAGCAGCAGTGTTTTGGCCTCTTCAGTTAAAAGCAATACCAAACTACTTTGTTAAAATTTGTCATGTCAGATCCGTTATGCAATGCTTCTAGTTTACAAGAGAGGGTGGACTAACCTATGCACTGCTATAGCAATGACAGTTTTATTATTGCTCTTCTTATTTAAGCTTATTTGAAAGTGGTGCTAAACCTTGAACATGGTGTTTAAATGTACATTTGCACTCTATGTAGCTTTTTTTACTTTTACCTTGTCTTTCTTTAAAAGGCTCTGTTTCAAGAGAAGTTAATCTCAGTGTGTCCACACTTCAGTTATTAGAGACTCACTTCCAGGGTGGGGGGATGAAGTAAAAAAAAAGCTTATTAATTTGATTCCTTTGCTAGAACAAATTAAAGTACAATTTTGGTTTTGTTCATTTTAAACACAGCTGGTTGAGATCATACAACATTATATTAATTAGAACACAATTCCCCCAGACCTGCTGTTATTGCAACAATTCATTAAAGAGTCCAGGTGTAAAATATGAGGGATTTGATTGCTCATGGGATTGGTAAGAGCATATGGAGTTTTTCACCTCTAAATTGTTGGTGTGAAACCAGCCTGGGACAATAGTCAGAAACTCTTGAGTTGTTACTCTCTAATGATTCTTCTGTAGCTCAGGGTATATGCCTAGATAGTTGCAGTCTCATTCCCAGTTGTGTCAAACACAAAATTTCTCAACATTACTTTGTCATTTCCAACTAATGGGATGAACAGTAAAAACAAAAATGCAGACAGATTTCAGTGGTCCAATTTTGAGATATATTTGGAAACTTGTAAATATGATGTTCTAAAGTTATTCTTTCAGTAGCAGAATATGAAAGGGATTATTTTCTAACACTTTTACGCTACCATCTTCAGCAAGCACTACTTTCAGAAATAAATCATATTACACCTCACCATTATTCTAGCAAAATGTTTCAAGACAAATGCCCTTACATAAAGAAAGACACAGTTTCTGTTATCAAGACTTTCTATTTCCTTTTTCTTGGTAAAGATAATTTCTTTTGCTGAAAGTAGTAGGGTAAGTCATGGTACTGAATTTTTTCATGTTCCAATGGCCTGGAAGGGTCTGGTCTTTAGCTCATGTAAATGGAGGCTGATGAAGCAAAGGTACATAACTGAAAGAAATATGGGGGCAATACATACACAAAGAAATGATTAACAGCATGAGAGACCAATTCTAAACTCATTTTATTTTATGAAAAATATTTACACCTCTCTGGAGAATACTTGCAAGTGTTTTTTATGTCTAGTCTGCAGGTCTATTTTTTAATTTTGCTAAGTCACCAAGCAAATGCTGCGATTAGGAGTTCTGCTGCCATCTGATTGGGATTGGGCTGTCGTTGCTGCTTTGATGTAACAGAAGTATCCATGTAGCAGGTGGTCTTTCCTGCTGTTTATAATGCAGCCTAGGGAGGTCTGTCAGATGTTAACAGCTCTTCTTTATCTGTATGGAATTTGGGTAAATCACAATGGAACAGATGGAAAAATACTCATGTACAACCACAGTCCCACCAAGTAGCAGCTTGTAAAATTCAACAAATACATCCAGCTCCCCAAAAGAGAGAGAAAAAAGTTCACTGGGTATATTTCTGAACTGCTGGAGGATATTCACTTTGTTTATACACAGACCTATACCCAGGAATTAGGAAATTACTCCTAATTTCTCTACATCTTCCCCTGGCGGTACGGAGGGATGGAGAAGGGGGTTTAAGGTCAGTTTATGCCCCGCTGTTTCTGCTGCTCCTTCCTTCTCAAGGGGAGGAATCCTCCCCAGCTCCAGTGTGGAATCCCTCCCATGGAAGAAAGTCCTCTACAAACTTCTCCAACATCAGTACTTCCCATAGGCTGCAACTCTTCACTAACTGCTCCACCTTGGGTCCCTTCCTCAGGCTGCAGTCCTTCAGGAAAAGACAGCTCCAGGGTGGGTCCCCCGTGGGGTGATGAGTCCTGCCAGCAAACCTGCTCCAGCCTTGGATTCTCTCTCTCCACAGGCACTGCCAGGAGCCTGATCCAGTGTGGGATTCCATTGGGGTCACAGCATCCTTTGGAACCATCCCGCTGCTCCATTGTGGGGTCCTCCCCGGGCTGCAGGTGGAGATCTGCTCCATCACGGACTTCCACGGGCTGCGGGGGCACAGCTGCCTCACCATGGGCTGCACCACGGGCTGCAGGGGAATCTCTGCACTGGTGTCTGGAGCATATCCTCCCCTTCTTTCTTCACTCCCTAGTGTCTGCTGAGTTGTTTATCTCACATATTCTCAATCCACTCTCCAGCTGCAATTGCTGGTTCACAGGGTTTTTTCTCCTTAAATACGTAATCCTAAAGGTATTACCACTATCGCTGATGGGCTCAGCCTTGGCCAGCGGTGGGTCTGTCTTGGAGCAAGCTGGCATTGGCTCTATAGAACATGGGGGAAGCTTCTAGAAGATTCTTACAGAAGCCACTCCTGTAGGCTCCCCACTACAAAAAACTTGCCACACAAACCCAATACACAAGCACATATATATACTTACCAACAATCCGTGTTTCTTCCAGTCTGATCTCTTTCTATTTGTTCCAGGTTCTATTTGACTCCCATTTGCTTATAAAATGAAAATAAAAACTCTCAGAAAGCTATGCATGTCCATTTATCAATAGCAGAACTTTATCAGTTAAAACTCATGAGAATATTAGTTCATTAATTCTATGTTTCTAACTATATAATTATAGATGGAAAAGATGGTTCAGTCCTACAGGAAGTCCTACAGGACTTTAATTCATTCAGCGATTGCCCAGTTTCCTTTAATTTTAATTTTGTTTATGAAAGGGGCAAAAGACAATTCTCTGTCTCACATGAGAGATGCAGCTACACAGTGTGCATTATAAAGTGCTTGAATGGTTTGATATTAAGTAGCATATAAATATATTTGTGCATTAATATTTGACTAAAGGATACATTTGCTGTTAAATTAATACATATCTATGAAGTAATGAGCATTGCTCTGCCCGTCTGCTTCACTTGATAAGTTCACATGGTTTTGGAGCCGAAGTCAGTCTACTTGTAAAAGCATAAGATAAAACTAAACTAATAAGGTGGACTTATTTAGCTGCTATATTTACATAAGGCCAACTTTGCATGATGTGCTTTAGTATAATTCATGGAGATTATGTTACGTTTCATGAAGCTCCATTATGTAGGGGAGATTTCTGCTGTTGTTATCTGATTGTTGTATCTACTTCTTTCTAATAGTTCTTTAAAAAAGGGAAGACTTTTTTTTTTTTTTTTTTTTAATTTTTAATTAATTACCAGGACTAGATTTAATTATATGGATATACAGAACTTACACAATGAGATCCTGATCTCATTTAAGTCTCTAGACATCATCATACTATGAATAATAACATTATAACAATAAAAATATATTTTATATGCAAAGCTAGGACAACAATTCTGTTTTTCTTATATACAAATAATTCACATTTTTCACATACATATTTTCATCAGATAGATTCTAGAACTGAAGCTTATTTTATTTGCTGGTACACTGGAAAACAAAATCCTTTGTCAGCTACTTGCAATGCAGAGCCCTTACCGGAAAGTAAAGCCTTCCCTTCAGGCATTTTCTCCCTCACTGAACTGGTTCCATTAATTAAAGGTAGCACAGAAAAAGCTCTGTGTTGTCTAAGTAAAGATGGGAAAAAAAAAAAAAAAAAGAGTGAATGAAAGAGACAGAAAAACGGAAGTGTCTTAGTGATTTCCACTTCATCTTTGGAAAGTTACTTATGTTTCCTCTTTACAGTGCTCGCTTCTGCCAAGAAGGAACAAAACAAATAAAGGGGTGTCCCATCAAGCATCCTGTGTGTCAAAGTATACTGTAAATTTCAGAGCTATATGCCAGTGAAAGCAGACACTTCAGAGAAATGCAGAACTGATCAGCAATTGTGGACTAAAACCAAAAGTCCTTCATTTCCAACTAAAAACCACAGCAACTAAGTGCTGATGCAGATTTATATTTTATGTGATCTTCAATGCAACACTTTTCTGACATATTTAAGATTACTTGAGGCTTTGGTAGGTAAATAATGTTTCAAAGGCAGTTAATGTTATAATTTAAGACCACCAGCTTGTGCTATCTTGTCCTGCAATAATTATTTTTCTTCCTCTGCAGAGCCCAGTGTACAGAGGATCACGAGATCATTATTATAAGAGGCAGTATCACCCAACAGTTAGGAAAAAAGCCTACTAATAGGGTGTTTGGGTCACTGTGGAAATGTGGGGAAACTACTTCATTGTTTCAGGGTTAATTTTAACTATGGTTTTCAGTGTTTAACTTGTGCTTAAGCCCTGCTGATTTCTGGGATTTATACTTTTGTATTTAGATTGCTGTTTTGAACAAGGGTACTTCCCTATAGCAAATCACTCTATTATAGCATTTCCAGCTTTATAGTGGTTATGATTATTTTTTCTCTATCAACAAATTCTGAAATATAATTAGTGTTTCTCAGGTGGTTTGGCAACTCGGGGCAAATTTTAAAATACAATTTTAATATACAATTCAAAAGCTAAACAAAAATTTTACAGGACCTGACTAGTCTATGTTCGTGTTGCAAATATGAATTTTCTGATTCACATAAGCATTTGCATTACATTGGGCAGAGATAGATTCTCTTAGAAATTTTCAAAACATAATACCATATACTTGAACATGACCTGTTCTACTGAAATGAAAAATATATTTCATGTTTAGTAGTTAGCTAAATACCTACCTCTGTGCACCAAAAAACATTTTTGACCTTGTGATAGTTTTTAGCTATCTTGCACACCCAGAACAGACTGAGTGCTGAAAAACTTTCTGAGTGAAAGATGTTCTGGGACAAAAATAGAAAGTTTTAAAAGGAGATCAGAGGTATTTGTCTTATGCATCCTATTTTGTTGTGCATAACTTCTTAAACATATTCCACCTCTGAACCTTGTTTTGAATGTCTGTCTTTCTTTGAAAAAATAAAAAAGTCAATTAGAATAACAGCTACAGCTGAAGTAAACAGTCATTAGGCATGTACTGCCACTGCCTGTGCATCCAACTTGAAAATACTGTTGTGTTTGCACTTCAGCATTTCAGTGTGATGCCTAATGGCTTTTTTTTTTCCCAGTTTCAGGACCTCTAAAATATTGCTGAAAGCTGAAATCTTTCCTTTGCTTGAACTACTAATTAGTTTTGTGTATATGGGATTTAAGAAGCACTGGGTGTTTAAATCATATCTCAGATTAGATTTGCCTGGAAGTGCTCTACATCACCAAATAGATAAATATAACCAGCACCCTAACAATTACAAGGTTTGTGACTTATTCATGCAGATCTTATGGACAAAATTAATCTGTAAATCTTTTACCTAACAATTGTTGATTTCCTCAGTCCTCTTGTTTTAATTGTATTTACTTTGATTAAATCCCTTATCCAACCTTGAATGAAATCATAGTTCTGGCCAAGAAATAATGAAAACAACTCACAATGCCAGGGCTCCCCATCTCCCTGTCTGTTTTGCCGACAGAGACAGATTTGTTCAAATCTTGCACAACTTCTGTCACCTGATACCTGAACTCATTGCCTAAACAAGGGAGAAAAAAATATCCACTTAACAATAAAGCTTATATTTTCATCTTCCTTAGATTTTGTAGACATTGTCTTATTAGGAATCCAGTCTGTCAGGAAAAACAAAGCCCATGCAAAGAAATTTTTATTGGCTCTGTGCTATGTTACGGTACTTTTATTAGATGGTGACATTCCTAAAACAGCACCTGCTCCGTGGATTTGGGCTTTTAGCCAGAAAAGAAATAAAAAAAATAAATGTGTGGTTTAAATCTGAGTGGCAATGGGTTTGCATTAGTGTAACAAATACCCACATGCCTGAACAGTTGGAAAGTTAGAGTGAATCACAGTTATAAGCATTGGGGATAAATATATATATATATAAGTGGCACTGTTACCACCATAGCTTTCTGAGCAACAAAGATATAAAATGTCTCTTCTACATCTGTTCTTCTTTCCCCTGCGAATGTGCCTATTGAATGATATTTTTTACCCAATATGCATGGAAAGAGTGAACTTTTTCTTTCCTTCATCTGTGGATTTGTTAGCACACTCTGGTCCATTCTACTGGCAAAGCAACAGAATCTGTAATGAGAAAAAAAAATAAAATTCTATTTTTCCTTATATCCCTGTAAATCTGGAATAGCTCTAGATTTACTGCTGTATGAATGTGGCTGAAGGCAGAATTATGTCTAGAAATATTTGTGGTTTTCCAGGGCTGCTCAAAGAATAACTGTTCTCCATGTGTTAAAATTCAGACCCCAAAGGCAAAGGAACTCACGAATCCAAAGCAAATGTACTCTTCAGACATGATATAAAAGATCATTTCTCACTTGTGAGTTCTGCATTTGATACACTGGAAAGGAAATCTGGATATATGATCAGATCTAAAAAGCAAGGAATAAAATAAACAAGCCCAAGAAAACAAGCAGATACTAAACTAGAAGACTGAAAACCTTTTTTATTTTACAAATCTAGATGTAGAATTTTCTTTGTGAATTTATATTGTTTGTTGATATCCCCCCCAACCACCTGCAATACAGGGCAGGTGTCATAGAATTCCTTTTCATTGATCATAGACAAGTTATTTTATGAAGAAATAAGACTGATCTAGTCCCTTATGAAAAGAGGGAGCTTCTGCTTTAGAAACTAATGTCTAGCAACAAGACTGTAATTGAAAAAAAATCAGTAAATATATTCTGTCAGATTCTGGCATTCATCACTTTCTCAGAACAATATTTTAGCCTTTGAGACATCTGTCTGTTTAGGTTCAAGGGTGTTGATTTTATGGGATTAGTCCAGATGACCATAACCTGATGAGAGGCAAGTGCAAGTAATTCCTCAGACTTTTAATGGGAGATGGTGAGATACAGATCAGTTGTTCTCTGTGCGATAGTCACACTCCTCTGACAGATATAGGAAAAGAGCAAAAATTGCATAGTTTGAGTGATGCTACTTAATGGAAGCCTGTTGTTTTTATTGCTGTAATTTATTCAACAGCTGCCACAATGTCTTAGGAACTTTCTATATATTCAAGGAAATTCCTACACTGAGAAAACTCATAATGATTGGAACTCATTGAGAGGTCCTCGGTATGTTCAGGAGATATGATTAAACCTTCCTTCATAAGAAGTGTTGGAGATAGTGTGAAGACAAGGTTGGAGGTAAAGTGAAGGCATAAACTTCTATAATGCTGATTAGAAAAATCTTATGCAACTTGATACCATTAGATCGTGACCAGTTTTGCAAATAGTAGGAAATACATGCTTGCCTGGGACTCTGTTCCAAACTGTCTGGTGTGGCAATGTACATTAAGGAAATACTAATGAAGAGCCTCCTGATACCCCTTTTGAGTCCTGCTCGTGTGAAGGTATAATAGTGTTAGAGCAAAAGAGAGCTTTCAGTAACTTAAGACTAGACTTCTGCTGATAACCTTTCTTTATACACAGCCCTGTAAAGCCTTTTTTAATAGGTTTGTGAAAATGCTGACAGATGTTGCATTACTAATTTAAAAACTTATAATACTGAAAGAAACCTGTGCTGAGTTATTGCTGATATGGCCTTTATCTTTGAAATATACCTGTTTGGATCAATTCCCTTGTGAACAGCAGGACTTCGCTCCCATCATGCAGTGTTACCTGTTGTCTTTTCCCTGTCCACAGCAGGTGGGAGTTGGAACTAGATGATCTTTAAAAATCCCAACACAAACCAGTCTGATTCTACGAATAATGCAAACAGTTTTCTTTTTACCTCCACTTCCTTCCCAGACTGGTATGTTTCGACCCCTCTACTCATAGGTATTTATATTGCTACAGGTCACATAACCTGAAGCCCTTACCTTCAGTCGCCTTTTTTACCTCTGTTGCAAATGAGAAATGATGTGTTCACTGATTTTGTAAAAGAGACTGTGTCACTGGGTACATCACAAACATGTGATTCTTTAAAAGGCAATACATTCACCGTAAACATAGATTTTTTTGTTTGACACATTCGCAGTCTTTATGCTGCTTGTTGCTGCAAATTGTTAGCCTCAGAAACTATGCATATTTGTATGTGGTGATTGGAAGAAAATGGATGCTTAGAAATGTTGTATTCATCATGTCTCTGCATTTTGAATGTTGTCTTTCATTCTGGCTTTTAAACCAAATTCTGCAAGTAGGGATGTTCTAGATCTCAGGATACCATTTTGCAAGTAATTTAAAGAGTGCTGATGGGTTGTTGTAAAGGAAGTCATAGAGGTAAGGGCTGTTACGACTCCTAGGGAGAATACACTTTCAGGACAGAAGATGCAGTCCTTATTACAAGTGTAAGCTCACAGTGACTGTCAAACTTCTCTGGAGAAATCAAGAAAGCACACTATTTAGAGAACACAGAGGATCAGTAAAGGTTAATTTCCACATTTCCCAGAAGGAGCACTGGGATAGAAAAAATAAGTCCCAGAAGGAGCACAGGGAAAACTTGTCAGTACAGTGAGAGGAAGATTCTATCAATGTATAAGCTCTTATGAATTAATTTTTCTGCAGCACTCTTCAAAATGAACCAAACCTCTTGCTAGGGCTTGAGGGCTCTGAAAATTCTGAGACTTTGAAGTATGTTCGTAGGTAACACTAATCTTCCTTCAAGGAATGTAACTTTAAAATCCAAATTACATAGGTGTGTGGATTTGGGTGTGGGCAAGGAGGAGAGGGATGCTTCTTTCCTGTCTAAAATTTTGTAGATCTGTCTGTCTGTGGAGCGTGTAAGAACCCTGTTGTCTTCACGTAGCACTACAGTTACACAGCATTTTTAGAAACTGCAAGTATGTGAACTAGTATCGTATATTCATCCTTGTTCTGTACGTTATCTCTTGGCCCCCTGCAATAAACTTTTTCTTCCGTGAAAAAGAGTTTTAAAATGCAAGATTAAAAAGAGAGGATTTTTTCTAAAATAAATGTTTCTCTTTCTCATTTTAATGACAAGATTATGTTTAGGATGAAATGCTGGATGTTGGCCCTAACACTCATATGTTCTACTGTAGATCAGAAATAATTCAATTAATATTAATGAAAATACAGCACTATCATTAAGAAAAAGGCAGCCTACAAAATCAGCTACTTACCCTGTTTCTCTGACTTCCCTCACTTCTGCTCTGTAAGGTAAAGCAGGAGGGAGCTGGGCAGAACATCTTCCAAGACCCATCCATTATCCTTCCCTGTTCATCTCCAGTGATTTATCACATATCACATTTTCCATCCTTGAAGGCATATGGCGGGTATTAGTGATAATAGCTGCAGCATGTTGATCCTGGCCCTACACACCCTTGTTTGACACTAGATTGCTGATTGCCATTTACCTTGACAAAGAGTTACATGTGCATTTTCTTTATCTGCTTTTAAATACATCTAACACTTCCCTTAATAGAAGTGAGGAATAGAGTTTCTGTTTGTTTTGTAAACTGATTTTCATATTGTTCAAGAATGAGTTGAATACTGTATGTAGCATAAAAAGAAAGCTGGGAAAGTGTCACCGAGACAACTGATTGGGTTGCTTTGGGTTGCTTTTCTACTATCAGGATACCTGCAAGGGGACTGTGATTTCATCTGGTCTTTGCAGTTTGGAATATTTTATAAATCAGTAATTCTTATTCAAAGGAATCCCCTGTGCTGTTGAATAAAATTTTGGGCACACTGACTTATAATTCAGTGTAATATTTCTGTGCAGAAGATAAGCACAACACATGATGAAAAATAGGATAAACACTACCACATGGATTGGGCACTAGGTCAATGGAATACGTGCACATGGAAGAATTTAATGTTTCAGATAAGTATCAACTTTCCTTCCAACTCAGTCTGTGATCTCTTGCTGTCCTTGACACATACTCTAGACCAGAAAAGGGGCACACAGTCAACAGCAGTCATAGGATATAACAGTTGTTTATTTAAGATTCTGTCAGAGATTTCTGTTGGATTTGTTTTCTATTTATTTAATCTCTCTTTATGGGAGTAAAATATCTCATCAATTTCTCTGACTGTAAAAAATATATGCAAGAGAATTAGGATTAAATTGCTGTAGTGACTTTATACATATATATATATATATATATATATATATATATATGTTTTGGAGAAAATTGACTTGTGCTGAAAAGGTTCTTCTTCAATAAAAGGGACTAATGGTAATCAGAGTGAGATAATTTATCTTGGGCTATAGAACAGATGTCTGTCTCTCTGGAATTGTATAGAATTATTTCCCTCAATATATTGATTAATGATTTTATCAGTCCAGTTCTAAACTACATAAGTTATGGAGTTTCTTTTGGTCATTAGGAAGATATTTGCACTGGTTTATAACTGGGAAATAGTGATATACTTCAGTTCAGTTTGTTTTCTCACTTTTAATCTTCTACACTTTTTTTGCCAAGTTAAGCAACTTTAGACAGCACTTTTGGACAGACCATAGGTCTCAAATTTCTTAGGGATCTTATAGTGCTAACCGTCATACTGCCGTGTCACTTCTTAAAAAAACCCCACAATCCTATTCATTACATTTTTCTTGTCGAGTTGTAAAAGATCTTTGAAAATGAATGCAGGTTTCCATTCAAAGTTCATTTTTTTTTTATTTATGTTTACAGTTCTCATTTGCTCATCTCAGTATTGAATCTTTGTCAAAGGACAAAAATGGAACAAAAGACCCTAGACTGTGTTTCTACCCTTTCTCATGCAAATAGCATTATCTCGCACAATAAATTCCACAGACTTCAAGCATTTTTGATTAACTGTATACTTGATTGATTAGGACTGTATACTTTACTTGAATGGTAGTTACAGATACCACATAAATATTACTTGAGAATGTATGTATACATGTGGGCAGATCTTCAGCTTCATACATTTCGCACTGTTTCCAGTAAGGCAATGTTTTCCTCTAGAGTTCTGGAATCTCAATGCTTCTGAAATGTGGACCCAGGGAGTATGCTCAACTGACAGAATACCAGTGTCTGTAGATGTTAGTCAGGTGTCTAGTGTTGCTTCTACTCAGAGGAGAGTTCAGATGAAATGACCTACAACTAAGACAGTGAGTTACATAAGATTAACATCCCCGCAAACTTAGCGCATATCTGATTTATATAAAAAATCTTGCCTCTTTTAAGAAATAATAGTTGAATTTTCTGATATTTGAAAATATTTCCTCACTCATTCACTTGTATGAGCATGGGCACAGCCTTTTCTATAAAGTCCAGTATGTCAAATTGGGATACTTCATCTAGCTAATCTTCCATTAGTTCAATCTAAACAAGTAGGGGCAATTAATGAAAAAGTTACTTGAATTAGAATATACTGAGTAGTAATAATACTGCAACTTCAACATAGCTGTTCTCCTTTCTGTTTAATAGATACATTTTAGACATAAATAGTCATTCGTGCTGGCAATTTTTGCAGTGAAGGGGAGTTTTGTGAGGGTTCAGTGAACTTTTCCAGAGGGTGATTCAGAGAGATCTTAACCACATAACATGCTTAAGCTTGCTTTTTCTCAGTTACAACTTTCTAGATTTTTTTTTTTTCTTTTTTTAATAGAAGGCCTTCATCTTCTTCCCCTCATGCCACAGAGGTATCTTTGTAGTGGAATGTTTAAGTTTTAGACAGCATGTATTCCCAGGATGCAATTCTGCCACGATAACTACCTTGATATCTAATGACTTAATTGTCCAGTTGTGCAAAGTGGAATAAACCACTGAAATTAATTTCTCTTGGAGAGGAAAGGCTAAATTTTTAATTTCATAATCTTAATTTATCAACATTGCTAATTAGACCTCGCCTTTTAATAATCTTCCATTAAAATAGCTGCTGAGAGGCTAGACAGATGATAGATTTTTTACTCAGTGAGACGTTATGTGATGAACACAAACAGTAAAAACCTTTTCCTTCCTCTTCCTGGGAAGAAAAATAAAAAAGCATGATTTCTTTTCTTTTTTTTTTTTACTTTTTTTTTTTTTTTTACTTTTTTTTTCTTTTTTGTTTTTCTGGCTGAAGGAAGATATTAATTAAGACTGAGTTAATATAACCTACAAGTTAATTTGGGAGTGGTGGGTATAGGTTTCTATTTTCAGTCGCATTTTCCATATTGCATGAGCTAACTCCTAAAACTCTTGCAGAGTTTTTCAACAATCCCATCTGAAGTAGACATTTTTGCGAGGGTAAGTTTTAGATTTGGCCCATGCCAGACACAAGGCATTTCAAACAGTTGCTTTGCCTAAAAATTTTATAGCTATGACATAACCAAGGGTGTTATCTGATAGTTAGTCAAGCAATCTATTATTTAGGATTACTCAGTAGGTTCATTATTATCACTGCATTAAGCATATGAGTCCTGACTGTTCAGGATTTTTAATCTAATACTCTGATATATGTTTTTATGACATTTACTTTATCATTAAAATGATCAGAAGGAAAAAATTATGTGGGACCTACTTAAAGGAATTTTGAATATCTGAGGGTTCATTTGTTTTATCAGTGTTCATTTCAGAGAGTGACTTTCTGTAGTTTATCATGAGCACTGGATAGATGATCACATCTTTGAATCTTCTCATTGTTATATATATCAGAGATGAAATAATGACTGATGTAACTTTCTGAAGCTCTTCTTTGTTGTTTCCTTCCTTAATCTGTACAACCAATGTTTTTAAGCCTGACCACCTGCATTAGGGTCCTTCAAATAATGTTCTGATTTCATAGATACTGACAATTGCACGAAAAACTCTATATCCTCCAACTGACAAACTAGTTTTATATTGTGCATTTGTTACCAGCTGCCTTTCCCAAAGTCACCAACATTACTCAGGCATATGTGAACTAGCAGGTTGCATAGAAGTTGTGGCATCACAGAGCACAGTCAGGCTGTGAAATCTGTCTGGGAGAATGAATAAATATTAAGATGTTTAGTCAATGCTGATATTTGTGCTACTGAGGTTATATTGTTATCTACAGTGACTGCCATGTAATCATGCCGTATGTCACACAATCTGGCCGTAAGTTCTTGTTTGTTTTCTTTTGGGGGTTAGGTTCAAGACCAGCAATATGTTAATAAGGAAAGGGACTTCCCTTGGAGCAATTATTAGCAACGAATATAATTTAAAATATATATTAACATATTGAAATAGAAAATTACATTTGTCATTACAAATGTGAATTTCCTGGCTCCACAGAAAGGAGCTGATTTTTAAAGTTTATTAGGGTAATATTTCCATGCTCATATTATTGACATTTGAAAGCAGCTTTTTGAAAGACCTGATTACCCAAAAAAAGAAAACTTTAAGAAAATCTTACCTTAGTTATGAAATGTTGGTCCTGAGAGTTGTCCTGAAGGAGGTGATATTTGCACACAACTTTGTATGAGGCATCTAGTCCTAGCAGAGCAAACCTGCAGCTGTACATTTGAACTCTCATTTAGAAGATACCGTTACTTTAACCCAGCCCTAACTGCTTCAGAACCAATGAGATTAGCAAAACTGAAACTCAGATGTTAGAGAAAATAATCATTCACATTATTTTAAATATACGGATTTAAACCCAGGTTCACAGACTCACTTGAGATCTATGAGGTTCGGGGATTTCGGTCCTTAGTCTCTTGCTGAAGTAAGGCACTGGATAATGTTAGTCACAGGGAGACGCTTCATCATTTCCCAGATGGGTCCACACAGCCACAAAGCTAGGGGCAATATGTCCTCTGTATCTCACATGGCTGTAATAACTGTACTAACACATTAGGTTCTGCAAAAGTGTCCTGGTTTGAGGATTGTCACTTCCCCAGAGATGGAATGCCCTCATATACATCAGGTACTTACAAATCACCCTTAACATGAACTTAAAGCTACAAACTGAAGTCTAGCTACTAGGCAATTACTAAATAAAGAGAAATGTATAAGAATTAAATAAAATCATGCTTACAATCTATATTTGCTTTAGATTTTAATCTAAAGGGTCAGAGCTGCAGTTTATTAAAATTAGGAAATTGTGCTGAAATAAGACAAAAGCATTTTTTGTGCATGTGGAAACTGCCACAGAAACACTCAGAAGTGCTGTATAAAACCAATTGCCATGAAAAGTAAAAGCTGATACTATGGTTTAGGGTCCACTCCCAATAAACTATAGCACGAAGTAGTATGGCATGTTGATGGATCCACAGGTTTCAAAATCAAGTATCTAGTTCTGAAATAACTTTACTTTTTTGGTCTTGTGCTTTAAGATTTAATATTGTTCAGAAAGGAGCCACTACTGTTTTCAAATAACAAGAAAAAAAAAAAAAAAAAAGCATTTCTGAGTCTCCTGTAAAATATTTTTTTTTAATTAATTACATAGTAAATGGCATTATTTTTGTTATGAAATTATGAATCTTTCTATTTCATTATAATGATAGAAAAACCAAAACTATACAATTGACATGCATGCATGTTTGTGGGCAGCACTAATAAGTAGTTACATGTGAATCATCCAGTGTGGTGTCTTGCATTATTCTGTGCATGTTTTAGAAGTTTTGCTGAAGTTCTTTTGCAATTAGATTTGTTGACAAGAGATAAGAAAGTCCATAATAGATTCTGGATTAAACTAATTTACTTAAAGCTAGGCATTTGATTTTTGTCTTTGCAGTAAATCAAATGCCTAATTTTACACAAGAAGCATTCTGAAGAAATCAAAAGAACTACTCATGTGGTTCAGACTTTAATTCTTAGCTTGGCCATATTCATTTAAGAATGTAATAGACTAAATCCAGCTTTCTCTATTCATGTTAACTGGCAACAAGTGTCGATAAGTGTATATAAATACTTGCTAAAGACATCAGTAATTTTAAATTTAAAGTTACATATATTTTATTCTTTTATTTCATAAAATACTTGCAAGAATTTATTGGTGTCTTTTAATAGGGAAAATTAAAAAATGCTGTAATCATGAAAATATATTTCTTTTAAATTTGAGTATTCAAAATTATTCAGAAAAACCTTGTCCTTCTTAGCCTTTCTTGCAGACACAGTCTGACAGACAGGTAGACAGATGGACAAATAGAACTGGAAGACAGGTACCACAGTTTATTTTCCTAGTGAATGAGTCGATTACACTGGGAAAGCTGGCTATACAAACACAGAGGATGGAAGAAAACAGATGGTATGCATTCCAATGCCTGGTGGCTATTTGGGCATTAAACATTTGTCTGAAGCAATTCCCTGTAAGTAAAGAATCTGTATATTTTAATATTTTCAATTAAATGAAGATCCAGTGAGTGGAGTGGGGAAATAATGAAAGGAGAATGCATTTTACAGCTTATAATGTTATTTAAAAGACTTACGTGTTCTTTATGCATTAAACCCAGTAAAATATCGAGGAAAAGCCCCAGTTTAAAATTAGGATCACACAAATGAAATGATAAATACCTAAAAAGTAGAAATACGGAAAGGTAAAGCTCTCAAGCAACCATGCAAAATCTGTTCCAAAATGGTTTATTCTTCCATGAAGATATTTTGCAGCAATAATTTTTAAGAAGCTCCCTTGCATTCCTGTTGACTCGATAGAAACATTAGCATGCAGGTCTGCTTGCAGATGGATGGTTGAGCGTAAGCTCTTAAGTTTTATATTACTGCTATCCTAATAGCAGAATCAATGACATTAAACAAACCTGGCTGACACCCATCACCTGCAATTACAATGAGTTGCTGTTCGTTGCATATGTGGTTGTTGTTTTTAAGTCACTGAGGATTAAGAAAGAAAGAAAAATGTACTACAGTCCAAAGTCATGAAGGGGAAAGTGTGTGCGAGTCACATACACTGTATATTTATTTACTTATGATGAGCCCCAGCCATGAGCCATCAGCTTACAGTTTCTCTTACAATCACCTTCATTGGCTATTCATGAACAGGTCATGAATAGCAGGATTATATCACTTTGTTTTTGCTTCCTTAATAGGAGCTATTAAATAGTCACTTTTCAGATTGGTATTATTAACTGTTTGTTAGGCTATACTTTAGGAATAGTGCTTTCCTTATTCAGAAGAGAAGAACAGCATAGAGAACTGGAAATGGTTTTAGAAGTAATTATGAACATCAAATTATTTGTAATACAGGAAATAATCAGTATACATTGGCAAATGTAGTTGGAATAAAGGAGATGAATACCAGCCTATTGCAGGAAACAGAGCAGTTTAGAGGGTTATTCTGAGCAGATCTGCACCTCTAGTATCCAAATTGCCTATATTGCTTTTCAGGTGGTGGATTTTAGGCCCAAAAAGGCCGTCTACATTTTAACCTAATGACTAACAGACTATAGGACAACAAATTTCACCAAGTGATCCAGAGTGAAAACCATACGTTCATAATGTTTTAAAGAGGCAACCGAACATATACAAACTTCATTTTAAGTGTTGAAACCACCTCATTTCATGACATAAAAGATTTACTGCATCCTGAGGTAATATGTCCCAAAGGTTCAATACATTCTTTATTAAACATGTGTAGCATGATCCTAGTCTGAATTTGTGTAGCACTGTGTCATCACTTTTTGGGAGTATTGTAGTTAACTAAGGACTGAAAATAAGTGGAAAAACTTAAATAAGACAGAGCAACAAATCCTCTGCTATGGTAAACATCAGATTATTTCTTGCCAATAGACAACACACTGTGGATTTTTTTGCCCTCACTTGTTCAAGAAATAAATTTCAGAGGGTCTTTCCCAGGTATGTGTAGTCTGAGTGGTACAAGGTAAAATAAAATACTTGTTTGTCTCATTAAGTTGCTTAGGGTTACAAATTTGGCCTCTCTCTTACCAAAGATATATCAGTAATGTTGATGAATTTGTGCCAAGAATATGCTAGAAATAATCAGATTTTTTTTCAAAAGTCTTTAAAACCAAAAGTCTTTAAATTTTTTATTTCATGTGATCTTTCTATGTAGAATACAAGAAGTGCAAATGTCAATTCAAAAACAAGAAATATTAATCTGTTGCTTTTCTTCACAGTACAATTTTACAGGACTTGATTAATTATTTTTCTCTTCCTTTTGTTCTGTTTCAGAACAGTAAATGCATTATTAAAATTTCAGTATTTTTTTCTAACTGAATATCAGGTGTTAGCCAACTCTGCTCATAACATTCTTTTACTTTTGAAATCCAAAATTTATCACTACTGGGAAAAGAAAGGAATAAAAGCTACAGGAAACACAAAGGTTAAATGGGGAGTGACAGACTTCTGTCAACAATGAATAAAAGCGTTAATACTTAACTGAATATTACACTTAATTTTAATTAAATAAGAAAACAACATTAAAGTTGAAATAAACATTACATCAATCAAATGTTCTCAAGATTACATCAAAAAAATTTTCACAGAATAAAATGCATGGCTGTATATCTATCCCAAAAGGCTGAAGGGCAAAAGGAAGCATGCTAGGATTTGACTAGATGAATTTGTTTTCATGGCAGTTATCAGTGATTCTGACAAGATACCTCAACTATTCAGCTGCTAATTTTTTTAATTTTACGTCATATGTTTGTTCAAGCACTGAAAATAATAGGTTTGCCTAAAATTAAGAGATCAAAACTCTTTTGTCTTATTAATATAAATTTGAAATATTAACAGCTAAATCACATTCAGTAGAGACAGACCATAAAATCTTAGGATAATTCAGGTTTGAAGGGAGCTCAGATGTTTAGTCCAAGCCCCTGCTCAAAGCTCTAGATACAGCATTTGTATCTAGTCCTATCTTGAGGACTTCCAAGGATAAAGACTGCTTAACCTCTCTGCACTACCTCTTCCAGTGCTTGATATTCCTCATGGTGAAAAAAGTTGTCCTTACATCTAGTTTGAACCACTCTTGTGTCAATTTAGGCCTATCTTTCATCCTCTTATTACACACCATAGTGAAGAGTGTGGCTGCATCTTTTCCATATCCTCCATGTAAGTTCTAAGTCCTGTCAAAGTCACTTCTTCTCCAGACTGAACATGTCCTAGACCCTTGGCCTCTTTTCACAGGGTAAGTGCTCCGGACCCTACAGTCATCCTGACATCCTCTCCTTGCATGAGTTTACTGACATGTTTCTCATAATGAGGATCTTAAAACTGGATACAAATTTTCTGTTGTACTTATCCTCAGAACTGACAAGTAGAGATGAGCACAGACATACTGTCAAAAATGTGTGACAAGGTAATTTAGTGTTTTTGGAGGGGGAAGAATCTCTGTATTTACAAACATCAGGGCATTAAAGCTTTGTCAGCAAACATTGTGATATTGTGGAATGGGCATAAATGTGTTTGAAAGAGTGTTGAAGGTATGTGTAGTCAGATGGACTGTTAGGACTCTCCACAAAAGAGACTGACACAAACCCTCAAGAATGAGGATGGATATTCCTGCTCCATAAGATGCCATTACAGCAAAAAGTATTAAGAACAATTCCTTTTCTATCCCAGCCAGTAACCTAAGCAAGATTGCAAACAAGATGATTTGCACAGCACAATCAATAGAAAAATTATATATAACACACAGTTCAAAATCTGCTGGTTTCCCTTTGAAACAGTGGTGAGAAAGGTACAGATTTATTTTTTAAACTTTTTTTTTTTTTTTTTAATTCCCTTATCTTCTCAGAAGGCAGCACAGTTGTTGTGAAAGTATCTCACTAATTCACAGAGGCATATGCACATATATCCATATAAACCTATCCTATATCCCCATTTTAGGGAATATCACAGTTTGCAATATTACAGGTATGGTGACAAGTCATGTCATATTTTTTATGTAAAAGAGGAATCCAGTGGGGAGGAAACAACTCCTAAGATGAAGTAGTATACTAGTGCAAAGATGTTATTGTTTCTTTTCATCAAAACATACTTACAAATCTTCACATTCAAAAAAAGTGTAAAATTTCAATACTTAATGCAATATCTTTAACTTGTTGAAGCATCAAGACAATGTATTTTTCCCTTGTAGCTTTGTTTGAGACTCATATACCAATTTGTATCACCCATGGAAGTTGCATCAGTGGCAGAGTAGTGCTGCGATTGTTTCAAGAAAATATAAACTGGGCCAGGGAGTATTCTTTCCAGGGTTTGCTTCTGCAGTTTTCCATTAGCATCTGCCATTTACATTTATGAAATTGCTTAGGTTATATGATATCTCTAACAGACAACTGGTTAGTGATTTGTCCACATTCTCCCATCAGAAACACAATAGAAAGCCTATCTATAGGAAAATAGAAAAGGTCTCATCCAACCAGATGGAATCAGCAGCTCAGAAATGTACTTGCACAGCTAGAAGCACAGAGATGGTTATAAATTTCAGGTAACAGGCCTATTATTATTATTATTATTATTATTATTATTATTATTATTATTATTATTATTATTAATTATTAAGAAACCAACCTCAAATTTTAACTTATACCTCCACCTGTGAATTTTAGTTGGATTGTGTGTTTTAAAAAATTATTTTAGAATCGTCTTTTGCACTGGGAAGAAAAAATGGCCACCATATTCACAGTAACACAAAATTAGTATCTCCTCAACTATAAATACAAACACATCTATCAATGCTTACCAAGAAAGGAGATAATAATTTTTTTGTTGCAAGTTTGATTGGAAGCTTAAAATCCTCGTTTTTTTAACAACAGTTAATATGAAACAATAGAGCTCAAGTTTCCTTGTTCTTATTAATTATACCTGTGCTACATGTCAGTCACTGTCAAATTTTCTTTGGAAAGGGTTTACAGCCCTGTGGCATGCATGAAAATGTACCTGTCTTTTCAACCAATCTCTGCCTGCTCCTTGTAAATTGATACTTTTGGTTTATAAGCCTTAGTGCAACACAGTCTTTTGTGGTGAAGTTATGCCTTCCCTCCTCCTCCTAATGAATAGTCTCATTGTTGAAAATTTAGTGGTTAAACTTTTATTAATCTTGGCTGTCTGCAGAGATGCAGAAACATGTTGGCTAGTCAGAAGGGAGGCTCCTTTTCATGTGCCCTTACAATAAAGATAGTTTTTATGAGTTTCTGTTTGGATGCCAGACTCAAAACAAAACATACTCATCCCAGTCATTTTCCTATGACCTGGGGCTCTAGGAGTGCACACCTGGGAGGCTGATTCCTGAGCAAGTTTAACATGATCTCAAGGGAAGCAAAGGGGGAAAGTTATTTAAAGGAACTATTGTGCTACTAAAGGGGGTTTCTACTAGCTAAAAGGGCAAATTGTCCTTTATAAAAATTATTCAAATTCACCTGTTAAAACAAAAAATTGATAACTTGTGAATGGAAAAGGGTATTTTTATTGTGATGATTTTGGTCCAGTTTTACAAGATCTTTTGTTTCCTCTCTTTTCCCTTACCATTCTTATCCCTAAAATAAATCTACTATTCATGATATTAGATTTCATTACATGAATATTATGCACTCAGCACGGCAGGATTCTTAAAGTCATTCTTTCATCCCTGAAGTACAGCCATACCTGTCAAGACCAAGAATGGTTGGATTGAGCTGAACATCTCTTGTATAATTCTGAGAGCATTCACTTACAGAATATGACATGCACTCAGTTTCCTCCAGGTTTAAGAAGTTTCTTCTATGAAATCATATAAACCTTGATCTTCTTCAGTGCTGTTGTGTCACTGTTTGCCCCCACACCTTCTTCTCCCTCCCCAGACTATTATAGTATTATGCTTCTGGTTAGTTTTAAGCTACTTCTGAAAGGAAAGAGGTAACGTTTTTCCAACTACTTGGTAGGAATAAACAGGGCAGTTGAGGACAGCAGGTTTCAAGAGTGATACCTGCTCTCTCTCAAGTGAATGCTAGAGTAGACACAGTCTTTGAATCTCTTTGACCAGCCATTTTCATTGAAGTCAGTTTGCTTTGTAATACTGAAAAGCTACTGATCTGACATTTCATTCTGAGTTTGTTTGTACTGAAATATAATGGTAGAAGATGCAGAAAAATCACTTCCCAGATTGTGTGAATAACAGTCTTACTCTAGAACTTATTTTCTATATCACTGTATAAAGATATAGTGATAGCCCATCCTGAAGTGTAACCCAAACCCAGCTAGAAGAGTAGAAGGCTTGAGAAAGGTCTTAAAATTATTGTTCACAGTCTGTCTTACCTGAGTGTAGCCATGTCAGTCTAAATTTACCATTCTCCCTCTCTCTGCAATCTGAGATACATTCTGACCCTCAAGGTGTTACTGGGTTCGGGGATTGCTGGCTCAAAAGGTTTGTGGGTAGGCAGTAAAGAGGAAAACAGCAATGATATGTGTATACAGAGGAGGCTAAATGTGTTACGCAGCTGTTGTTCTGCTCTGTATAGGCATGAGTAATCCTTAGAGGGTGAGACCTAGGAAATACAACAGCCGTGGTCTGAATGGCCTGGTGCCACCAGAGCAATTTCCTTCAAATGCTGATTCTATTCAGTGTTAACCAATAGCACATGAATCATCAGGCCAAATTCATTTCAGATGTACAATTCTCTTCATTCTATACATTTGATCACTGACTGGGATTAGGTGAAACATGTAGAATGGGGGTATAGAATTTTCATAAAAAATTCTGCATGTGGCCATGACTGGGGAGAATGGATGTAAATCTTCAAGAGCAAGGAGAAGCACTGGATATTGTGTGGTTGTGACTTTGATTTGATACTACAAGAAAAGAATCCATGATAAGGAGGAATACTTTAGGTATTAGCTAGCAGAGCTGTGACAAAATGATACATACACCCTACTAAGAATATTTACATGAAAATAAAAATCGCTATTTAATTGTGGTCCTTACTGCGTCACATTTTACAAGAGATTGTCCTGAAATGGTACTTTTGTATGTAACAAGCATGACTGGAGTGTCCTCTTTTTATCCTGTAGCAGTGAAATCGAGAGATTGCTTTGCAATCCCTCTGCCAGTGATTTACAAACTTCAATCTCATTCTAGAGGTAATAGAATAAGGAATATATTGAGTACACTGGGTAAATAAGTATTGAGGTAATTAAACAAATAGAATAAGTGGCACTTTTTGCAGGCAGAGTTTGAAAAAGTATAGTAGCATGAATTATCATAAAGAACTGTTTCAGAGGCGTGTACAGAAGAGACAGAGGATTAAGGCTGTCGGTGAGGGGGTAAAGCACAGCAACCTCATGGAATCACACTGGGTTTTTCTGAGTTCTAAACAACATATCTCTCATGTATATGTTCCAGTTCTGCATGCAAACAATTTAACTAACATAAGGAAAACTCAATCGGCTCTAAATGTAGATAATTAAATTTTACTTATATATACCCCATCTGTTAAAATGAAATTTTGTATATACATCCTCCACAGTAAGTGGGTAAATTTCCAAGGCTGTCAAATGGTTTTTAAAATATCTAGATCTAGGACCTTGAATTTTATGTTTGGGCACTGAGCACTATACACCATTCTACTGGACATCCCAAAGAACAAGAAAGCCAAATAGCATCCAATGACATAGTTTAAAGAAACATGGAAGGGATGTATGAGATCCTCTAATTTGCTTGTCTATGCAAATCTATGAATGTATAAGAGGAACTGGAAATGTAGGAACTGAAGTTGAGTGAATATCAGTATCAAGATACATAAAATAAGTTTCATAGGCTTTATTCTCCTTGACAGGAAAGCGGTTACTATGCTAAGTCTTTTGTTCTTCTTGTTCAGGCTAGTTGGGGGCATATGACCACATAGCCAGATCCCCATGAAACAGCATTCCTGAGATTCTCAGTATCCACTTCAGAAGCTACACAAGGACTAGAAAAGGACTTTTCTGGTTGTGCTTCTAGTATAGTATGACACACTTTATATTGAGGACCTCATAGTTTCCAGACTTTGGAACTTCTAGAGAGTCCCAGGGCTCCTTGATTCTCCCCAAGCTCCCTTTTCTTTCTACAAGGGCAGGTGAAGGAATGATGTGTATCTAAGTTTCTAACCACACCATATGAACTTGCATGGATGGTGCATCACAGAACACACCTGTCTTGCACAATGCCCATACTGTCTCTCTCTGTTATCACCCTTTCTGGCGGCTTGCCTGAAGTTAGGCACACAGAGGAAGAATCAGGAGAGAGGAGATGAAGATGGAATTGGTAAGACTGGAAGTGCCAAGAGAAGCTTCATTTAGCACCCACAGCACCAATTCGCTGGAGTAAGCATTGTGACCTTGCATCACTTTAAAGTGGAAATTCAACATTCTGTGTAAGAGACTAGAGTTTGTATATATCTAAAGCTATCAAGCTGACTACAAGTGCCACATATTTCAGATTGTAAATAATGATGGTTATCACTAGACTACATTTGGATTTGAAAAAAGGTTCTACTTCCTATACAATCCAGACTTTGTAAAGAATTACAGCAATATATAATGATATAGAATAATTAAAATGAAGACTTCAATCTCTTCTTTCCTCCCCATACTTTTCTTCTGCACTTTGTTTTTCAACAGTGCTTCTAACAAAGAGGAATCCTTTGAGAGATTTCTGGTGGATATGAATGACAGTTATTCTGTTTGCTAAGGTTGGCTAATATAATGGCCAGTATTTTAAAACTGACTTTGATGAGTACTTCTGTCTACAGCTATTAATCCCTTCTTAAGAGATTAATGCAATCCTCATTGAAAATCTCTAGACAGGGATAGATTTGATTCCTAAATAAATTAAAGATAAATCTAAATAGAATTAACATATGATTTGAATATGAACATTTTGTAAATTGCTCATACCACACCAGCAAGGTATTTTATGTCTTGATATGGTTCAGGGAATAAAATACTTTCTGTCTTGCTGCTTGATTCTTCTTTTACACTGTTGCCTGTTTGCTGGTGTGAAATTCTAGTAAGGATCAAAATACCAGGCAATGTTTTTAAAAAGAAGAGATGAGGACATGACATCAGATTGCAAAGGTACTTGTGTTACTGTGTATATAGATATGTTTTTAGCAGCATTTTTAAAGATTTTAATGACTTTTTTTTTTTTTTTAATCTCTTGTTTTCAGGGCCCAGCATAGGAAGGTGTCTCTGAAGGAGCTGACTATTTTAAACATTGTATGTTCAAATTGTTTTGTGAAGTTAGATTATTATTCACAGAATTACAGTAAAAAAAAAATAGTGTACTTCTTTAATCCCTTGTCGGTTTTTGAAGTATAGAAAATATGACAGAGGTACGTAGCATACTAAGTTTTTTGAAAGGACCTGATTTTTTTTTTCTTTTTTTTTTTTTTTCTTTTTCTTTTCCCCAAGGAAAGAAGTTGTAGCATTTATGGATATTCATGCTATGTGAGATGCAAGTTAATCACATTTTAGGATGTCACCTGATATTTACAAAGTAAACCTCCTTCCTAAGTGCAGTAGAGCAGAACTGATTGGGTCCATTACAGTAATTTGTACTTTTCTTTAGGAGATACTAAACTTCATGGACTTTCAATAGGTTCCAGTAAGGAAAAATCCTCTCTGGACATAAGATGCACACTTAGAGGCTGATATAAATTGAACATGGTCCCTGCTGGCTCAGTCAAAACAACATTCCTCTGGTAGAATTTTAGGGATTCCAGATGAACTGTGTTCAAAGTTTAATTCTCACTGAAGTTGAAGGAATTGCCCTCTACTTATTAGTTCAGCCATAAGACAGTTTCATTATGTCAAAACCACAAGCTCACATTGCTATTTTTGCAGAGCAAATATGATTGTAGTAAGAACTGTCACAACTTTTAATATATAAATTGTTTTTCCTCAAGATCTTTCACTAAAGAAAAAATAAAGTCTATAATTGTTGATACTGGAAAGTGGTTTTTTTCCCCCTTTCTTTTCCTTAAATTGGTTTAGGAAGGAATAGCTTTTCTTCTTCTTTATGCTTTTGCCCTAACTTTTCAGAAGAAACTCTGAAAGAAAAGCAAGTAGAAAAGAGTGAAATGCACAGTGTGAAAAGTAAAGATTCTAATGAGTATTACACAAAATTTACATTAACTTTTAAAAATAAACTATACGTCTTCCCTTTTACAAAACCTGTGAAAGTAACTATAAAATTCCTTACTTTGTTGGTGTTTCTATATAATTGCACTTGCAGAATTTAAGCATTTCATTTTTTTCTCTTAGCAGTTTTACATAAATAAAAAAACAATTTAAATCTTATAAAATCAAATAAAAAGGATTTTTCTATAATTTGTCTATTAAAATGTGTGTGATTTTTGTTTCATTATTCAATTATTATTTTTCTTTTTTCTTCCTTTATAGCAGAATTCTTATTATTTCACAGGAGTTGACCTCTACTCCTTGCTGATATGCAATGCACTGTTCATGCATTGTTCATGAAAGTCTTTACTGTAATTTATAATTATTTTTCAAAGACAATAAGAATTGAAAACTAATATCAAAAAACTGATAAGTCTGAAATGCTGTAGAACTTATTTAGCATTGTTGCCTATGAAGTTAGAGCCATTTTTTTAGAGCATAGCAATTTCTTTTGATTTTATCCATCACACAGTGGTTAAAACTAGATTATTCTTACCAACGACTTTGCATTCTGTGCCCTGCAGATGACTTGTACTTTGACTACAGATTTAATTTTTAATATTGGTCTATCCTGCCTTAGTGTGAGACTGTGTGTGGTGTGGGTGGTGGTGGTTTAGATTGGGTTGACTGACCCATCAATCTTTCTGTGATATGGCTGAGTTTATATTTCTTTATAAATATGTCTGATAATCATATTTATACTTTCCTGGCCTAGTTTTGGCATGAAGAAAAAACCCTGAGAAATCAAGAACAGACTATATTTTTTATAGTCTTATTTATAATTAATTATATTTTAAGAAAAAGAGCTAGGACACAGAAATTAACAACAATACTATCATGAAGTATCAGCATACCTTAAATAATATCAAGTTAAGCTATGTGATACATATCTTGTTATTTCCAGTTATTCATATAAGTGATGGTTTACACAGAATTATTTGCTTCTTTTAATCCAGTGTGTTATTGGTCAGACAAATCTGTGGTTCAGTAGGGGAAACTGGCAGGAGGATTATTTTTTAACCCAAAGACTGTATTTTTAACCCAAAGACTTTCAACCTGCTCTCCCCCTCCTATTACAAAAAAAGAATGCTCTACTGCTCAGAAGACAGAAGAAACAATATTAATCTCTGTGAAAAAAATCATCAGTTGAATATCTTCTCAGGTTTAACTTAAACTCCAGCATCTGAGGAGCATATAATGAATGGCTGGTGACCTATATTTTGTTCTTTAAAGCTTTATGAATTGTGTCCTAAATCTCAAAGTCATCTAAAACTTGTTTTCTAGAGAGTTTAAAAATACAGAATGAGGATGAGGGCAAGACTGTAGTGACATTTCATTCAAAAGGAAAATATTGTATTGTACAAATTTCTGGGATAATAGCAATACCTTTTCTTGGCTTTGAAATAAAGGGCCCACTGAACATTTACTGTTCAAATGTCAAATGAAGAGTTTCTGAAGTCCCACAAGTTTCATCTCCACATTTTTATTTCATAGTCTGATGAAAAGTCATATAGAAATGGAAAAGGTTTCACAGCTGATAGAGAGATCTTTTAAATCCAGACACAGTTACAGCCTATGAAGAGTCCCTGGTGTATCCTGAACAGGGAAAGCAGGGTAAGACAACAGCCTATGTTGAAAGTCTGAGGCTATTTTAATAATTTTCTGATGTAACTGTAACAAACCAGTGTGATTAACAGATTGAGACAGGATTTCTCAATGCTTATCATCACTTTTGGCATCACATAAATTAACTCTACACATCTGTGAAAACTAACCAAGTGTCATTGTATCTTAAGTAAAGTAAGAAAATGAAAGATTGACTTTCTTTTACAACTCTGTTCAGCTGTCCAGCCTTGTCCATCAAAGTGTATAAACCCAACCTGTTCTTCAAAACACAAATGCAATGGGAGTTAAATAACTACTTGCAAGTGAGCACATAGTTTTGCAGCATACAGACACGCTTCAAATACTTTGCTGAAAGAGTACTCTTATGTAGCAGTCTCATATCAGTCTGATAGCTGTTGTAAAATTTTAAGGAGATAAGAAAAATTATAGCACTGTGGAGACAAGGCATATTTGTACCTCCTGATAGAATGTCAGCATCAGAAGGGGGAAAAAAAAAAAAAGAAAGATATTTTTATGTTTTTTTTCTTATCTGAACACTATCAATAAAGTTTGTCATTAGGACACCCCTTAATATCTCTCCCTGTGTTTAGACACTTCCATACATTTTAGGAAAAATACCCAAATAGCCTTAGGTTGTCCTACCAGACGACGTCTGAAAATTAAGTGTATCCCTGTGCACATACTCCTTATACCTCCACCATCTCATGTAGATCATGAATAGAAGCCAAGATATTGATCATGTTAGAATCCCAGGAATAAAAGGTACTAGATAAATATAAAATTTGATGAAGATGATAAAATCTTTGTTCATACTGAAATAGTGACGGACAGGTTGCTAATGCATTAAGATTTCTTATTTGATGGATGTATCATTCTGCAAGTTGGTGGTTCAACATTAATAGAAAGAGACATCTTACTGCTGTGCATCACTTTTTAAAAGATTACCATAGCTGCCTATACTCAGCACTTAAATTGGGCTGAAAGAAGTGCCATATCCATCTATCATTGCCAAATGATAGATTTTCATCAGTTCTTAACAAAATTGAATTGCTTGGACAGTCTGCTGAGATAAAATTAATGCTCTTTGAGAAAAAGAGTATTCTTGGCCTTGGCAGCTGAATATCAACCACACAAGAAGTGTTCATAGAGCAGCAATTTACTGCATAGTGAAACCCCTAAATCTAATGGCAATGTTCTTTTCCAACAGTTTTTTAGTTGCTTTTCTTTTCACTTCTATACTTGCTAAGGAGATGTCATTTTCCCATGGTTCGAAATGTGATTTGATTTTTTTTTTTTTTAAATCTACCTTAAAAGAAGGTAGGAAAATTAAAATCTACCTTAGCTCCATTGTCCACAAATGGGGGTTTATTCCTGCATCTGAAGTTAATCATGGAAAGATACTGGACAATAAGTAGAAATTTGTGATCTTAGAACTGGACAAAAAGTGGACAGAAAAGTGCACAATGTTTTGTGTCCCTCCCACTGTTTTTCTCTGTCATTAATTTAATATATTCAAACAAACACTCACCCATACACATTATACTAAGGTTGAACCAATTCCAAGACCTGAAATCAAGCACTAGATTATAATTTAATTGTTAAAATAGACTGTTACTGCATCTGCTTCTGGATTTCAAATAATTATGGACCTATTAGGAGTATCCCACTTACATTTAAAGAGGTTATCCCAAATTACTCCCATCTTAACATGGCAGAGACATAATGTGTGGCATACTGTGTAAGGAATATGATCTGTTCTTTGGGACCTCTAGAACAATTCTCCAAGCTAAAATAATTCCATTATTCTCCTATTTTACACCAGGAATGACCTCAATGTTCAGACTTCAGGTAAAACAGAAGAGACTATCCAGCATACGATGGCATAAAGGAAGAATATTTCCAATGAATTTCATTAGTTAGATAAAAATGTAGGGGTCAAAAATAGGAGAAGATCTTATGCTAAACATTCAAACATTAGATGATCCATCTAATGGAGCAGAACAAGGAGTGCAATTTTCAAGAAAGTATGTGCTAGGTTTTTGTGGAGGGTTTTTGGTAGTGGGGGAGGGGGCTACAGCAGTGGCCCCAGTGAGAAGCTTCTCGAAAGCTTCCCCTGGCTCCAAGTTGGACCAAGTTGGACAAGGCTGAGCCAGTTAGTGATGGTGGGTGCACTTCTGGGATAAAGTATTTAAGAAGGGGAACTAGGAGGAAGAGTTAGAGTTGTGAGGAGGAGTTGCAAGGAGAACATCTGTGCTAACACTGAGGTCAGTGGAAGGAAGGAGGAGGAAGGTGGGGAGGGGCACCAGAGGAGAGAGCTCTCCTGTATTCCATGGTGAGATGGCAGGACCCCTCTCCTGTCACCCATGGAGGTCACTGGTGGATCAGAGAGTCACCTGTGGCCTGTGGCGGACCCCCAGGACTCTATGGGAAGGAGAAGCCACTGCTGTTGTAGTTCAGTGCTGGCAGGACTGCAACACAAGGACGTGACCCACTCCAGAGCATCTGGAAAGAATGCATCCTGTGGGGAGGACTCACAGCAGAGAAAGTTTGTGGAGGACTGTCTCCCATGAGAGGGGAACCATGTGGAGCAGAGGAGTGATTCCCTCTCCCTTGGAGGAAGGAGCAGTGGACTGACCAAACCCCTCCCCATTCCTTGCCCCTATGTTCCTGGGAGAAGGAAGTCAAGATATTGGGAACAAAACTGATTTCTGGAAGAAGGGAAGGGTGAAGGGAGGGTGGAGGGAGGTATTTTTAAGATGTGATAATGCTTCTCACTGTCCCACTCTGTCTCTTAAGTGGTTTATGTTAGTGTTTGAGTTAAAGTGATGTTCTTTTTTTCTCCTAACTAGCCCATCTTTTGTAATGGGTGAGCCACCCCTCCCTGTCCTTATCTCGATTCTCGATTTTGCTTCATTCCATTCTCGACTTTGCTTCCGGCACTGAGTGGGGAAGAGGTGAGTGAAAGGCCACCTGTTGCTCAGTTGCCCTCTGGGCTCAAACCATGACATAGGCAAGGAAGTAAATTGTAATTGATCTTTTGGTCCAAAAGTCGGTGCTATTTTTCTACTGTGCTTTGAAAAATCTAAATTTCAAAGCAGAAATTACATATATTTTTTTAATTGTTATATATTACTATTGCCAGCTATAAACCATAGTATGTTTTTATATGTGCAAAATACTATTGAAAACATTCAAAACACGTTAACAGATCAAATTAATATGCAAGAAAGAGGAGATAAATCTCCTTAAATTACCAGAATTTATGACAACAAACTATTTTTTTGGGGGTGCTATCACTGACCTTTACCTGATAGACATGCAGAACTTGAAGACCTACAGAATGATACTGTGATTTTGTTAATATTTAAATCTGAACAAGATTTTAAAAAATATATTTTTTTAGCTCACTGTTCTTTTCTGGAATACATATTCCTCATTGTGTGCCTTATCCAACATAAAGGTCCTGGATGGTTCAGAGACTTACAACAGAAGAGTAATTTAGTAACATAAGCTATATATAGAAAAGACAATTCAATGAAGAATAAATTCTGAAAATGAGTTTGAGTTATCAGAAATAGTCCTACTGTATTATTTCTCATATATTTTCTGATAACTCAAACTCATTTTCAGAACCCATTCTTCACTGAGCTTTCTGTCTTTTCTATGAGCTTTAGCCAAGAAAATCTTTCAAACATTCTTCTTTCTTGGTTAGTTTGCTAGTGTAAATTTCTACATTAAAGGCAGCTACATTCCTGCTGAAGCCTGTTTGGATTAAGACCTGTTTTCATTATAGTTTGAGATTAATTTATTGAACATCAATGGAAAAATAATGCTTCTGCTAAGTTACCAAAAAATACCAGGATCATACAGAAAAAGAGCTGTCCTCATTCACTCCTTAAAAGTGAATTAAACTATTTTATTATTTTTAAGTGAAATTATAACGCATATAAATTCCATGTAGTTTAACCAATTGGGAAAATTTTTTCTTCTCTAAACAATAATTTCCTTTACTGCCATTATTTGAACTTAAATTAAAAAAAAAAAAAAAAAAAAAAAAAAAAAAAAAAAAAAAAAAAAAAAAAAAAAAAAAAAAAAAAAAAGTTGTACCAGCACTTGAATAAAGAAGCTTGTACCAAGTCTGTAATCTACTTGTTTCATGTGATGTTGAATGTACATAGTCAAATCCACCTCCTGATATCAGCATTTTTTCGACACAAACTTTCAATGCTCCCGAGAATTACTAACGTGCAACTGAATGTGGGCAAATGTTACTGTAAGGGTTAAGACATAATGTGAACAAAGAATTTAAGTTATATCAGGCAGTTAGATTTATACCAGGCTTTTCCTGAAGTAAGAAATGTCTGTGATAGTAATTTGTTAGTGATCTTACTTGTTATGTAAGCACATTTGATACAGAGACGCAACACTAAGTATGCTCAGGTACGTGATACTGATAATATTAAAAATATGACAAAGCTTGTCAATAGATAACTGTAGTAAATGTTTCCAGAATGATTTTAATTTTACATCTGACCATATAGGAATTAGACAAGAATCACTAATTATTACAAAAGTACACGTCTCAGCAAACTTGTTTCAGTGTTTGTTTCTCAATTTTCTCTCCTCATCTCCTTGCAAAATCAAATTGCATCTTCAAATTATATATATAAATTGTAATACATAATTTCAATACTTCTAATCAGGCAGCTGCAAGAGTCAGCAGTTTACTCTTTGTTTATGATTATGCAAGCTTTTATAACCCACTGATTATGAGAAACATCACCTAAGGAGCAAACCAAACTACTAAATAGCACATTTGTATAGTATCCCCAAAAGCAAGCTATCATGCATACAAACTATACCTCATGAGTGATGAGGGACTCTGCAATAACACACTGCTGTAAACAGCTGACTGTTTATGAACACAGTGGCACAGTAACCAATTATATATAGACTACATTACCGTAGCCATGAGCATCTTTCAGAATGTGAAGCTGAGCATGCAGAGTTAAGGGGTTCATGACTGACCTAAAACAATGAAGTAGAACGCCCTCAGAAATGCTTTATGCAAGGAAAGGAAATATTAGGAAACATTTCAGCATAATTCACAGAGCTACTTGAAATCTGGTATTTCTATTCAAGGAGATTTTTCTGATATTTTAACTCAAAATTATGAAGAAGATAGGAAGTTTTTATTCATATTTTCCAGTGGGCCTGTATAATAATGTACTGTAAGAATTTGAAAAAAAAATCCTTCCTGAAATACTTAAACACCATATTCTTTATTATATATTTTCGTGAAGTTTGTAAGATCATCCTAGTTCTCTGCTTTCTGTAAGTCAGAGTTTCCCTTTGGACCCACTGATATGATATATCTTGAGAATGAAAAGACGGCAGGATCAATTTTTTTGTTTTTCATTTTCTCAAATAGATACTTTCAATTAAATTTAAATCTTTGTGTAAAAATTCACCATTTTAAAATTTTTCTGGTAAAAATAGAAAACAAAATAGACAATGAATTACCGTACAGTTATAGATATTAGAAAAACAGGTGAGAAATATTAATTCTTTGATATTGACCGCAGTAAGTGGAATCTGAAGCAGTTTGAAGGGAAGAAACTGGTATACTGAAAAAATAATACACATCTTTTGTGTTTGGGACTAAAGACAAAGCTTTAAAGACTATGTGGTATAAAATGAGCAGTTTGCTGTAATAGGCTTTTAGTGCTATCAGAAATAGCTTTTTGCAACATTTCTTTCCTATTTTTTTACTTCCTATTGCTTACCTTAGTAATTATATTATACTTTTAAAAGGACAATTCAGAATGCAGCTCAGAAAACTACACTCCCCCTCCCCCCCCCCGAACATATCATTAGTTATCAAGCTTTTATATGGTTTCATAGTTTTGGGTAGACCAGTTAGCACCATCAACAAATACCTGTTTCATCAGCTTCTCCACAACACTCTGGAACTAACACACCTCAGGTTGTTAAATACTCTTTTTCCATCACAGGCTAGAAATGCTGCATACATTTTACAGATATTCTGGTTCTTGCTGAAGAAGTTCTATCTTTGTGCTATTTGGCATGGCATCAGACAATCCTTTATAATACTTTCACTTCTTTTACACTGGTTATCTGGACAGAGAATACAAGACTTAATGATTCAAGACAACACCGGATACATACCACAGACTTTTATGTGAGGCTGTAGGAGTGGAGTATAATTCAGAAAAAGCAACATTTTTACTTAAATAAATCTTCTATGCTTCATTTAAAGGGGGGAATATAATAGCCCTTCTGCTATTTCTTTAACAAATGCATAAACAAAGAATTTTTAGTTCCACAGAAAGGATCAAACTGGATGATGTTTTTTGATAAAAAGTGTGAGAGAGCACACATAGAAACATTAAACACCTCTTTAGACACCTAATACGCTTAAAACCTCAATGCTAAAAAAAGAACATTATTTACAAAGCAATTAGAGATATAAAGACATGAAATACACCAACATTATTTGTATTAGAGATAATAACTTATGGTTTTCTTCTTCTTTTTTTTTTTTTTTTTTTTCCATGCTGAACTTAGTGTAAAAACAAATGTACGTCTGAAATAGAAATGCACAAAGAATGATACACATTTGTATATATACACAACAATATTTAACTTTTTTTTTTAGATGTAGCATTTGTAGTTGTAATAAAAATAAAAAGACAAAACATCCATCTGTAACATCAAATAACCGACATTCAGAATTTGGTGACATCAACATAAAATTTTCCATTAATTCCATTGGGTATCATATTACAAACTTGATCGTTGTTTTCTTAAATACAAATTACATGGATTTCTTTCTAACTGTGAAAGTATCTGAGTGTCTTTAATAATCCAAAATCTTAAGTATTTGAGGAAATGGTAGCATTTGGAAAAAGCTTGTAACATAGCAGGTGATTTTCAATATAAATGCAAAAATTTGCATTTAAAGTTTGTTTTCATAATGACAATATTGTATTAAAACTATATTAGCTCAGGCAGGATATCTTTTGTGTGAATCAGTGTGTCTCAAGCAGTGAGAATTGCAGAGAGTGGCAGAATTACTTTAAATAAATGTGCAACCTCTGAAGATTTAGCTATGTTACCAGCATGTCTAACACGTGTTCTTCTGCAATCCAAACAAAATAAGTGTGAATGTTTATAAATAATTTGCACAATCATTATTATTGAAAGAACAGACAATTTCATGCAGATTTTCACTGGAAGTCCATTAGGGCTGTACTGATATTAATCTGTATTTTCTCAGTTGCTCAGAGAGTATTAAAACCATGTCAATCACAACAGGGGAAGACACAGCCAGGAAGATACTAGTGGAACACATAGAGTTAAATATAAACTACAGGTCATCTTCTCTAGAGAGTCTATACATGCTGGGCCTCACATCTTTGTTTTTATAAACAAACTTACATCTGGGCCAGATGAAGGCAGGTAATATTTTACATAATCATATTTTCCAGGTAACAATAGACTCTATAATTGGTGCCAGACTAAAAAAATTATATGAGGAGCATTCCTTAGTTCCAGCAAGGGATTAAAATTTGTTTAAATCCTGTGTACAGGGACATATATATGACCATCAACCTTTTTTTTTTTTTCCCCCTGTTTTTTCTTACTGATTTTAATTTTAACCATGGACCTCTTCAGGCATTTTGTTACACTGTACAAATAGAATAATACTTAAAATTGGTCCACCATGCCATATGCATATACTTACATTTCCTTTGAGAATGATAGCCTTGGTAGATTTTTCACGTATCTTCTACATTTTAAAACATAAAACAGTTTACAAAACTTGCATATACTCTTTTGGAAGAGAAATCATAGCAGTTTATGGTATGGTTTATCTTTTCTCTGTATTCCATCCTTGAAGTGGTTTGCAGGACCAAGTGAAGCTGCCTGAAATCAGGCCACTCTGAAACTGAAGTTCTTTGCTTCTAAGGGGAATCCCACCTTTTCTATAGCACTTCACTTTCTGCTTTGATATTGTGATATGGAAGACATTAATTATGCAGCAGGTGAACTGAAGCAACCCTCCTAATAAAATGATACAGGATTTCATTTCAGCTCTAGCCAACAACTGTCAAGATCTTTCTCTGTGAGGTACTGTTTAAAGCAAACAAATGAGCAAATCCTCAAAACTCAACTTCATGTCATTTATATGTTCTGATTTAGACCTTTATACAGTAAGGATCTAACAAAGACAGGATGATCATAGTCTTAACGAAAAAAAAAAAAAAAACAAAACCCAAAACCAAAACAACAACAACAACAACAACAACAACAACAAAACAACCACCAAAAACCAACCAAACAAAAAACTCTTTCCAAAAGGAGAGGGGAAAACACAAAACCTGAGATCTGAGCAATTTCAGGGTTCCATAAATGGAAAAGGAAGGGAATTTAAAGGAACACCAAGAGGAACATCTCTTGCTCTGAGGAATTCCAGAAGCACTTGAATGCTGTCCATGGGCTGTACCTGTGAAAGGCCCAGTGATTACAAGTCTCTGGCATGCACCCAGTCAAAATGCCCTCCTGCCAATATTGTGATCTGCTCCTGTTGGAGACATAGCTGAGACAGGATAGGTGTTTTATCATATTACACGATGTTCATAACACTGAATCAGATAATGACACTTCCAACAAAGGGAGAAGTATAATGGTTTTCACTTTATCAAATGTGACTGGAGGACATATTTATAAAAGTATTTAGATGTTAAAGGACTCAGAAAAAAAAGGTATTTCAAGAGCAGCTAAGCAGACAAAATTCCATCTATATTTCTGTATCTAAATGTCTTTCATTTTCTATTTGCACACCCTTCAGAATTGCCCAGAAAATAGGAAATAGCAGCCTTAAGAATGTAATGTAAATAAATCTCTGTTTTTGTGTTTTGGGCTCTGTCTGAAGTATTTCAAGAGAGCAGATCAGAGTGTAATAAACCCATGAACAATGTTCCTTGCATTAACACTGCAATGAGGTAATCTTTTTCAGATTAGTTGCCTATGGCTTCTGTTGAAATTTGTGGCAAATTAAATTGCACTTTTCCTGGACGGCTCTTTATTGACTTTGGGTGGGCTTTTTGGCCAGAAAAGTCACTACATCCATTTTCACAGCTTCTGATGTAGGTAGGGATACCCTCCAGAGTCTACTGAACCACAGCAGGTTGTTACTTTTTTTCTTTGGCTAGTTTTCCATAGGACAAATGTCCCCAAAAGAGATCCAGTCAGAAGAAGTATGGATGAAAATCCAGCAGGGCCAGTTTATCTCAGGGCTAAGAACTGTTCCTGGTCTCCTTTTATTTATACATAGACATAGTAATACAGACATAGACTGTTAGTTTTAATTGTCTTCTCTTGCCATTCTCACCTCCTTAAACTGGAAACACAGATGGAAAAGCAATCAGTTTATAAAATAATTTGCATCTCATTTGCCTATTGTTAAATGGCAAAGCAAAGCAGTATGTATAAAGTCTTCTGGAAGAAGGAAAAAACGGTCTGAAATGTAAGAGTTGTGCCAATGAAACAAATATTTCTTAGCCTGACAATTTCCGTACGGTCCCCAAGAAATATCACACCTGTGAAATGGTATGAGTGCTCGACCTCCTTGTTAATAACAGAAGGGAGAAGAGAAGGAGAAAAGAAGATAGAAAGAGCAACTTCTCTGAGCCTCTCAGCATTTGTCTGGATCTCCCCTTTGCAAAGACTCTCTTACTCCCCTTTAAGAAGGCAGGCATGTCACAGGAGTTTATTTGTTGTGAGGGTGAAAGAGAAGAGAAATACAAGAATATTTCCCTAAAGAGACAGTTGAATACAGACTAAAAAAGCTAATGTGATCCTTGATGCATGAATGATTGACAACAAACAATTCATATCATGATAATCTTTGGTACTATGTGAAATAACTGTTGTGTCCAGCTCCCATGTCAGCATGTCATCAAGAATGCTGAAAACATGGAAAAAGGCCATAAAAGACTCCCAAAAATGAGAAAAGTATTAAGTCAACCTTTTTTACTTTAGCAAAGAGGAGTTGGACTAGATAACCTTTAAAGGTCCCCTCCAACCCAAACTATTCTATGATTCTATTAAAAAATGTTAACTGATGCTTGATCAGTCCTACAGCACAAACTTTTACACCTGTATCAACACAGACAGAGGGAATTGAAATTTTCATAACTGTTTGTCAGCTAAAGTGACAATAACTTTGCAGAACACAAAATTTGGGAATTGATCCTCTATATATATTTTTTAAGAATACTATACATCAAATATATATTCTGTGAAGATACAGAATATTTTATTAAAGCTAGTAATCTTCAAATATTTTTTTAAAAGGATTGTGGTAAACCCTTACTAGATATTTAAATCAAGTTGGGATATTTCTGTGCAAGATACAGTATTTGTAGCAAGTAGGAAAGAAACACAGGATAATCCCAGGGCATGCTTTATGCAAGAGAACAGACTAAACATTGGCCTTAAATCCTAATGCCTTCTGGCTTTCAAATCTGTGAATCATCAATCTCAGATTCTTTTTAATTGACTCAGTTCGTTGCAGGAGAGAACTTGGGGATTTAGTCCATACCATCTGAATACTGACACAATGTAGAAGCTATCAATAATGTTCATAGTTTACAGACTTTGCTGCTGCATTTCCCAGCCTTGATTTAATAATCTCTGAGTTTCCATGGATTCAGAAGATAAACAGGTTTTTCAATATACAGACTGAAGCTATGAAATCTACACGTCACTACTAGTAATACACAGAAACAAAATTTATATTATTTCAGTTGGACAAGAAGTATCAGAGCCAGATGATCCCAGAAATTTAAGGTGTGGAGAGGTAGAATAGGAATCAAGAAGGGATTTTCTGTGGTTTACCTATCTTCACTCATTATTAGTTATCTATTTTTCTAACAAATAAATATCTGGAATGTCAAACTTTAAATCACTGTCTAAGGCAGCTACAGAATCCAGCACTTAGACTGTAATTTCTAAAATGGTTGTTTAATATCTTTGGAGCAGAAACTCCAGGTTACACTGGTGTGCATAATTTTTCTTATCCATACATGGATAAGTCTGCTAAGCATTTCTTTTTCCTTGGAATATCCCAGTGAAAGGACAATCTCTAGTATTTCTCAGGCAAGTATAGTACGCTGTGAAATCTTATTTAGCAGAGGGAGGTCAGAATAGGGACTTACTTACATGGGGTTTTAGTAGCTTATCATGAGTGTACTTCATTGCTTTTCAGGGAATATTTCTTGAAATGCCAAAGCAGGTGTCTTAAAAAGCCTCATATTTTGTGCAGTAACCCTCACTCATAAAAACATGTTAAAAATTAATAGCTGGAATATATCATATTAACACACCAAGAGCTATATTGAAGTAACATTATGAAACTGAGACTTATATCCAGAAAAAGTCAGGGAATTTAGTAAGTGATTTCACTTGAGCTTTATATCTTTTTGCACTGTGTCTTGAGTGACACGTGAGTGTGAAATCAATTTGTGATGTTGAATATTTGAAGGCTGAGACTACAGTGTAAACAAATGCAGGCAAAGAAAGCATATGTATCACGGACTGATTGCTAACTAGAAGGAATGGAGTGGAATTAAAAACATATCCTCTCAAAGCTACACTTAACTTTATGGATGAACAAAACCAAACGAATTGAAGGGTTAATGCTGCCAGGAGCAAGGAACACCTAGCATAATTCTCCTCCTGTTCTATACTGTTGATAGTTTCCAGTGACCCAGAAAGTACAGATGCCTGGAAAAACAAAAAAAAAGGTTACTTATTTTCTTGGCATTAATTTTGTTCAAAGTTTTTATACTCTAGATAAAATTAATTAATTATTGGGACTACAAGTGGTTGAGGATGGGAAGGGAAGAGTTATCACTGACCATAAGAACAAAGATAAGAAAATTTAAACAAAGGCAGCTATAGTGCTTTGATTCACTAAAGGTAATTAGTGAGAGTCATGACTAGAGCTGTAGAGTGTTTTCCATGGAACTCCTTGTTCCTGCTTCATGCTTCCTAACTTTTTGACATAGGCAGAGTAAATTCCATATAATTGTATGTGCTCCTGTGATACAGTCCATTTGTAGATTATTCAGCAAAGACATATGCATACAAGCTGTGCAAGTCTTAAAGTAGGACTATAGTAATCACTTATGTATTAGAAAGGTGAACAATAGTGAGATGCAGGAATGGTCTGTTCAGACCTGGGCAGTGGTAGGGGAAGGCACAAACAAGAATAGCTGGATACATAACAGCCAAATAAATTGTAGGCTCAGTGTCAGGCACAATTTCATAGTGATGAAGTTTAATGAGTTCCAAGTAGTCTCCCTAGAAAAGCAGCAGAAACTTCATCTGTTGAATAATATTTAAAAAGATTAGTCAAAGCTCTAGAGAATGATTAGTTGAGCAGCTACCAGTAATACAGACAAAAAAAAAAAAAAAAAAAAAAAAAAAAAAAGTCTTTGATTCTCTCATTATTTTTAGTCTGATTAGTGAACATTCTTTAGACTATTACTACATTTTAACTATCAGTTAAAATCTCAATCTTGATTACTTAAATAAGAATGGTACACAGCACATGAAAATCTTCATGACATTTATGTTTTATCCTAACAGTAGCTTTGCTCAACTTTGTCTTTTGAATAATCATCTCAAGTATATCCACTTTAATTGTCACACACTTTCGTAGTCCTTTCAAATATACTTTTACACTGGATATTTCTTTTTAATAATCCACCAATTTTCTTCTCATTTCCCATCATTTTCAGTCACCAGCACTTCAGACCTTGATGAGAGGTGCTCTAGAAATGCAAATACATAGATGGATTCTTTCACAATCCCCACAGCTTTCAGTATCCCATCTCCCTTTCTATAAGGAGACTAGGATCAAATGTGAAGTGAAGGGAAAGAAGAGGGCACTACAAACACTAGGAAAAGACTAGGTGCATGACATTAATAAATCTATGCAATAGATGCAGATAATACACTGTGTTTTGGACTAGACCTTTTTCTTTCTTTCTCCAAACTGTTTGCCCAATTTTCCTTTAAAGTGAGTTCAGTTAAAATCGTTAACTGAATCAGGATCTGCTTCTAGGAGTGGTCCATGTTTCGGCACCATGTGACTTTTTATGACCAAATTATTGCCCCTGCTGGAAATAGTGCAGGCTTTTACAATGGAAATAGTGACAGGCAGACCCTTAACTATTGTAATGCTAGTAATGAGACTGTGCAAACGCAAAGGCATTACTGGAGTTCCTGAGGGAGTTACAATTACATGATATATATACTTTCCTGATTAAAACCTGCCATCCATATTTTAATGAGGAAGCCTGGGAACACATAAATCCTTTTGCCAACAGACCTATAAACAGTCTTTATTAGTGGGACCAATTCTGCCATTCACAGCTGAAGAAGCTTCAGGTATTAGCATAAGTTGGGTCTTCAGAGTAATGCACTACTCACACTACGAGTAAATGGAATGAGCCCTGTGCTGGGGCCAGGACCAAAAGGAAAAATTGACTAAAATTTAAAGAAAGAATCATTCAAATAATGAGAAGTTTCTCTTTCCTTGATTCTCTATCAAAAATAAGGCTTCCAAGAATCTCAAGAGAAAACCTGTTCCTGTCAGAAAAATACCAGTTTAATGACACAGAATAAAGAGGCTTAGATAATTTATAATGAATACGTATAATTATTCAAAATTTATAATTATTAATCACAATTACCTTGACTTCCAAAAAGTCCACAAGTTATGTAAATTCATGTGACTGGGTGCATTTCTGTAGGGGGTCCCCTAAAGACTCAGAAATATTTCTGGATCACAGTAGAAGTTACAGATTTTTTTCGAAAACTTATATGAGGCTTAAAGAAGCAATAAAATACAAACAATAATAAAACACTGTATCAATCTTCATTCACATACAGGAGTTACATGTTATTTCTTGTAGGTGTCAGAGGAAGCCAAACTCAGAAGATAGGAATTCTTAGTTATCCAGTCATTCGCTTATGTCTAGACCTAATCTGTGTTAAAACCTCCCAACTAATGACACTTTTTCCTTATAACTAGTCAGTGAGGGTAATAGAGCTAGAGAGCTGCCTGTGCTGTGATACAGCAAGGCCCTTGCATAGCACTACTATCTCCTGGTGCAGACAGTTCTTAATTTTTCAGGCAGTACATCTGCAGAGCAGACACCTTCTGTCAAGCCAGATATGGAAATTTTGTTTGCACTTCTCAAAGTCCTATAATACCCATAGAAATTGACTGATCCCCCAGGATCCCTACCCATGCACCCTCTGCCATGGATGTGGTTGGTGGTCTGGACAATATCATGGGTCAACTCATGTCCAGCCCTACTTCTGCTGCTCTAGATTACTGGCAGATTTTCTCGGAGGCACTCTGGACCTACATACTAGGTCTGTGGTCTCCAGTCCCACCTATGCTGTTGTCACCCTTGGCTCCTATCTCGTCATGCCTATGGAACAGCCCCCCTCTTGGTCTTCTGTGACAGAAGTTTTCACTTCCTTCCTCTCCTTCATAATCATATCATGGCTGCTTCGGCTTGGAGCTGAGCACTTATTTCTTTCTTTGCTTTTAACAATGTGAAGTCTTCGGTTTACAGTTTCATGGGAGGTCAGAGGGCTGCTAATAATACTTGAAGTCTGGAGTTCAGAAGTCAAGTGTTTTTAGACTGCCATCTGGGTTGCAGAGAGAAAGAAAATTCAAGAAATTCTACCTACTTTCTCACTTCACCTTTGCAGGTCAGCCTGCAATGTTATAATAATAGTACTACTTATGTTTAACCTAAACTCCTTCAACTGAGGGATATAACTGACTTCATTTCTCTAGAGAGGTTCAGATTTGAAGGTGATTTGCTTAAAGTCATAGATCAACAGAACCGAAAATGCAGCTGTTATGCTCAGTACAACCCACATTTTGTAACCCTCAGCTTGTGCTTAAGCTTCCAACTATGTCCCAGTGCTCAGTCAGAACATCAATCTTGAAATCTTTGTCTCTCTTGCCCAGCCTTCAACTGTACAGTAGAAAGAAGAAAGGTTTTTTAGAGGGCAGGTCTGGAGGATCTAGTTTCTTTTTTTTCAGCAAAATACAGGTTCTGGTCTCAGGCACCTTAAAAGCATAACTGTAAAATGCTCCCCTATAAGCAAGAGTATCAGACAAGGGGTCACCTTCAGGGAAAAAATAGGTAGAACCAGGCAAGGAAGGAATAAACTGAAATAGGTCTTCCCCCTTTTTCCTCTTTGTGCTGAGAGGTCTCAATGAGAAGATAAAGATATTTCATTACAGATTCTCTAAAATCGTCAAATGTTGAATTAGTTTCACTAAATTCTGAGATTTTTTTTAAAAAAAAAATCTTAAAACAGTGGTTAATTTCAGTTAATTTCTTCATGAAGGAAGCGTTCACTGAAATCAAACATGATGCTCGGTGGTAATGCCCAACAATGAAAGAGATGGATTGAATGGTTGATTGGATTATAGATCCTTCTATATATCTACAGATGTCCATCTCTCTCTCTCTCTCCCCCCTCTGAAGTTTTGAGACATAGAATCATAGAATCATTTAGTTTGGAAAAGACCCTTAAGATCTTTGAGTCCAACCATAAATGTAACTTGGCCAAGTCCACCTCTAAACCATTTCCCTAAGTGCCACATCTATGCGTCTTTTAAATACCCCTAGGGATGCTGACACAACCATTTCCCTAGGCAGTCTGTTCCAATGCTTGATAAACTTTCCAGTCAAGATTTTTTTCCTAATATTCAATCTAAACTTCCCTTGGTGCAACTTGAGGCCATTTCCTCTTGTTCTATCACTTCTACTTAGGAGAAGAAACCAACACTCACTTTGCTACAACCTCCTAGACAGCAATAAGGTCTCCTATGTGTCACCTTTTCTCCAGGCTAAACAACTCCAGTTGCCTCAGCTGCTCCTCATAGGACTTGTGTTTTAGAGCCTTCACCATCTTCGTTGCCCTTCTTTGGACATGCTCCAGCACCTCAATGTCTTTCTTGCAGTGAGGGGCCCAAAATTGAGCACAGTATTTGAGTTTCAGCCCTACCAGTGCTGAGTACAGGGAAACAACCTCTTCCCTCATCCTGCTGGCCACTCTATTGCTGATACAAGCCAGGATACCATTGGCCTTCTTGGCCAGCTGGGCACACTGCCAGCTCAGACTCAGGTGATACAATTATTAAGAGGAATCATACAGGTTTTGTGTTACTACCAAATCTTCTGCTAAAATTCAGAGGAAACACCAAAATAAAACCTGAGTATCTTCAGGTAAATTAATTTCCAACTTCTAAATATCAAAGTTGAAAAAGGGGAGGAGAAAACAGAGAAAGGATCGCAATAGGGTTCTGTTCATTATTTTAATGTTCACAAGATAATGAGCTTGAAATCTTACAAGACCTGTTTGACATGCTTTTATTATAAAAAATTTTGTGGCTGAAGAGACTGTTACCTAGGGAAATATGCATATGTAAATTAGCATAGGGTGAACATGTCATTGCTGGAGTTTTCTGCTTTCACTGATAATTATTCGATGTAACAGTGTTCTCTGTGTACAAATTAATACTGTTTTCTGTGCGCTTCTCACTATATCAAGGTTTATTAATTTAATAACTAGTCACTCTGAGTCCTATGGTACTTTGGTTATATGGAGCTGACTGGCTCCCATAAACTATCAAGCCTATAATTTTAATTTTAAGTAGAGTTCCTATTCAATATATCTAAGGAGTAAATTAAATGTCAGGTTGATATTTGCTGTTTGGAGAGGATTATATAGTTGTGATATATAAAGCAGTTTCTAAAAATTTACCACAGAAATTAGATTCATTGAAATTAGTTTGAATTTTGTTTTATTATTTGTTTCACCTATACATAAATCAGTTTCACAATGGTATTATGCAGTCATTTTTTGTATTAGTGACCACGTATATTTATGTATAGGAGGGGTTTTTTATTATTTTTTGTGACTAATACAAGAATGGTGGTTCTTCTGTAGTCTTACCAGAATTTAAACCAGTATAGATAAGGTAAAACAAGTAGCCAGTCTTGAGTAGAAAGTAGATCTATGTTGGGAATTCTCTTTTCCCAGATATAAATAAGTCCTGTCTTGCTATGTATCTTTCTCCTTTTGTCCAGAGAGTGAACCATTCTCAGGGATTTTTCTCATATCTGTAAAGCCACTCGAGCACATCTGAGAGACACCATTGACAAGCATCTTATGGAGTAAAACTATGGACCATAAGACTAGCAAACGTGGTGTGCATTTTAGAGTCTGACTTGAACAAATGACGAGAAGTTGTTCATTGGGCCAAGTGGTCTCTGAATGAAAAGGAAAGCAGTAGTGGGTGTGAAATTTGGAGGTGGTAGGCTTTGATAGTTCTTTCAGGTGTCAACCAGAATGTGAACAAATGATTTTAATGAATTGATCTTAGTGGTCATGAAAACCCCCTCTACTATGTGCTTGTAAGGAAAATCACCATTGCGCTATATGAACTTTACAGTTGGGGAAGAAGAAGGAGGTATCCCACAGTGACCTCATATAAACAAATGTTTGGATACTGAAGCAATAGGAACGTTCTCAAAGGATTGGCAGAATTGCTGTATGCCACATGCAATTCCACCTAAAAATAACTTTCTTAGGGTATATTTTCTTCCTGAGAACAATGAATTCAGTGTGCATGCAGGGCAGATTCAAATCATCACCCAATGAATTGCATGAAATTGCCAGCTGAATATATAACAGTTGTTACCACATGTGAAAATCTATTGCTTAATGCTTCTGTGGTCAAGGTCCTTCAGTTTCACAATGTTTTTGTATGAGAATATTATAGTAATGATACAAAAAATGTGATAAAATTAACTCCTGCCCTCTGATTGAAAGTAAAAACAAAGTTTTGAAAATGAGATAGCTGGTCTTAAACAGCTAAGGAAGAGGATTGCATGGAAGAAGATGACTTCCTTCCAGATCCCATGACACTGAAAGGCTGCATTAGTTCCACATTGAAGCCATTTGACTCAATTGCATTTCCAGACTTTAACATCCCATGGAATTGCCTTGTCATTGTGACAACCAAGAGAAAATGGGATAGGAAAAGGGAGGAAATTGCAAAGCTGGGAGGAAATTAGATCAACTTTGCTTGTCAGAACTATAACTTGTTGCACCCTGCGTCAATTACCAACATTAGCTGAGGTTGTTTCTCAACAGTTTAAGCCAGATTTTTTGGAGGTGAAGCAGGAGTTGGAAAACAAGGCTCCACTGACTGATCCAGTCCCCAGACTACCAAGTCTTTCTTTCTCCCTCTGTCTCTGTGCTCTTCAGTGAGTACTGGATTAAAAAAAAAAAAAAAAAAATCTTTTAGGAGGGGAACTGAGAGAATTATGCCTCAGGATGGATAATAATCAGGAGATCAGCTCACAGCTCACACGATGAAAGATATATTCAGGAGAAAATGCTGGGTTTGAGCATCAGTCTTTCTTACATCTAGTTCAATGTTCTATCAGCTTGACTACTGACTGTAAAAAAATCTTTCTGCCTGGGATTTTTGAGTCAATCAAAGAATGCCCGTCATACATGTCTTCAGAGCTAAGCTTCCTGGAAGTACCCAGTAAACCTAAATATATATTTACTGAAAAAGTATTTTCCTAAATACCTTATAATTTTGGTGCTAAATTGCTTAGCACTATCAAGACTTAGGTAATGTAACCAAAGTAATCATTAGAAATGTAAACTCCTAGGAAGGAATTTCATAAGGTTATGTGACAATTGAGTGGGGGATTGAAAGCACTGCTTTTACCTAAATATGGACTCAGTTGCTTAAAAACATGGCCAGACCACTTTGTCCATCCAATCTCTGCTCGTATTTGCACTGACATCGGTAAGACAGTTACACAAGAGTTACTCAATATAACTATCCTTAATTTCAGTAGATGTGTCGTGAAGGAGTTTAGCCACTTTATTCTATTGGAAGAATATGCTCAAGCATTATTGTCGCATCTTCAAATGCAGTATCTATTAAAAAAATATTCTGAAAGCAACTGGGGAGGGTTTTTTTCAGGTTTTTGGATTGATTTATATTCTTCTTTTGTTATTCTGCATGAACCATTCTGTCAAGCAAGTAATATTTTTTGTGTTTTTCTCTAACTTCAGTGATTTTCAAGTCTTTCCTGTATACATGTTCTAATGAATACATCAGAAAAATATTTTCCAAAATTTTTTATGTGCATGATTCAAAATAGAATTTCCTGCTATTATGCTCTGAACATTTTCCGTTCAGTTTACACAGACTTTTCTGAGAACAAGTTGTAGTTAATGATGAAGAAAATTGATTCTATTATTTTTTTTAATGAATATTGATGAAAACTATTTTTAATTCAAATGTAAAAAAAGTCCCTATAGAAGGATATACAATTATTTAATCAGGCATTAAAAAAACCCACTATGTGATTTATACATCTCATGTAGGCTAGCTAGCTACCTAGATTTCAGATATTTTCAATCATTAAGTAAACTGTAAATATCTCAAAGTGACTCAAAAATCGCAACTGTAAAAATGTATATGAAATTTCTGTTTCATTCTTTAATGAGAAAAGACACATCTAGTTAGATAAATGTACTTTACACATTATTTATGCAATTCTACGATATTTTTCTCTAGGGACAGACATGTTTAGCAAACTGATGCTTTTTTTGTTGTTTCTGAAATAGGTGAAATAATCTTTAATCTTTGCTTAAGTTGTCATTGGCTACCATACAGTTTTTAATAAAAGTTTGTGATGTTTTTCTTTATAACTCTGTTTTTATTGTGTGCTTTGTAAAGGTCTAGCAATGGGCTTATTTTGCTTCCTGTAGAACAATTGTCAACCCAGATTAACAACACCAGAAAGATTAGATTTAGATATTTCCTTCTCATTTGCCCTCTTGTTGTTCTCCAGTGAGCAGGGTCAAAACTGATTCTGAAAAAAATTATGGGAAAGTTCAAGCAGCTTTTCATAAAGCACTTAGGGCAGCATAATGTATTGACATATTTTCACTGGACATCATATAAATAGTCTCCTGCAATCAGAACTACACTCTTGGTCATTAGTTACAGGGGAAAAAAAAAAAAAAAAGAAAAAAATCAATGGAATGGCTTTAGATGTCAAAGAATGTAAATGACAGTTCACAGCTAAAAAATTTTAATCTGATGAAAGAGCTTCCCAAATACATGGGGGGAAAATATATACCTGCTATTAATTTTCAAAGGGGAAATAATGTTCCAGTGGTACCAGTCATATGTTAACTTGCCATCTTGACACTGTGTTTATTTGCTTAAGGAGATTTTATTAGTGGCCACTAAAGATTTCAGAGATTTTTATTCAAGTGGGGTCCAGATAATACAGAGAATGAGAGGGAAAAAACGTGGCAAATATACTGTCCTGTAGGAGTTAAAAGCAACAATTAAAGTACTTAGTAGGAAAAAAAAGGAGCTAGAGTCTTTCAACTCCAGAGACCTGTAACTGCAGGGCTTCTATTTGGCTCTGTTCGAGCCTTCATCCATATTTAGTTTCACTTTTTTTTGGTCTAATTTTACAGCATTCTTTAAGCTGCCACATTCTACAGCACTTGTCATCTAACCAGCAGGTGATGGGGCCTCAGGTCCTCCAATTAACAAGATAAGAGAATTCTTTACCTTAAAATAAATAAATTAATAAAATAAACAAACAAAGAAAACAGGAAAATAGAAACCCTGTTATTAAGAAAACAGAAGCATGATAAGAACTTTCACAGTTGGACTGAATAGATTAATTGGGAAATAAACTTGCAAATTTCCTTTTCAATTCCTTTTTTTCTGGTTATTTGAAGTGTGTGTTGTTCTGCCATATTCTATTTTGAAGGTGGCTAGATTTCAGTAACAGTTGGAATAATATTCTGCTTGCTTCAATTATACTTAAATTCATTGACCAAACCTCTAATATCGTCATATAATAGATACAATAGGACTATCCATATATATATATATACTTAACAGGTTTTAACTCCAGTATTGAATTCTTTCCTCCATCTAATTACTTAGTTAGATGTCTATCAAATTTCACTCATGGCTCATGTTGTTAGGATCGTTTCCTTTTGTATCTGCTATACAACTTTTTGTTTGGTCATATCTCTTGCAGTCACTATGGCACTTCCTAAAACCACTTATGGAAAAATGTGGAGAGATACTGCAAATATAAGAAAAAATAGCAACAAAAATTACTAAAGCTTAAAAATATGTGAGGTCAACTTGTCAGTTGAGTGAAGAGAAAAAAAAAAGACCAAAAAGTTTACTAATGAACTTTTAAACTGTCTTTGGAGATTAAAAAAGTTATAATAATAACAGATGAGCAGTAAACAGTTATTAAACATGGCCTCAAAAGCTTAACCATTAAAGATAAAACCAGCAGTTACTCAAATTGCCCTAGATAATTTCTTGCATGTAGTGATAGCATCACTCCCCCTAATGTTTGGCCTTAAGACCTGGCACATGCGTATAAGGTTCAAGACTGAACTTTTCTCAGGTTTAGGTTTTCTCCAAGCCTCCTCCACCGCTCCCATTCTCTGTCATTTGCAGCTGTTTTGAAGATTTTTGTTATCAGCTCCTCAACAGGGAGACAAACATATGGTAGTCTGGATATTTAAATTCCTCCCACCACTAATCTTTTCATCCTGTCAGGAAAAGAGAGCAGAAATAACAATTAAAAAAAAAAAAAAAAAAAAAAGTTAAAACTTGAGACTGCAAGCCAGTGTCGCCTCTGACTTTTTTCATCTGGTTTTCTCCCTCCCCTGATTTTTTTATTTTTTTCCCAGATTGCAGATTAATTATACTGAAGAAGAAATAAAGATATGGTTTGAAAGATTTACTCTGCATCTCTCCAGGTGCTCACCCAAGAGATATATACAGCTCAGGACCCATTCTTCCTTGTTGTCTTAATAATAACTGTAATTACAGTAATAATAATCACATTAAAATACAGAGTGAGGAACATGATCCTCTTTTCTGATGGCTGATATCCTCCATGTGATTATCCAGAGACCTTACTTACTTATTTCAATTAGCATGTCAGGCATCAATTTGAAATATCGTCAAGGTAGAGACAGGGAAAATGTCAAACCGAAGTTTTTTCTTAGGTGGGATTAGATAGAGACAATAATGAAGCTGCCAAAGTAATCTGAATGCTGTACCCGGAAGAGGTGATGCTCTTACTGGATGACTGATTTTCTGTTGGTTGTCTGTCATAATTTATAAAACATAATCCATAGAGCAGCGCAAACAAAAGAATCTCTGGAGAGGCCAATATAGAGAAGGGAACCCAGGAACTCTGCTAAGTATGAATGCTGTCATGGGGTCATTCAACATTATTGGGTTTTGGATCTTCTCTATCAATTTTTTTCATAACCAAATCTGATCTGAAAAAACAAGGGGCTAATGAAGTTGTACTAGCAACAATAACGGTTTAGGATTGTTATCTATATCTGGGAATGCTGCATCTTCTGCACAGCCATGGAACAGATACAATTATTTTCTGTAAAAGTAGAAATGTACACAAGAGCGTGTTTCTGATTTTTATGGGTTTTTTTCCTGTCTCGCACAAGTGCATTTGTACTAGTGTCTTTTGGGGATTTTACGGTTTCAAGCAGAAGTGGATTAAGTGGAGTGAGGGGGTCTCACTTTTTCTTTTCAGGTTCACATATGATAGAAATGAAAAAGACATAAGACCTTCCTTCAGAAACATTTGGTCATGTTAATGATTTGCCTGGTTTTTAAATCTGTAGCACAAATACTGTATAAAAAAAATAAAGAAACAAATTAAAAAAAATGGTTTTGCTTAGATCCACTGTAAATTTTCTCCAATGTTAGAGAAATTTTTGTGGTGTCAGCTGAAATCAGTGAGGCTGAAAGCCAATTCCACTTGTGCTCAGCTACAGTATCACTAACCTGGCCAGTTCAAGTTATACATCTTGTCCTCATCTGACTCATATTTTCTGTTGATATACATGCTTGGTTTTTATCTGGTTGGCAGAGAAATACATTGCCTTTTAGATAACAAATAATATTATGACTGGTACATTCCTTTCTGGAAGAAATCAGCTTGCTGGAGGAGAGGAGGATTTTGTTATTATCTTTTGCTTCTGTTAATGTTATATATTCCAGAACTTCTGCTCTGCAAAGGGCATATAACACATTGAAAAAAATCTGTAAAATTTATGTTCCTGGGATTTTTTCTATGGTCTTGGATTTATGTCTGATTGGCTCTGCAATTATGGTCAAATTCATAATTAAAGCAGCAAAATGTTGAAAGATGAGATAATGTACAAGGGGTCTTAGGGTTAGAACTATATTAAAACAATAACTTAAAGTTACTGGCAGGAATCTGCCCAGGAAAAATTTTTGACTGAAGGAAGGAGGATCTTTTGCTTCACAGAATCTAACTTAATCTCTTTTTTTGTATGTATATAAATTGAGATCTCTGACAACTTTTAAAAATATAGCGTAAATAATTCTCAATCTGGATATGAAAATGCTAGTAATTAATATGTACATACACACATATCAGAGAATCACATCTATTACCTGCTAAATATAGAATAAAATGTTAGTATTCTATACTTTAGTTTGATATTAATAGACTGTGGCATCTTAGACAAATCATTTCATTATTTGTGCTTTGTTTCCACAGCAAATGTTTTCCTATGGTCCCTAAGTGAAGAGCATTTCTGGGGCCAGGGATAGCCAATTACTTCCTTTGTACAGGACCTAACAAACCCGAAGCTATAAGAAAAAATTAACTATGACTGGATATACTTTTGAAAATAATCACAGTACTAACCAGATGTGCATTTTGGCCATTCTTAGGCATGTATATATTACGTATATGTTTTATCTTGTTTGTTCTCAAAAGTTTACAAGAAAGGGTTTTTTGCTATTTCACTCTGCAGCGTGCTTTACAGATAAATAAATAACTAATTATCTTCTAGTTTTTTTAAGGCTCCTAGACAGCGAGAAAGTAGGTGTGTACTGTACATTTCCTTAACTAGTTGTTTTCTAGATGTTTTATCTGGTTATTTAAAAAATTCTAAGGTAAGAGCTTGACACCTGGAAATTGAGAGATATCTAAGAAACAGGAATAGTATAAAAAGGCTCAAGTTGTATAGAAGCATATATGAAAAAAATCTATATAGGCCTATATAAGGTTAGTCCTCTAACCATCAGCTTTCAGCTGTGTATTTTTGCATCCTGGAGGAATTCCAGGATGTTTGTGTGATCATGTGAAAATTTCTAAAAGGAAACTCAGTTGTGGAAAGACTCTGAAATATCCACTAAAGTCAACTTGAAACTACTGTAACAAATAAAATAACAGCTAACTCTTCTCTTCGTGTGTCAGCTTTTCTTAGAAATTCAAGCTCACAGTGACATATCAGGAGCTAACATTGAAAAGAGTAGTAATAAAAGTAACCCAAGTAGTTTACAGAAGATGTATATCTTAAATACATATTTGGATGACAGGTGAAAGCTAGCCCAAAGACTTTCTTCCATGAGGAAGAGCTCAAGGGAAGCCATTGATCAGTGACTGTGTCATAGAAGTGGGGAATTTTTTTTAAAACTGTCATCCTAATTTGAATTATATTCTTCAATACGTTTTTGGTTTC
>NW_020799101.1:21006019-21023289 GCF_003259725.1 Athene cunicularia
CCCCCCCCCCCCCAAATAAAGTGACAAATGGGATGTAATGCTCCTTTTCATAGGATTTTAGAAACCTTTGCACAAGAGGACCTATGGACTCATTACCTTTTCAAGTTACACTTCATGCTTCTTTGCATACAAATATATATGGAAGATAACTGCATCCTTTTTCTTTGTGTTTTTCATTCAGTTCAATCACAATAAGTGACAAAGGCTTCACAATGTTCGGTCATTAGGAAATTCTGGACTTAGACTTCACCCTCAGTTTGCAGATGACACCCAGTTGGGTGGGAGTGTTGATCTGCTCGAGGGCAGGGAGGCTCTGCAGAGAGACCTGGACAGGCTGGAGCCATGGGCTGAGGCCAACTGGAGGAGTTTCAATAAGGCCAAATGCTGGGGGCTGCCCTTGGGCCACAACAACCCCCAGCAGCGCTACAGGCTTGGGGAGGAGTGGCTGGAGAGCTGCCAGTCAGAGAGGGACCCGGGGTGTTGATTGACAGCCGGCTGAACAGGAGCCAGCAGTGTGCCCAGGGGGCCAAGAAGGCCAATGGCATCCTGGCTTGTGTCAGCAATAGCGTGGCCAGCAGGGACAGGGAAGGGATCTGACCCCTGTACTCGGCACTGGTGAGGCCGCCCCTCGATTCCTGTGTTCAGTTTTGGGCCCCTCACTACAAAAAGGACATTGAATGACTCGAGCGTGTCCAGAGAAGGGCAACGAAGCTGGTGTAGGGTCTGGAGCACAGGTCGTACGAGGAGCAGCTGAGGGAACTGGGGGTGTTTAGTCTGGAGAAGAGGGGGCTGAGGGGAGACCTCATTGCCCTCTACAGCTCCCTGAAAGGAGGGTGCAGAGAGCTGGGGATGAGTCTCTTTAACCAAGTAACAAGTGATAGGACGAGAGGGAATGGTCTGAAGTTACACCAGGGAAGGTTTAGACTGGATATGAAGCATTTCTTTACAGAACTGGTTGTTGGATGTGGGAATGGGCTGCCGGGGCAATGGTGGAGTCCCCATCCCTGGAGGTTTTTAAGATTCAGGTCAATTTATCACTTAAGGATATGCTGTAGTTGGGAACTGTCAGTGCTAGCTGAACAGTTGGACTAGATGATCTTCAAGGTCCTTTCCAACCTAGATGATTCTGTGATTCTGTGATCTTTTCTATGCCTCGAGACAGTTGAATGACAGCATTATTTAGACATGTGACAAGATGGCACGTGGTATCTTGCTGATACAGAAATAGTCCATGGTGTCTTGTAATTTCTTCAGTGAGGCTGTGTGGTGTACCGAGTAAGAGAAGATGAAGAAAAAGGAAAAAAGAAAGCCCAATTTGACTCCAGAAAGACAAGTTTGTAAGCATGAGAAAAAAAATCCTTAAATTCACATGAAAAAAATAAGAGAAAAGCATTCACTTTTAATAAGAGTGCATCCAAAGTTATATTTGAGATAGTAGATAAAGTTTAATATTTATTTACTGACAGTATAAACTAATCTCTCTGTTCATACACACAGTTATATAGCACGTGCATATGCATGTATGAGTATGTATATACTTATTGTCTCTTTATGTCTATCTCCCTTCTTCTTAGAGTGGACTGGCACTACAGAAATTTGCTCTATGAAATGTTAAGGGTGATAGAAATAACCAATACAAGCAATTTGCTGGGTCATCTCAATATTTGCAACTTGTCTTTGTAATATCTTCTTCATGCTCTTTAACTTAACCTGTTACTCAGTACTTAGCCTACAGGTCTCACTTTCACACTGATTAGAGGTGCCTGCTTCAGCACACATTTCAGTTTCTGAAAAATATTTTCAGATGAAAATTTTCCTCTTTTCATTTTAAGTTTTACAGTGACTATTTGATCAGCTCATTTGTACTTTTTAAAATTTTCTCCAAATCCTACTCTATGATGGCCCTTTTTTGCTGGATGTGCCAAACAGAGTGTTTCTAGTTGCAAAAAAAAAACCAAGTCTGGATAACAAGATATTTTCCTTCTACAGACTTTGATCAGCAGATCTGTTAAGTACTCTCTGTTTATCTTAAGAGCTCAGAAAGAAACATGTGCTTCTTGTTTGCAATAACATATAGTCGTAAGAGGATGCTCATTTCTACAATGAAAAGGCAAAAATAACAAGCATTCAAAACTGGGACACTGAAAATTCAAATCAGTGTAAGAGGTTTTCTGAATCACAGAGGGGGAAAAAAATGCAACAGAGTATTTAGAACTGGATCCATTGATTAGACACAAGTCAAACAGGATTCTGTTGCTTAAGAAATGTTGACTTGTTAATCTCTTTTGCTATCAGAATGCTGAGGAAGCTGAGGAAAGCCCAGGTGTGCTTTAATTCTTAGCCTCCTCAGGGAAATACTCTCAATGTGTTTATTAAGCTGTATGGGTAACAGCATTTAATAAACTGTTTTCAAACGTTAAAGATGTTTGCTTATCTGAGAGTGAAGGGGAGAGGCAAGTAGTCCCTGCTATCCTTTTGATGGCTTTATGGAAGGAAATTACTTGTGGCAGGGGCTGGAATAGGGACACTGCTGTATTGTGGTACTGCTCACCAAACCCAGATTGGGGTGTATGGGCTGTAGTTACTGCACTCTCACAGTCCTCAAATGTTGCAGTAGTTAGGAACAAATTTCATTTCACAGGGAGCACAGGAATGGGTCAGCTTGCTGTTTTATTAGTCCAAACATGTGCCCCTTTTGCTTACAGCCTTTGGTCTCCGTGCTAGGATTTTCAGTAAGGTGATACTTATGCTTTTTTGGTTTTGTTGCGCACTGTTCATGTGATGTGAGTAGAGGCCTGATAGTAGTTGAGATCAGCAGCTGAGGCATCCATTTGTTTCTTACAAACTAACAAACAGCTATTTGTTAATACCAACTTCTATCTGACACTGTCTGGACTGACTTTAGACCAGTGCCATAAAGAAAATTACCTATTCTATAGTGACATTTTCAAACGATTCAGGATAAGGAAGATGTCAGGACAGGAAATTTCAAAAATTGTCAGATGTGTAATAAGTAAATAGTAACATAACACAATTCATTTCTGATAATGGCATTAATATGGGAATTCTGTATTTGGGATGAATTTTATTCTTAAGCGTGAACTAAATTTGCCTCTGGGATAAGTTGTCACAGCTGCACTGAGATCACTGAAGCTTTAGAAGTCGGCAGCAAAAGTGAATCCACTTCTTTTCTTTGGTGACTTTTGTCTTAGGTCATAGCATATGCTTTCTAAAACCAATAACATATGGCAGACTAAGCATGGCCAGTTTTGGTTGAGTTCCCATGCATACAATTGGCTAATTAGTCATCCAGCTGCATGTGGACATGCTAACACCACAGGCATGTCAGGAGTAGCTATGTTGAGCAGATCTGTGTGCCCTAATATTTGCATTAAAGTTCCCATAATGTCCATCTGCCAAAATTTCTGAGATAGGAGATTCCATAAAAGAGGAAACCTTATTTCCACAGCTGAAGGTATTTGCTTTGACTGGGGAAACAACTGTTTTGTTTGTCCCCTGAACTCTAAAGAAAAATCTTCTACACATTCTAAAATAGTTTCAGGAGGAGAACACAAAATTTTAGTTTATATTTTGTAAGTGCTTCTCCAATGGATTTCTGTGCAGTACAGCTAGTTTTGACATGAATATGATTTGACAGGTTGAAATGAATACTGAAAAGTTTGTAAGCCCAAATTGATCATACGTTATGTGGCATGTATTGGACTTCATACCCAGCCCTCATACAGAAGTGTCATGGGTAACTGTTAAGAGAGATACTGCCCTGGTGGAAGAGGACAGCTCCAGGGAAAAGCATGAAGCTCCTTATCTGTAAATTGGAAAATATCTTGTACATAATTTAGAATAAATTCTGTAAAAGCAGTAGTATGAATAATAATAATTCACTGGTCCTTTTATAGTCGTTCACTATGACACAAAAGGTTGCCATGGCATTTAATTAACATGCAGATTGGAACTCCACATTCTTTTTGTACTTGCAGTAAATGCAAACTTTTGTAGATTCCTTTAACTCTTGATTTTTAGGTAACAACATAAGAAAGATTATCAGAAACCCATGAAAGCCTCAGGCTACACTCCACATGTATGATCATACTGAATAATTCTAAACTGAAGATTATTCCTTTTAAGAGGAAATACAGCCACTGACAATACATATTGTTTTCTGCTTTCTTGAAAATACTCTTAATTTTTTTGATGTCTGATTATTCATGAAGAACTATACAGTCATCTGTCATGTATTATTTTTAATTGTGATATGACTTTCTCATATCAGATGTATCTATCTTATCTGACTTCAATTATTTAAAAGTGCTTTGTCTAAACTGATAGAATAAAATGGGCATTCTGGGTACACATAGTTAAGATACATAACAGTTGCAGTGGACTAAAGAAGTTTTAGATTATGTATCACACTATTGCTTCTATTTCTATGGTTATTAACTTTAAATCCAGTTGAATTAGTAGGAAGGAGTTCCTCAGAGGTGTTGTGGGTTAACCCTGGTAGGCAGTTAACCCCAACATAGCATCTTACTCACTCCCTCCAGTTGGTTGGGAGAGAGTATCAAAAGGGTAGAAGTGAGAAAATTTGTGGGTTAAGATAAAGACAGTTTAATAGGGAAAGCAAAAGCTGTATGTGCAAGCAAAGCAAAATAAGCGTTCTGTTAACTACTTCCCATCAACAGGGAAACGTTCAGCCATTTCCAGGGAAGCAGACCTCCATCATGTGTGAAGACAAATGCCATAACTCCAAATGTGTGTCCTCTCCCTTTCTCCTTCCCTGTACCTTTTATGGCTGAGCATGATGTCACATGGTCTGGGATATCCCTTTGGTCAGCTGAGGTCAGCTGTCACAGATATAACCACTCCCAACTTCTTGAGCACCCCCAGCCTCCTCACTGCTGGGGCAGTGTGAAAAGCAGAAAAGAAAGACCTTGACATTGTGTAAGTTCTGTTCAGCCATTGTTAAAACATCCCTGTGTTAACAACACAGTTTTCAGCACAAATCCAAAACACAGTACCATACAATCTCTATCCCAGACAAAAACTACAATAGGGAAGGGTAACCTGATGCTATACAATAAATAGTTGTCATACAGTACAAAGGAAATAAGACGATAGCTAAACTGTTCGTTCAGAAAGCAATATTCAGAAATAAATTTCAGAGGTACTAATTGTAAACCTTGTCAAGAAAGTGTGAATATCTTTCAATTTACTTTCATGGTACCATTCAGTTGAGAGTACAGTACTGTCTGTGTTCCTGCTGATGCCTCGCACAACATTAGAAGAGTTGCATGGTCATGGTGCCTCATGAAAGAAGAGATCATATAATCATAGAATTTCTCTGAAATGTTAAAATAACAAAGCAATTATGTCAATTTATAACATCTATCAATGCTAAAAATAGAAAACTGATGATCTGTTCATGGACTATGAAAGCAAACTCATGTATAGTAAAATCTGCAAAGCCAAAGAGGTTAGAGGACAAAGATTTTTTTATCTTCTACAAGTCCATAAAAAGATAGAAAGGAGCACAGTTATTTCCCACATGACTAAAAAAAGAAAACCTTAAGCCATTAAGGCTGTTCAGATTCATAATATTTTCATTAACAGTGGGGAAATTGCTTCATTTGAATTCTCAACTGGATTTAAAAAGTGCAGTTTAGGACCATTTCTTTCATGCATGTCACATGCTGACTTCAAAGGGAAAAGAACAAAGAGCCCTAGACATGTAATACTCTAAAAGTGTATTAATTTCTCTTTGCCTTCTTGTCTGGCCATATGTATTTTAATATATGGTTCTATTCATTCTTATGTTTGTTGTTATCTGATGGTTTATTATTCATATATGATAGCACTTTGTGAGGTCAGTATCAAACATGTAATTTTAACTGTATAGATATTAATGGCTGAAAACACTTTTATACATCCTATATGGCATATAATTGTGTGTTATGAGGTTTTTCAGGCATTTTGGCCATTCTGAAAGGATTCAAAAGCCCCACAGTAGGAATCCCCAGTGAGTTTCTCAGAGAATGAGCCCCCGAGGGAGGCAAATGTAGAGTTCAGGAGATTATCACTGATGACTTAAGAGGTGGATCAGACAGTAAGTACTATACAGGAGTTAATTAAGCACAACCTGGTTTAGGTGAGCTCATCAAGGAGAGGGGAGATCATCTGGAAAGTCACTAAACTGTACTGACTGTAAGCTAATACAGCATTTTTAGGAAAGTTCAGTAACTGAGTCTAGTTATTCCCAGACTCTCCAAAAGCAGATTCTTTAAGAACTAAAATGAAAAATGTTCTGTTGAGTAGGAGCCAAAATGAGGGATGAGGAATAGAACATGAAAGCATGAAAACAGAGTGGTTGCTTTGTTTCCTGTTGTTTGTTGTTTACAGTTTTAAAAGCTTCATAATGGGATCGTGGCCAAAAAGCACAGTAGTTTGAGTTGTTTTGGTTGAACTACAAAACAAATAGCTCCCAAAATGCTGAACCTGCAGAGGGAATTAGGATTTCTTCTGTACTTATATTCAGATGCATGTTTAGTCTACCCCCTAAAAGGGCAACATCACAATTCTAAATTGGGTGTAAGAATCTATTTAGGACTGTAAAATTCCAAAACATTTGGATAGGTACATAAAAAAAAAAAAAATCACATAAAATACCCAAGCAAAACCAAGGAAAATGTAAACTAGCAAATGAGGCTGCAAAGAGATGTAAAATAGAAATATTGAGATGTCTCTCATCCAGACAAATGGATGAGTAAGATATTCAGAGTAGTTGACAGGGAGCGAGATGTATTTGATTATAAAATAACTGTCTGAAAGAAGAAACTTAGGAGATTTCAGTTTGATTAAACAGTATTTTTGACATGTTTTTATTTTGAAACCCTTCTCATATTTTCCCCCTTGCTACACTTCCAAGAGCTGGCATGTGTGTTTAAGTTTTCAGTGTTATTATTTTTATTACTATTATTATTGAAATGTTTCTTTATAGACAGTAGCTCTGCCTAAGCCCGTTTTTCTGTTAATGATAGTAAACACTTTTTAGCAACAGTTTTCAGAAGAGTTGAGACACTGCTTTTATTACATACACAGAATAAGAGTTTCACATTTTAAAGAAAAGAATGTTTCAGAGCACGGTAAGTACTTAGTCTATACAAGAGCCTTTCAAATAGTGTGCTGGCAGCTGTTTAAATCCTCATAGAAGAACTGTATTGGAATAAGATTTTCCCATTCAAGAAATTTCATCAATGCTAAGGTTGACCAATATTATTGAATCACTGGTTTCAAGGGTGATTTTTGACAGAGCTAATATATATCTGTATCTTAAAAAGGGGAAAACATCATAACAGAGGATACTATCTTTGAAAAACAGGAAGGCTAATTAATGGTATGAATTTCCAGGTCTTTTCCAATTCCTTTGAAATGATCTATTATTAAGAGGCTGTATAAATGGCTGAAGATATTTATAATATATCTTCACTTAAAGACCAGCAAATATCAAAAATGATATTAAAGAAAAACATGAAATACTAGCTTCACGGGAATCAGTCGCATTTTGAATTATAGGTATTTAAGAAGAAAAAAAGGTATAAAAACCAGGTTTGGTTTTGGCTTGTGTTGTTTTGTTTTGTTTTGTTTTGTTTTGTTTTGTTAAATCAGATCAACATTCCTTTTGTGGACTTTAGAGCACTCAACCTACCAGTGAATGATAGACAGAGTGTTACAGAGTAATTTCAAATCAAACTAAACCAGTAAGTATTACTGCAGGCCTAAATGATGGTATTCCATAATACCGGCATACCTTAATAAAGATATTTTAACAACTTGGAATGACAGGCAAGATCCTGGAAGAAATTTTCTCTTACAGAAAAGTCTCTTTTCCTGATCGAGGTAAGATGTAGTTTACTGATGTTCATTGATTGCATTGTAGTTGCTGTCTTCACATTCTGAGTTATCTCACTGTGCCCGAAGCCACAGACTTAGTGAGGGAAAAGAGCTGTCATGACTGACAGACCTCACTCTTTCCAGAAAGTGGAATAAGAAAATTGGCTGAAACGGTTGTGGTGAATGGAGTTAAATCCAGCTCGCGGCCGGTCACGAGTGGTGTCCCCCAGGGCTCGGTTTTGGGGCTACTCCTGTTTAACATCTTTACTGATGATCTAGACGAGGGGATCGAGTGCACCCTCAGTCAGTTTGCAGATGACACCCAGTTGGGTGGGAGTGTTGATCTGCTCGAGGGTAGGGAGGCTCTGCAGAGAGACCTGGACAGGCTGGAGCCATGGGCTGAGGCCAACTGGAGGAGTTTCCATAAGGCCAAATGCCGGGGGCTGCCCTTGGTCCACAACAACCCCCAGCAGCGCTACAGGCTTGGGGAGGAGTGGCTGGAGAGCTGCCAGTCAGAGAGGGACCTGGGGGTGCTGATTGACAGCCGGCTGAACAGGAGCCAGCAGTGTGCCCAGGGGCCCAAGAAGGCCAATGGCATCCTGGCTTGTGTCAGCAATAGCGTGGCCAGCAGGGACAGGGAAGGGATCTGACCCCTGTACTCGGCACTGGTGAGGCCGCCCCTCAATTCCTGTGTTCAGTTTTGGGCCCCTCACTCCAAAAAGGACATTGAATGACTCGAGCGTGTCCAGAGAAGGGCAACAGAGCTGGTGCAGGGTCTGGAGCACAGGTCGTACGAGGAGCAGCTGAGGGAACTGGGGGTGTTTAGTCTGGAGAAGAGGAGGCTGAGGGGAGACCTCATCGCCCTCTACAGCTCCCTGAAAGGAGGGTGCAGAGAGCTGGGGATGAGTGTCCTTAACCAAGTAACAAGTGATAGGACAAGAGGGAATGGCCACAAGTTACACCAGGGAAGGTTTAGACTGGATATCAGGAAGCATTTCTTTACAGAACGGGTTGTTGGGCATTGGAATGGGCTGCCCAAGGAGGTGGTGGAGTCCCCATCCCTGGAGGTTTTTAACAGTCAGGTTGACATAGTGCTGAGGGATCTGGTGTAGTTGGGAACTGTCAGTGTTAGGTTAATGTTTGGACTGGATGATCTTCATGGTCTTTTCCAACCTAGATGATTCTGTGATTCTGTGAAAAAAAGACCAGTACTTACCAGTATGCCTTGACATATATTAAGGCATTACCCAAGCATTGAAATGTCATTCAAAATAGAAATATTAGCTGATTTAATAGGTCTATAGTTCTAAAAGTTTAGCAGTTTCTATCGAACTGGATGTTAGAATCTGAAATAGAAAATCCTTAGGCATTGCCAGATCTTTTTTGATTTTTTGCCCCCAGTTAAATTAGTGGCATTAGGTCACATCTATATGACCCTCTCCCTTTATTCCTTTCTCTTTCATCATCCTCCAAATTTAGCAGTTACCTGAAAGCAACCATGAGGACTTTGTTTACAGAGCTGGATTTACCAGACAGGTTCCTGTGGTTTTCCAACTCCTTGCCTCTAGACCCCATTAAAGAGGAGCTGCACAGCGTATGTCTCTCAAACCTCCTCAAAATATATATGGAGCTGTATACACCCTTTGATTTCAGTGTTGTTGTGAATTTCATCATAAGAAATCAGAAATAAAGCCTGAGATTCTTGTCTTTTGGCAAAGCTCTTGTGTTTTACATTTAGGGTGGGGAAGAAAACAAAGGAAAGCCAAATGCATGAGAAGTCTAACTAGTTGTACTAAACACAGGGCAGGGGTGAGTGTGTGTGAGGGGGTGAGAGGGAGAATCCTTTGATGACCTCCATAGGCAATTAGCTTACAGTAGTCAGTCACGGGACTTCATTAGTTGCTCTCTGCTAGACAATATTGCTGCCTTCTCAAGAAGCCCACGCACCATGTGTTCTAATCAGCTAATTACTGCTATATTTCTATCTTATCCTATTGCACAAATGGTCTTAGAAAGTAGATAATGTCACAAATCTTCAAATGAACTTTCACAATCAAATGGTCTGTGACAAATTCTTCTTTGGGCTTCATATAGGTAGAAAGGCTCCTTTACTTTTTATTTATGGCTATAGTATGTCTGACAAGTACCTCACGATGCAGAGACATTTCAGTAGATAAGTTCGACACAGGTGACCAAAGTGCTTTTTCAGAAGCTGATACTGAAATTCTTTAATTGCTAAGGCAGTGTGGAGTGGGGTAGTGGGGAAGTAGGCTCAGCCCCTATTTTCTCCCTATTTTCATTCATTGGGATGGTCGTTAGACAGCTCTCCTCTCTGGATCTGTTCTGAATGTTCCTATGCAAAAATTGGTGAATTTTTATTTGTTTTTATTGTAGTCCCAGTTTTTCAATTTTATATTGTGGATTGGCATATAATTTAATTTCAGCTACGGAATGCTTGAGCTTTTAGTATTTGTTATAATGGGACATTTTCATACATTACACCAAAGTAGAATTCTGTATTTTATATCAATTATTTATACAGAAGCATATAGAAAATGCATTGTTGTTTTTGTCATTAAAGTATCTCTACTCACATGTTTTTTGTTTCCAGATCTATCTTTTTAATGTGGAAACTGTTCTTCTTCCTCAATTTCAGTGAAATATATATTGATACATCACTCCTTTTTACACCTCAGGAAGTACTCTGATCAAGATCAGTTCATGCTAGTGAAGGACAAGTCTCAAAAGGTTCAAATCAGATCAAACATAGATTTTTTTTTTATGCTTACACAAATATCAGCTATTCCAAAATAAAACCAGTCTGGCATATTCAGAAATAAAGTTTTTTCATGAGATTTTTTGGTATTTCTGACCCTATTCACAGCCAAAAATATTGCAAATTCTCACTTTTTCTTAACTTTTACTTCCAGTCCCTAGTAGATCACATCTCAATATTTTAGAAATTATAAAAATGGAGTTGATACAAAATTGCTTCCAAATGTGAAAGCTCTCTTCCAAATGGAAATAGCTGCTCTAAGTTTTCTTCCTATTGTGAAGTTTTTCCAGGAAGCATTTTGGTTTCAATTCTGTTTTATTTATTTCCTCTGCTGTTGGCTTTACATTCAGTTTGGGCTACTGAACGCAACTGACAAAGATCCCCAGTCTTTATTAGAATAAATTATTACTAGGTTGTTTAAGCAATATGTAAGTAACTGTTTATGAATGCTTAAAAAGATAGGAATTAGGGGAAATCCAAAACATAATCCTTAAAATCTGGAATCTTAATTTATTCATTAAAAATATGTATTTAAACATATACTTTCTAAAAAGAAAAAAAGAAAAAAGAAAAAAACAAACAAAAAAACCAACAAACCAAAAAACTACAGGAAAACAGAATCTTTAGATTGACTGTCTATATATGAAACAAAAAGACAGCCTTATTTGATCTCATACAGAATTTTTTCTGTGAATGTATTTGCTCTGAAAAATTCTGAGATCCCATTCTCTGGACACATAAAGAGGTTTCATTTCAGATCAGAATGTGCTTAAAAGACTTTTATAGCCACTTTAATTAACTTCTTTCACCATTGGCCATGACTTCAATCATTTGCAGTAGCTTAAATTTCACAGGTGTGCTTGTGTGTTTGTTTGTTTTTCCACTCAATATAAACCAGTAACACACTCTTCCTGGCTTATTAGTATTCTGCCATCTCAGCAGATTATTGTCCTGTTCAGGAAAGGCTGAAGGGCTGAGTTTGAGAAGCACAAGGCAAGGAGAAGGAACACTGCCACCTACTGAAGTAGCTCTTGTCAGTCCACCTCCAAATTCGAAGCTGCTTGTGCTGGGAGCTGTAGTATCATCGTTGCCCCAACAGTGTAATTACATATGTTGCTGTCGAAGAACCTGTTACTTACATTATGAAAAGCCACGAACGTCAGAAAACTCCTAATTTTCCTTTTTGTTGTATCTTTGTAAATTGTATCTTTGCCAGCTGGGGAATTCACCTAAATATGTGTGGCAAAGCAAAAAGGAAAAGGTGCATGTAGTGGTAATGTCTTAGTGCTACTTCATTTAGAAGATACAGTATGCATGCGTTAGAAATATTCTTGGCACTTACACCCAAAGACATGTGTTTGACCAATATGTTAGCAGGCATGAGGCCATTTGGCAGATGGATATGAGCATACTTAGCCAACAAATATGTTCATCAACGGTATATGTTGAAGGCATAATATTCACCTGGGGAATTCAAAATGGATCTCAGGCCACAAGTTTCCACACCATGATAAAGCCATCAGATAAGAAACTCAAAGACTAATGATTTAAGATATAAAATATAAAATTTATTCCAAGTCAAAGTGATACTCTTACTACGTAATTTGACTTAGAAATTGGACTTTTAAAATGGAGCCTTTGAGGTATGTATTGACATTTCTAGTGCTGAAATTTCCTTACAATTTCTAAGAAAAAAACCACAAGCAACATCAGTCTGACTGTAGGCTTTTTTATAGTTAGTTTAGATAAATTTTAAACAATATTGAAAAAAAATCAGATTGACAAACTCCCAGAAAATTGGACAAAAATGCCTTTTTTGTAAACCATGTGATAATGCCTCATTTAGCTCATTTTATGTTTGTTAACGCCAAGAGTTTTCAAAGTAAATGATACCATGTTCACTGACTTTAAAAAGCTTCAGCTGAAGCATAGGTTGATTACCCCATATAGATTTTGCTTTCAATATTAATTTGATCCATTTAAGAAGTTATGCAAATATTAATATATGAGTATTAATATTTGCTCCTAAAATCAAAATAAGTCTCAGTTAATGAAGTATTGTAGAAGCAGCATCCAATTATATCAATTGCATATTGTAAACTTGAGTACATACAATTATTCCATCTTATTGTCCATTAAGCTATCTGATTTGTTACATACTATCTCATCATTAGAGCTCACTAGAAAGGTCATCTCAAGTGCCATTAAAAGTCATATAATGGACAATCAGGGGATCAGGCCTAGTCAGCATGGATTTATGAAAGGCGGGTCCTGCCTGACAAACCTGATCTCCTTCTATGACAAGATGACCCAGCTACTGGATGAGAGAAAAGCCGTTGATATTACCTACCTGGATTTTCAAAAAACATTTGATAGAGTTCCCCATAAACTTCTCATAGAAAAACTGGCTGCCCATGGCCTGGATGAGTGCAAAGTCTGCTGGATCAAGCATTGGATGGATGGATGGATGGATGCATGGATGGATGGATGGATGGATGGATGGTCCCAGAGAGTGGTGGTCAATGGAGCTAAATCCAGCTGGCGGACAGTCACAAGTGGTGTTCCTCAGGGCTTGGCGTTGGGACCATTTCTGTTTAACTTCTTTATTGATGATCTTGATAAGGACATAGAGTGTATCATCAGTAAGTTCGGAGATGACACCAAGGATAGGGAGGGTCTACAGAGAGACTCGGATAGATTGGATCGGTGGGCCAACGTTAACAGGATGAGCTTCAACAAGGCCAAGTGCCAGGTCCTGCTACAACCACCCCATGCATGGCTACAGGCCTGGGGAGGTGTGACTGGAGAGCTGCTTGAAATCGAAGGATCTGGGAATTCCAATTGGCAAGCAGCTGAACATGAGCCGGCAGTGTGCCCAGGTGGCCAAGAAAGCCAACGGCATCCTGTGTTGTGTTAGAAATAGTGTGACCAGCAGAAGTAGGGAGGTGACAGTCCCCCTGTGCTCTGCACTGGTGAGGCCACACCTGGAGTGTTGTGTCCAGTTTTGGGCACCTCAATACGAGAGAGATATCGAGGTGCTGGAGCGAGTGCAGAGGAGGGCAATGAAGCTGGTGAAGGTCCTGGAGAACAGATCCTGTGAGGAGAGATTGAAGGAGCTGGGACTGTTCAGTTTGAGGAGGAGAAGGCTGAGGGGAGACCTCATCTCCCTCTACAGCTACCTGAAAGGACATTGTAGAGAGGTTGGTGCTGGTCTCTTGTCACAGGTGATTAGTGACAGAACAAGGGGGAACAGCTTTAAACTGCAAGAGAGGAGGTTTAGACCGGACATTAGGAAAAAAAAAAATCACAGAAAGAGTGTTTAGACAGGGGAATAGGCTGCCCAGGGAGGTGGTGGAGTCACCATCCCTGGATGTTTTTAAGAGATGTATATGAGATTTTGGGGGATATGGTGTAGGGGAGAACTTTGTAAGAGTAGGTGATGGTTGGACTCAATGATCCCCAGGGTCTTTTCTGAACTGAATGATTCTGTGATTCTATGAAAGGTGAAATATGTCCTCTGGAAAACTGAGGTCCCAGGCAGAAAGATATCGTATTGTTTATGTTTCAAAAACATAAACATTATAATGAAGACAGTTTTATAAGACATTGTCATTTTCTGATGAAGAATCTTTGTTCAGTATAACATTGAACTTTCCTCAGCTATTTGTGTAGAGAATTAGATTCACTCCCAGTGGAGGTCAATGAAAAGACTTCAGGGTTAAACTGCTCTATAGACCCCTTAGACCTGTGTTGGTGTAAAACAATGATAGAAAAGAAAATGCATTTTTATGTCTTTGTTCTGTGTACACATTTTACGTCAAGGCTGACACAATGCAAACCTCTTTTTAGAGAAGCCCTTCCATTGTTTGGAGTCATGGTTTGAGTTCCTTTTGTGAAATAACATTTGAATAGTAATTTAAAAGGATATTTCATCTTTCTATCTAAATCATTGAAAAATATTTTCAATAAAAAAAATTCTTTATTTTGTCTGACCTTACACTGTACTGTCTCTGGGAAAGCTTTCCATCATCCTTATTACAAATTTACTTAGTGTTTTCTCTTGTTAACAGATGTGCTCTGTCTGGTTTTGTCACTCATTATGTTGTTATTGTGTATCTAACTATTTCATTTCAACAGCCTCACTTATTATTTACAGTGTTGCTTTCTTTATGCAAGTGATGTAGTATACAATCTGTGTTTCTATTTACACATTTTTTGTAGCTCAGCCTTTTAATATAATCTGTTAATTAGAGGTAATCATTTGCATTTTGTTTGCATTTGCTTTTTGTTTGCATTTACTTTTTATACATTCTCTTCAGTGAGGGCTCTAAGTGAGGAATATCACTCATTGCAGCTCCAGTACAGGTCAAAGGTATTCATTCAATACATTTATTCAATATATTCATTAAATGCTTTCCATAAAAGGCCATAATTGAATGTGTCAGAAATAAAACTTCATTCTTATGTAATAATTTCCATTTAGTCAACTTTACTTATAAAATTCTATAATATGAGCTTAAAGCACCTTGTTAGATAAATGATGTTATTTTTGTTGGTGAAGAAAATGGGTATAAAATGTAAAGGACTAGATTATTAAATACATTATGTTATAATCTTTAGTTCATTAAATGAACACGTTCTTACTTGTACACACATAGTATTTAAGTGTCTATTTTCCACCAATTTGAAGTTGTCCCTTTGGATCATTCTGCATATTACCTTAAGAAAGTGATTTCTTCCCTATAGATGGACTTTCTAACTTTTATTCCAGCGCATTGCATACTCCAGCATGCTTGTTTCCTACCACTAATATAATATCTGAGTTTGGTAATATCTTCACAGAATTGAAAGTTTGTTCCTGTGATTGATGAGGCTGTGATTTATTGTTTACATTCCCCTTTTCCTAGGGTATTTATTTATTTTTTTATATATAAGCCTTTGGAAATATTGTGTCATCTTGAATAAATATGACAAATTCAAAAATTAGCAGATGTGTTGAGAGTTTAGCAGACAGGCATACATTTTCATAGATGAGGTGATACATATCCATTTCATTACGGGACTGTTGTCAGGAAAAAATGGAGAAAAGAACAAAAATACACCAACCCCTCCTAACATTATAAACTTTTATAATACTTTGTGATGAGTTGAAGACTGTCAATTAGTTATTAAAAAATAAACATCTTCGAATGTGACAACACATGGTTTTATGTATTACAGTTACTGTCACAGGGTGAATGTGGTTAAATCATATTCAATCACATCCTAAAATTAAGAGAGATCATGATTAAAGTCTGAATACACTAGTGTATCATTTCCTATCTTAAAGAGATACAGCAATAACTGCTAAATATTTAAATATTATAGCATTCACTATGTATTCTGGAAACAGCAATCCTAACAGTCTTCTTGGCTATTTCTGGATTAGATATACAGAGAAGTATGTCACGGTAGTCCTCATTTTGCAGGTGCCAGATCTTGTAAAGCTGAAAATGCAGACTGGTGGTAGCAAGTTAGGGATCTTGGCTCTTCTGCACTATGTATGAGAAAGTTGAGTCACAAAAGCCAGTGGAGTGACACTCTGTATAAGGCTATTGGTGTGGCGAGGCAGGCTGTCTTAGTCCCGGTCTGACTCAAGGACACGAGACATTTCTCTGCAGGTAATACAGGGTTTTGCTAGGGATCACTGAACCAGCTTGGAGGAAGTTTTGTTTTTTCACACAGTAAAGTGATGCGACACTGAAAGATAATAATTTGGATCTATCTAGGAAGCAGTACAAACATGCTGGTTAATTAGGTCTGCTCTCAGTTTACACAGCTGCACTGCTCCAGGTTAAGTTTGATGCTGTACTGTACAGTGTAGGCATGCCCTAGGGACTCTCCTCTGGAGATACCTAACTCTGATTTCTTCTTTTGAGATAGCCACCTAAGAGTTTCTTCAAAAACCATACAGTTATTAGTCTTTTCAAAAGCCAGCTGGAGCAAGTGGATGTTGAAAAACCTCACTTCTATATACAGATCAATAGTTACCATCATATTAAAACCCCCCTCTGAGATTTAATTTCAGTATCCTGCTCATATTAAGACACATTAAATGGAGAAACTTCATTTAGAAACTATAGATACTAACTATAGAAGCTAACTATAACTTCAGACTAGTTGTGCATATTGCTTCCTTGTTTCCCTCACTGAAATTCTTTCACTTTGTATGAAATATGCTATTTCCACCAGTGTAGGTCTCCCAGCAGGCTTCTGCTTTCTTCCAGGTGAGTGGTCTAGCTGCTCAGGCAGAAGGTAAAATTACAGATAGGAATGGGAGACAGCAGAGTCATTTTGTTTCCATCCTTTTTCAAGGATGTTAAACAAAATAAATCCTTATCAAAATTTTGTTAAACTGTGTCATCCATATAAACTGTGGTATTCAACTGAATAAGCCTTGCAAATTCTCCAAACAAGTTGTCCTGTTATTCACATGAGATCCATGAGGGACTTCAAGGTCCTGCTATGACCAAATCTTTATTAAACACTTAAGCCAAGTCATCAGAAAAAAAAAAAAAAAAAAAAAAAAAAAAAAAAAAAAAAAAAAAAA
>NW_020799101.1:21023339-21027214 GCF_003259725.1 Athene cunicularia
AGAGGAGAGGAGAGGAGAGGAGAGGAGAGGAGAGGAGAGGAGAGGAGAGGAGAGGAGAGGAGAGGAGAGGAGAGGAGAGGAGAGGAGAGGAGAGGAGAGGAGAGGAGAGGAGAGGAGAGGAGAGGAGAGGAGAGGAGAGGAGAGGAGAGGAGAGGAGAGGAGAGGAGAGGAGAGGAGAGGAGAGGAGAGGAGAGGAGAGGAGAGGAGAGGAGAGGAGAGGAGAGGAGAGGAGAGGAGAGGAGAGGAGAGGAGAGGAGAGGAGAGGAGAGGAGAGGAGAGGAGAGGAGAGGAGAGGAGAGGAGAGGAGAGGAGAGGAGAGGAGAGGAGAGGAGAGGAGAGGAGAGGAGAGGAGAGGAGAGGAGAGGAGAGGAGAGGAGAGGAGAGGAGAGGAGAGGAGAGGAGAGGAGAGGAGAGGAGAGGAGAGGAGAGGAGAGGAGAGGAGAGGAGAGGAGAGGAGAGGAGAGGAGAGGAGAGGAGAGGAGAGGAGAGGAGAGGAGAGGAGAGGAGAGGAGAGGAGAGGAGAGGAGAGGAGAGGAGAGGAGAGGAGAGGAGAGGAGAGGAGAGGAGAGGAGAGGAGAGGAGAGGAGAGGAGAGGAGAGGAGAGGAGAGGAGAGGAGAGGAGAGGAGAGGAGAGGAGAGGAGAGGAGAGGAGAGGAGAGGAGAGGAGAGGAGAGGAGAGGAGAGGAGAGGAGAGGAGAGGAGAGGAGAGGAGAGGAGAGGAGAGGAGAGGAGAGGAGAGGAGAGGAGAGGAGAGGAGAGGAGAGGAGAGGAGAGGAGAGGAGAGGAGAGGAGAGGAGAGGAGAGGAGAGGAGAGGAGAGGAGAGGAGAGGAGAGGAGAGGAGAGGAGAGGAGAGGAGAGGAGAGGAGAGGAGAGGAGAGGAGAGGAGAGGAGAGGAGAGGAGAGGAGAGGAGAGGAGAGGAGAGGAGAGGAGAGGAGAGGAGAGGAGAGGAGAGGAGAGGAGAGGAGAGGAGAGGAGAGGAGAGGAGAGGAGAGGAGAGGAGAGGAGAGGAGAGGAGAGGAGAGGAGAGGAGAGGGACCTTGCTAACACACAATTGTTTTGCAAACATATGCTTGCTTTTTTTTTGCTTTTTTTTTTTTTTTAAATAAATTTATGGAGGATTTTGATGTGCTGTGAGGCAGGTTTGAGGCAGGTTACATACAAGACTGAATGGGACAACACAGAATATTTTTAAAAAGTGGCAGACTAAAATTTTTTTCCAGTGTAGTAGTCCTTTTGCTGAGAGAAATCAAAATGACATGTAAGGAATGGAATTAGCATGATAATTGACTGCACAAATGTCATGAAGCTTACGTCTTTAGGTGGGAGAGACAGACAAAAGAAGGGGAATTATAGGGCATAATTATTTTTTTGTGTGTGTGTTGCAATGATGAAGAAAGAATATCTACAATTCTTTTTCTCTAATTTTTAAGTAATACTCCCTTGCAAACATTAATCCTGAATAGGTTCTAGTTGTTTGTCTCAGGCCAAAATCTCTACCCTCCTGTATATCTAAAAGATTTTAACATGAGTATGATTCTAGTAAAATTAACCTTCCCCTGGAGTGAAAAGATACTTATAAAAACTTTGTAGCCAAGAATGTAGCCATGAATGTAGCCATTAACCTGCAAATTCTCCAGCCCTCACTTTCATATTCTGGTAATTTGTAGAATCTCTACATTAAATTTTATTTACATTTCTTCATTTAGTCTATTCCTTTGGAGATAGGATGGAACAAAGGTAGGATTTTCTTCAGATAATTACTCTTCTCATCTGTCCCTCCTTTCTGGCTTTGCAGAAGCCCCTATGTACCTGAAATATGAAAAACAAAAAAAAAGGACAATACAATTTCATCAGTATGGATCTGACCCAGCACTGAAAGGCATTTCTTCAGACCTTAGAGATGATTCTTCTTTTATTTTTCAAAATGAAATGAGCACAAAAGAGAAATTAAATTCTGAATAATACCCACCAAATTGATGGTGGCCCTTCTCTGTGTTTTCTCGGATTACCTGTGCTGAGATAACAGTTGAGTGATCGGTTCAGAATTACTACATCCTCTGGTGTTGGAGCTTATCCACTAACTTGAGTTCAGGCCTCTCAAATATTGGGTTTGGTGTGTTTTTGTAGCATATTCTGTTCACCTAGGGTTTCAAGTGAAGTTGAAGTCATATCCTGGTCTACTCGTTTCCATAGTTGTGTAAACATAGAGAAACCTCTTTACATATGTCCCATTCCTCATCATCCTTACTCATTGTGTGTGAAGAAAAAACAGGATACCTGTGCTGCAATATTCTTTCATTATGATTTAAATCTTTGGGGAATTCTGTGAGGTTAGTATTCAGAAAATGGAAGCAAAGAAAACCTTTCTTTATAAAAGCTAAGGGAACATAGCACAGAAAGAAGCAGCCTGGGGTGAGTCTTTAGGACCTACATTCCAGAATTACAGGCAAGTTGCAATTTTTAGGAATGAGAAAAGAAATCAAGGAGCTCACAAGAATGAAAAGACTGCGATGGCTTCATGGCCTGGAGCTTTTCAGTATATAACTGGATTCAAAGTCTGTGGGGAAAAAAAAAAAAAAAAAAAAAAAAAAAAAAAAAAAAAAAGGTAGGAACTGAATTTTTTTCAAGAACAATCAAGATGGCTTCTTAGGATTGGTTGAAAGGATGATTGGGCATCATTGCAGGATGCTGATTTTTTTTTTTTTTCTTTTTGAGAGAAACCGAGGACTTACAGTATTCTCTACAGTAAGCAGATTGTTTATTATACTAGTTTATTATACTAGTGATAACTGAAGTATTTATGTAGAACTTGTAGCCTACAGACAACTGCAAGTTGTCAACAGCTGATTTGAAAAACTAGACAAAATAGCACAGCTAGAAAATTCTACTCTTTAAATTGTATCACTGACCAATGAGAAAATTTGAGCTATGACAGTAAGATGCCAGTTTAGAGCTTAATGACAGTTAAATCAGATCACACTTCAATGGGAGTCAAACTTTAAACAATTATATTAATAGAAGTTAACTAATATGAACAAGACTTACTTGTTATTTTACTATATTAAAAAGAATAACAAGAAATAAAAAAGCCTCTCAGACTTATGCAATGATGAAATCTTTGACATAAGCACTTTTTGTTTTCTCCAAAAAATCACTATAAAATCCACATTACAGCAAAGAATGACATGGATGCAACTCCTGCTAATTTTGAAAATTATTTGCAAATCTGACATATGAGCTGACCATTTCTATATATATTTATATAATTATGGTTTATATACTCTACAGCACAGGGAAAAAAAATTTGGAAAAAATTCCAGCAAAGTGCTAGGTACTAATCACTACTTATTTACAATAATAAAAGCAATGCCTAAAGAAATTCACTCAGACAACTTTCTGGCCAAGAACAAAAATTCATAGAGCTTTATCAAACAGAACGGGTATTTCCACACTGAATAATTCAGCCAATTAATTTTCCATCCTCATTAATTATCTGATGATAAACATTTTTTTTAAAAATTTATTATTTTTGTATTATGTATAAAAATCTTCAAAAAACAATATGAAAGTTTGAAAGGAGTTGTAGGGTTATATGTTCTTTTGGGTGTATCTGGTTGCTTATTTCTCCATCAGTGTTTCCAAAGACAAAACACTACTGTCCTTTAGTAATAACATAGTAAGGAATTTTTCATATTAATGTTAATTTCACCAATAACTTAGCTCTTTTGGTGCTACACAGTCAACGATGGTTGTGTTACTTGAGTAATTACCAGACAGCATCTTATTAGCATTTTGTAATTATATAATTAGCAAGGAAGAGTCTTTTCTTTTTTCTTTTCTTTTCTTTTCTTTTCTTTTCTTTTCTTTTCTTTT
>NW_020799101.1:21027264-21093840 GCF_003259725.1 Athene cunicularia
GAGACAGCTTCCCTTCCCTTCCCTTCCCTTCCCCCGTCAAAAATAGATCTTTCTCTGAGAAACTTTATTCTCTAAAAAGACTATTTATTTACATACTACTGATTTTGAAGAAATTAGTCTTATACTACAATCAATAGTATCATCTTTATCATCAGTGGTATAATCTTCTTTAATTTGGTAGACAGAAAAAAAGTGTTCGTTTTAACAGTTAAATATTTGCCTGTGATATGGGATAGGAATCTTAAATTTGTAGTCAAGTTTCAGGACAAATTCAACCTGAACATCTGATGGAATTTAAAATGCTGTTTTCAAATCAAATAGATACTTATTTGATCATCTGGAAGATGTGTTTTTCTTGATTATAAATGGAAGTGCCATATGGTTTGTCCAAAGATAAACTACAGCACCAAAATTCATGTAGTGGAATAGCTGTTAACACTATTCAACTGGTCTAACTTTGCAGACCCAAGAGGATCACTTCTCAACATCAAGGAGCCCTGTATAAACTATGGTATATGGAGTAGTAATTAGACAAGAATGTAGAATTCCCCTAATGTAAAACATATTGGGATCTTAGCCTCTAAATATAACAACAGTTTCCCAAATGTCTGGCTAAGAACTAATGTTGATAGTGGGATTTTTTTGCCCCTGTCCCTTTTTCTTGCCAAGTAAACATGCTTCTCTATGGCAACATTCAGAATTGAACGGTACTTGCTTATTTTGTACATTTCATATTTTTATTTTATAGTAATAGAAAAGAAGAAGCTAGTATAAATCAGCACAACTCCATTCCTTCAGTGGTTTTGTTGGAACCTGTAGTAGGTTAAACCTGGGTGGCTGCCAGACCCTCACTCAGCCATTCTATCACTCCCCCTCCTCAAGAGGATGCGGGGAGAATGGAAAAGCCTGTGGTTGAGATAAAGGCAGGGATATCACTTACCAGTTACTGTCATAAGCAAACCAGACTCAACTTGGAAAAAAAATAATTTAATTTATTGCCAATTAAAAATAGAGTAGGATGGTGAGAAACAAAGACTACAAATACGTCCCTTCATATGCGCACCTTCCCATGCTCAACTTCACTCCTTTATTCCTGACTCTTCTACCTTCTTTCCCTGAAGCAGCACAAGGAGCTGGGAATGGTGGCTTGCAGTCAATTCATAACAGTCTTTGTTGCTTCTTTTTCCTCACAATTTTCTCCCACTCCAGCATGGGCCCTTTCCACAGGGTACAGTCCTTGAAGAACAGACCGCTTCTTCATGGGCTCCTCTCCCTGGGCCACAGTTACTGCCAGAAAGCTGGCTCCCATGTGGGCACTCCACAGCCTGCAAGAGAACAACTTGTGTCACCATGGTCTTCTCCATGGGCTGCAGGGAAATTTCTGCTCCAGCATCTGCAGCACCTCCTACCCTTCCTTCTTCTCTGATCTAGGTGTCTGCAGGATCGTTTCTCTCACATTTTTTGTCACTCCTGTCTCTCATAACTGCTGCACAGTGTTTTCTATACTTCCGTAACCACATTTTCACAGAAGCATGACCAGCTCATCTGATGGATTCAGCTGTGCCCTGAGGTGAGTCCACTGGAGTCAGATGCAAATGGCTGTATCTGGCACAGGGCAGACCCTGGCCTCTTCTCACAGAGGCTGCTCCTGCAACCCCCTGATAACAATACCTTGACACATAAACCAAATACAAAACCATCCCAGAGAACTTCAGCTGACATTTTTGACTAGAATGCGTTTTCATCAAAGAAGATCTTCTTGACATCCTATTAAGTGTTGTAATTCCATTGATTTAGGTAGATAAGGCTTAATTTTTACTGGCACTAATGAGAAAATAAGAATCCAACTCCAAATTGCCACTTCCTTCCCTAAGCTTCCCTTAATTTTTTCTATTACTTTTTAATTGTAAATTTCCTGTTACTTCCACATCTTGGACAGCAGAAAGCTATTCAGGCACTGGCAGTAGAACAAGAAAATGCTGAGTACCTGATTCATTAGCTATAAAAATAAGAGACATGGCATGGAGACAAAAGCACTTTGGAGCTTCTAACTGATACCAGTCCTAGCATTGAGTTCAGGTTGCAAACACAGAACATTTCACATGACGGGGTGGGTGATCCATTTCAACTGGGTGTCCAAAAATTTAAGTGCTTTTTCCAAAGCAAGGTACGAAAATCAGTAAATTTTTGTACTCTCTGAAATGAGGTAAGCTGTTCTGATTTTAGCTTTGTGATCAGGATTTGTTTTGAGACAGGCTTGTTAAACTTGGGAAGAAAAATATAAGACCCAATTCTTTTTCCTACTGATCAATGTTATCAATGAAAGTATTGCTTTGTCACTGCTGCTGCCACAGATATTAAGCTTTTAGAATAAGGTTCGAATTTTAAACACTTGTCTAATGTCTGCCCCTAAACAGCAGAGCCTATCATAAAGTGTGTAATTTGTTTTATTAAAATTCAATTAATGGGCCTAGACTTAAGCATGTACTTAAGTGATTTGATGAACGTGAAAGAAAGAGAACGTTTATCTATGCATTCATGACATTTATGGATTGATACAAGTGATCATAGTCTGGGATTTCTTTTTTCTTTCAATTGCAGTTAAATAGCAACTGTAAGGTCTTCAGTGGACACTTTGTTCTCATTTATTCTGATGTTCTTTACCCTTGATTTTCTCTGCCTTTCCTTTGTTACCCCAGATTTATCCCAATGTAGCTGAAAGCAGCAGTTGGCTCTTACAAATTGAGACAGAAATAAAAGCAAACACAATTTAATTGCCAGTTTGAAAAGTCCTTGCCAGATATTTATTGAAGAGTTCATTTTCTAGTCCTTCTTACTTTTTCTAGACAAGGGAGAAGGTGGTAGTTGGGAATATGATATTGCAGTTTATAAAGCCAACCATACCTGCAACGGGTGATTAACATTCTTTTTCCTCCAAGAAACAGACTCACTTATATTCTCTTGGAGTTCTGTCAGTGCTCTTAGGTAGTTTAAAAACCTTGAAGAAAGATAAATGAACCTACCATTTTGGTGAAGAGCTCTTGAGATTTTGGCAGAATTTGTAAAAATATTTGAAGCCTCCATTTCCTCTTCAGTGTTACAGATAAAGTTAAACTATTAAATAAAGAAGGGATTCTGACAAAGTCTGGTAACTAAAATTAAATCAGCCAGTATCAACACATTTACCTGATGAAAAGGCAGGAAAAACAACTGAGAATTATTTTTCAGTTTATTATCTTTTATTTGTGGTTTTGTGTTGATGTTTGTTAATGATGATTGCCTTTCCTTGTACTGTTCATTTTTAATGAGCCCCTCAAAATGGAGCATAAATACTGTAAAATCACAACAGTAATTATTCTGATCTACTTATAAAGGAGTATTAAAAAAAATGAACATGACACTGGTCAATTTAGGGCTTAAAGTTTGACAAATTATTCAAAACACTGTTTCATATCACAAATCTGGGGCACAGGTTTGGGTTTGTGATACCAAAGCAGTACCTTGAGACAACAGCCCACTTTCTAAACATTTCTAGTCCCACTCTAGTTGGTATTTGAAAGCCATAGTCCATACTGAGGGATGTAGCACTGAGAAGCTACCAAAACAATCTCAAAGCCAACTTTTATATCTCTACTACAGCACAAGTTTAAGTCCCATAAAAAAAGAAGAGCTAGACCGTATAGTGGTCTACTGGTGCAGTTATACTGCTTCAGTAACAAACCATTTGGTACTTATTCAAGGATCCTCTGAGTTTAACCATAGAGTGTAAAGAAGCCCAGAAAGGAAGGTGCTCGACTACCTATACCAGCACTAAGGGGCCCTCAAGTATGGAGACAGAGACAAGCAAACTGTAGAAAAGCCCTTGAGAGTGTCAGCATAGCTTTATGTTATTAAATTAATCAGTAGAAGGGAATGCTTCTAGACACTGGATCATTGTGTATTATCAGAATAGCTTAAGAATGTTTTGTATATAGCACTCCCGAACAGCGTTCAGGTAGAAATCAGGATTAACTACAAGGGAGTGAGCATTGCCAGTAGGCAAAGCACATTCAAGCACCCTGTACTGTTGACTAGGAAAGGTTGATGGCTCAGATGTGGAACACTGGTGCCAGATGGTCTCAAGGACAAGGGATGGTCTCAGGCACACTCAATCTACTAGCACAGATTTAGCCACAGATTATTCTAAAACAACTATGTAATTGCATACTCAATTCTATATATAAAAGGGATTTAGGCAATTATAATACTTCCATTTTCTTTAGTTACTGAATCAATGGAAGCTAGATCCTTGAATATGGGACTAATTTCAAGTCGCTGTGCCTTGTCTTTCACCACTACCTTCAGTGAAGCTGTGTGATTAACATCCTACTTCACAGATACATAGATCAAGTTTTTTAAATGTTATTTCTTTAAAGCAATATTTATATGAGCAATGTATCTGCATAAAGTAAATATATAGGCAGGTATAAGTCTGCATTTATTTGTAGGCCTCATCAGATATAAAAAAATATTTATAAATACATAAAATTTCACACCTTTGTGATATAAGTGTCGAGAAGTTAAACAGTAGTTCTGAATCTCCTCTCAAATCCAGTTTGAACCAAGTGTACCACAGAGGTCATAGAGGAAAACTTTTTTTCTATTAATTCTGAAAATAATAGCTACAACATGCTGATAACCTCAGTAGCTATTCTTCAATGAAGGGTTTTTAACTGCTCTGTACTAAGCACCTACTATTAATGTCTCTCACACATGTTACTTTCTATGCTACAGTGGAGGAAGGTAGAGAACTCTCTCTCATCATAACAATATGCCACTGGGAAGGAAAAGGATCTGTTCCCAGATATGGATGTTGGGTAATCACTTTTCATGCTCAAGAATCATGAAAGCCTGTTTTCTTTATACCCATCCCTACGTTGTCTTGTACTTCCACTTTATAATTCAGCACGCCTTCCTGTGAGTTCTTTTTCCCTAAGGAGTGACAGAGTTCAACGAGTGCTAATTCTCCAAAACTTTTTCAGTATGTGTGTGCTGGTCTGTCAGATTCCCCAGAGTTCACAGTGCACCTGATTAATGCCTTTCCATCTCCCTGCCTCGTCACATTGTCCTGAAGTCACAAGGCACCAGCTGCAGGGTCCTGAAGAGTGCTTTGTGAAAACACAGCATGCGCTTTCTCTGACAGCTCTGCCTTATGGGGAAGGATTTCTCAGTGCTCTTCTTGTTTTTGTACTGCACAGTGGAGAAGGTGCACAGCTTTTTAAATGTGCATACATTATACAGATCTTTTTGTTTAGCTTGGGATATTAAGAGGAAAGTCATTAAATCTTATGGGGAAAACATGATTCTGGTGTCAGACCACATCCTCTGATACAGAGTTCATTTCTAACTTGCAAGCTTCACTTGCCAGGGCTGTCCATACAACTATAACATTTTCTTTGTTTTCTGTATAGTGTGTTTTAAAATTGCTAAGGATGACCGCTCTAATAAACTGCTCAGGTGACTGCTCTCAGAACTGAAGCAAAGGACATACTAATATGGTAGGATACTTGTTCACATCTGATCAATTAATTCATGAATCTATTACATGCTCTTCTACATCCTTGTCTCATCCTTTAAAATATTTCTAACTTGTTCCAGTGTTTCCTTGAATTGCTTCTGTGAAATCAGAGCATAGAGGCAGAATAAAAGATTGGCATTTGCAATATGGGAGTACTAACTAAGCAGCAAGAGAGTCCACAGCTTTGAAGACCCCATTTACACTGGCTAATATGGTACACAGTGTCTCTAAGGAATTCCAAATCAGATCCATGATTTTTTATAATGGACTTCACTTTTGTTCCTTCTTTTTTGTTTAATCATTCAAGGATGATCCAACAAAAAGTGTACATTCTTTTTTTGGGAGATAAAACATTTATAAAGTCCATGGTGATGAGAATGGAACTGTAAAATAGAATAAAAAAAAATAAATAAAGAAATAAAGAGCTCAGGTACAGAAGAAGAATGAAGCAAAACACATGAGAAAATATGGAACATAGAACAGAAAGATTTTGCAATGCCAGAGCTATCTCCATTACATTGTGAACTGTAATGTACAGTGAACTACCATATAGCATTTTTTATTAAACTAATTTAATCAAATTGTTGTAAAGGCCTGACTTTACAAAGGACAGAAGAGTCACAAATTAATTGGAATCAGACTGCATTTCATTATTATTGATTTCGCTGTTACTGTTGTGGAATGTTTTAGATTATTTTGAAGGCCTTACAGAGTTTTAATTTGTTATTTTAGTTTAAACAGAAAAGTTATAGCTTGCCTTTACAATTTATCTTAACGAATATAGTACTTTATTTGTGATTAGGTGATTCTGCTGCACATCATATTAATCATAAGTCTTGAAAAGTTGTTTCTATTTCCCTCCTTGAATGTTTAGAGTTAATTTCCTCAGAACCATTCCATAAAACATTCCTATACCCCTCCTGCACCAATATGTCCTTATCAGTCATAATTCAGAGAAGATCCTTTTTCCAGTGGTGACAACTCTTGGACAACTGCTAACATCTCTTTTTTTTCCTGTTGGAAAAAAATCCTGATGATGAGTTAGGCTTGATTTTCAAGAGGGACACCTCATTTTTGTCTTTCCCTTTGATCCTTTCAGTAGTACTGAACTGCTTTCTAGTCTTATCACATCTCATATCACTGTCCTAGTGGTATCTATCTTTCCTAACACAATATGCAGTAGTTATGGTATACATAAATGATAAATCAAGAAATAGACTCCTAGATATGTTAAATGATTTATTTAAAATCACCTAGAGGGACAGTGACTGAGCTAGACCTAGACATGGTATTGTACTAATGCAAGGTAAAAGATTTGTTTTCTGTCATGGTACCTTACTCTCTCTCTTATTTTCTCTCTCTCTGTTTTCTATGTTTCAGTTTTTATTTTCTCCCAGAATTATATATGTATAAAGTAAGACATTTCTCTCTTCCCTCTGAGCACAGACTCCAGTCTCTTTGAGGGAGAAACTGAGTTTTATTTTGTAAAGCCTTATCCTAGCACACTTTTGTTTGTCATAAACTGAACAAATAATAGCAACAATACATAGCAGTAAGAATTACTTTATTTACATTACCACTAGCCTGAAAGCAGTAATTTACCAGTACTTTGTAACCATAAATAATACTTGTACATTATTTTTAGTTAAAGCTGCTGTAGCCAGTTGAAATGGCAGGGGGAATCACAAATAAGCTGAAGAAAATTGGGTTGCAACTAGAGTCCTCTATATGTGGACTTTGTTAGCATTTAATATGAAGTCAGATGATTGCTAGTGTGACAAGGGGCAGTTGAAGCATTCAATCTAGCTACTCAAAGGGCATGTGGGCAGTTGACACTACTGTTGTCCATTCTATCTTTGTATAGAAACGCGTGTATGGATTATGGCTTACTGATTACAGTGCAGTGGACAACTGACTCCTGCCAGCTACTGTCATTGTTGTCAGTACTCTTTTTTTGATGGAGAAACTTGTTTTTTCAACATCTCAGTCCATAGTTCAGCATTCTGCTGTGAGTTCTACAGATATACAGGTATACAAAGGTATATTTCAATGCACCAATCTTTCATTCTTAATCTTAGGTCATTACAATCTGATTTGGGACTCCTAATTACTTTCAGCCTGTCAGGGTAGCTGTTTGCACATATTCCAGACTTGCACTGACAAATATGACAACATCCAGGTCTCATGTCTGATCCCCTGCACTGCTCATCCTTATGATTAAAAAGCAAGAAAACAAACAAACAAACAAAACCCCCAAAACCCCAAAACAACCAACACCACCCCAACTTTTAACATGCTTCCTAATAGTGAAGAATTAATAGACCTTATAACAGAAAGTCAGGTGTTTGGGGATAAATAAGAAAAACACAGCAAAGTAAAATAGTCTCTGAAGACAGCACTGTACATCGATGACTGCCAAGTCCTTTTCTAAACTCCATTATTGAAAAGATTGCTATGAGTCCTTAAATACAGACTGTCAGCATGGAGTCGTTCGCCTCCAGATTGGAGAAAGATTGCAGGAAAGTCTCACATAGTGAGAAAAGAGGTAGCAAAGACAGCAAAGTGAAAAGCTAGGAGACCACAGAGGTAAGCCAACAGACTGTTCCACCAAAAAGTTTTTAGCAACTACACTTGGGAAAATTTACACACTCTTTCATCTTCTTTCCTTTTATTATTCATTACGTGAGAATGTTTGTACATACGCATATGCAAGCATGAAATTCATGCTCACGGAAGGATCCAGTTTTCTATGATGGAGAATAAAATCTTACACTTATTTCAGAAATGGTATGGTAAAGTTGAAACAGTTTAAGTTTTCTATATGGTGCCTTAGTGAGATGTTCTAATACTACTATCGTGTCTGGGACTGAATATCTGTACAGTTCTTATACTGTTTCAGTTCACTCTCACTAAACAGAATTTTTAAAGAAGCTAGAATAATTAGCTATAGAGGAATTGACAATGCAATATTCTCAGAACATATATGATCTATAAAAAGTGGAAGTGTCTTCTATCTTATGAAATAATAATTTACAACTGTGCCATCCCACATAAAATGTTTATAGCTATCATGTTTTTCTTCACACTGCTTCTCTAGATAGACTTTTTATTTTTTCCCCCATAATATTCTCATCAGCATCAAGAGAGACCAACAGTTCCCTATGGTTTATGCAAACAGGTCTATTAATGGTGGAGGTATGAGTTTTTCTCTTCTTGACAGAAACTTTTACCAGATTTTCATGCCTTTCTCCCTTTTCTTCAGACTGGTGACTAAAAATTGTCTGTAATGAATAAATTTGCAATACTGGAGTTCACTGTGGTTAATTCTTAATTAACTGTGTATCCTGAATTTAGCTACAAAGACAGCAAATCCCAAAAATAGATCAGGTGGTATCATCAAATTAAAGTACTGTAAGTAATGAAATACTAAAGAGAAAGAATCATCTTGTTTATTTGTTTGTTTGTATGTTTTGGTTTTTCTCAAACTAATTTTAGAGCTGATATTTATACATAAATTAACTAGGAAATAAAATGGTTAATTCACAGAATCATCTAGGTTGGAAAAGACCTTGGAGATCATCCAGTCCAACCATTAACCTAACACTGACAGTTCCCAACTACACCAGATCCTTCAGTGCTATGTCAACCTGACTCTTAAACACCTTCAGGGATGGGGACTCCACCACTGCCCTGGACAGACCATTCCAACACCTAACAACCCCTTCTAGAAAGAAATGCTTCCTAATATCCAGTCTAAACTTTCCCTGGTGTAACCTGAGGCCATTCCTTCTTGTCCTATTGCTTGTTACTTGGTTAGACTCATCCCCAGCTCCCTGTTCAGCCAGGGTGGCCTTCTGTGAGATTTCTCCTGAATGCCTATAGAATATTTCATCCACCTCTCTGTCCTCGGTGGGTGCCCTATAGTAGACTCCTACTACAACATCTGCCCTGTTGGCCTTCCCTCTGATTCTAATGCAAAGACACTCCACCCTGTCTTCACTACACTTGTACTCAAAGCAATCATAACAGTCCCTAACATACAGCGCCACCCCACCACCTCTCCTTCCTTGTCTGTCCCTCCTAAAGAGCTTGTAGCCACCAACTGGTGCACTCCAGTCATGGGAGACATCCCACCCTGTTCCTGTGATAGCCACTACATCATAATTTTCCTGTTTCATCATGGCTTCAAGCTCCTTCTCTTTGTTACCCATGCTGTGTGCACTGGTACACATGCACTTCAGATGGGCTGATGTTTTGCCCTCTTCCCCTTCAAATCTAGTTTAAAGATCTCTCAATGAGCCCAGCTAACTCCTACCCTAAGATCCTTCTCTCCCTCTGGGACAGGTGCATCTGATATCAAACTGTCTGGCATCCTCTATACTAATCCATGATTGAAAAATCTGAAGCCCCAATGGTAACACCAGTCTTGTAGCCACAAGGTCATCTGTTGACTTCTCCTGTATTCTTCTTCATCCATCCCCGCAACTGAAGGGATGGGGGAGAACACAATTTGTGCCCCCGACCCCTTAATCAGTTTCCCCAAGGCCCTGAAATCTCTCTTCATTGATTTAGGACTTCTGTTAATATTGTTGCTACCAATCTGAAAAGCCAAAGATGGTAGTAGTCTTTGGGTCTCACTCAAGAAGCCCTTCCATATAACTATGGAGATATGAAGGTAGGATCATGTCCTTATTGTTGTGTTCACATAGCAACACAGGATGGTCACATATGACCTTAACCATCTGTTCCAAATGGTCCAATGATGTCAATAGTTTATAAACAAATCAGACAAATGAACTTTAGAATTAAAGGTAGAAAGTACATGAAAGGATAATAGCTATTTTGGTTAATTAAATAGCTATTTATTAATATTTAACACTTTGCACTGTGTGGTTTTAGAATACTTGGGAGTTCTCCTGTTATTATTGTTTTTCATTTTATGTTTATCAAATTATGTAAGGTTTCACAAATCTTTGAAAACTATGTTATTCATACATTAAAATAAATGGTAGTTTCTTAACCTGCATTCAGAATTAATGAAAACAACACATGAAAGACAGGGAGAAATTAAGTACACCATTTTACAGGCATAGTAATCTCAGAAGCTATGTGTCTCATGTCTGTAGTATCTAAACTAATTAAGGGAGCTGAGGTACAAAAAGGATAAATATCCAAGTTTATGTGTAAGTCTAGCACCTGGACCTTGAAGTATTTTACCTCTCCAAAAGATAGGTATGACTGACAGATTGTCTGCAATTGCACAGTAGAGAAAGAAAGCAGAAGATTTGACTTCTAATTGTCTGGTCTGACCTCTATCCAAGGAAGATTCAGTTGCAGTACAAATGAATATTCAGACATTTGTTTTAGCAGTCTTACAGTTCAAGAAGTAAAGTCTAGATAGTGAGTTATTCTTGAATAAAAGTGCTTATTAAGTAAGGTGATAAAAGTTTTAGAGATATTAATCAGGAAAAAGTTCAATCAATTTAATTAAATTATGTTATTTTCTGTAGGAGAGTCAGCATAGTGGGAAAAGATCAGTTAAGCATCAAAGCATTCATAAGCAAAAATGTCCCCACACTGAAGACATTGGTCTAAAAATGGCTCAACTATACGGAAATTCTGTTTATCACAAAATTTTCAAAATCTAGATCAAAGCAGATGTATTCTCTGTAGTCACTAATGCTGGTAATTACATCGAGTTTCTTATGAATGCATCTTGCACAATTTGCAATTACTGTGCAAAATACAGAACTATCCAAGGAGTTCCTATTGTATGCAGGAAGCTCAGCAATCCTGGTTTCTAAAAACAGTAGCTGATTGAGCTTTCACGTGCCCAACTTCTGTAAAATTACATATAAATCACATTTTGTTTTGCTTTCTGTCTCCATACCTTTTTTGAATGCATTTATTTTTGCATTCACATACTCTTCTGAAACAGAAACTAAGGCTCTGATTTCAGTACGGAGGAGGGCAAATCTCTTCAGTTAATCAAACCTGTTCCTTACTATCTCCCATTTCATCATAGACTCAGATATTGACCCAAGGTCTTATAGCAAGTTCAGAGCACCTCCAGAGACTAGGATCTTTATGTTTTAATGTTATGGTGATTTGCACTCCATTCTCTTCTATATTGTAAAGTAACAGAAGGTAATGCACTACTTCACACTTTTTACCTCATTGTTTTCCACCAGTACATCTCCTTCCATTCTTATGACATCTAGACAAGCTAGATATAGCTACAGTTCCTACAGGAGGCAGAACACTCCCTTTCCATCTAATCTCTGACTGACTGCACTTAAGTTTACTGCTTAAATCCACATGGTTTACCAGTGTGATGGTTTTAAGCCACGTTGCCGTTGTCCCTCCCCCACCCTCGGACACAAGTAGGGCACAAACCCTGGGTTAAAATAAGAAGAAATTTAAAACAACAGTGTAATAAGCAATCCGAACAACAACAGTAGCAATGATAACAATAAACAGCAATAACAGTGAACAAGACAAAAGATATTCAGAGAAATACCGCGATGGTTACAGACACTAGACGGTTTCTAGACCCAGAGAATGAACACTGGAAGATTATCTCCATGTTTTTATCTTTTTTTTCCACTATATGTTTTGGTTGCCACTATTTTTGCAAGTGCTATTAAGCACTAGTTTCAAGAAAAAAATGCAGACAGCTCTAGACTTGATGGTTCATTGAAATCTTTGAAGATTTTAATTTTATGGACATCTTTCTTCAGTTTCTATTTAGATTTTGTCTGCCTGGCATAGATAACATTGCCAACATTGTATTCTTCCCTTCTTTTATTCAGGTGTCTTTTAAGTAAAGTTACCTCCTGTTTTCCTTTGTGATCTGTTGCACCTAAAAAGAGTTTTTAATTGATTACATGCAAAGTATAATTGAGCTGAATAGTATTGTAAGTAATTTCAGTTGAGACTGATTATGTTTGTACAAGAAAAGGAAAAAAGTGATTTCAACAACAGGCACATATTTCATCAGAAGAAAAGCTGCCTTTTATTTTGTTTGACAAACTCACATCTTGGCATTTTAACAAACCTCTATGTTCTGAATAGATTATTAAGTATAAATAATTTTTATTATAGCAGGCAGGCTATAATAAAAAACAGGCTTTTCCCACCCAGACCAGTTTGCTATACACAACTGCCTAATTGTGTCCTTTCTCTGAAAAGGTCTAATTATTTTCTCCCAGCAGTTGTAGAGTTATTGTTGTATGACCAGCAAATAGCTATGTAAGCAGACACAGATATAATAAAAAAAGCAAAGTGAACAACACCAAACCCTTTGATTTTACCACATTCAAGCACCAGAGTAACTTCTCCACGACTAACAGAGTCTATAGACACCGGTCTTTCTGTCAGTTGGCCTTTGAAGGCCTCATATGACAAACTTAGCTACCCAACACTTCATACAGGACTGATAATCCTAATAGTACTTGAGTGATACAAAAGGTAACAGAACTCAAATCCATCCACTTGTGGAGTATGGGATAAGCATTAAAAGAGTGTAGATGGTCTTGGGTGGAAGGAAATGTTGTTTCCACACAATTAAGTTTCTAATAGGTCTTCTCAAACCCCTAACTTAAAATACAAATTCCAACAGGTTTTCTTCCTCTCTCTCTTGGAGACTTCAGGCTACAGGTTCCCTTTTTTGGATAGACATATTCTGACAGACAGCAGTGGTCTTCTTACTCTACTTATTCGTGGAATGGTTTAGGAAATGATGATACAATTTATTACCTTTAAGAAGGTAACTGAATAGGTCCTAGGAAGAAGTCTACCTATTGCCTTAACATCAAAATGTCCTTCCGATAGGAAGGATGTATGAGGATAGTAAGTGCTATCTTCAGTGAAAAGTGTCATTTAAACTTTCTTTTGAATCTTATTTTGAGTTCAGAGATACTTTGAGATGAAGTGTGTAGTGATTAACTGTGGTCATAAAAAAAGCTACAGACTGACTTCAAAGGCTTTCAGCTCAAGATCTTTCATAACATTCACATTCAATAATCTCAAAAAATTAAAAATTGCATACAAAGTTATCTTAATTATGGGCAGTTTACCTCAGCAACTTCAGAGAATACCTCAGCATCTTCAGATAAAAAAGGCATTAATTAAAGTCTTTCTACAATTTCTTCAACTCCTTTTAGATAGTATTGACTTCACAACAGCACTCTCAACTTTGAGAAACCAAGTTAACCTTTCTTCCTTTATTCAGGACTCTTTTTATGTCTCATCCATCTGACACATCTCAATGATACATCCTATTAACTTGATATTTGCAGGTAGGTGAACAACTTTTGCAGAGATGTCTATCTATCCTGAGCAGTAATCAGATTTTGTACGTATCTTTTCACTCTTCTCTCAGAGACCTGTGTAACACTCATTAGGATCCTATCTAAATTCCATAAGACTGTGAAGGATGCAAAAGGTACTATGGTCCTCTAATCTGACATGCTACATTAATTGGGCTAATCACTTTCACTGCGACTTCAGGAAAATGGTAATTTCTAATTTTATAGATGATTTACGCTATAATTTAAAATATTTATGGTGACTTTTTATTGGTAAAAACCACAAAGCATGCTTCTGGGTATTGTAAACCCAAAACATTAAATAATTAATCATAATTAATCATTACTATGAATAGCACATAGGATTTACAACTATTGAACTAAGTTATGCATACAGAATGTAAACTGATTGAAAGAAGCTTGATCGATGGATCCAGGCAACTATTGCTGTGCTCCTTCAATGTTTTTATGTGAACAGGAAAAATATCATATGTCAAAAAGCAAACATATGAGTGCTTTCCATTGATATGAAGACAGAAGTTTTTCTTTCCTAATTCCACTGCTCCTAGAACCTATACCATCATGCGTGAAGAACTTATTTTTTTCTGGAAATGAACAAGTCACTGAGCCTATTTCTCACTAGAATGCGATTTAGCTCCAGGTTAAGTAAACTAAAATTTCTGCTGGCATGCCATGTCCAAACAGCTTAGGCAGTCATTCAGCTTATCCTTAAAGCAGACACCTACAGTATGGTCAGCAGAAGAAGTCTGTTCAGATGCACTGATGATATTGGCTAGCTCTTTGTTAACCATAGTGGCAGGTCTGTCACCTCACTCACATGCAGACACTGACCTGTAGACACCTAATCTCAGATTTCAGCAACATTCACTGGTTTTGAGTGTAGTCCTTCTTGCTTCAGTGTAGTCTCTCTTGTGACTGCAGTGAAAAACAATGAAAAACTGTAATGCTCTTAGGAATCTTCTTGTTATGAAGCATAGGAAACAAGAAGAATCACTGAGAGTGTCTAGTAATCGATACAGGTAATAATAAAAATATAGAAAGTATTCAGCATTATGAATCTCCATCAGAGATATATCTGTCCTTGAATGAAAAATAATCCACCATAGTCATGCAGAAAGATGTCTTTAAGACAATACTTTTCTGTCATTGCTATCTTAGCAGATAAAGAAAATAAATAGGAAGCATAGATACTTCTTACAGTATAGATACTCTTTTATTACCCATTCTCCAGTTTCTGTTCTGTAGTATGTACAAAGACACAGTACCTAAAAGTGAGTCCCATAGTGCAGTATCAGTCATTTTAAAGAATTCAGCAATCCACATAAGTTTTATGTGGATTTAGGGTGTGATGCATACCTTTATTTTTAAAAGTAATAAATTTAGGTCAGCTATAAACTCAAGGCAAGCCCATTTAACTTCCTGTATATTCCGTAAGAATGAGGAAGAAAAAATGTTTCAAGCAAATATAGTGTTTCAATTTCAAATTTATGTCAATTTTCCAAAAGAGATTTTTACTCAAATATTTTATATATGCACATTTAGTGTATGAATTTTAAGTGCTCAAGCAAAATGGATAAACATCTTTGTGAATATATAGCTACTGACCCCACAATTAAGTATCAAACATTTAAAACAGCTGAGTAAAATCTGAGTAAAAAAACCCGAGGCTTCCTCAACTGTTCTTGAAAAAAAAGAGTTATGTTTGAATTTAGCAATACAGAAACAAGTATGTCAGCAGATCTGCATGCTTCACATTTTAATAACTGTAGATGTTGTTTAAATGTTCTTTGAGCCTTTCCCAGGGTTTAGCCAGAAACACCACCACACATAGCAAAAATAGAAATGAGGTACTATTGTCAACTCAACCACCACAGTGTGTCTTTTATCTTTACATTGGCAGATCTTCAATACTTGTCACATCATGAGCATAACTCCCCATTAAATCATGTTGTTGGACCTGAGGGAAGAGGAAGAAACGCAACACAACACAAACAAATTTATTTCCCAAGTCAGTTTTCAAAACTTAATTATGATTTATCAATAAGATAGTCTGTTCATACTTTGGATATTTAGAGGATATTTTAAAGAAAGAATGGCTGAGCCTTGTCCATTAAAGCAATTACTGACCTATGATTTCAAGCTAAATTAAAACCAGATTGAACCAAAACACATCCTGTTACTTAGACAATATCAGTGAAATGTGTAGGAGTCTTTTTAACTGCCACATGCTTCACCTCCCCACTTTTTAGGCTGTTCTTAGTAGTCATTTCAGGAGAGAACTTGACATCTGTGGTGCAACTTCTGGTGTAGTAATTTCTTTCAATTACCTCTATATAGGCAACTGGTGAGAGACACTTGTGATATCTGCCTGTGGGCAAATAAATTATGTAAATAGAAAAAGACATCTGTAGGACAAAATTTGTCTAAAGAAGATCCCTAAGACATGTAAAGTGACTCTTCTGAAGCATTTGGGGGTCTTTCATGGGCATCTGAAGTTAGATGAGGAAAATCCCCTCTAAATTCCTAATTGCAAAGTGTCTGATGATTTCCACCAACTACATGAGAGGTAGTAAACCTCTGCTGGCAATCTTGCACTGATGGGGAAGACAAGACACAGTAGTTTAAGATGAACAGAGAAGACAGTTGCTAGCCTGACACCAAAAAAAAAGATAAATAAGTGAACAGGAACCTAGAAATAGTGTCCTATCAGGTGTATCTATATACCCCATGTAGCAGAAAATCTAGAACTCAAATATTTACTGCTTCCTTTTATTCAGAGGGAGGGAAGGTGTTGATTTATTTTGTGGGGTAGAGTTTTTTTCTGTTTCTGTTGTGCTTTTATTCTCTCAGAAGTTGCAGGTGAAATAGTTAAATTTCCTACAGGTTATTTTGTCCTTATACATTAATTAGAACTAGTAACTACTGGACAATATTTTCTGACAGTTTTGTTTTCTTACAAATTTCTGTTTGAATTAGCTGGTAAAGAATTTTAAGAATCTGAAATAATCATGCAGAAATTTGGACTCATAATCTGAGAAACAACTTTCTTAATGATGTGATGGATCAGAATTAATGTAAACTTTTACTTTTTGGGAAGATTATACATGATTCTGTAGCTAGTTAAAGAGAGAAATAAACTTAAGCCAATATAGTAATAAAATAAAGAGAACAAAATCCCCAGCCTTATATACATGTGTAAAGTGATGTACTTCTCAGACACTGAAGAGAATAATCAGCTGTTCCCTGTAGTGGTAGGAAAAGCCTTGACAGCTGTGAACCAATTATGGCCACTGAAACCTTCACCACGCCCTAATCAAGAAAAGTGTTTGTTATTGTCTTCCAGACATTGCAAAGTAAATAAGATGACTGAATGCCTTGGAGGCAAGGAGGAAATTTCTTAGGCATAAAAGCTCAGAACTGTCTTTGGGTGTGTTTGTATTCCTCTCAGAAGATAGAGAATTTTCTGAAATAATAAATTAAGTACATTCCCTAAAGAGATCCCCTTAAGAAATAACTCTGATGCAAAATTTTCAGCTCCCACATTGCTGTGACTGAAACTTTAACTCTTTTCTCCATGGAAAACTTTCATCATGCCCCTCTTTACCCATCTGAGCCTACCCCACCCCTTCCAAATTCCTAAGTGAAACCATACCCAGAGCCAGAAATATTCATAGCACTTGTCCAGAATACTTAAAATTATGCAGGAAAAAACCCTCATTGATCAAACCGGACTAGTTTACTGCTGTAAATGTTTGCAGTGAGCTTCATTTAAAACTTGGATTAACCAGCTGCTGCATTTGGCTCCAAAGATCCTATCAAGAAGGATGGGATCTGGGAGTCTGTGTGAGCATGGGAAGCTGCAAAGGGCTGGCAGCTTTGAATTCAAGTGTGCTTGAAGAAGGAAGGAGCCTTAAATCATGGTGAAAGGGTTATTTTCTGTTGGTAGAACATAGAAACATAACTAGAAGAAAGATATCTACTAAACCACAGTATTGAGACCAGCTCCCTGACTGCAAGCTCTTATAAGATTTGTTTCACAAGAAACCTTTAAACTGTTTTCTCTCTGTGGACATGGCATGTGTGTTTGATACTTACACAATCCAAGTTTATCACTTCAGGGCAGTAAACAGTGTATCTTAGCCTGTAGGAGTAAGTAATTTTTGGCACAATTAAGCAAAGCAGAGCTGGAATGAGAGCAGATGAACATATTTCCCTTGCAATAAACTAAAATGAACCATCACAGATATCCAGTTGTTAGTGGGAAAATTGGATTTTTTTTTTTTTAAAAAAAGAATATTACACTCTTTCTTGATTGAAACTGAAAGCAGAAGTCTGTGAGATTGGGATAGCTTTCTTAAAACATTCCATAAGGATATGTCCATCTCTCTGTCTAGCTCCCCTTTCTAAGTTTCAAGATCAGTCAAATTCAAAAATTAAAAAGCAAAATCTAGACAGAACAGTTGAGTCTGATCTGATTTTGACATGGAACCACAAATTGTACCAAGTCTGGGCTCTGGGTAGAATTTTCAATAATAAAAGTCTAGGCCAAATTATGGTGGTTCCTGAATTTGTAACAAAAGATTTACAAATATTTCCCATTTGTCCTTGGAAATAGTTTATCTTGCTTTCTGTTTGTATTGGGTAAGTATTGCAACTTTTCGAAATTTAAACAGAAGAATCATGAGTTGATGTGAGTTTGGCAGGTTAAAGACCTGAACTGCTTTGCATGTAAATAAAAGCTTGGCATGTACGTGGGACAATTGTGTGAAAACTTATACTCTCCTAAACAACTATGAGGAAACTGGTCAGACACTAAGTGCTACTAGAGAAATGGATGTAAACTGGGAATGCCACAACTAGAGCCAAGATAATCCAGAGGACATGAGCCTTTATTCAAGTGTTTTATGTGTCATGTCCTGAGGCACTGGTCTCCCACTTACAGTGACTAGGGATCTGTCAGGACTCTCCAAAGTAGTCAATCATCCAGTGCCTGATTTTCACTACTATGAAAACATGGAGGAGGAATGAAGGGAATACTAAAGAGGATGAAATAATGCAATATATTGGTCTTCCACTGGAGATGGACATGTCCAGAGAAAACCTGAATCTGTGTATCAGAAGACCCCTGAAATTTGGTAAAAGTTGTGTTTATATCTCACTCTTATTTTAAGCATGTCTATATGACCAGTTTAAAAGGTGGTATTAATTGGTGCTAGTTAAATAAGAAAAACATGATTTGCATGGATTTAGAAGGTAGAACACTCTTCTGTGTTACTGCATGAGAGACAAGACTTGCATTTGAAAAGGATACAGAGTATGTGTTTACCAAGGATCAACACCTGGTTCTGAAGAGATCAAGAATGCAAATTCTATGAAATTTGCTGTCAGTTCATGGAGGTCACAGCATCTGTCTTGCTTTCTTGTTACACAGCATACATAGGAGTAATTTTTGCACCTTTCTAGAAAGCATATATTGCCAGAATATTTCACGAGACTTTCCTAGTCATAATTCAATATAAGATAATATTTCATTTTAACTGCAATAGAGGGAAACACAAATGGACATGTAGGTCTAGAAAAATATGAAGTGTGGTTGCAGGCATGCTCTTTGTATTCTGAACATAGAATATTGGAGAGGGGAAATGGTTTTCTGAACCTGTGTTTGTGTGTTTCTTAGTCTTGAAATTTCATGTCATGAGGCTCACTGGAATGATGATTGATGCCTTTATAAGTGTATGATGAATAGGAACTTCCATCCTTTGTACCCTTTACTACCTTGCATCAAATATGTAATACTTCACTTTTGCTCTGAGAATATTTTCATGGTAGTTTTCATGTTTATCTCTAGTAGAGCTTATCAGATAGGCTCTCACCAGTATTTACTTTAGCAGAAGCTCTGAGGATACCAGAACAGCAAGAAACCCAATCAATTTATTATACTCAGAAATGAGTGATTGCCATAGGTCTTTCAGCTTTTAATTTTTCTCTCTTAACACCTGTTTGTAACATTTTCTTGGGTTTGAGTATGTCAGCATGGACAGGAGACAATTTCATTTATTTCAGAGTAGCACAATTTAAAAATGAAACAGTACAAAATGTATTAATATAACACAAAGAGAAAATAATAAACAAGTAAATGCTAACTAATCTCACTAATGCTTGTGTGATGGAATGCTTCTTTCTAACTGTTTCAGTTTTACAATCCCTTTGAAGTGTATCTCCAAAACCCCTGGTGTCAGGAGGCACTGATAGTGTAGGAGAAATTTCTGCTGTTGTGCAATTTAAGACATACCTTATTCAAAACAAATTAAAAAGCACAAACCATCACATTTTAATCGTAAATATGATGCTTTTCAAGTATAGTTTGTCTGGATATGATGCTTTTTTTTTTTAAATAAGAACAATGTCAACTATTTTTATTTGTGCTTAACCCATTTTTTTTTCCTTATAAACCAGTTACAAGTTTGAAAATATTTTCCTTTTCTGATGTATTTTTCCATTTGTTAAGTATTAATATTTTTGCTCCCTAACACAGATAGAAGCTGGCATGATGACTGTTTTCTTGTAACAGTTATAAGAATTACAATCTTTCTAGTATCTTAGCAAAGCAGTGTTATTTTTCCAAACCCATCTGTTGATTATTGTGATTTATTTTTGATTTGTGCTCATGACAAGAAACACTCAGAGTTAGGTTCCTGTTGTACTCTGTAGAATACGCAAGAAAAAGGTAGAGCCTTCTCAATAGACTGATGAAGCCAACATCAAAAGACTTCTGAAGGCCAAAGTTAACTGTTTTGTTAAAAGATTTGATATACAGGATTGATGGTTTCATTTTCTTGATTTTTCTCTCTTCAAAACAGTAGAGATGAAAAGTTAATTTAGAAATAAAATTATTCACTTCTTATTTGTGGTTTCCTGTGTGGTCATTCTTGTGGAAGACATCTTCAACTATTCTTGTTGATCTAAGAATTTTGTATTTCAATTTTATTCTTTATAGAGTAGGGTTATACACGTGTTTTAAATTAAAATCCTATGAGCTAGTGAGATACAGATAAGAAGTACAGATTTAGATTATAAAATTGTATTAAGCAGCCACATCATCCTAGAATGTTTTCAACATACTGCTAGGTACAGGAAGGATACCAGTTCTCTGCTCTTCTCCATAGATGTCTATTAGTTATTCTCTATAACAAGGTCTTCCTGTTGAACCATTTAATACACATTCTGTTTCAGAAGCTAAAAAAAATTTTGAAAAATTATTTTATATTTCTGAAATCTCTAAACCACTTTCCTTTTATTTTGTTTCGTATTTTTTCCACATGCAGTAAGTAAAAATCAGAATTTTTAAAATTGTCCTAGAAGCACGCATGACTTGTTTGATCCTTAAAGGACAAAACTAAAGAAGAGAGTAATAAATCTTAAAGAAATTTGATTCCATATCTTAAAAGAGAAAGATAAAAGTTGTTTACCACCTTTTTTAGGTATTATTTTGTCCCTGTCAGGTAACGTAAAACTCCAAAAAGAAAAGGTTATGGGGTATTTGTTTGTTTTGTACAGTTTGTTTTTATTCTTTTTTAAAATAAGTATGAATTCTTAAAGTTGAATTCACAGATTCTTGTTCTTCCTATTCAACATGTTTGGCACTTAATCCCTCTAAAAACCACAAAAAAACCCATCAGGACCTATACGTGGAAGCCTTGTATTCCAGCAGCATAGTTTGTGACTTGGATGGTACAATGGACACCCAGGAAGAAGCAAACAATTCTCTTCTGCTTAGTTGTCTCCAGAACAGAGAAGAAGAGTTTGTCGAGGGATTGAGGAAAGAGAAGGTTGACCCAGTTGGTAAGTATGGTGGGTGTGTGTAGCTAACCTAAATTATTAGTGGCACAAACCTGCTGCAAATGATTTGCCTTATTTTCTAAGCCAAGAGCAAGGAGGAAGTGATTTTCCCAAATATTAAGAATACTGAGATGTGAATTTATATGGCATTGCCTCCTGGCAATGATTTCTGCCACAGTAAAATTGTGCTCTGAGAATTAGTATTACTCTGATTCAGTACTCAGATAATAGAAGAATGTGATAAGTGACAAGTGCTATTGTGAATTAAGTGTAAGTGATCCTCCTGCCCTTTCAGAGTTCCACTTTGTTCTTTTCATGAGTGTAGGAAGGTTATAACTTTCAAAGTGAAATAAATAAATCAGAACCTGCTGTGACTAGAAGTATCCTTCTGGAAAGAAATGAGGGCCCAGTAAATTCATGACTTCATATTATCTTCTTTCCATGGAGATCTCTTCAGTAACACAAAATTCACTCCACTAATTTGACTTATCTAAAAGAATCTAGTCTAGGCGCTCTCTCTCTCTCTAGTCAAGGAATAAACACTGACAGAATGTGTTTTATCTAACTGTGTACTTATGATAGAAAAAATTCCCTGCTGGATATGTCATTGATTGGCTCTGAAATGGAAGCAATTTGAAACTGGTAACAAAAGTATTGATCAAGCAAAATTAGACTTTCTATTTTTAATATCAGTAGTAGTAGCAGTGGTGGTAGCAGCAATAGACTTAACATAGAAACAGTAATGACAATAACATAACAGTAAAAGTAATAAGGGCTAAAAGTAATAGTAGTAGTCACAGTAATAGCACTACCAGTCAGTAATGTTATAGTAAACATATACTAATAATAGCAGTAGTTTTGACTGTTGCATTATGTTGAAGTTTCAGGGATTTAGCATAATTCTTAAGGATAAACACCACAAAATCTCATTTCACAAGCAGCTATAGTGGCAAACAAAAAGAGTATTACTTTCTCAGTCACTAGAATGAGTTACTCTTGTTAAAGGAACACAAAGAAAGTTTTCTTTAAGAGAAATGTGGTCTGTTCCCATACTTCAGGTTTGTCAGTCAGTTGCATGAAAGGAAAAAAAAAAAAAAAAAAAAAATCCAATTAATAAACAGATTGTTAATTAAAGCTTCATTAGTTAAAGTAAAACAACTTCCAGAATGAAAAGATGTGTTGCAGTAATGAAAACATAAATGGTAACAGATGCCAACTAACACGTGTTTAGCATTCTGAACAACTTTCCTTGTTTTAAATTGCACCCTCCAGTTCTTCAGTAGCACCTGTCTTCCCTGCCATGCCTGGTACCCATACAAGTTAAGTATCATAGTGATTCTGTCCAGTGAGTCACTGAAAGTTCATACTTGGGCACTGCCATACCTGCTAGCCTTGACAGAAAGTGGTGAGAAAGCTGACAGTGTGTTACAGATCTCAGACTGCATGGTGAGAAATAGTTGGACTTTGGCTGTTACCCAAAAAAATCAAAACCAAAAACCTGAAATGTAGTATAGAAATGTCAGGAATGTTGTTCTGCAGTTGGGCTTGAGTTTCACATAAACAGAAACACACACTCTTCCAGTGAGAGATTTTATTAAAAAATCAAAGGATTTTTTGCTTGAGAAGATGTTTGAAAACTGAAGACTCTTCACTGAAACCTTGTCAATTTTATAGTGAAAGAAAAAGCACAGGATGTGACACCTTGCGTATATTCTGTGTTGGAGGACTTTCTGGATACCTTTTTATTTTCCATAAGAAAAGGGTGCTTATGATCCCTGTGGACCTCTGCTAAAGCTCAAACTGTGTGGAAATACATGAAAGTGGGTGCTAATGAGGATACAGATACAACCCTGTTAGAGAATTGTTTTACTTATACTTTTTCTCTACCCATCTAGCCCTGTAGTAGCCAGAAATTCTATTATTAGAGCTAATTGCAAACCAGAATTATTAGCTTATGATACGCCCATTTTTTTAAACACCGTTTTGTTTGAATCTGAATGAAAAATAGAAATCTCTGATTTTTCTTTTTAAATCTGACATTAAATATATTCTGTCTTTTAACACATATTTCAATTGTAGTAGCAGACCTTTTGAATTAGTTTTTACCTTCCATTTGGGTCCTGCAAACAAGAAAAAGACAAAAAAAGCAAAGATATTTATAAGTTTTGAAAGGTATATATCTTTAAAAGCTGTTCATTTTTATCCAGACAACTATCAAAAGCTAAGAAAGGTTAGATTTTTATTTTGATAGGTGCTTCATCGATAAAACTCAAGATTCTGCAGAAAGTGCAAATAATGTATTAGAAGAGTAGAACCTGCAGATTTGTCTGAATCAGAAAATTAATATTCTTCAGGGACAGATATACTATGTCTGTCCCATTACACTCACATCTAGAGTGCCTCAGCAAAAGACCTGTATTTCAACATACCTTGAATGTTATCTGAAGTTGTCACATGCACATGAATAGTTCTCTTCATTATGAGTTAATATCATTTCGGACACATGGCATTACATCATCTAACACATGGTATATCAAGCATGACTTATTACTGAGTTGGTACCTAAGCATCACTAATAATATACAAAACTAAGATAAAACCAAAAGTGAAATAAGATTACAAGATGTATTTCTTTGTGAGGTTTTGGAATAAGCTTGCAATCAGGAGAATAGTGTTAAAAAACCCAAATTATATTTCAGATGTAACTTACTTATTCAAATAGGATTCATGGTGTGATGTTCTTTAACAAATACATGGGGTCCACTTGGTTCTTTATTTCTGTGTTCCTAATTCACTATTCTCTTTGAGCTATTAAAAATTTTATTTTCACACATAAGTGCGTATGTTAATGTGTATGACCTGACTAGATTTGTTAATTCATGTTTTACCTTACTAACATTCAGTCTGTATCTATCACAGGATATAAAATCCTCTTTCCTGATTTGTTCTCATGAAATTTTCCTTGATTAAGCAAACATTCAAAGCCTAGTATTTCAGATGTAGATGATTGGGGTGAAAAATAAAACAAAAATGACAACTGTTTTCATGTTAAAAGCCACACATATTACATGACAGTAGCTAGAGCTGAAAGTGTAAGAGGTTAACCTCTGAACGTAATTCCATACACATTCACATATACATTCCCGTCCAATCACAGACAAGCCATAAATAAAAATATCTCAAATTACCAAGAAATAAAAGAACCATTCATGGAACTCTTGATTGTCCCACTCAGTGTTACATAGTATGGAGTAATAGTTGTTTCACATCACAAAGCCATCAGGTGTTTCAAGACAAACGAAATGTAAAAACCATGTTTGGAGGGGGTGGAAGGTTGTCAAAGTTTGAATGTACCTATTGAATCTCAGTAATTGCCACTTAGAGTTTGATTTAATGAAAACCACTGAATAAAGGCAACTATTTCCTTTGTCATGGCTCATGTTCCCATTTGTACTATACCCTTCTCTGTCTTCCAAAGTCAAAGCCACAATCCTCCATTTCCATCAGAGTACCAATTTCTTCCCTTCTGCATTCATCCTCATCTGCATGTATTTCCCACACCCTAGACGGCTGTTAAAAATTACCGTTTCCAGTTATCAGCTCTGAAGCTAACAAGCTTGCTTTGACTCAGCCTTAGACAGACTGAAAAGGCACAACCACAAATGCACTCAAAACTATGTGTCTGACTGTGTGTTCTAGCAGAAATGTTTGGCCTTCATTATAGAGTTTTTTCTCATCCAAGCTTCTTGAAGACAGACCATTTGTTTATCAGAAGAGATAGTTTAAAACTTTTTTTTTTTCCTCAGTAGCTAAAAGAAATTCTGACAAATCTACCAAACCCTCTGTACAATATAGGGATGGAAGGGTGCTGTTTTCATCACACTCAACTTCAAATTGTTTAATTCCTGTTCTGATGACGGTACTGGTAAGAAATCAAGAGTAAAAACATGGTAAAAAAAAGCTATATATTCAGATGTTTGTTTATTTTACTGTTAACTGAGTCTCCTTTGGTTAAAGTTTCTTGAGGGACAAGGGGAATCCTTTATTGTTTCAATTTTTTAGAATTTAAAATTCTTTTAACTCAATTTATATCCTGAGCATTATTATTAAATTTCAAATCAAACATTCATTAAAAAATTTAGATTTGGAAATGGGATTGAATCAGGTTTACTGAAACACCATGAGAAAGATCTTTGTATATTTCTCTTCTCAGGAATTAAATTGAAAAATAATACTTAACTACAGTTCCTGTACTGTTGAAAATTCCTTAACTGAATTTAGGATTTAAATTAGGATTAATTACAAAGGTGAGGTACAAATGAGGATATATGGAAGACACAAAATTCTTCACTGTTTTTATTCTTGTTGACAATCTAAACAAAAAAGAGGAATGAGTTTTGGAAGAGGTGGTGAAATGGGCAATGAGACAAAATTTAGTAACTGGGGGGTGGGTGTGTGTGTGCATATACCTATCATTAGGTGTTTAGGATGATGAAGACATTCTTAATTAAACAACACATTCAGATCTACGGATATGACTTTCAGAGTACTTAAACTCTACGTACATTTTCTCTTAAATTCCAGAATGTGACTGAATCCTTTCCTTAGAAACAAGTGATTTGGCTCCCCATGATATAAAACTTGTCTGTAAGAGATAAAGTTGACTGGCATAGCAAGGCCTTGTCACTAGCAGAAAAATTACTCTGGAAAAAAGATATTTCTCTTTTAAAATAACGTGTCCACAGGAGAGCTGTTATAGTCAATTTACACATGGATGCAAGTCCCTGGGCTCCTAAACAAATAATTGCTTCTAAAAATGCAGTAAACTCCCAAGTCAGATGGGTGCTTTTGTGAGGGCAAATCCCAGCACAAGCCAAAACAGAACACCCAACAAACTTATTTTTAATATATAGAAATATACAGAGCAAAAAACTTGCACCAAATATTTGGATGTCTATGAGATACAAATTATTTTCATCTACAGAATGAATTTCATATTTTTATATTCAAAACATCTCTACTGTACAAGTATAATAAAACTTATCCTTCTATCTTCGTTACTATGTCCCAAATTCAATTTTGAAAAGAAGGACAAAAATTGGAGTGGATTTCTATAACTCTTCTGAGAGCTATTGAATCTCTCTAGTCTGCTGCTTCTCTCTCTGTCTGGCTTCCATTTGATAGAAAACCAGTATTTGGTCAAAAAACAGTATTTGGTCAAAAACTGGTATTTGGTCTAGTCTGGTCCTGTCAGTCCATTTATTTAAAATTAGAAGAACAAGCTACAGGCTTGGAAGAAACATGACAAAAGCGATAGGCATTTCTAGACTTATTTTAACTACTTGGTTGCTTCTGAACACTCCATGTAAATTCAGGTAGAGTGCTCTGGCTGTGCTGCTGAGCAAACACCATCTGCGTTAGAGAGCATGCCAAAAGCATCCATGTAGAAAGTGTCTGCTGGCAAGTATTTCCAGTACTGCATATCCTGATAAACTACATCTGCTGCAAAGCTGCTTTTTCTTTTTTTTTTTTATTTTACTTCTTTGTTGTTTGGGGGTGGGTTGTTTTTTTGTTTGTTTGTTTTTTTCGTTTGTTTGTTTGTTTTTTTCAGGGGAAGTGAGGAATGTCCTAGCAAATTGATACTGTTTTGCTGAGAAATAGTAGGTGTCCAAAATCAAGAAGTTTCAACTGTTCTTCTCTGGACATGTTGAAGCAGTACTGTCTTTCCAATCTTCCAGGACATCCAGGAGCACGAACCTGCCATGTACAACTCAATAATTCATATCCACAATCCATAAAATGGCCATAAATTACAGTAGGGCTCCCAATGCACCTTTCATACACAAACCTCTCTACCCAAATGGCCAAATAGTGATGTAAATATTATTTTGCAGTTCATACTGAGCAGAATAAAATAAGAAGCAGGAGTTCTGTTGGTTTGAGCTTCACAGCAAAACACAGTTCTCTCTTCAACCCAACACCACCATTACATGCATGCAATTTTGTTTCTATTAATTGGTATAGTTAAATATGTTTCTATTAATTGTTATAGTTAAATAAATCTCATCTCATCAACAGTAAATCTCATCACCTTGCTGTTCATAATCATTCATGCTTATTGTTCCTGCCTGTAATTAATCTGGAAGCCAAGGCAGGATCTTTTTTTTAGGATGTGTGAAACGAATACTGGTTTGTTTGGGGCTTTTTACATTAGAATGTATTCGGTAATGTCTGTTTAAGGGGGATACATAGGATATGGAAGGATGTGCAGTATAGCACACTCATATAAAAAAATTTCCTGTCCTGGAACCAATATCAAGTATCACAACTCTGAGGCAGCAAACCTGAATTGTATTTGTGCAGCAAACCTGAACTGTATGTGCATTTGAGTGTTTTTATTATTTCTTTGGGTTTTTTCTATGTATTAGATCTCTGAATGTCTAGGAAACTTATTTGTCTGTAGATAAAACAGACACTTCAGCAAACTGTTTATAAGCCTGGACAAAAGAAAAAAAAAAAAAAAAAAAAAAAAAAAAAAAAAAAAGGCTTGTGATCTTACCTGAAGCTTTTATTCTTATCCCTTATTCCTTTTTCATAATCTAAAAAGTGTGCAATTTTAAATTGAAAATCAATGTTAACAATTTGTGTGAAGAAAAACAAGCAAGTTTATAGATTTCTGGTTTTAAAAGCAGGGAAATTCTTTAGGTTTGGGGTTTTTGATTTGGTTGTTGGGGGGGGTGTGGTGTGGGTTTTTTTTACAGATGTAATTAAAAAACACATTTCTCTCTATATGCCTACGTGATATGACAACCTAATTGAGTGGTTGGAAGACTAATGAAGGCAGGGTGGGAGGGAAATCCAGGTGAGCAATTCAGAACAGCTCGTTTTGTTACTAGGCTGCTGGAAACCAAAGCAAATAGACATGGGGGGAAGGGGAAGTAGGAGGTGTATAATGAAAGCTTAAAAAACTTAAAGAATAAGAAGAGATGAACGCTGGGTTTTAATAGAAGTTGTAGACTTAACATTAAACCTTTTAAATGCTAATGTTCATTAGCATCTGAAAAGGTCCACCAGAAGAAGAGGGTAGAATAGATCAAGATTCTTATTCAGGTAGGTGGAACAGGGGAATACCCATTTTTTTAATGTGTGAAATGTAAGAGTTTCCTAGGGTAAGCAAGTAAGAAAAGCTCTGACAAATTGGGCAGAATCCTTGATTTGAAGATCACAGCTGCAATCCAATTGAAATATTCTAGTCATCTCTCTTTTTTTTCTCACAGCAAGACATGTTTGAACTTTACAGTGGTAAAATATATACTTTATTAAATTCATAAAAGCAGATTGATTAGAACAGTATGTGTGTGTTTAGAGCATAAAATCCTTCAGAAAAGAAACTTCACAAAGGTTTTTTTCCTCTATTGCCTGTCCTGGCATTATTAATTTTACATATACTTTGTGAAAAATGCCATACAAACCTAAATCTTTCACTTTTATAATGTATGCTGACAGATCTAACAGTGCCCTGCGACATTACAATGTCTATTTCTGTAGCAGTGATATAGAGGGGAGATTGTAGAAACCTGTTCTAAACTAAGCTGTTTAAAGCTTTATTATCCTTTATGTAACACTCAACACTGCGCAACAGGTGAAAGATACTTGTCCACAGAGGCTTAATGCTAAAAAGAAAATGAGGCTAAAGGTTTAAAAGTGGAAGATATTTCTGGATGCTTCATTACCGTATGAATTCTAAATCTCTTTTTTCTTATTATAAGAAGAGTTGTAAATGTGGAGAGAATGGTTTTATTTGTGCCTTATCTAAATGGTTATGAAAATTTCCTTACAAATGAACATTCTCAAAAGTAAAATTCTAATGTATTATTAGAAAATATATACATATATATATGTAATTATATATTATTTCTATATGTGTGTTTAATTTTACTTTTTCAGTTCTACAGAGACTCTTGCCAGTTGTCTCTCACCAGTGAGTCTGGATTAAATTCAAAAGAACGAATGAGACAAAACCTATGAATTTATTAGTAAATAACTTATTAGTAAAATGAACATTGTTATTTCACACATGAAGTGCTACCGAAGGTAACAATTTAATTTTCTTATTTTAAAAACAGAAGAATCGGTAACAATTTAATTTTCTTAAAGAAAGAAGAATATTATGGTATTTTGGATACTGTAAATGTATATAAAAAGCATTTTTCAGTACAGAGGCTACTAGCACACAAGAAATAAAATAAATATAACTAGACCTTTGCTCATATTAAGATGAATCTCATTTTCTGTAATCACATCTGTTCTGACACTTTTTGCTTTGCCAATTAGTTTTAGACATTTCATATTTGGTTACATCACCTCAACATTCACTATTAGTAATACTAGTTCTTGAAAAAAAAAAACAAAAACAAAAAAACAAACCCAGGCTTAGCTCTAAACTGTAAATGATTGCCCTTTCACAAAGTGAAAATAAAATATAACCATGCTATATGGCTATACCAGCTATTAATACTTGTTTGTAGGTGCTTTGGGACCAAAGAAGTGTAAATGTGAAGTGGAGCATTGAAGTCGTTTGCAGGACGGGAAATGGCACTTGCTGTGACAATGCAGTTGCTGGAGCAGGCAGCACTCACTTAAAATATTATCCAGAGGAGATGTGTAATCCAGCTTCCTCTCCAACTGCTGATTTGATGTGTTCCAGCAGCTGGGCAATGTTTTCAATATTTTCAAAGCTGATATAACCTTGACTCAAAATCATTTTGTTCATATAAACAAAAGGAAACACCTTGGGCCTGACCACCCAAAACCACAAAATGCAACCTTCACTCCTCTGTACCCTCTCTGCACCAGGGGCGGCAACTGGAACCAATGAAATGCTCATGCTGAAGATTTTTTTATCTGAATGATCACACAGGCATTTCTACTCTGGGCATCCAAAACGGAAAGGCAACATAGATTAATAAAGGTTTATGTTTTAGAAGTATTTTCTCTGAATAAAACAATTTTTTTCATTCTTCTTCCAGGTACCCATTTTATCTCATTACTGGGAGAATATCTGCCTCATTCAGGTCCAGGTTATAAGGTTTATTTTAAATTATTGTGCTTTCATAGTGGAGTATGTCATACTTCCTTTTCCTCCTAAAAACTTTTGGGCAAGGACTTTTTCTAAATTTCTAGAGAAACTGTTTGGACTGCCTAAAACACAGTCTGGTATGATAGATGTTCCAGCAGTCTACCCCTTACCTGCTGCTGTTCAGTCATCTTTCTGAGGCAAAAATCTAAGAGTCCTACTTTAGGGTACAGTCTGAGCCCTGATGGTATCATTAGTCCAGACACAAAATAGTTTCCAGCTACTTCATGCCCATAGTCCTTTGAGATGAAATTCCTTCCACACACCAGGCATTTCACTAACAATGATACTGACCTCTTAAAAAGTCTATTTGTGTGTAGATTTCAAGTTGCTTTATAGAGCATGGTTCCATTTGAACCCAGGAAAGCTGAGGCACATAGCTACATGCGGATGTTACGGCTCTTATGCCACAGCCAATAGTCTGTACAGCAAGCAGCTTCACCATTTTATCGCCCCTAAAAGTAATGAGCAAACTTGGGAAACTTGCATGACTGGTTTCCCAACACTGTTTTCTTTTCATGAAAAGCCTTGAAAAACCGAAACCTGTTAGTCCTTCCCTCATGCAAAGTAAGGGCCCAGGAGCAATGCTAACTTCAGTGTTGACTTTGAATATGTTATCATTTGTTGACAGACAAAAATGTGCTATACTGGCTCACACCAGTAGCCATTTAACTCTACTGCTTTTTCCCAGCCTTGGCATGTATTCCTTTACTCTCAGGTTCACAAATAATGCACTAAAGATTCCAGCATCATACACCATAAAATTATTGGAGAAAAACTGGTGAGGGATTAGTCGTTCAGCACAAGAATAAGATTTCCTATTACATCTCTTTTCGGAATACACTCTTTCCAACCTAAATAGCTTGCAATAGTAAAAGTAATAAATTTTATGATAAACAGGTCTTGAATACAGCTCTAAGTAAAGAATGTCTATAATGGACACCTTGGTAATTTTTCTGTGTACGTGAAACAGAGAGCTTGTCTATAAAAATTCCTAACCCAAACCAAACAAAATTTCTTCTCAATCATAATAATGGAGCTAGCCATGCAGATTGTTGTTTCATTGGATGTCTTTTCCCTGTTCATTGTTTCAAACAAGATAACCTTTCAAAGATTTTTGTTTTCTTTTAAAACCAGTGTTAAACTGAGCTGAAATGGACCTTTTAAAACATTGGAAGTCTCAGTTACACCTCACAGTTTTTAAAAAGTCATATTCTCACTACTGTTTTTTCTTCCTGCATATCTCTATCCCCATTTCTTTTTTGAAATCTCTGTGTGTTTCCCTACCAGTGATATAATCTGTTCAGCCTGAGAACGTGGGCAAGGAATGATATGGAGTTTTACCCTTTAGCTAGCTGTATGAATATGCTCATGCTTTTGCTGTGGTGCAATCTGCAATTGTCTGTGTGGTCACTAAATTTGTCTATTACATAAATGAAGTATAGGAAAGACATTGTGCTGTGACAAGAGTTTTCTAAGTATGAATTTGAGATCACTACACTCATAAATGGCAAAACCGTGAGTGAATTATACAGGCTGTCCCAGTAGGGCATTAACAGAGTTATAATACTACCCCACGCTACAAGCAATCTAAATGTGCCATGTATATTACAGGAAAGAAAGAGAGCTATTTTATAAATGTGTTTTAAAGACATTAAAAAAAAAAAAGAAAAATATAGAAACCATGTCTTTATCCCCCACCTGTGAAGCCAGGTGCTTTATTTATTACAAGAAACTGAAAGAGGTATATATTAAACTAATAATGCTTTAAAATGTCTTAAGTGTCTTAAAAAGCTCTTTCTGTGTGTTTGGAGCCCAAACTCATGAAACAACAGAATTATATGCAGGGACAATGTCCCCATCAGGAAAAAAATATTACAACTTCCCCCCACAGCATAAAGAAATTCCTTTCAAGCTTAATGATTTCTAACAGTCAGCAATAAAATCTAAAAATGATTCAGTATTGCTGCTGTCTTTTCTGTCCTTTTAGAGGCATGTTAGAGTGCCACACTTTCTAAATAAAAAGAGAATCCTTTATGAAGTAGCAATAGCACATACCTGTTGTAATGTACACCAATAAATGGTGATGAAGCTTTTATGAGTTTCTCTGTGTGATAATTTAGCATGTGTCTTTGACCACAGGTAAACAGCCCATTTTTTGCTACACACTCACATATTATTTCATGTCTTTGTGATATATACTGTTATTCTGACTTTCTTCTTCATTAATTTTCACACAATAAGTGTATACTTCCCAGTGCAGCTGATGGTCTTTATTCATACCCTTCAACACTGTGATAATGATGTCACTGATGTTCAAGATTTTCACTGAGCATGTCTTTGCAAAGAGGGGAGATTAGCCTACTCCTTACCCTTTCTTTCTATTTTTAATGGTTACACCAAGTGGGTACAGTCTTTTCTGAAACATGCTCCATGAAGTGAAGAATGAAGCTGCATTGTGTCAGTGATAAATGTTTGACAATTCTCTAAGAGTTAAGTATTTCATATTGAATCCTGTCGTTTTATTCTAGAAAAGGCAGAAGGACAGCACAGTTGACAAACCTAGTCCCTTGAAACATATACTATGTATATATATAGAAACAATAACTGTAACCTGTCTTGGTTTTGCAGTTATACGGTAGGGTAGTAACAAGAATTGTATAGTACATATATACGTTTGTTTACAGGGAGATGCTCTTTCATTGTAGTCATTCTGGTTTTGTCCTCCAGAGATTGCTTCGATTCTTGTTGTCCTCAGTCTGATGTGGTGATTCAGACAGCAGACTGCTGAAGTAGCAGAATTCTATTATTTCAGTGTACTTTAAGGCCTCATCATCTATTTTAGCAGGAAGAGGGCTAGAACAGACCTTTGTTTTTACAATGCTAATGGTCAAACTTAACCACTTGGCAGATCGATCAAAACAGACAGAAATGTGCTGAACAGGTACAGGAGTGTTTACCAGCAACTTGCCATTATCAGTAGTGTCCATAATACAGACTAGCAGATTTGGAACAGCACAGAGCATCTGCCATCTAGGTAAAGTTGAATTTAGATGTTTTAATCTTCCTTTGTCCTTAAAAGCATTATGGGAGTGTACCTATATGCAAGGACAGTGAGAGAGCATAGCTTTGTTTCCTGAAATTTTTGAAAATGAGAGAATCTGACAAGCCTTCTACACTGAGAATCCTCTGCACCATATGAATAAAAGGTAAGCAAACAATATTCTCAGGTTTGTGTGTACAGTCAAGTGAGAAGCTCTGGTCAGATCATACGAGAAGACATAAGGATTTTCATTCCATTCCTCAAAACTTTCTTGCATCTCTTCAGCTGCAGAAATCATATTAAGCTGAATTTAATGTATCATTTAAGCTGAACCGATCTGCAGGAAGGTTTTCTGAGTAGCTCCACTAGCAACTCCATTACCAGTTTTTCTGGAAAGATTTTTCCAGGAAACAGAAAAAAGCAATCTAGTCCAGCATTTACCACAGCATGACTGGTATATTTTTTGTTTGGAGAGGTCAGTGATGCTGCCAAACTTGAACTCCCAGGTCATTATCTCCTTATTTAATTACCTCTTGGGGTGGTGACTGCTATAAATTGGTAAGAATAACATCAGACTTCATTGCCTTGATCAACGACAACTGCCTAACCCCATAAAGACACTGCAAATAGCTGCTTATTTTGCTATCTGGTCCTAAGTAAAGCAGTGGAATTCTATGAGAAGTTTCATTACAGTTAACGTAGAAATTGCTTAGCAAAGAATGGAAGTATCTGCATTAGTACTGCATTATTTCATATTTGTTCTTAACAGAACCTGGTCATCTTCACCAAAGAGATGCAAAGTGCCACTGATTTTAGGGAACAGATTGTTTTTGAATGCTGTAGAAATGTGTGACCTTTTTCTGGATCTACAGCTTGAAACTCTTCCTACCTCTCCAAATACATGTATCTTGATTTTGTTTGGTTTGTTGGTTTTGGTTTGTTTTGTTGTTGGTTTTGGTTTTTTTGTTTTTTTTTTTTTTCCTTAAAAGAGCAAGTCACTTGCGAACAGGAAACAAAATCAAATATAATAAAGTTTAGTGCTCTGTTTCTTATGCATCTTGTGTATAGCTTCAGTGGCTTATGGGAAGCCATGGCTAGTTCTCTAGCTTGCTGTGCTTCACACCAGGTCCAACAGTAAAACACAATGAAATACACAAATCACTATCTCAAACTTCTGATTGTGACTGTATTTCTTGGGTGACAATGATGAATACATGGGATACATTGAGAACCATATATTTAAAAAGGTGCCAAGAAAGAACATTTCATTTTCTCCATCAAAGACTGCTCCTATTAACAGAAGGAACTGCCTCCAGAACTGGTTTGCTGTGAATCTGGAGAATGGATCAGGAAAAAAAATACCCAGCATGTGCTTAACTGTTAAATAAATATATTAAACATTTGTGCTCCATGCAATACCTAGAAACTGGCAAATAAATTATAGAAGCAACCCAATCAGAGAGGCAAAAATTCTCTGAAGAATGTGACCAAAGGTTAGATTGAGTGTCCTACAGGTAAATCTCAGTTAACACCATTAAAACTTCATTTCCTTTACAGTAAATCAGATTCTGTCCTTGGATTGCAGGTATAAAGGCTCCCAGGCAACATGAGCAACATGAGATGTTTTATAAATGAAACTAGATACAATTCACAAAAACAGATTACTTCCTGGGCAGTGAGGAGCTTGGAAACTCAGTGTGGGAACAGCAGAGGGGGACAACAGGAAGCGCTGGGACAATCATATTAAAAAGCAGGATTTGATTCAATACATATTCTTTTGTCTTCATATCAACAGGTGTGTGGGAGGTACAGGACAGAAATCAAAATACAGCTTTGTTCCCTTCTAATCATGACCCAAGCATCTAATAATGACCCTAATAATGCTGGGTAGGTGTAAGATTCTGGATTTTGGCTTGGAATTAGAAACTGAGCTCAAATTAAGGACACTAAACCAAAACAAGTGCTTTGAGTTCACACTTGAATTTTTTTTTTTTTTTTTTTTTTTTTCCCCCCAATGAAAAGCCTTAACCACCAAAATGAAAACCAGCTCTGTACTTGTTTTAATATATTCTTTTTTTCTCCCTCTCCATCCAGGGTGGAGGAGGAGCAGGAAGACACAGGCACACATGGTATGGAGGATGAAAGCAGTTATAATGCATGATGTAGGAGGAAGAAAATTATAGGGAAATTATCTATAGCAGATAATTACATTGCATAGATTATAAAAGAATCCTGAAAATATATATGTAAATTACCTAAATTTTCTACTGGAGTTTTCCTCTGTTCTCTATATTGTGAACTTCAGTGAAATTTTGTGAATTAAGGAAACGATAAAAATAAAAGTCAATTTATTTTATTTAAAATTATTCATGATGCATGGCAGATGCATAAATGGTTGGTTTGTGTGTGTACAATTCTTTTCCAAAATATACATGTGATGATGAATTATTTAATGTACTGCTGAAAGGAAATTCATTTTGGGAACAATAAAATTTGGAGGATGAAGATAAAACTAAATAATTACATCTGGATTTTAACTCTCTTGTTTGAGAGCTTTTTCTATTAAACTTTTTTATAAGTGGAAAGAAAATTAAGATACTCATGTACTTACTAGCTATGGCTTAGAAAATGTGTAATTTCACAATATTTTGTATACATGTACAGTCATTTTCTAGTGTATGCTTAGATATCAGAGTTTAGCTAAATTCCAATCAAGCCATTTATTTAATCTACTGTTCAAGACAAATATGGAGAACAGGATTTTCCCTTTTTCTATATTTATTTTTCATAACAGTATTAGTTCAGCTATTTCACAGGAAGCATGCCACTTACAGAAAATTATTTGGTGTACCTGGAAGAAATGAAAGGGATGAAAGATTTGATTTTCCATTATAATTTGAGATTCAGAAGTGGTGGTATAAAGGACGTCCAGGTACAAACCTTTTCAACTCTGAGTTTGATTCAATTACACTGATATAAATCAGGAACAACCATAACTAAAACAAAGGCAATTACTTAAGAAAAAAACTCATGAGTTCTGAGTTTTGTCGTTCTCTTGATTTTTCAACCAACTGTCATTTTCACTTTTTATTTTATCCAGCTCCTCCATTTGTCCTTTGGTTGGTTGGTTGGTTGGTTGGTTGGTTGGTTGGTTGGTTGGTTGGTTGGTTAGCTGGTTGGTTAGCTGGTTGGTTGCCTGGCTGTTTGTTTTTTTAGCTCTATATTCCTACTTCATTATATGTATGCAACTGCTGTTTTATTTGGGCAAAAATTTTAAGTTTTGTCAGATCTAGATTTCTGACAGATACCTGCATAAGTTACTGTTGACAGAATGGTATTTCTTGTTTCCTCTCTTTCTTACTTGTTAAGCTCTAATTCCTGTTAAATGCTACCCTAATATGCGCCAATTTAATTTTACCACTGATATGAAAAATGACATCAGGGTCAATCTTCTACCTGTCATAAGGGTGTAGTTGGTAATTGATTACTTTTTTGTATTGGCTGGCCATCTCTGTGTCTTGGAACAGGTATTTGCATCTGTCTATAGAGACAAGAGATGGAGTAGGCACCAGTCTATTACACACAGATGCAGCTATTTCACACTGGTTCCATGGCTCTGCTCAGATACAGCTACACAAAAAACAAAGACTGAAGTTTCCCCACTTTCCCTTTGAACTTGTTTTGGGTAGGCTGCAGCAGTAGACATGTGTTTGGCCTGTCTGGCACTATTATTTCTTCACAATGAACGACCCTGGAAGGTATTTTCAGAACACAGTACCTGTCTTCATGAACTCTATGAGTGTTTCTGAAGTTATTCTCTTCTCATTTAAGCTGAAAACATAAAAAACCTGGATGAAATAATAAACACTTGCATGATTTCCTCTGATTCTCTTTCTTCACTATACTGAAGTTTGCTGGGACCAGGTCAGGATATTCATTTTTCCTTAAAGCTTCTCCAAGACTTCCTGTTTTTTTTCCTAAATCATAAAGTTCTGAAACTCAGACAACATTCCTGAGATGCTTTGGGTTTGGTTACTACCCTTTTGGAATTAAATGAAAACTATTTTTCTTTTAAATAATCATGTCATATTTAAATGGTCAGATGATTAAAATCCTTTATTAGACAATTTACTGTTTAGTAAGAGAGTCAGATTTGTTCAAAAGCATGTTTTGGATGATAGCAATCTCTCAATTCAGGGATTTTTATCTAGCAAAAGATAAATTAAACTGTCATAATGTTATATGCAAGATTTTTTCTAGACATTTCCTTGAGGTTTTTATCTCAGCATGGAGGCAAACTTAGTACGTCTGGCAATTGCATGTCATCCACGAAACATCCACAAGACAGGCTTAGGTACTGGCATAGAATTTTCAATACTGAACATACTGAACAACCTGAAACACAGCCACAATCTACAAATGTTCGTGTTAATAAATCATCAAAGGTAGATTCCACTCGTTTTTAAAGGGAAACTTCAGAAGGGTCATCTTGCATTTGTTTCTGCATCTGATTTTTGTTGTGATGTATAGAATACAGATAAACTTCACAGAAAGACAGACAGACGAAGATGACATCAAAACTGTACTGGACTAATTAAATAAGAGATTTAGCAGAAGCAACAGTAACAAAATGTAGTGAAAATCCAAATGAAGTCTTCTGTCTGTGAGATCAGTGAGCTCTGCCAGAATTCAAGAAAAATGTGTATGTTAAAGAGTGTGGAGACAGATCTTTTATCCAGGACAAGTCAAACAGCTTTTTTTTAGAGATAATGGAGTTTGTGTGATTTGATTCCTCATGCCATGCAATTGAACTGTTCATACATTATGTAACCAACATGCTGCTATGCTCCATCACTAAATGGCTGTATGGTAAAGGGCAACATGATGTATACGTCAGGTAATGTGAAGGTATATTGCAGAGCCTTTAGAAAGGGACAGCTAGGAGTGAGATGTCAGAAACATCCAGATAACAGCAGAAAAGCCTCATGGTATGAGAATACGAATAAAAGAGAGGCACAGAGCTGGCATCCATTTTCCAGAACCTAACAGGAAAGAGATAAAGCTTCAATACAAACATATAGATTACAGAGATGACCTGCTCATCACTCAAGTCACCTGAAAGTCTGAGCATTTTTAATAATTAGCACAGGCATGTCGTGATTTTCACAGAATCACACTGAAACACAGAATCATCTAGGTTGCAAAGGACCCTGGAGATCATATAGTCCAGTTGTCAACCTACCACAGTTCCCACCTACAGCATATCCTTAAACTCTAAATCGACCCTACTCTTGAACACCTCTAGGGATGGGGACTCCACCACTGCCCTGGGCAGCCCATTCCAATTCCAGCAACCTGTTCTGGAAAGAAATGCTTCCTAATATCTAGTCTAAATCATGCAATTTGAGGCCATTCCCTCTTGTTCTGTCACATTCTAGTAGGCTAAAGAGGCTCAAACCCAGCTCTCTGCAGCTTCCTCTCAGGTAGCTGTAGAGGGTGATAACGTCTCCCCTCAGCCTCCTCTTCTCCAGACTAAACAGAATAAACACCCCCAGTTCCCTCAGCCGCTCCCCGTACGACCTGTGCTCCAGACCCTGCACCAGCTCCGTTGCCCTTCTCTGGACACGCTCGAGTCATTGAATGGCCTTTTTGTAGTGAGGGGCCCAAAACTGAACACAGGAATCGAGGGGCGGCCTCACCCGTGCCGAGTACGGGGGGTCAGATCCCTTCCCTGTCCCTGCTGGCCACGCTATTGCTGACACAAGCCAGGATGCCATTGGCCTTCTTGGCCCCCTGGGCACACTGCTGGCTCCTGTTCAGCCGGCTGTCAATCAACACCCCAGGTCCCTCTCTGACTGGCAGCTCTCCAGCCACTCCTCCCCAAGCCTGTAGCGCTGCTGGGGGTTGTTGTGGCCCAAGGGCAGCCCCCGGCATTTGGCCTTATGGAAACTCCTCCAGTTGGGCTCAGCCCATGACTCCAGCCTGTCCAGGTCTCTCTGCAGAGCCTCCCTACCCTCGAGCAGATCAACACTCCCACCCAACTGGGTGTCATCTGCAAACTGACTGAGGGTGCACTCGATCCCCTTGTCTAGATCATCAATAAAGATGTTAAACAGGAGTGGCCCCAAAACTGAGCCCTAGGGGACACCACATGTCACCGGCCGCTAACCAGATTTATCTCCATTTACCACAACTCTCTGGGCCTGGTCGTCCAGCCAGTTTTTTACCCAGCAAAGTGTGCGATTGTCCAAACCTCAAACAGTCATTTTTGCCATGAGAATGCTGTGGGAAACGGTATCAAAAGCCTTGTTAAAGTCAAGGTAAATTACATCCACAGCCTTTCCCTCATCCAATAAGCAGGTCTCCCTGTCATAGAAGGAGATCAGGTTTGTCAAGCAGGACCTGCCTTTCATAAACCCATGCTGACTGGCCCTGAGCATCTGGTTGTCCCTCATGTGTTGCATGATGGTGTTTAGGATGAGCTGCTCCATCAGCTTCCCAGACACCGAAGTCAAGCTGACAGGCCTGTAATTTCCCAGATCATCCTTCCAACACTTCTTATATATGGGTGTCACACTGGCCAATTTCCAATCAGTCAGGACCTCCCCGGTCAGCCAGGACTGCTGGTAAATGATGGCAGTGGTATGGCGAGCACCTCAGTCAGCTCCTTCAGCACCCTCGGGTGTATCCCATCCAGCCCCATAGACCTGTGTGTGTCTGTGTGATGCAGTAGGTCACTGACTGTCTCTTGGATTGCAGGGGGGTCGTTCTCCCCGTCTCTATATTCTGGCTGTGGAGGCTGGATTTCATCAATACAACTAACCTTATTATTAAAGACTGAGGCAAAGAAGGCATTAAGCACCTCAGCCTTCTCCTCGTCACAAAGGCTGAAAAGATTCTAGAAAAATAACCAGACAGAATTTACAGTACTGGGAGATGCAGAACTGGTGAAATATCAGTAGAAAAACAGAAGGGCTGGAAAACACACTCCAATCAGCATCTAACCATGTGGAATGATCTAATGTTATTTTCTCCATTAAACAATAAATGCAGCAGAGAAATACTTCTAAAACTGCAGACTGACAAAAGTTTTCCCTAATCAGCCTGGCACCTCTTGAACATCAAGATGTCGACATACCTTGGAGTAAACCACAGACCTCTTGCAGTATTTGTCTTTGAAAAGCAAGTATAAAGTCTTGGGATAAACAGATTTCAGGGTTGTGAACTTCTGCTGTTATTTATAATTTCTAAGAAAACTGCTCATAACAGGAGTGTTTGAATCTGAGAACACTTTCCTCTCTTTCCATATGCAGTACATCATTGCTTCTCCTGAGAAAATTTTGTCCCATTATTTTTGAGACATTAAAGTAAAGCTATTTTGCACTCTTTATTGGAATGAAGAGCATCCTGCTCATTCTGTAAGAGAAAAAGGGAGGTGGGGACAAATGCTGCCTTGCAGGTCTGTCTCAGTGCAGTATTCCTCAGTATTCCTCCAGGCTTCTACCAAGTTATACTTCACTAAATCAAATACCGTGTAACAATTCCAGATATTGAATATCTGAAAAAGATGTCATTGTGCTTAGTCTGCGTGAGAATTACACTCTGGCTTGGAATGAAGTCACTAATATTCCAAGGTTCACATTCTCAGCTGATTTAAACAGTAATTTCCCTCACATTTCTTTTATAAATAAATCCAATAGTTCTAAATTAATTTCATAATCCAAATTTATGTTCTCTTGAGGTATGTGCATCAAGGCACCCACTAGTGTTTAATGAAGTTTCTTAACCATGAAGCAGCATCTCTCCCTGGAACTAGAATATGCACTAGTGTCCATATTTTTAAGCCATTTCCACTGCTTTATCCCCCAGTGATGTAGATCTACAATCTATCAAAGGCATAATGGTGTCACATTACTTGAGTTCAGACACTCCAAACATCCTCTCTGTGGTTTTAATCTGAAGATGACAGAAGCAAGTAAAGTCTTCTGCTCCTCGATTTGATTCCCGTGTTGACCCCTGAGACCAAATTTGTTGAATTTAAGACTATTAGGTCAGCAACACAGGAACAGTTTCTGAAATTGAGGGATTTTGTCTCCTCTGTTCTTTTAAGATAACATCTCCTTCCTGTTGGAAGTGTTCATAAGGAAGTCTCTGGTGGCTCCTGGTGATGCTCATGGTGCAGCTGTTTTACTAAGTTTCTAAAATATGTATTGAGATTCAAAGGGAATTTGAAAGAAAGAAAAAAAAAAAAAAAAAAGCAGACATGTAGAAAATTTCCCTTTAAGTCTGCCTTTTAACTCCAGAATAAATAGAAAGATTCTGAAAGGAAACATTAGCAATGCTACTTGGATTTTATCACAGTAAGTCACTACCTTTTTCTTTTTTTACCTCCTTGCCCTCCTGCTAACTGATCTCTGGAAGCTGTTCTTATTCAGATATATTCCTTTCACTAAACTCTATCCTCTCTTAGATGCCCAGTGCTTCATAAAACAAAAGACTGTATGAAAGAATGGTTAACACATACTGATAACTTGAGAAGAATCAGAGTTAAGTAGCCATTTTACAAGCAAAGCCAGTCAAACAACAAATTAAGTTCTCTTCAATAGCTTTGCACAGTGAGTGGAATGGCTCTATCTTCTCAGCATAAGGTTCATAACTTATCATATCTCCAAAAATCTGTTTTCAAATTATTTTAAGAAATTGTATTTCCACACATGATAGATATGCCTTTTACTGTTTTGGAAAACACTGAATATTTGGTCGCAGAAGGGATCTACCCACAGTTCACAAGCTATTAAAAGGTGATTCCTGGGGTTCTGGCAGATCTCTAAAGTCTTTTAATGTTTTCTTTCATCCCATGCCTATGGTATATGTCCATGGCCATTCCAATCTCTCGAGAAGGATTTTCAGATGAACTACTTCATTTAGATTCCTTTTGGCAATAGGAAAGCATAACCTGTGTAACCCCTTGATTAAGGAGATTGAAAAAATAAAAAAGCAAATGATCCAATAGAGTGTTTTGCTAGCAAAATCTTCTGCAATGTGCTCAAGGAAAAGGAATAAAAGAATAATGCCCAAAACTTCATTTATAGTTAGGTGGTTCTTTCTGCTACATCACCTGGATTTTTTTACCCCTTTTCCAGTATTAGAAATCCTCGGCCTAATATATTTTTTTCCGTAACTAGCTGTCCTGGTTCAGCTAGGATAGGGTTAAGTTTCCCCAGCAGAGAGGGGAAAGGGATCTCCAGCTGGGTTATTCATACCATGCTGATGTCAGGTCTGGGCATGTGAGCGTGGGAACTTTTTTCCTTTGTGGCTTTGGTCGCAGGGAGCACGGGGCTGTCTGTAACCATTGCGGTATTTCTTTGTATATCTTTTGTCTTGTTCACTGTTATTGCTGTTTATTGTTATCATTGCTACTGTTGTTGTTCAGATTGTTGTATTAAATTTCTTCTTATTTTAACCCGGGGTTTGTGACCTACTTGTGTCTGAGGGTGGGGGAGTGACAACGGCAACGTGGTCTCCGGTCCCATCAGGGCTTAAAACTACCACACTAGCATATGTCTATTTCACCTATAAATTGCCTTTTTGTCTGGAAGATTTTAGCTCCACAGTTCTGTCTTATGACAACTGTAAGCATACTGTGGTAGACAACAGATAGTTAAATTATGACACCAAATTCTGTAATGAAGTAGTTCAGTTTATTAGATATTTTCTCCTGCTTTCTTTTCAGTGTAGTGAATAGTGTCCTGATTTATGTTTGTGATAACTATATGGATGGAAGGTAGGTAAGGAACATATACACTATTCATTCTTGATCTAAAAGGAGTTTTGTAAATGGTTCAGAGATAAGTAACTGTCTCTCCAGTGAAAGAACTCATCTCGTACACAACTTAACATGCTTAATAAGTTCAACTCTGTGCTGTCTAGATAGCTGTCCTTCACGGAGTACATATCTGTTCATAACATAACCCTCAAATATTACATATTTGGGAATACAACATATTTCCAGAATTTACTTCGGATTATTTGAATATCTACAAGACACTTTTTCAATACTTATCGGCTTCTGGAGAGAGCACATGAACTTGACTCCTAATTATTTCTATATATTACTCAGTGAAAAGCAAACAAAACAAGCAACAGCCCAAAAACCAACAACTCCTAACTTTCATCTCCCGTCTATCTTTTACGGATTCTCTAGAGCATCTCTAATTACTGAAGTACACAGACTAAAGTCACCACTGAAGTCCTGGCCTGGGATCATCACACTAGTTCCCAGTAGTCACATTTACTTCCTTGTACTGTTCTGCCCAGCTGCTTACCTGATGGTTCAGGATAAGCACAAACGAGTCCTCAATGTCATAAGGAGTAGTAAGACAGGACTGTTGTTAACTTGTGTCTCTCCTACCTCCTCTTGCAATCTTAAATAGTGTCTAGCATCAAGTTACTTAATACCACCCTAGGGATTTTGTTTGAAGAGAGTTATGCAAAGGACCTTTCACTATGTTGTGTTTGAAAGAGATTTTGCTCGTACATAGCAGTCTGGTTGGTGTCAAGAGATTGAAGGAAAAAGAAACCTAGGCTATATCCATGTGTGTTAGCAAAACAAACATTATCAGAGCCCACTCTTTGGTCTTTTGGCCAACTAGAAAGATCTAGCTATGCCACACTATTAAGCTCTTACCTTTCAAAGCAGCTGATCATTCCCAACCTGCTTAGTGGGAGCAGTTGCTCATTTGGGCGGACAATCAAGACGTGTCCAAAACTTGTCTTGAAGGTTTCTAGTTGGGACAAAGAGGTGTCACAGACTGATTTAACTTACTGATTTAATTATAAAAATGACACAGCTTCACTGTGGGTAAGATGTTTAATCCACAAATATAAACTGTGTGCTATTATCTGACTCCAACGGAGTTAATAAGTTTCATGGAATTCAAAAATGTGTTGGAAGGTGGGTGGCAGAAGTCATAAGTAATTGAATTACCTACAGCTAGAATTTAGAAAAGACAATAAGATTCTGTGCTATTCTGATCACAGTATGGCTTTTCAAGCATGATTTTTGGCTTAAGTTGATGGGGAATCTGGTAATGATCTGAGTTCTGTTTGTTTATATTTGAAGAAGGGGTAAGTGACAGAGAAAGGAAGGGGGGTTGATTTGTGTTTTTTTTTTTAGCACGGTGGTAGATTCATTGCCATTTATCTTGTTACAGTCAGAGATGTAAGCAAATATATTTACCAGAGGTATAAAAACCAGCCAATGCAGTATGTTATCTACTGACTATGGCAGGTTTTATTGCTAGAGAGCACACAACTTTTTCAGGACAAGCTATTGTGTATTCCTTTCTAGTTCCTAAGCTTTCACTAAAACATTTTTTCTCACAGACATAAGACGTCTTTTACAGAACACAAGCAAAAAGCTAAATGCTTACAAAATGTGGTAGGGATTTTTTTATATATGTATATTAGTACCATATTTTCTGTCTTTATTAAAGAGAATGTAGAAAATCTACACATAATGCATTACATACATTTCTCACCACACCTATAGTGAGCCCAGCTGTGATTTCGAAGGTATCTAGCTAGAACATGATTCAGAGACAAAAATCTTTGTAGTTATCTTTGATGAAAAGCCATTTGGTAGGTCTCAGGATTTAACAGTTATTTAAGCATCATAAATGGGCTGTGTTGTTGAAAGGACCCTTCAGTGGCTTCAGTATCTGAGTTTTCCATTTTGAATGGAGTAAATAGGCTGAAATAATTCTTCTGTGGCTTGTAATTTCTTTAGTCTCAATTAGAATCTTCATTTGTTTTTTCTGAGATGAGTAATTTCTGTGAACAATACTGTCCTCTACCATTTATGTGAGATAAAAAATTATATTATTTACAAAAATATCTTAAATCTAAATAGTTCCCATTATCTTCCCAACTCTACTGGAAAGGCCTTTATTAATTTAACCTATGTCAGAAGGGGTAATCACCTTCCTACTTGTACTATCCAGAGGTTTCAAGTATTGCAAATCCCTAAGACTTGCAGCAGGTTTTATCCAACAATAACAGTGTTAGTGTGGTTCAGAATACAACAGAATGTCTTTTGCAGAGGTTAATGTATTGTGTTGACTTTATACTCAGTGTGTTGGCACTGTGTAGAGAAGCAGAATGATCCTGCATGAGTTTTCCAAGTGCCACTAATGACACAGGATTTAGTTATGCCCATTACATCTTTGACCCTCTAGCAATGAGGGTCATCATCTTAAATATCTTCTATTAGTTTATGAAACCTTTCAAGGGCTTCTGCTTGCTTCCTGTGCTAGAGAAGGCTGTAAATTCCAAAGGAAAAAAGATTTATTTAATGTCTCTGTGATGGGTTGACCTCAGCCAAACACCACCCTACCTCTTGATCACTCCTCTTTCCCATGGGATGGGGAGAAAATGGAAGGCCAGAAGACTCATGGATAGTGATAATAACAGTTTTATAGGGAAAACAAAAGCTGTGCATGGTAGCCAATTCTCTACTTCCCATTGGCAAGCTGATGTCCAACAACTTCCCAGAGAGCAGGGCCTCAGCATGCATAACAGATTCTTGGGAAAACAAACACCACAACCATGAATGCTCCTCCTTCCCTCTCCTTTCTCTGAGCTTTTCTTGCTGAGCATGACATAATACGGTATGAAATATCCCTTTGGTCAGTTTGGGTCAGCTGTCCCCTGCCAACCTCTTGCCCACCCTCAGCCTATTCCTTTTCAAATAAAATTCCTTCATTTTGTGGAAATCCCACATTTGTGGAAAGGCCATTACAGTTCTCATGTCTCTGAGTTTAGAAGAGGTATTTAACAATTAAGCAAAATTTACTCATGAATTATTTTATTCCAGTTGATTTTGTGGTTTTCTCTAATTTTCTTTTCTTTTTCCATTTATCTTCTCCCCCCATTCCTTTCTTCCTCTGGCTTTTTTTCAAGTCCTGAATACTTTTATGGAGGTTCTAACAGAAAGAGAAAAATGCTGTACTTGTTCAGATAGTGGGCTCTGTCTGAAGGAGGCTGCAAAGCATGTACCTGGCATGTGTGGAACGATCCCTGCACTTCTGTGAGTGGGAGCCGGAGTCTATTCCTGTTTCTGTCCAAAACTCAGCCAAGCTTGGAGAATATTGCACATTAATAAGCTCACTAACAGAGTCAGCATTTGCAGCTAGAGCATAGATCGGTATTTGCTTGGAGCACTGCCCTGGAATTCTCTTTTCCCATCTGATATCATGCAATCACAGGGAAAAAGTCTACTCCAGAATATTTTTCAGAGGTGAGAGGTCACATAAATATATTGTTATATTTTCTAATAGTCATATTAAGGACATACAGAACCTTAAGATGGCATGTGAACAAGATCAACCCTTAGCTACTCTTGATTTTAGATATTACTTTTTTTATTAACACTCAGTTGGGTTTAATGTACCTCTTTAGATTTGTAAAGGCCACCGGTTAAAAGATCAATTTACAGAAAAGCACTATCTGCTGTTTGAAGGACAGGTGCTCGGCTTTCATGAGCTTTTACTTACACAGCCTGGTAGTGACAACTGAACTGCTGTTAATATATTTCCTTGGAATATTCTTCATGTGAACACCAAGTAGACACTTAAAGGATTAATCATTGGCTCTTATATTTGGGATAGGATAATACTGCATTAATAAAACATGGGTTTTTTCACATTTCTGTCTAAAAACCCAATCACAGATCTACCATTTTCATTCAGAAGAGAAAAGAGAGAGCGATATATTTAAGGAGTTGGACATGGAAATCCCCAGTGGAAATTAAATTATCAAACTAAAAAATAAAACAAATCAAACCAAAGCAAAACAGAAACTCCTTAAAAAAAAAAATAAAAAAAATCATTTAGAACTTTTAAAATTAGACATGGCAGTATTGAAAACTGAAAAGTCTGGGATGCAAAATATGATATGCTCAACAAATAAGGTTGTCTGTGCAGTCTTTAATATGACTTTTATATAAACATTCCATGCAGAATTGTATGGTGAGCTGTAAAACTGAGAAAGCTTCTTGTCAGTGCACAGGAAAGCTGATGCTTCTTAACAGCTATTGACAATATTAGTTTGTCCTTGGTGTTCAAAATGGATGATGCCTTTTTTCTGCATTAATTCAGCAGACGAGTTTATTTATTTTTTGCGGTATGTAAGTACTTTGCAGAAATTAATTTCCCTTTACAATACTCTCTTTATTCAGAGGAATTGAGAGACAGACCAATTTGACATCCTGCTTCATAGATGTGGGTTGTGAATTTTACTTTTTTTGAGTATGTATTAGTACCAGCTATGCTCAAAAGGCAGATCCCCTCTACTTTATTTGCATGAATGAGGAACATGTGAAACCCAGAAACGAGAAATATATAGTTAGGGACACCCCCCCCTTAAAAGTTTTGATTTTAAAAATGGATCATTTGCTTAGCCTGACAAAAGAACTCCTTTGTAGAAGCAGGAATTCCCTTGCTCTTTTCAAATCTTCTATTTCCTTCACTGGTTGCTACACACCATTTTCCAAATCTGTAGCAAACAAGATCCAAGTCCTATAGCAGCAGTCTGCTTTACCACACAAACTGGCTCATTTTTTAAGCCTGATATACACAAAAATATTTGCAAATGTTAACTACTTTGTCCACTCTCCCACTCGAGCAACCTTCATCCATTAATTATATCTCTACACTATCAAATGTGACAAAGATCTGCTCTGCCTGGCAACATTCCCCCCCATCCCCCTCTTTCTGTCATTGATCCTACTTTGCTAGTCCCTTGGAGTAACTTTTATATCGGTTCTGGCAAAGCTTGCAAGGAAAAGTAGTATCTCTTATTAGAACATCTGAATATAATTGGAAAAAGCAGAAAAACTTTCAAGAACCCAAGTCCTTCTTGAAGTCTGGAATAAGAGTAGCAAACTCCAAGATATGTATGGATCAAGAACACTTATGTCAATTTATTAAATGAGATGAGAGGAAAACATAGTTGGCAGTTGTAGAGTAGAGGAGGAAGAGAGAAGGCAGAGAGGAGGGAAATCTCTAGTCACTATGGGACAGGCAGACATTTAGATTGCATATTTGGCTCTTGGCACAGGAGTCTCTTACTCCATGCTCCTCAAAGGTTATTGGATGTTGATAGTATAGTGTGGCTGCCTATGATCTGGAATTGGTTTAACCCCTGTACTGATACTTCTGGTACTTTAGAAGGAAATCCTAACTTTACATCTATTAAGGATGGAGTGGATGTTTGACATTATTCTAGAAACCATGTGATCTTCACTAATTTCTGAATGGGTCATCATTGTATAATAATAACCAGGTTTGAAATGTGCCTGAAATTTTCCTAACTCATAAAGCAGAAAAAAAAAGCAGAAAAACTAATTTAAACAATGGGACATTAAACACTGCTTTTATGTCTTAGATCTTTTCAAATCTGAAGCTATATCTGATCAAACAGATTCTGTTCTCCGTAACATATGTGCAGGGCCAAATTAACCCAGATGACATCACCGAAGTAGTCTGAATCCATAATAGAAGCTAATGGCAATGTGTATCTCTTTCCCACACAGGTCATGATGGTGCTTCCATTCTGATTCAACTCAAATCTTTGTTCAGACTACTGGTTCTCTGCCAGAGATGTGCAATTTAGGATTCTTCATATCTAAAACTGTCCAGTGTCCAAAACACTATGCTATCTCTTTTGATTTCTCTCTTCTTGGCTGTCAAAAATTTTCCTTACAATTCTGTGAATTTTAGATTTGGAGATTTTTGTCTTTGAATTCTTAAGGTAAATCCTAAATTTTTCATACCATCATTAGATGTTCAAGTTTGAATGGTTGCTTCCAAGTTGGAATGACTAAAAGTTACAACCAGCTACTGGCTCTATAATTGTTTTGTCATTTCCCTACCACTACTACTGCTATAATTATTTATATTATTATTTACTCCTATTTATGTTACAAAACACAGCTAGTATTAATTATTATCTGGGTGTGTCTCCAATAATTCAATGAGTCATTGATGCATCAGGACTGGATGGACTGGAAGAGATAACTGTAGCTTTTGTTAAAGCTTTCTCAATTCTCTGATATGATAGATTTCAACCACCAAACCAAAAACTTGAACGTCAGTACATACCCTATACTTTCTTCTGTGCACAAAGACACAAACCAATGGCTAACACATAAAAGAGCACAGAATAAATTTCATGCCCTGATACTGTTACAGATTTCTGAAGCAACATGCAATCCATATAAACATTCCTTTTACAGATTTTCATGATTTCAGTGTAGGTTTTGTGACATTCAGCAAAGAACAAGTGTGGGCAGGTGCTGTGCACTTTTCTCTTCATGACTCTGCAGATGCTTTAAAGCTTTCCTTTAATGGAACTGCACGACAGTATGTGGTAGTGCTGTGAACACCTGGCAATTAATTAAAGCCATGAGGTTCTGTTCTTGACATAAACCAGTCTCATACTAAACTCCACAGAACTGAAAGCCCACATGCTGTATTACTGCCTGCACAGTCTCTTCCAACGATAGTTTAGTGCAATCGCAGACATTCACACAGATGTTTTCCACTCTGAATTATAGGAAAACTCACCCTCATCTTAGGGTTTTTCATGTTTGCATATTCATCCAAGGCAGCTATGAACCTTGACTAGAGGTCTCTTACTTCAGTTTCTAGGCAGACTTTAGGCTCATTACTAGCAGATATAAATCAAATTCTTCACATTCCACTCTATATCACTGGCAGCTAAAGTCTTTACCTTACAGTTAGTGATGAATCAAACATTAATTTTGCATAGAAAAGGGACCTAGTTGTCTTAATACCCACTTCCATGACAGTAATGTTTCGCCTAATGCACTTTGATGGTACAATCACATTTACACAGCTTGCTAATATATTAATTGGACTTGCTTATGTGATTAATATATAAGAATTATTAGCTCATTTTAAGGAAAAGAGCTGAACTTTCTAAAAAGCATATACAGCAGAATAATACTAATTTTATGTTTTACTAATTATGCCTTTTGCAATTTGCACACATAAAAATGAATTGTCTCTTTCCAAATAAATATTTAAGACAGGAATGATTATGATATATTCCACTAAGATATTTTTTAAAATAATCTTCATCACTCTGCACTGTATGTATTCGTAATGAAAATTAAATGATTATTTAAAAAATACACAGATAATTTGCTATTTATGATTCAGTATGTTTAAAATCAATTGCTGATATTATTGTGTTGGTTTCCTTGCCTACTAATATGCAGTATTAAGTAATTTTCTTTGTTTATTTCCATCATTAGTGAGTTAACAATACTGTCTCATAATGGTGTAAAAGACAAAAACTTTAGTGCATGGGTCTGATATTCTTTCAAACAAAGGTTCTGGAACAGTGTAAAGTAGTTTTTTATTTGTTTCCTTTGTTTGTTGGCTTCAAAGAATTATGGGAATCTGGCTAGTCATATCATTACAGTTTGAAGGTATTTTGGTACATAATATCATGCAAAAAAAAGATAATATTTTCACTCTTTCGTAGTGAAAATACTTTTTTTTTTTTTTTTTCCCCCTGGTTATTGCCATTGTCAGAAATCTAAGCAGTGAGGCTTATTCTTCCAAAATTTTTCCATCTGAAAATTTAGGAAGGATCTAAGAAAATTACTTTTAAAAAGCTTAAGAGAAGTGCTCACCTACTTGTCTGCATTTCTTCTTTTAATTTATGGCTAACTGTAAGGCAGATAAAACCCACAAAAGTTGCTGAGCACCCTCAAGGTCTTAGCAACCTTGTTGCCAGATGGATTTACTCAGCCTCAGTCAGGATCACTGCTGATCCCTCTGAAATGTTGCAGGTCCACTTATCACCAGTTCCCAGGTGACCAATCTGCAATTTGTTCATATCAGAAACCTTTTTTTCCCTGGCCGCTGTGAGTCTTATATGGACTGTATATCATCAGGCAATGACAAGAACAGAGGAATTGATCTCTCCCGGCGCAATAAGCTTATTTTTGTCTTCAACCATACCTTTGTAGTGGAGGAGATATTATAAGCTGTCTGTCACTTATTTGGAGATGTATACACAGAAGAAACAACTTGCAGCAGCTTCAGGGAATGAGCCGTGTGTGTTCATGAAAACATTTCATAATAATCTTTAGAACAAACAAAACTTTTAATAGGAGAAATGATCTATTCCTACCCCAGAAGGTTTTAATAACTATTCTTTTCCACAGATGAGGTACTTGGGTAAATTGGCACACACTGACCTGGATTTGGGGACAATGGCTGTAATTTGTCTGCAAATAGCCCAGTAGGTTGTTCAGAGGCTTCAGTGTCAATCAGAGAAAGAAATGGAAGTTAAACAAGCACCACTAGATTTTGTGCTTTTTTTTTTTTTTTCCCCATGCTCTGTTTGTTTAACCAGCAGGGTGGCACCAGGTGGATGTTAGCGTTCCTGTACAAGGCTTTCACAGAGATTGATGCTCACAGCAACAGCTGAGTTCATCTATAATGCTGTTCTCTGAAAGCCTTGCTGAACAGATTCATAAAGACAGTAATTTACTGTCTGTCTTTTCCTCTTCTATTCTATTCCATCACCAAAGATGTCTGTTCTTATTTGATGATTTAAGTGGCCTTGCTGAAAGGTGCTTATACATTTTCAAACTCTGCTACTGTTAGAAAAAGCAGAGAAGGAATAATTATGACTGAGCTGTCTTTTGAATAGTTGTCGTGGTCTTGTTGTCCTGTAACTATTGCAAAGTATTGCATTGTCTTACTATTACTGGGAGATGTGAAGAACAAACAAACTTGATAGAAGACTGCAGCTTCTGGAGAGATCACTGTATTCTCTGCCATCTTCTTTCCTATTTAATGTGTGTGAATATATCATCCTGAGAATAAACACTGGATAGGGTTTAAATCACAGAAGAACTAAAAAGTTGCAACACTTCATAGAAACTTAACAATTGCTTGCCCCAGGATGGCATGTGCTAGACAGCCTTTTTAGAAAATTTTTTGACCTTCAGTCCCTGCTGTGATGTGAGCACATATTACTTCATTCAGTTTAGCAGGATAAAACTGACAGAGTTGAATAAAGTTTACTGTTTGTAACATTCATGCTTTAAATGCTTAAACTGTGAAAAAAAACACCCAAAACAAAAAAACACCAAACAAAATCAACCCAAAAAAAACAACAAAAAAGCATTCTGTAAAACTACAAACCATTATTCATGACATTTTGCACACTTGATGACATGGGTGGTGGTTCTGATTCTAGGGTGGGGGATCAGAAATGTATTTTTATACCCTTAAACCAGCATCTGCAAATAAAAATAATTGACATGGACCAGTTTCTGGCGCTCCAGAGGTCTCATATAAAAATAAAGAGATAGTCACCAGGAAACTGAAACAAAGTTCACTGAAATCACTGAAAGTTTTTTCACTAATGGTATTGGGTTTCAGATCAGGCTTTTGTAAAGCTGTCTCAATTTACATCAATCCCATCACCCCATGCAATATCTAAGTTACAAAGTACTTCCTAAGACATTGTACATATTAATTTCAGTCACCAGAATGTACTTCTTGTTCATATATTTTTTTTCAAGTTTCTGTATTTTAATTTCACTCATTTAAATGTTATGAAAGTAAAAATAAAGATATATAGGGAAAATTAGTTATAGGAAAAATGGTCAGCACACTGCTACTTATATCTTATAAAGCTCCACCCTATAACTGAGATTTGCCAAATATAATGCATATAATGCCATTTTTGTCTGTATTCCAGAAGGAGATATACGCTCATTTTAGTTCTCTTGGATAGAAATTGAGGTGGATTGTTGTGAGTAGCTTTTATAAGTACCAAGAATCTGGGTGAAATTCCCAACAAAAAGGATCTAAAATCTCCATTGTAGGTGGATCTTCAGCTTAAAAGATCTTCCATCATTTTTAAAATATGAAGAAAAGGGTACAGAAAAGGTGGGAGACATCTCTGTACCCAAGGATGATTCCTGAACGGAATCCTCAAAGCCTAATGATCTTCTATTGCCAGAACTATACTCTGTGTGAGCTTTTATTTTACTACCACCTCCAGGTTTTAGCTTTCTATGAAAGTAAAAATACAAAGAGAAAGAATTCAGTCTTTTCACTGTATCATTTTCCTAGCTTTCTTTCTTTCTTTTCAGAGTAACTTGTGTGCTGATTTTTTTTTTTTTTTTTTTTTTTTTTTTTTTTACATTCAAGAGCTTGGCTTCCTTTTACTCCTTCCTGACCCAAGCTGAGGTATGGATATTAATAATAGGAGGAAATTTGCATTGGTTTTGGTTGTGCATATGTAGAAGAGGTCAGTCTTACAAGCAAACAGTCTGCTGTCTTTAACTGGTGTCGATGCTCTTCTCCTCCCGAAAAATCAAAAATATAACCCTAAGATTACAAAAGACAGAAGTAACTCATCTCACATCATAAACAGTAGACAGATATATGAGAGAAGGACACAGTATTTAGCAGTTTTTTTAAAAAATTCTGTCTTCTAATCCTGGTAACACAGATGTATATCCTAAATAATCAGAAAATCAAATATTGCTCCTGTTAATGTTTTGTTAAGCAATTTTGACAGCAATACGCATTTGGCCAACTCACAAATACAACATGCCTTGTCCTTTGAATTGTGGATGGTTTGCACTATGCTAAGAATGACAACAATTACAGAACTTGCATGCATCTGCCAACAGAACAGATGGCCTTGTAGTTGGAGGACAATGGAGAAAGAAGAAAGAAACTAAATGTTCAAATGAAATCCAAAATAACAAAGAAATCTTACTTAGATGCTGATATACAGTGTAATAAAGAACTTGATTTTAAAATATTGCAGTAGCAGGAGAAGGAAAGAGACTGAAATGGGTTTGAGATTCTTTCTGAGGGAAGTATGGGAAGGGGATGGCCATACTGAAGTTAAGGTTTTGATCATGACAGGCATACAAAGATACCCACAATACAGAAAGTTTACATGCAGAAATGTATCCTAGAGTGTAAATAATGCCAAAGTTGTCAAAAAATGGTTGAAATAGTTACCATAGTCATGACTTTGAAAAGCTGAAAAAGCTAAAGACGTATGGATAGTTCCATTTCTTTTATCCTTATATCTGAGTGGCTATTCAGATAATCAATGACAAATTGCATATGCATACTGGTAACGATATTTTCCAACAGCAGAAACTGTTTTTCTATCACATCTCTGATAGGTGCTTTACAATACACTGAACAAGAATATATCTCTGCCCCTTTCATTTTACAATCTGGGAAGCAAGCAGCTTTCTGTGTGTATATGAAGATCAAGACACAGGGAAGTATATGATACAATATTGAGCAGCGTGGAAGACAGATGCCATAGCGTATCAGTGGTTGAAATGCACTAGAACAAAAATTTCAAAAGAAAGATTTTAGTGATAGAAAGCAACAGATCTGCAGAAATCCACAGTGACTTTTTCCCATGTACAACAGTTGGCATGGGAAAAAGAGCACAAAGATCCTATTTAAAAATGTAATGAATTGAATGTAGCTGTATAGCCAATTAGAACTGCGACTTGACATCAATACTGAACAAAAGACAATAGGAAATACTATGAAAAAAATCTGTGCTAAGAAAAGTGGAAGAAAAAAAAAAAAAAAAAAAAAAAGGGATTCTTAATAATCCACTAAGGAAACAGCTGATAAAATGCATCTCTGATTCAGAACAACTCCCTGTGACTCAAGGTACTCTTAACTAATGAGAGTGTGGCAAACCATATGGTAATATAACCAAGTTTTTCAAAATGATGGTTTGTCCTTTTGGGACAGAAGCATAGCTAGTGTAATTTAGGACAAATGCTACTTGATTGGTATCTTCTGAATTCCTTATCCATTGTTGCATCAAATCCATATTTGGCCCAATGTATTTTACTTTTATTAGTATTTATTATAGGTGATATTTTTCCCCTTGTTGTCTTGCCACCTGCAAGTACCTGTAATTCCAGTTTGTTCTCCTGGACGGCATTCATTAAGGTCTAGTCACTCTGTATGCACACACTAATCTCACCTCATCTCATCTCATCTCATCTCATCTCATCTCATCTCATCTCATCTCATCTCATCTCATCTCATCTCATCTCATCTCATCTCATCTCATCTCATCTCATCTCTCTCATCTCACTTCACCTTGCCAGTCACTTCCATACAACTGAAAAGGATTTTTATTGAAGAGGGAGGATTTAACACTGAAGATTGCTTCCTGTGAATTCATCCATGAAGTGTTTTTTCCTATTTAACTATATATTCATATGTAAATGAATCATAGTGCTGTGGCACCAGAACACCTCACAAAAATTAAAAATAAATACATATTGTCCCAGACCAAGGTCCTGAGACTTAACAGGATACATTTTATTTGCTTAATTTTCAATTTCTTACTGTATTTCCTTATTTGTGTCTCTCTCAGTACCTTTCTTTTTAGTGGGTCTTTTTTATATATATACTGGAAAATGTATCTGTGAAAAATCTTAAATGGAATAAATGGGTTTTGCAAATTGTTTTTAAGATTTTGACTCTCTTTATGGACATTTCTGTCTCCAATCAAATGAGAGTTGTAATGGTTTTACCCTTATATCTATGACAGGTCTGTTCCTGGCTTTCATGATTGTCATCCTCAAAACAGACAAGTTCATCATATACTCTTCAAGAAATCACCATTAAGGAGAAAAAACATAGAGCAATTGTCTAAATTAGCTCTTTTATCACAATGAATATATGTTGTGGTTTTTATATCAAACTGTTCATGAATGACTACAGTGGCTACAAAAACCAGATTTAAAGCCATAAAGGAGTGGTCAAGTAAAAAGTGAGATCACAGTCTTCTGTCCCAAAGCCAAAGGGAAGAAGTGAGATACACTTAGGAAGAGATCAAAGAGCTGAGAACAATGTCCTTCACTGTCTCAGCTTTATACTATGGTAGGGTGAGCTCTGATGAGGCTTGCAACTTGTTCTTTAAAATCAAGTTAGGGATGGTTAAATGCTGACAGCAGACAATGAAATCTGTGCATATTTGTCTCACTAACAGAAAATGTGTTCTATGTAGAAGCATCAGATGCTATGCACAGTTAAATATGAATCACAGGGTCTCTATCCTCAGTCAATCAACAGGGAATGTGAGTTGCTACAGATACAAATCTAAAAACCCAGCAATTGTCACTTTTCTTTGCAGTCCTTGAGTTGGTCCAATAGTCCTCTAATTATAACAAAGAATTAATAAAATAAATGTTTTTCTCTCTGGTAAAGATCAACTATTGAAATGGACTCTGCCTGGTAAGATTCCATTCAGACATATGTGCATCCATGTTCATTTTCCCTTAATTCAAATCTAGCAAAAAGATACTATCATAACTGATATTTTAAATCTGAAATCCTTGTGTTCAGTCATCTTAATTACTGCATAAAATTAATCATTGGAAATAGAAGAAGATTATCATATTGATATGAGGAGAAAATTCCTACAGTTAGAAGGTATTTCCAGCATTTTTGGTTTCCTGATGTGCTTTTCTTTTCACACTTAAAACCATAAAGAGACTGAATTTATTCTTAGGAGATGCAAGTGCTTATATAACAATTTGGAGACTGTGAACATGGTTACTCACATTCTGATATTGTGTAATACTGGAGAATTTAGTGAAGTTGAATTATTAGTAGAATCTGTCTATAGATTTTTTAAAAGTATTGTTTTCAAAGATGAAATAAAGAGAACTGTTATACTGTTTGAATTTGATGTCTCCTCCCAATAGGCAAGGTGAATAAATCATTGTTGTACCTTGGAGATTCAGATCCTATGGATCACATACTATGAGTATAACAGAAACCTGAACATAAGTTGCCTGCAAATTCCATCTACCTTTGTTGAGGGTATCCCGCATACTTACTACAGGCCACTTGATATCCCCAAAAGGCCCATGTACATATTTATGCATACGTTCATTGTTAGAGCACCAAAGGTATGATGTGTTTACACCAGTGTCCAAATTAAAAGGTAACACTCCTTACCCATTTGCCTTTCATCCCTGATACATCCAAAAACTACCCTGAAGTTGCTGCAGCTCAGTACATCTGTTTTTGATTGAGCTTAAACAGCTCTATATACACAAAATGAGATGGTATTTATTGTATACTGAATATATACTTTCATATACATTACTTATTTATAGCTCATTATCTCTCTCCCTGAATCTATACACATACTGGCATGTGTATGTAACAGCTATCACATATTACATGTCTTCATTCTTTTTTCTGTGAGCTTGCACAAACATCAGGACAGTTAAAAGTCTGATTTTGTTGACTGAAAATAATCTGATATTTGAAAACACACTCATTTGAATATAAATTTATTACTAAATTACTGCAGTCTCAAGAATATATCTTTATTTTCTTTAAGGAATCTCTCTCTCTTAAAGATCAAGTTTTAAATGGCTAATGGCATTGATTTATAGTTAATAGTCACTTCATTTCTGTTATGTGAACTCTGAGGACAGGCTTGGTCTCCAGGCTGTGATAAAATGTAGGTTAAGTATGCTATTTATTATTTGACCCTTTGTAATTAATTGATCACTTGGAATGTTGATTACTTAATCATCCTAAATATTAAACAGCATTCAGCTAAACAAAAGGCCTAAATTGGTTTAATACCAATGACCTGGTGGCCACTGAAAGGAAGAAATCTGTTCAAATAAAGAACTGACGTTAGATTTTGCTGTCAAATACCCACTGTTAACCTCACCTCCCTACTTGCTGCTGAAAGCTCGGTACCGATTTGGCATTTCACCAAAATCAGCCCTCTGAAGTGCTGGAATCAGGACTTCTACTCAGCAAATATCTGTGTTGTTTCAAAAACACGAGCGAAATTCCACACAGCCAGACCAACGTTTTGTAACACTGTCACAAGACCTTCTGTATGCAAATAAATATGCCTGCAGTTCACTGTAAGCTATCTGATCAATGTGGTAATTCAAAGTAATACTGAAGTGATAGTCAAGCTCACTGTTGTTATGTGAAGAAATTCATTATTGCACAATTGTCAAAAAAAATTCCTTCTATGTCATCTTTATTATCCCTGATGAAACAAATTCCCTGCTTCAAACTGGTGTACTTCCTTTTCACTTCTTTAGAGGATACTGAGAACATTATCCTGTTATTGTAGGCTCAACATAACTGGAAACACAGTTTTGCCCATCTTCCTCTGTAGACTGAAGATTTAGTGTAGTTTAGTGATCAATTAATTGCTGTTGTGGCAATTGTGTTCTCACATTTATTACAAAATAGCACCCGATCTCTGTGTGCTTCAGTTTACTGAATAATAATGTCTTTTTATAATTATGATTCAGGTTTTTTTTAATGATATTTTACTGAGTTAATAAAAATGTCCTGAATTTACCTAATTATTATATGAGTAAACACAATAGAACTAATGATAACGTGTTCTGTGCTTTGTCTGGTTGAAGTATACTGTATGTATGAAACTACAATATTTTACTGCATGACCTAGTCACCTTCAGGAAGAGCTAAGGATTCTTAAGAAAGGAATAGAGTGGAAAGTCAGGCTGCAATATGCTGCTACTTTATGTTTGACTTTAATTTTCCAGATGAAAAATAAAAATTATAGAGGATAGTCTAAAAATGACCATATCACCAGTCTGTTCTGATCAGCCCATGGCTACAACAAAAATCTTATTAATGCAGAGATTACATTGGTGGGTGATGCACCAACCATCTACTAACCTAGAGTAGTTAGACTGATTTGATCAAATGCAGTCATGAAATAGTTAATAACAATGCATGGGGAAAGCTTGAATAGCACTTGTTTCTACTCCTCCAGCACAAATTATGTGCTGTTACTCATTCACTGTCATCAGCAACAAAATTTCTTGTCAAGTTTTAAAACGCTCACTTATATTTTGAATACCACAAGGTTGGCTACTATCACTGGATTTTATAAAGTCAAATAGTATGATCCTTATATCAGAAATGTTAACAAAATCAGTTTGACAGCCCCGTTCAAGTTATCTGGCAATTACAGTCCATATTAATTTACTTTTCTGAATATCCTCAGTTTAGAAGTTTCTCAAGAATTTGCATTTCTTCATGACCACTTTGCTTACTTTGTGAGAAAAGGTGGAAGAAAAGCTGGGGAAAACACCCTCTTTTAGGGGCAGGGCAGGTTTATAACAGCACACTCATTAAATAGATGCACTAAAAAAAGTATCTTTCTCAAGTATTTGTAGAGAAAACTTGGCCATTCATCTCCTTAAGTAAATGGATATATTTATTAGCATATTCCTGTTGGTGTAAATAAGATGAAAGATAAAACAAAAATTTAAAATGTTACTATATGTCTATTAAATGTTAGGAAATAAAGTTACAGTACATGGTAATACTGCAGGTCGAACAACAGCTATCCTATGATATTGAAGGAAGCCAGTCATCAAGTGAAAAACTGCTACCTCAGGTAGCTTCAATGCAAGGGAGAATATTCTATTTCTCCAAAGGGTTGATATTTAACATATATATGGCGATATGTTATATTACCTGTCCAGCTACCTTTAGTTTTTCCATATGGAGTGCTGTATTTATGTAGGTATCCTTTTCAGTTACTCACATTAGTCTTGTTATACATATACCTTCAACTATTTCATATTTAAGATGCGCTATATTTCTGGCCATGTGGAAAAGTGCAAGACACTAGAGTGTGAAAAAAAAACCCAACTAAACTGAATATAGTTCAAAGTAGAACTACAGCTAAGTAACAGTGTATGAAATTGTAGACATAGAAAACCTACACTGACTAAACATTGGACTTAATTTCTCCCCAAAATGTTGTTAATATTATGCACAGTAGAAAATGTATCCAAATATTATATTTGTCAGAACTCATGGAAAACTTAGTACTTACAAACAGTTTTTAAAGTTATCATCAAACATAGGCAATGAAATATCATGTATTACTAAGAAAAAAAAATGTCTTGACAATTTGTTATTTAATATTACTGTGTTTATGTTCATCAACAGGGAAAAACATCAAAAAAACAAGCAAATAGACAAACACCAGGTCCTGGTTATGATTCTTGTGTGGTCATTCATTTTTTCCCTTGGAGTATGAAAACAGCAATGGTAATCAATGTTGAAAAGTATTAATGGGATATACACAAACAACAATATGGCACGAGTGCCAACATTTACTTTTGATACTGATCAGCTTGTGATCACATGTCCATGTTTGTGCTTGGAGAAACACAGGACTTAACAGCAGAGTAAGTAAATGCTTGATCTGATCTGGAAAACAACTGATTTAACACTTTCATTAAATATGTGATCAGGTGATTAAACCTATGTTCAGGTACACAGGACTCATTTGCTTTCCTTTTGACGGATTTGGGTATAATATCAGATGAGTGATTTCCTTACTATGTCAATGTTAACTATAACAATTTTCACGTGACACAAAAAAAGCCCACAAACCCCCACTCCCCAAACCAAACAAATAAACCCCCACCAAGCACCCCAGGATTACTTCTTTTGTCTTTGAGATTGATAATGGAAAAAGGGACATCAAAGTTTATGGGAAACAATATGCTTCCTAGCATCTCAGTTCATCTTCAGTGTACCCAAGAAATACAGCTTTACACCTAAGAAAAAATGTGTAAAGCAACATTGTGAGAAAAATACAAGAAAAGTGGAAGAGATATCCTTGCAGCTGATTGTTGTATTCAGTTGCCCTGAAAATGGTAATAAATGAAAAAACTATATCCAATTAATTAACATCCTGTACTTAAAACCAAGCTTCCTGAGTAAGAGATACAGTGCAGTCAAAACATTTGGTTGTTCCTGGAGGCCTGGAGGAAACCAACAATTTTAATAGCTGACAATACTGAACAGAAAAATAACTAGCAGATTTAATGTTAGTACCCTCTGTATTCTTCAGTATAAAGCTGTTTCTTCAGAAATCAATACTTAATGTTTCAACCTTATTCAGATCAGTTGCTTTCAAGTTTGATACATGCATAGTATTGTTTTAGTTTAGAAGGATTGATATTTCTACATCACAGCAGTAGAGTTTTTGGAAAATGCAGTTTTTAACTTCTGACAAGCTGGAGATAACAGGTAATTCTGATAGGTATTTTGTGTTTATATTAGGAAGGAAGAAAATACATGTTGGTTTTTGGATTGTTTGCATTTTTATTTCTTTCCTTCCTCCATACTTCACCACAGAAATTTCAAGGTTGAATCTAAAATTTACCAGGTTTTACAAGATTTCTACTGAGAAATAATTTTTTTAGTCAAAATTTAGTTTAAGGACAAAATGCATAAACAAAAACATGAAGTTTCTGATCAAACTTTAAAAATAACTATTTACACCACAGAAAAACAGAATGTTAAGGAATAGGAAACCTGAGGTTCAAGCCCCTCCTGTTCTTTACTCACAGTGGATTTTAACCAGACTCTCTCATATCAGAAGCAGGTGCTTTCTCAGGCATCATTTTCATACAGTCCTTATTTTAATCTTGGAGCAGAAATAAAAAAATATTTTTACAATATTTTCTTTCACTCAGATACATATCTTTAATGTCTGTGAAAACAATTAGGTTTTTTTTTTTCCCTTCAATTTAGACTCCACAAATCATCCTTACATCTGTGTCACTCAATCTGTTATTTAAAACAATCCCTTAAACAACTGAATAATCTGGCCCATTATTTCTTACAATTTGTGTCCATGATTAATCAATATTCCAAGGTGGTTTCAGAGTTCTGTTGACCATATGGGTTTAGATCCCTAGATTATGCAAGTCAAATTCAAAGCCAGAATTAAGCCTCTTTGAAGGACAGATGCCACCGATTCTAGTCCCCATTTTTCATCATTCTTTCATTTATGTCGAACTGTGGATTCTAAGATGGAGTTTCTCAAGACTAGAAGAGTACTCATCCTAACTGGGGTCTAACTTCATTAGAGACCTGTGTTAAAAATAAGCAAATCTAAAGCACCATTGATACCATGCAGTGTGTTGACACAGTATCTATTTATGCATATCAGTTACATAATACTTAATTTCCAAACAAAAAACTGTCTGAGGTAATAAATACTGGTTTTAGTTTTAGTAGAAAACTGTGAAAAAAAGTTGGCTGCATTATAATTACAACTAATGACATCGATTATTAGGAAACAGAAATAAAGGTACTTAGGATTTTCAAATGTTTCTGCCACTACGTTTGTGGACTAAAATGATAATTTCTGAGAGCAGATACAGAAAGGCACAGAGACTCATTTCATGTAACTCTTATTATGCAGTAAATGAGAATGTGATGTGAATGTACTTTGAGATTAGATGGTGATATGGTCAGTTGCTGGAACATAGGCAGGCATGACATTGGTTCCATAGAGGATCATAAAAAGGATCATTTTCATAAAATGAAATAGGATCTAAACCAAGACTTTTACTCACCATTATCCTTTTCAAATTTAGGAGAGCAAGTAAATGCCATAAAAGCTCAGGATTCTAAAATGCAGCACTCAGTGGTGTGCAGATGGCTTTCTGTCTGCTGCAGACTCTAACATGCCCCTGTAGACAACTTTGAATGGTTCTCCAGCTACAGGCTCATATGTCCCACATGATATATCAGCTTTTCAGGAATCCACACAGACTTCAGACCTCTCCTGATTTTCTCAGATAAATGATAGCCAGATGTCACTGTCATAAAATAACCAATGGGATGCATTACTGAAGAATTTTGCACCCTTATATGTGTATCTTCAAATCACAGGAATGTCCCAGCCAGTGGAAATTTTCTAGTGATAATAAAAGCAGTCACTGTCATTTGGAATAAGTTATTGTTAAGATAGGTTTTCTTAATAGATTTTTAAATTTAAAAAATACTCAGAAAAATTAATCTGAAGGAGATGTAATATAGGAGTAGCTAGATACAGTTGACACCAAAACAATCAATAATAAGTCACAAACTTTAAGGACCACTTGACTATGCTTAATGACAATAATAACAAAATTATCATTATTTAACATTCATTCTTTTATTATCTTTATGAAATAAGTCCTTGGCTTTGACTATATCTTTAGCAAGTTGGAATAAAAAAAAAAGAAACAAGATCAGATGAGAGACACAGATGAACAGGATACTGAGCTCCAATCTCTTGGCCTGATCAGAGTAAATGATATGGCACCATGAGAAACAGAAAAGGTCTTAATAGCAAGTATGTCTTTGAGTTGTTCAGCCTTTCATGCTGAAAAGAACTGCAGAAATGTTACACATGTATAAAACAGAGGGATGAGGAATTAATAGCAAAACAATGCCAACTCCCAAGAGAATAGGTAGCTGAAAGAAGCAGAAAATTGTATATTCCTTTCAACTGAAGTGCAGCAGAAAGGAGCCTGCAAAATAGGAGACCTAGTTCCTGTTCACCTAGTGTGATGATCTGACCTAAGAAGCTGTTGATTGAGTGATCAGACAGGCAGTTAAGGTATTAATTGGTCTGATGTCACACATGCTCTGTGAAAAAATATCTCTAGCTTGACAGATGGACTGTATTTTTGTCTTTCCTGGTCTTAAGGGATCATATCTAAACTTCTAGCTGAGGATCTGTGGCAGGTGCGCCCACCCAGTGAAAACAGGGCTTCTTGGCTGCTGAAGAGCAGCAGCTCCTGACTGCCTCTGCTGTCGGGGCCTCACCGTAGTTGGGGCCTTTGGCCAACGGGAGCCGCTACTGACCACAGGTCAGACTGGGCCTGGGGATCACTGGGGTCCCCTGGGGAGCCCTTTGGAGCTCGGCCCCTGGAGCAGCAGCTGCGGTCAGGACTCTCCCCTTGGGTCAGGACGCCGCCCAAGGAAACTCCTCGAGGTGCCTTGGGTCAGGACGTTGCCCTGAGCAGGTCCTCGAGGGTGAGAGCCCTCACTTGTTCGGTGAGTGAGAGAGCTTTTTGGGTTGGCATTAAAATCTATGGAGTGGTGCTTTGTTCTGCGTTTTGGGTTGATGTTAAACCCTAGGGAGTTGTTCTGTTTTCCTCTCACAGACATAACTTGTAATTTGTGGAGGGCTTGTTAATTGACTCAGTAAAAGCAAGAATATTCCTTTCATGCTGAAGCATTAGATCAGGATGAAATACTGTAAAGGCATCAAGCACTCCACTGGTACAAGGATTCAGTGTCCCACACAGAAATGATGGTAAGCAAGCAATGAAAACTAGGAAGTGATCAAGAATCTAGATTAAAATCTAAGGTACCAATATACAAGTACTCAGAAAGTACAAATCAAAATAGTAATAAGCTCAACTGCTACAGATTGCTGAGTAGAGTAAGTTCATGTTACTGGATTGCTTCATTAGAGGCATGTGCAAAAGTGCACTAAACCCTGTGAGCTGTCTCTTATACACATCTATAGCACTTAAACTTGCATATTTTCTTATTCCCTTTATGGCTCAGTCATAGTCTATCCAAACCACAAAGGGATTTGCCATAGTGGGAAATAATAACAATTTATTTTCAATTATGTAGTAGACAGTGCTGAGGTGAGAAAGAAAATACATCAGGCAGTGTGGCAGTTTGCTGGACTCTTTTTCTAGTAGATGGTGCTCTTGATTTCTTTTGTATTGCCCCTGAAGAGAAAGGAAGCAGTGAATCTGTAGACAAGAAAATATGTTTTATGTTGCCAACAGCTATCTTCCTCCTTGTGAAATGGTTTTCCCAGTCAGCTTTTCTTAAGTTTGTGTCTCTACTATGTTTCAGGGACAGAAAGGAAGGCTTTTAAACAGATCATTTATTAAACAATAAATTCTAGCACTTTTTGTTAGTGATTATCAACGTATGCAAATTTAATTTTCCGTGCTCCAGAGTTGTTTATTTTATGCACTGAAAAGCCACTAAAATAGATGGGAGTTAACAAGAATACATGTTAACTACTTAGGAATAAAGCAGTTTAGAGGAAAGTCAGTGACACTCCAAACACCTTTGCAGGAAGTTTGCTTGCCCTGAGTCTCCCCAGACTGTTAGCTATATTGAGCATCATGCTTAAGACTCACAGGGTCAGCCTGACCTCCACAGTCATTTCCGTGGGACTTTTCCATCAGCTGCATTTCAGGCACTACAGCAGTGTTAAAGTAGTGAAGACACTGCAGGTTCTGCAGAGTGGGGCATGACCAAACACACACAGATGTCACTATGCATATTGTGGCATTTGATACTACGATTTCTCCTAAGCCAGTGGTATGTTGCTTTTTTGTATGTATTTGACTTGATAGGTGTATTTGCCTTTGTTTGTATTTGACTTGATAGGTGGCAGCAAGGGCTGGGCTGAAATTAAAGGTCATTACAGAATACCCTGGCTCAAAGCTCTGGCAAAATCCTCTGAATTGGGGAAATGATATTAACATTTAAGCTTCCAGTGAACTCATTTTCACCTCTCTCAGGTAGGATCGCAGTGGTTTGTTAAACAATATTGATTTAAGAGAGAGAAAAAAGCTCTAACTGATAAGCTTAATAGAGAACACCTAATTTCCACAACAGAACTAAACTAATTTATAGTCTCCATCTCCAGGAAGGCACTGCAAGGCCAGTTGGTTACTTTCCTTCTC
>NW_020799101.1:21093890-21154017 GCF_003259725.1 Athene cunicularia
AACCTGTAATTTGCGAAGGGCTAGTTAATTGTGTTGACAACAAATTTTAAATTTTTGGTGGTTGGTTGTTTATTTGAAAGCCTCTGTAACAAACTGGTGTAGTCAGCAGGATGTCCATAGAGGAGTTATTACAGAAGTATGGTTGTGTCCCTTCTCCCCTAGATGTACAATGGGCAAAGAGAAGAGGCTTGACCTGGTGGCAGTTGTAAGAAAGTTGGAACAGAGCCGAGGAAGTTGGTGGAATGGTGGAAGTGAAGGAATAATGTGTGCCATTTTAGGTGCCTGCTTGACTCAGGCACAGGATTATTTTGTAGTAGTGAAGAAAGATAATTTAGAGGACTCATTGCAAATTGACTGTTTGAAGACAGAATTGTTAAGAGAGATAAGGTAGTTATTAGAAAAAAAAAAATAATTGAAATTATGTTGGCACAAGTAAAAAAGCCTCCAGATTTGAAAGTTAAACACGAGTGTAGATATTGAGAAGTGGGATGGAGATACATGAGGAGAGTCTGATGAAAGTAGCTTGAAGGAAATGAAAGAATTGGAGGAAAGAAATGTGCAACCTCATTAAAACAGAAAGGCATACGGGTCCATAAGGTGGAAACCCCTGAACCACCATCCGTACAACCCCCTGGATAGGACCCGAGTTTAGTGAACTTCAGGCTAAGTTTTCTCGTAAACTGGGTGAAACTGAAACCGAGTATTTCTGGAGGGTTTCTTTAAGGGGTGGGGAATTGAATGCAGTTCAGTGATGACGAGGTGGGAGGTTTCTGGGGTCCGGGAGTGTTTTTAAGTGATGGACCAGCAGGTAACCAGTCGGTAACATCTCGAGTGGCTTACTGGGCTGGGGGTGTGGACCCTAAGGAGAGGAGGGGGAACCTGTTACTATCAAGGTGAAGAGACTGGCAGAGGGGGTACAAAAGGCGGCTGGCGTTCAGGTGATGGGTGAGAGTGGGCAGTGCGGTGAATCCCGCTTGCCGCGCTGGTGGATCCCAGGCACCTTAGAGCTCTTATTAAAGGGCTTTTGGATGCTTTAAAGATCCATGTCCAGTCCCTCAGAGAAAGGGTGTGAAGAGCTATTTGAATGCAACCAGGAACCCCCCACCCCTCGCGTGCAGGTGTTAACACGGGCAGACCTGTGGGAGGATCTGGGTGCTGATGGGTGACAGATGGGCTGGACTGACCCGGTGGGGGCGGGATGGAAGCCGCAGGGTTCGGCAAGTCAGTCAGAAACTACACCCCCCTCCCCGAGCAGGCTCCTCGTAAAGAGTTTAAACCGCCCCGGGATAAATCAGGTCGATTTTACGACTCAGGAAGGAATCATCTTTGGCACTGGGGGTACCCCGGGCAAGATTATATGGGCAATCTACTGGTAATATCTCGAAGTTTGTGCAATTGCTGGAGGGCAGAACTCGAGAACAAAGGAAAAATATTAGGTTTTGATGTTTTGGCAGGTAAACAGTGGTGTTGACCAGATGGCAGAGTGTCAAGTTTTGGGGTTAGGGACAGCAGTTACCTGTGTCTCTCAATATCCATTACTAACTGCTGCCAAACAGGGTATTTTTGAGGTGATTCATGATACTGGAAAAAAAGATTCTAAATCGTACACATTCCCCTTGTAATTCTCTGGCGTGGCCAGACCGCCAATCAAACAAAAGGTGGTAACTGACAGTCGATTACGGGCGGCTGCCTTTGTCAGCCGCCGGGCCTGGTGGGCTGGGCGCAGCCCTGCAGGAGCGCCGCCAGCTCTGGGACCGGCTCTTTGTGGTGCCTTGGACGAAGCAAACAGAGATCCCTTTGCTCCCACGTGGCAGGGCGTGCTGTTTACATTTGCATGTCTTCCCTGGAGATATCGGCACTCGCCGACAATTGCACGCTCTGCACTGACTCAAAAACTCGCCAAAACCACGCCCGAGAATGGGTTAAGATCTCTGGAAACCCCCCTCTCCTGTGGGAGTCAGGCACTGAGAAACTCTGAGGAAGCTCTATGTGCAGTTAGATCAGTATTGCCACACGCGGCAGATAAAGAAGGAAACACCCAAATCAATTCAGTGAGGTACCAGGCGCCACTTTACTGCCAGGGTGGTCCAGGAGTGGGCAGACAAGGAGTACAGTGGGTTTGCACACCCCGTACGATCCTCAGGCCAATGGGCATTGTTGACACGCTTGGGAAGCCTGAGGGAAAGGTGGAAAAACTCACGGTATTAGTACCCAATGGATAATTACTAATTTTTAACTTGATGCCTGGGTTCTGATCCGAGGCCTATTTCTGGGGTATTTGTTAGGATCTTGGAGGAACAGATGAATTTAACATCCTGATTGGCAACGGTGATGGTGATCCATATGGACAGTCAAGACTTCGACGGCAATGTGGTGGCGAATGAATCTTGTGAAATTGGCAGCATGCAGAAGAATGTGATTGAACTTAGTGCTATGGTGTTAATGCCACATTAGGTCACTAAATGAAGAAAGTGGTAAGAGACTTGAGGCAATTGTTCCTGTATTAAGCATTAATTAGTTAATTGGATATGTTTGAATGTTCCTTTTTATTATGGTTAATCAGCTTACTTCAATTTTGATTGTAATACACTGTGTGGTTGGAGGTTTTTTTTAAGATTTGATTGTATAATCATCTAGGAATGACAATCTACAATGAGTACAGACACTCACCAGGACCGCACTCCTTTTTAACCTTGGAGGCAAGAGGTGGCTGTACCACCACTTCAAGGAAACCAGCTGAATCATGACTGTGGTCACAGGGTGGATTGTGTGGCAGGTGCGCCCACCCAGTGAAAACAGGGCTTCTTGGCTGCTGAAGAGCAGCAGCTCCTGACTGCCTCTGCTGTCGGGGCCTCACCGTAGTTGGGGCCTTTGGCCAACGGGAGCCGCTACTGACCACAGGTCAGACTGGGCCTGGGGATCACTGGGGTCCCCTGGGGAGCCCTTTGGAGCTCGGCCCCTGGAGCAGCAGCTGCGGTCAGGACTCTCCCCTTGGGTCAGGACGCTGCCCAAGAAAACTCCTCGAGGTGGCTTGGGTCAGGACGTTGCCCTGAGCAGGTCCTCGAGGGTGAGAGCCCTCACTTGTTCGGTGAGTGAGAGAGCTTTTTGGGTTGGCATTAAAATCTATGGAGTGGTGCTTTGTTCTGCGTTTTGGGTTGATGTTAAACCCTAGGGAGTTGTTCTGTTTTCCTCTCACAGACATAACTTGTAATTTGTGGAGGGCTTGTTAATTGTGTTGACAATAAATTTTAAATTTTTAGTGGTTGCTTGAGAGCCTCTGTAAGAGGACCTTCTATAGCTCCAAATATGGAGGTATTTTCAGAAACAATGGGAGACCAACAAAATAGTGATGACCCACTGTGTTAAATGACAGACAGAAGAGATTATTCAACTGCTACCACTCAGTAAAAGCAAGAATATTCCTTTCATGCTGAAGCATTAGATCAGGATGAAATACTGTAAAGGCATCAAGCACTCCACTGGTACAAGGATTCAGTGTCCCACACAGAAATGATGGTAAGCAAGCAATGAAAACTAGGAAGTGATCAAGAATCTAGATTAAAATCTAAGGTACCAATATACAAGTACTCAGAAAGTACAAATCAAAATAGTAATAAGCTCAACTGCTACAGATTGCTGAGTAGAGTAAGTTCATGTTACTGGATTGCTTCATTAGAGGCATGTGCAAAAGTGCAGTAAACCCTGTGAGTAATGAATTCATGCCTAAATCCAAAAATGAACAACTGTGTAATCAATGTGACAGCAAGTCAACAGGAGTGAAGCTTTCCACTCCAGTATGCCAAATAGGAGAAAATGAAGAAAAAGAGTCATTTTTTTTAAACTAAAATAAAATACATAATATTTATATCTCCATCTATTGATACTTCCTCTAAAAGCAATCAGGAATTGCCATTCCTTACCTTGGGAGGTGACAAAAGAGTATCTGAGCTGTTGCTAGTTATTTTCCACTGTGTTATAAACTGGGCATCAGCAGTTATAAACTGGTCTCCCTCAGAGTTTCTCTGTGATCTTTTGGCAAGTCACTTAATCCTTCAAAGTCACAATAATGTAAGTATAATACAACTTAAACTTTTATGATCTATTTGTAGTTTGATGGTAAAAGATCTGTCATACTTACACATACTTGCATAAAGATATTTAGGCTTAATTTTCCAAAGAACTAGCACACAACCATGGTACTTGACACCTATGCCAAAAGTAAACTCCAAAGGTCTCAAAAAATGCCAGGTATAAGGGGGTATATGTTGATATTTGGTAGAACAGAAGGGTTGTTTTGGAACATATTTGCATGAGTTCTGCAATTTAAGAGACATTGGTATTCAGTAGGAAATTATACCTTTGAGTAGAGATGAGTTTTTGGTTTTGAACACGTATAAAAATCTAGGCTGGTTCTGCCTAAATGTTCCTAGAATGAGTGGTTTCTTTAATCCAAACCAGTGACTTTTAGTATTATCTTAAAATGTACAAGCCCAAAATAAGAAAATGTTAAACCTAGTGCAAAAGTCTCCTGTGAGCAGGAGTTCAGTTCACCATGTGATACACTCTTTTGCAAGAGCTGAAATAACAAAAACAGTGGGCAGATCTGTAGGAGTTATTTACACTGGCTTTTGCTGGTAGGCACAGCTAGAGGGAGAAGCCAATGGAGTCAGAGGCAGCTAAGAAAACCAAGCCATAGCAGTGTATCACATCAGCTTAATTCAGACATTAGTACCAGCAAGGCTTAAAAATATGAGTGAAAGGAGGTTATTGCAAGAGAAGGAAAGTAACCAACTGGCCTTGCAGTGCCTTCCTGGAGATGGAGACTATAAATTAGTTTAGTTCTGTTGTGGAAATTAGGTGTTCTCTATTAAGCTTATCAGTTAGAGCTTTTTTCTCTCTCTTAAATCAATATTGTTTAACAAACCACTGCGATCCTACCTGAGAGAGGTGAAAATGAGTTCACTGGAAGCTTAAATGTTAATATCATTTCCCCAATTCAGAGGATTTTGCCAGAGCTTTGAGCCAGGGTATTCTGTAATGACCTTTAATTTCAGCCCAGCCCTTGCTGCCACCTATCAAGTCAAATACAAACAAAGGCAAATACACCTATCAAGTCAAATACATACAAAAAAGCAACATACCACTGGCTTAGGAGAAATCGTAGTATCAAATGCCACAATATGCATAGTGACATCTGTGTGTGTTTGGTCATGCCCCACTCTGCAGAACCTGCAGTGTCTTCACTACTTTAACACTGCTGTAGTGCCTGAAATGCAGCTGATGGAAAAGTCCCACGGAAATGACTGTGGAGGTCAGGCTGACCCTGTGAGTCTTAAGCATGATGCTCAATATAGCTAACAGTCTGGGGAGACTCAGGGCAAGCAAACTTCCTGCAAAGGTGTTTGGAGTGTCACTGACTTTCCTCTAAACTGCTTTATTCCTAAGTAGTTAACATGTATTCTTGTTAACTCCCATCTATTTTAGTGGCTTTTCAGTGCATAAAATAAACAACTCTGGAGCACGGAAAATTAAATTTGCATACGTTGATAATCACTAACAAAAAGTGCTAGAATTTATTGTTTAATAAATGATCTGTTTAAAAGCCTTCCTTTCTGTCCCTGAAACATAGTAGAGACACAAACTTAAGAAAAGCTGACTGGGAAAACCATTTCACAAGGAGGAAGATAGCTGTTGGCAACATAAAACATATTTTCTTGTCTACAGATTCACTGCTTCCTTTCTCTTCAGGGGCAATACAAAAGAAATCAAGAGCACCATCTACTAGAAAAAGAGTCCAGCAAACTGCCACACTGCCTGATGTATTTTCTTTCTCACCTCAGCACTGTCTACTACATAATTGAAAATAAATTGTTATTATTTCCCACTATGGCAAATCCCTTTGTGGTTTGGATAGACTATGACTGAGCCATAAAGGGAATAAGAAAATATGCAAGTTTAAGTGCTATCAATAAGAAAAGAATATTAGTGACAATAATGTAAGGCCTAAAAAGGATTATCGTATTTCCCATACACCGTACAATAGAAACTTTGTTCATGTGCCACGCCTTGGGCCAGGTGAGTACAAAGAATATAGCACATTATTAAAAAATGTATTTGCATCCCACCTGTTTGTAGATATGTTGCCATTCTAGTTTAAGTAGCTTGTTAGCTGATAGAAGTAAATAATAAGAAAATTATATCACCTAAGGCTTTACTTGCTCTGTCGTGTTGGTTCTTACTTGCCTTTCTCTTTTTTTCTCCACTTCTTTTAATTTTTACTACCTTTATGTATAACTGAATTGCTTAACACTCTGAAGGTATATTTTAAAATAAAGTTTTGCCATACAACTGGACTTCCTTCTGAATTCTTGAGTTTATCCCAGATTCCAGAGATATTTACAGAATCTGTATTTACTAATTGAAGTAAAAGATAAGCTGAAATAAACAATAATAACTCTTACATGCCTTTTCTGGTAATTTTTCATGACTCTTTGTTGGGTTTTATGTTGCCAAAAATACATTGGAATTTTTGCTTAAGAGACTGTGAGAAACAAAATAGAGACTTGAACAATTTGCAACATGATCTGAAATTATTAGAGCAGCTTAGGTACGGGTAATAAGAAGAAATTCCAACAATGGACATGAAGCCTCATAATAGAAAAATTAAACAGTGGAGAAACAAACTAAACAGAGGGGAATGGAACTAGACATCTAGACTCATGACAGTTACAGAGATTTTTATTTTTGTCTGGCCTTTCTATCTCAGCCATTGTTACTGCATTCCCCAAAACACCCCCCCCACATCTTTGGAATGATTGACAAATATCCTACACACAACTTCACAGAGTAAGCTAACACTGCAAAATTTGTTTATACATAAGCCTTCTATAAAAGTTCTATGAGACTTTAAGGTTTGAAATTAAGTTTTCTCCAAATAAGGTTTAATTTTGTCCTGTGAGCTTTTGTGCTGTTTCTGTCGAAAACTTCATACTAAAAAAATACAATTCTGAGTACAAGACACAGAAAAATTCTCATTGGTTCATACCAATGCTGTCAGTAATTCATCTTTTCATCCTTACCAATCTTGTAACATACTGAGGCAAAATCTTCCCTTACCACATATTCACAATGAGGCTAAAGACAGAAGGGAGCAGAGAGAGCTCAGAGAGATGGAAATGTTCTCAGAAAAGTGTAGTAAATCAGAGGTGTGCTAATTTGAGGTGTGCTTAGAGAAAGAAAACTGCACTGAAAGTAGAATCCAACTCAGAATGCTGACATCTACAAAAGAGCTGGAATAATTTTTCCAAAACTAGACCTGAAGGTCTCACCATCTTACATAGAATGAAAACTTTCTCATGCACTAAAAGTCCAGATTCAGGACAATGCAAAGTTTGCATCAAGCCTTTTAGAAATACAAAGAATAACATTCTCCATATGTAAGGTGTGATTAAATTACTGTTATATACCTTCCACTTTAATTATGAGTAATTGTTCACTGCAAAGGTGTGAAGTAACGTGCCAATTCCTGGGATTTTTTTTAAAAAAAATTTCTTTATTTGGGAAAACGTCATGTTAAAGTCAAGGCATGTAAAATCTTTTTGAAATCTTTTTTATTCACAGTATCGTTGCTGTTCAAACAGAACTTGTACTATGTTTGCTTTCTGTTTTCTACTTGAAAATACCACAGTCTGATGAAAACTGATTAATATAAACTGAGTTTCAAAAAGAAAAAAGAAAAAGGAAACAAACCTTGGAATAAAAACTGTGTTTATGCACCTGTGTTCATTTTCTGTCCTCTTGATAAACAGAGAAAACTATTCAAAACTGAGTGCGTTTACTAATCTTTCCTCAGAAACTTGTAATTTTGCCCATTGGATGCTTATAACCACACACCTTGCTAAGATCTCTAATGTGTCTTCTTAATTCTTCAGTTAAGAATGAAGTGGTTTATGCACTGGAATTCTGACTTAAGATTTCTTAATCGGTTTTGTTTATTTGCTTATTATAATTTTTTCCTTGGAGAGGTTCCCTGGATACAGTCCAACAAATTTAGAAAAAAAGAAAGAACAATTAATTTTTTTGTTGTTGTTGTTTTTTAATGAGGAGTATATGTATGTATTAAAATGGTCTCATGGCAGAAAAGTATCTTCTACAGCAATATATTCCTTCTATTCATGGTGCATCTTGTTTTTCATTTCCTGGCATAATAGTAAGAAGGGAATTTGCTGTTTTTCAGATTTTACCAATGACAAAAACCTATTTTATGAAATAGATAGTAAAATGTGAATACTGTGACAAGTGTAGCTATGTATATTTAGTGATGGACGGTCCTTTCCAGTCCCATTAACCACAAAATAAAATTCCAAGAAATCTCATTACAGAAACATCGACTTTATTAAATCACAAGGTAAATATTTTTTGATTAAATGCTGATATTTTTTCCAGCTGAACAGAATCGTATTTTTCAAATGCTCCCATCATTATTTTCTAAACAACTTGTGGCAGAAGATGCTATTCAGAATGCCATAAAGATTGGCTCTGCAGCTTATGGAATAATGACATACAAATAATTTTTTACAAAGAGATGACAAGAAAAGTCCATGCAATGTTAATGAGAGACAATAGGAAATTGTGGGGATGGGAGGGTGAGATGGTGGAGGAGACCAAAATGAGTCTTTGAGGTGCTCAGCACTGATACATTTTCATTTCAGCAGACAGTGAACTGGTCCAATATACAATGCCCCGTTATATCTTTGAATGATATCATAAAGCAAGTTGTTTGGAGACTGCTAGTTTCAAATTATATTCGTAGTGCTAGAAGAAAGTAAAAATTACAAGCTAATCATTCCTTAGTGTTACGTTAATTTTCTTTCATCTTCACAGAAAAGAAGGAAAAATATTTTCTGATCCAGCAAAAACTGTCATACTCTAGGTGGTTTTCTTTTGAAAAAACTGAAGTGCGTTTCAAAATGCAAGAATAGAAGAATCAAAAATAATCGTTCCAACAGCTTGAAATTTTTGCAGATTTTGATTTTTTCTCAATTGAAATTATTACTAGAATTCATAAAACAGGGAACTTGAAAGAACTCTGACATCTAGCTTCTCTCTCTAAATCTGATGAATTTGACATGAATATTGGAGTCAATCAAAAATCCACTCCATCAGTGCAAAATGTTTCTTCTGAAAAAAATCACCCGGACCTGTCATGTTGCGTAAAGTTAGGATAAAACCAACATATTTTCCCCAAAAATTTTTGGTTTAGGGAGGAGTTGTAAAAACCTGACATTATAGAACATCCATTATTAGATATGCTAGTTTATAGTCCTTTCAGTCTGTAGGCCATCTTCCATCTTATAGGGATTAAACAAAATAGAAAACATACCCTGTGGCAAAAAAATAAATACAGTAGAATCCTGAAATTATTTTTGTAAGATAAGTCGAGGATATTTATGATGTATCACAAATTTCTGTTCACTATGTCCTTTTGTTCTTAAGTGATGTACTATTTGCAGTATTTCTGGAATCAAAGGACTTATTAGTAATTCTGAATCCTAGCTTGCCTTTTTTTTTTTTTTTTTTTTTTTTTTTTTTTTTTCTGTTGTATTTTAATTTTTATTCCAATTCACCACAGAGATGTCACCAAGCTTGTATGCACCAGCTATCCCCTCAGTATCTAATCAACCATCCTGCAAGTGAAATAGAATATCAATTTCACAATATGAAAACAGAAGTAAACCACTTCACCGTTCTCAGAACGTATGTGCTTCCTAGTTACTACTACAAGCTTTCATAGATATATAGCACTCTACTAGGCTCTGGCTGGTTTTTGAATGCTCATTTTCTAATGAAAAGTGTTTATTTGATGTGCTTAAGCTAACATTGCCCTTTCCTATAAAACTGAATCACTCAGTGTATGTGCATAAAAAATTTTGCAGGGCTGTTCCAGACATCTACACTAAATGAGCTTGGACAAATGATAGGAAGGGTCATGCCACCTGGTACAGGTCAAAAACCTTAACACTGAAATAGCTATTATAGTGGTAGAATATTGCTGTATAAAGCAAAACTGCTAAGTATGAAATACGTTAGTAAAGCGTTTTGAGTTCTCACAAGAGATGTAGTAAAGATGACTATACCCTAAAATTTTGTGCAAACCACTTTTGCATATGTGTGGGTTCCTTTCATGATGGATGATTTTATGTTCCTGGACAATGCGGTTGTCCCACTGAGTGTTTAAGAACAAGATATCAAGTCCAATATCAATGTCCTTGTAAAATATCAATGGCTGCAGGATAGAGAGTTCACTATATTTGAAAACCTCAACTTCATATTTGTTTGTATTTCAGATACTAACATTAACTCAAAATTTTGTTTGTAATGGCTATAGGTTTATCAGCATGAAAATCTAATTTTCAGAGAATGACAGTCTGTAGGATAATAGTGAAGATAGGTAAACCTGTACCTATAGATTGAATTTTAAATGGAGAAATTGTTCTACCATATTATTCGTGATGATACAGAGGACAAAGGGATGAATAATACAGAGGCTGAACCTAAATGCTTATGAAAAATAAGGGGAGATTCAAAATAGGGATTTGTGCGTCTATGTCGATGTACTTACATACACCTACCTCAACATCTTAGGTTTGTATAGCCCATACATATGTTTTAGTAACATATCAATCTACATTTATACAAAGCAAGAGTTCTTAATTTGTAAAAAAAGTCATCTAAAAAAAGTATGACTATGTATTTGCAGGATTGAATTTCTAAGTGGTTTTGAATTTTTGTACAACAGGTAGAATTCTCACCCTTATGTTGTTGTAGCATTAAAGTATGCTGTTTATCTGTTTTCTGACATTTCCTCAGTCTGTGCTTCTCCCACACCCTTGAACATGACTCATATGTTTAAACCTCATAAAGACCTCATTTTGTTTTTGACTGAGATACAAGATACTGTTTTTTTTCTCATTCATTTATAAGAAATGTGCTGCCAGATTGATCTTCCAAACAGCCATGTATTCTTGCTCTCAATAATATACAGGCATTTGATTTTTACAGTAGTGTAAACAATTATAAAATGATTACCTATGTGCACTGTCAGAAAAAAAAAAAAAAGGGGGTTTTTTTTTGTTTTTTTTTTTTTTTTTTTTTTTTTTTTTTCATTATTACAATTAACACAATCTAATATTTGGATGACTCACATCATGAATCAGAGCCCTGCAGGCACATCTGATGAAACTCAGTTCCCCAAGGTGCCTTTTAGGTAAGTAACAACCAGCAGCATATGCAAAACTAGAAATCTGACAGAAAGCTTTGGTCAGGATCACGTGCCAGTTATGAATTTTAGTTTAATTACTCATCAGAATTCCAACTTCCACAAGATCCTTCCAACTGCAATTACAAAATATTTTCAACACCTTTTTGCCATATGACATTCTTCTGCGTTTCACATTTAACTCTCTTTGCTGTATCATCTGTAGTAAAACGAAAGGATAGGGTTCTTAAGAGAAAGTGCCGTCTTTTTTCCCTTGTGAAAGTACATCGTTAGCTATGTCTCAATTTCAGTATTCCAATGTGAAATGTGGAAAAATGTGATAGAATTAATTTACTCCGAATCTGAATGGTATGATTTATGGGAATATCTCTCAGGCTATTCAGTTGGTGTTTTCTAAAAGGAAAACATTTATATTTAGGATTTAGTGAGGGCAAACATTTTTCTTACAGAATGGATTTTCTCTAGCCCTGATTCTACTTTTGTTTAAAGGTCAAAGTAATACTCCTGAAACATACAGTCAGGCATGCACTTCTGGATAGGCATTGGGGGAGTAGGAAGGATTTAACCTGTGAATGGGCTTCAGTGTTTCTGAATCACACAAGGCAGAACAGAGCTATGAACTGCCCCCCCTCTACTCCTTATAGAAGGTGAGGTACTTCTGGAGATGTGTGGATCTGGAAGGTTTGGTGGGTTGCATTTCTATTTGATTTTTTTTTTTTTTTTTTTTTTTTTTAGCAGTAGGTTACCAAACTTTACCAGATTATTCTGATTACCACAGCCTAAAACAATTTGGCAGGTACTTTATGAAAGGAGTCATTAACAGCACTGGTTATTATCTAGATTTTATGGAATTCATAGGCAATGTTCCTTTGGTTTTGGTGGGAACCACATAAGGTGCCTTGTTATCACATCATCATCAAAAACTTCTCAGAACATTTTATGAAATTTAAATCCATATTGTATTTTCATGCATAGAATTTGTGCCAGGTAACCCACCTGACATCAGGCATGATCATCTACTGGGAAAAAAACCTAAGTTTGGAGGTAGCTTTTCCATTTTTTATCAACATATTCTAATAGTCAAACAGTGGCTGAATCATTGAATTTTAATATTTTTTTTCACATAAAACTTCTGTATTATATATGTGGAACTGTGGTCATTTTTACATGATGGATGGACTATATCTCTATACAGATACACACCTGTAGATATAGCTAATTTAAAAATGCAGTGATAAGAAACAAAATGGCGACTCTGCCTTTGTTCATAACTTTCTCAGTGAGGGACTCCACTAAATAAAGTAGATAAGATTTTAATAGCTTTCTCCTCTCTTCCTTTCTTTGGACCACTAGAAAATGCTGCCTCTGAAAAAAATTTGACATAATGTTGAATGGAATTATTTTATTTAATGCGATAGTTCCTGCTTCAAAGGCAAACCAAGAAAATATCACCCTGTTTGAGTGAGACAAAATCAACCAGATTGTATTAAAAACAGGATCATCCAAATTCTTTCTGCAGTTAGTAAAGAAGTTCCCACTGTCTTTAACTATAAGCTCAGGGTTTAAAATTCAACACAACTATCAGATAGGGATAACCTTGCAATTATTTCATATTTTTTAGTAATATAAATGATAATTTGTATTCCTCTGAAACTTTTCTTTTCCTGTGTCACATATGAATGGAATTTTCAAAAGGTCTTCGTATTGGTCTAATGTAGTTTCTGCTGAAGTCTAGGACAGCCTTCTCAGGAGCCTCAATGGCAACAGGTAAACTAATGGGAATTCAAGAAATTTCCCCCCTATTAAATGTTAGTTTATTTCTAAAAGAAAGAAAGAAAGAAAGAATCGATTGATTATCTTACTGTTACTAATATTTTACTATTAGTTTTACATAATAAAATAAAGCTCTGACTTTTAGTTTGTTAACTTATTTATTTTTCTATTGTTTATAACCACTATAGTTTTGGTATTTATAAGAAAAACAGGTTGACAAAAAATATGTGGGTCAATAAATGATCAATAGTAACCAAGCACCAGCAACATCAGAATTGTACAATCTGAATTGTAACTGCTGTCTGTATTCAGGAGACTTCTGTCATTGACTCCTTTTCTTCAGAAAACTTTTTGTTGCTTAGACAAGTAAACAGGGCAAGTGACACCATAATTTCTGCATTTCATTCCATTTTCCTAGACTTTTATGCATTGCCATAGCAAATAGTCATGCACTCCTCAGTATTTCACAATACCCCATTGTAGAACTCAATGTTTTATCTGCTGACACTCCTTTCAAATGAAGCAAGAGTGATATAAACAAATGCTTAGCCTGCAGCAAAGCTCAATTTAGGGAGTAATGTGAACTGCTGAAGAATCTGGCTTCAGAACAAATTAGTGGTGTTTTGTTGTTGTTTTGTAGTACTGCCAGAAAGTACTTTGCCGAAGGGTCAAATCAGGGAAATAATGCCAGTTAGCAATTTTGCAGAGTACCTTCTTCATAGCTCCATTCACTTCAGTGTAAGGCATAGAAGCACAATTGGAAAAAACGGTGCAACCATTTGTTGTCTTGCAATTATTTTTACATATAAAAATACACTGGAACCATCACAATATAAGTTCCTACCACACCTGAGTGACCATGTGGTGCACTTTACAGCACTTGAACCACTTAGTGTTTTTTGATCTGGGAAATCAAGAGGAAGGGAGAAGGAGTGACAGAAGACACCTTCTTATTTCAAATATACTCTGAAGAGAAGCTCTGGAGTTGAGTGAACTTGTTTCTTGCTAAATTTTCTTTTCTACTGCTGCTTTCATTGGATGTACACCAGAAAGAAAAATGGCCTTTCTCTTCTTTTTGGCTGTGTTATAGATAAAAAACACAGCTGGCTGATTTGGACTTTTTTACATAGAAAGCAGATGTAGATGGTTGACTGGGTCAAGCCCAGGTTTTTTTATGGGTTGTTTTTTTTTACAGTTAAAGCCTCTTTGGGAATATTCAGCATGGTCAGAGGGTTTTTCTATTAAAGCATCATTCTGATTTTGCTTGCATTTACTTCACCATCCTTGATGAAAAGCTTAGTAATAATATGACCTAAAATCTATAGCGTCTAAATATATATATATATATATATATATATACAGTAGTCATCTTAAGTGTATACTAACTACTGCTGGTTCATATCTTACGAGTGCTTTGTACTGCCTCAAGTGCTACATAAGTACACACAGTAGGAAGCAAGCTGACCCACAGTTTCTCCTTCCTGTTATTAATCACTGAGAAGTAACACTGGGTGCAGGTAAAACAACTCTTCTTTATTAGTTGGGTATTAGCAGGTTTATCTCTTCATGTGATCATATTACCCATAATCATTCACCTCCATCCAAGAAATTATATATTTTCAATTCTTTATACAGAAAAATAAGTACTATTCAAAAATCCAAGTTCTACAACACTCTGAATCACCTCTATGAATCTCTTAATAAGTTGATTGATTTAATTAAAATTTACTTAATTTAATTAAAAATTACTCAACTTTTGTCTATTCTAAACCTCCGTACGCTTCTAGTTTGTCACTGATTATTTGGACAGACCTGGGATATAATTCCATGCTATGTAGCTTTAGGCCATATTCAGTTTACCATTCAAAGAATGGTAAAATTGAAATGAAAGAGGAGAAGGCGTGAAGACACATCTTGAAATAATTTCTTCAGGAGGAGTCCAATATATCAGCAAGAGTCAGTGTGCTCTTACCTATGTAAATTCTCTGAGAAGCCAGAAGATGCTGCCAACACGTTGAGGACCTTTTCCTTCTTGCCATCTGCATGTCCAGCAACATCTTTCCCCATATACTTGCGCACACTAGTACTGGCTCTTAGGCGCATATCTGAATTTTTATGTGGCTTTGCTATAACATTTAGATATTGAAATACACAGCTATATTTTCTATGATCCTTATTTTTCTTTTACTAAGGTAATTAATCCTTTCTATTTATAATTACATCTGAAAACATGTCTCAGTGAACTTATGGTAGAAAGATAAAGCAAAAATGCTCTAAAAGATTCAATTAATTTTCATCACTAATGAGTGCATTGAAATTTGCAAGTAAGTGATTATTCCTTTGAGATAAGTATAAAAATAAATATCAGAGAGGCTGCAATAACCAAATAATTGATTAATCAATTAATCATTCTGCATACATTTAATTAATCAGATAGAAGCATCACAGAACAAAACAGAAACTTTATAAAAATGGAGCTGGAATTTTAGTCATTAAAAAATAGCCAGCTGTTCTTTTGATAGATAAGCTCTTTGCTATAAATACAAACATGTGCTCTTTTTCTGTGTTTTGATAAGTCAACAAGAGAATTCAAATATAAATACTTGCCTCCTGTTAGACAGAGATGACTTTAGCTGATTTTCAACTTACACTTTTTACTACTTGTTTTTATGAGAAATATGTGAGCTTTGGGATATATTATTGCAGTGTAATAATCAATAATTACTTGCAAAGAGCCTGCTTTAAAATATAAGACGGGTTAAATTTCTTTCCATAACTAATTTACAAGTAGTTACGTGCTCCAGGAAGAGCAGTGAATCATCTTTTTTGTCTCATACATATTATCCAGATGCATACCTAGAAGACTTGGCTGGTTTCTTTTTCTTCCTTTTCCTTGCCCTACCTTGCCTCATCTTGCCTTCTATGAACATAACTCCTGAATCCTTACTTTTATTATAATATCTTATTTCTTCATACGTAGCTCAGACTTTCCTACTTAAAAATAAGATACTACTAATATTCAGTGTTTTCATCACTACTCTATGAACTTATGTGGAATTTCTACCTTTTCGATTTGCGAAGTCTCCTATATTGGAACTAGATACCAGTAGTCATATTAGTGAACTGCTTAAGAGCTCTGCAAAATGAACTGTCTCTGAATGGAGATCTTCTGTCTCTATTCATTGGTCCTTGTCTGTACCCTAGATACAGCAATATACAACTATCTCTCCCAGGATCAAATTCACCTTCTAGCAAAGTCAGAAGCTGAACTGAGCTCAAGCAGTTTTATGAGATGTCATGGCTAGAGGACTACTGCAATGATTTGACCACTTCCTTGTTTCTGAAAATGCTTCTTCAGGCAGGACCTCATTCCCTTATCTATTTGAAATTTGTTTTCTGGAATTTTCTACTCTTAAACTAAATCTAGGTACAGTACACTCATGGTTGCTTAGCATGTCGTTTCACATGCCAGATGCTTTTTCTTTCCTTTGAAAGAAGGAGTTCAACACATATACTTTTACTAGTTCAGTATATGGGGATAAACAAACTTCTTAAAATACATGAAATGATGCACTAGATAAAAAAAAAAAAACAAAAAACAAAAACACAACCAAAAAAACACCCAAAGAAATGAACAAACTAATAAAAACATCTCTACTGAAAGCATGTCAATATTTTATTTTCGTGAGGATGCAGGGTAGGGACAGACTCTTGTCACCAGAGTAGGGCCGCAGGAAACAGACAGTGGGGAAAGCAGTCCAAGGGAGCGTCTGGGGAGACCAAGCTCCTACTGCAGAGAAAGCAGGATAAATTGGGGTGGCAACCACCTGTGGCTGCTGCTTACACACCTCAAAACCTGCCAGAGCAGCAGTGATCAGTTTCAAGGACTTTGCTTAGCAAATGTCATAGCAGTGACATAGATATTTCTTAAGCACTCACCATCTGTCTTTCAGGCAACCTCACTTTTGCCTGTTTAGCTCCTTGCAGGGCCTAGGCTGGTCTCCATACTTTCTAAATATTACGTGGTTTTAGTTTTCCCTTGCAAAACTATTCCTTTAGAAATTTCCTCTCTTTGTCTGTAAGGCAGTTCTATATATTACATCACTCTGAACTGCAAATCCTAGATAGGAAAATTAGTATTTTTTTGTAACCTGTTTTATACAGTTAGCTGTTAATTGATTCTCTGGTATTCAGATTCATTATGCTGAAAATATTTTTTATTACCAGTCTGGTCTCCAAGGAAGATCATACTTTCTTCTGACACCACTGTTTTCTCCCCTTCCTGCTGTTTGTTCCCTCTCTCTAGTTCAGGAATCTTATACATAAGATCCTTTTTTTTTTTTTGGTACAGAACTATTGCCATTAGCTGACTCCCACAAGCTGTTGCACTGAGACTTATATTTTTTTTTTTTCAGATCCATACTGAGAAAATATGTTAACATTTTGAATTATTCATTGAAGTGACTGGTTTTACAAGGATCATCCTAAACAGTCTGGTTTATTTCCTGTTGTTCTGAAAGCAGCTAGGTCATAAAAAAATTTTGAGTTTTAAGGGAAGGCCATGGGAATCAATACTAGTGCATAAGTATATAGTATAGGACAGTCCCTAAATTGAAATAACAAAACTTAGGGAAAGGTACAGGCAAGGCAGTCTATTCATAAGGAATCACAGAGGCAGTTACCGAGCTCAGACGGGGTTCCACTGTGGAGCTGCATACATGTTACTGTAAACCTCTATATTGTTATATTATATTTTTATTAAATCCAAGATAACAAAAAGAACACTAAAAAAAAGAATATGGCTACAGAATGAAGCAGACCTTATATAAAGAAACAGACCTTGTAAGAATAATGAAAAACGTTTATTGTTCACATATATAATCTCCTTTTTTTCACAAATGTTTTCTTAGGGCTATAGAATATATAACACTCAGAGAATTTTATCAAGATTACAGATAAGTTTCAATGTTACGTCCTGTAATTTAGTTTTGCCCATTTTTGAGGTCCATAGCTGGCATTGTTGGGGATTTCTTGGGGTTTGTTTTTTTTTTTTTCAGACTTGAAAATCTACAAAAGAGTTTATATCAGAGAAAAACAATTTATTTGCGAGAGTTACCCCTTTTTGTTGGAAATGTTTTAATTTAAACAGGAAAATGCCATGGAGCATGGCAGTCTGTTTCATTCTCAATTTGCAATGAAATTAAAACATGCTGAGCCTTTCAAATTATGTAAGCAATACTCCCATTGCCTCCCTTTTCCTAACGAGTAATTATCTTCATTTCTTTAGTATTTAAAAAAAAATCACATTGCTTCTCCCTTATTAATCACTTTAACCTTCTGCATAATCCCACAGTAAAAGCACAATTCACAATTTGTAACATTTGCAAGCTCTCTCTATGGAAACTAGAAAGACACTACAATTTAAAATTTATATCCAATCTCTTCAAAATCTCCCTTATGTTGTTTGTGTTTTTTTCCCTCCTGTTTTATAGATTATGTTGGGGGTTTTTTTGGTTGTGGTTTTTTTTTTTCCTTTTCCTGCCTTCAAGATTCTTTTAGGTTGTCCCATTTACTTTAAGATTTCTATTTCTCCACTTTTCTTACAGCACAGCTACTCCCTGTTGAAGACGAAGTTACACAGTGTAAACTAAATGAAAACAGCATGACAAATATACCATGAAAAAAAAAAAGAATATTCTAAAGTACATTTTTGTTTTGACACAAGGCTGTTGAAAATTCCAAAACATGAATATCTCTGACAAAAACATACAGAAAAATGTAAAAATGTTGTTTTTAAAAAGGCACCATTACGTAAAATAGAAAAAATACTTTCACAGAAGCAAGAATGAGTATAGGTGATATCTAAGAATAAGAAAGGTAATTCTGGTGAAAAATAGAGCCAAGATATTTGTTCACTTGCATATAACATATACTGGAGTGTTTTATATCATATAAACATTCTATAAGTTGTATGATCTGTAAGTTGTAACTATATTTTTGTTTCTCTATTTTTCTAACATTCCCCTGGTACTCTTTGTTTTAGTGCATAAACTCTTGGCATTTGTTGAGATGATGGCATTTGTTGAGATGATAAGAAGAAATATGCAAATATTGAAGAGATACAAATACTGGGAAAGCTGAAGATCTTTCTTTAAGGTCTCGTGAAACTGTCTTTCCAGTCAAACATTTCAGGTTCAGTTCATTTGGGTAATTTTACTGAACATCTCAACAACTGAATTTACAGTTTTCGATTTCAGCCATCGCTAGTAAGGAATCAGACACTGTCCTTGTAGAAAAAAGTGAGAATTACAGTCCAATTCTTTCTGATGTTCATATTCTTGAAAATGGTATTGTTGCATAGAATTACAGGAATTAAACTCTGTCTGATTCACATAATCTGAAGAGGAGATAATGAAGCCTTCTATCTTAAGCAGTTCAAACTCATTATTTTGTTACAGAGAGTAAAAGTTTTCACCCTTTTCAATGGGTATTTTTTAGCAACCACAATATATAAAAATAATGATCAGATAATTGTGAAGTTCCAAGGAAAATCGTTTTTCTAATTTTTAGCAATGAGGTCCAGGGTGCTCAAGTTATACAAATGAAATGTTAATCCTATTTTAGGTTTCTGAGTTAGAGAGACTGTATTTTTTTTTTCCCACAAGAAGTCAGAAAATTCCTTTTACCTTTATTTTATGACAGAAAAGCTACTTAGGAGGAGTAATGTACTATGTCCCATTGTTGGATTCATGCATTGACAATGCAACATTTAATTGTTTCCAATTATATTATTGGAATAAACCCAGCCCTCTGACTAGGGATGTGAATTAAGCCAAATTCTTTCATAGGACACTTGACTGAAAGCATTTCAAGACAGAAACCTGTTAGTAGAAACCATATTAACCCGTGAAGTGTTGAAAACATTCTATCACAATGTGCATTTCCCTCTCCCATCCCTTAAGTGGGATTTCATCTTCATGTGTTTTCCATATTCTGTACCCTCCAAAGGAAACTGGGTCATAGACTTGGGGAAACTATGAAAACCAGTATTTTTAAAATAGTGTTCCAGCCTTCTGCATAAAGGACTATGTATGTTCTCTAAAATGTCAGCTGACTCGCACAAAGAGCATGCTGAGAGAAATGTAAAGCCACCACAGTGTCTATGTTCTGTGAGATCTGCCCCACTGGTCTCATAACAAGCTGATGAGGTGCCAGAAAGGCAGAGTACAACTGAGAGGAAATACGCTCAGATCTTTGCAGAGAAAGAACTTTTCCAGGGCACAGTATTTTAAAATATACATACACACAGATTCAACTGCAAATGGAAAAGCTTAATGTTAACTCATGGAGGAGTCATCTGAAATCAGCGGCACCTTAAAGTTCTCTTTTAAGAAACATCTAAAAGCCATAGAAAGCTGGCATAGATGAGAACACGTTGGAGTAAATATCACTTTTGTAGTATAATATGTTACCTTTTTGGTTACATACCTGAAATGAGACAGAAATATTTAGCTGAAACACAGCTGCTTGATCCTGCCAATTTCAGTATCCTCTGCTATTCCCATTCTTATGTCCATTTCTCAACTTGTGAACATATATGTGAAATATTTCTCATGTGTGACTGGCAAGGTCAGGTCTTATGGTTTATATCCTCAGTATTCATTAGAAGTGTGAGTCTGAGATACCAATAAATAAATAAATAAATAAATAGATAAATAGATAAATAAATAAAATTCCCATCATGACGACATATATGTACTAATTGCTTTGAGATTCTGGAAAGCTCCAAAGCCAAGGATGGACCTTACCAGAGAATTTATCTCTGCTCTGAAATAAAGGTTTTATTTCAGAAGGGAAAAGCAAACTGGTAGGAGGTTTTTTATAAAACTTGGCATTTCTGGTTCTACAGTGTATTAGAACAGAAATGCTTTTGTAATGCACTTTATTTACATAACTGGTTTTAATTTACATCTCCAGGTGTGCTTCACATTATCACTGAATCCTTCTCTTGTATTTTTTTCCTCCTGACACCTAAGTGCTGGCAAGTTTGAAAAAGAAGAAAACAAAATCAATGAACAAATATAAATCAAAGAATATAATATAAATCTCCAGCCTAAGAACATAGATTTTCTTATATTCTATCGGTAAGGAGACAAACCAGCAATTAGACAGTATCTGAGTACCTGGAAGCCTAAGAATCTCTGAAAGATTCTTAAATGAACAAAGATGTAGTTTCAGTGAAAAGCTGGAGGTAAATACTGAGAGAGGACAGCTGAGGAAGCAAATAAGAATTAAATATTGAGACGGGAGTAGCATGGTTAATTATAGTGCAGAAAATCAAGGTCCACTGGTTAGTGTTGATGTTGCCTTATCAGACTTCAGAAGAAGGAAAACAAAAAATTAAAATACAGCTCATCATCCGTGCCCTAATTACAACTGTCTGGAATAATTTGCATTTAAAGTAGAGGCCACAGAGCACAGTGAGTTTACTTAGATAAACCCATAGTCACACAACATGTGCTCAGCTCTGTTTGCTATGGGATACAGCGTTCTTCTATTATGTCTTTTTGTAAGATGAGTTAAATTAAGCTTGAAATTGCATGAGAGAAGTCTGGATCAGAGAAATTTTGCAAGTGTTCAGACAACAAGTTGGTGGTAGAACGTACTGTAGCTCAGCATGTAAAATGCTTCGGATCAGCACTACTTTACCACAGCTACAGGAATAAGATGGAGGAGTCTTCTGCAAACAAAAAGCTTTTAACTCTACTGACCTCAGTGCTGTCTTACCACTCTGAATACTAGTGTTTATGATGGAATTGAACTGAATTATCTCATTCCTTAAAAATTCTTGGTATTTTCCCCCTCTTTTGTGCTCCTGGGGTAAGTTGTTTGTAAGACACATTTTGACAGTGAAATGCACAGGTTCTTCTGGCATTCTCTGTTCAAGTACAAGTGATGGCAAGGCACTAAGAGCACATCTGGTCTTCTGGATGCAGCAGAATTGCTGATGGATGAATTCTGCATACCCAGAAATTCTGGACAAATGAATATCAGACACACTGAAAGAGCTGATATGGATGCAAACAATATGTTTGGCACATCTGAAAAGTCTGAAAAGTAGCAGAGAAGGGTGGACAGCTCTATACAGATTTACCAGTGTATGCAATAATTCTGTACTAGATACCACAATTCGATTATTGACAGTCGGGAGAATGACTTGTATGGTACACTCACATTAGAAAAATAAACAGAGCTTTTTGAAAACTTTATTTCATTGACAAAATAAAATTGTTTAGAAAAAGGAATAGATATTTTTTAATCAGTCTGATGCCTATGTTTCCACTATTTTTCCAGTAACCTGAAAATTAATAAATTAATAACATTTCACTGCTGGAGGATATTTTACCCTTGAAAAAGAATTTTGGGTATATATTTTTAATGAAATAGTATTTTTAAATACAATTGTAAAATAAATATTTTTGTAAAAAGTCAAATGAAACTATAACCTTTAGCTATGTATAAGTGTATATAACTATATATTGTATATAGGTCTATATAAGTATGTATGTGTATATACTGGAAAAGACTAGTAAACTTAGTGCAAAAACCTTAATTCCCTCAGATCTCTTCAGGAAACTTCTTCCCAAATACCAAGTCTATGGTAGGAGAAATTTCTTCTGCCTGAAATTTCAAAATGTTAAAAAGAATGGAAATGACCACAAATGCTTAAGAAGTGACACTGCCTCCTATTTTCTAAGTTTAAGAATGGAAACCGTTGCTTTAATTTGAATATAACTCAAAGCAAAGTGATTAATATGTAGTATTTTGCTTGTTCCATTAATCTTGCTTGTCACTGTATCTCCTGTTTTTTGACATTCCCCTCCTCGTTTTTAAGTTTACGAGCTTTAGATCCCTTCAGATAACCTTTCAAGTAGCTGTGCAGATGTATTAAAATCTTTAGACTTAACATTTTCAACTCCCAGGCCAAGTCTAGAGAAAGTACTCAGACATACATTTCAGTGCCTTGATACAGACCTTTTCTCTGCTTAATTGCAACAGGTGACCTGGGTAACTGTGCTGGCCAGGCACCAAAACCTTAGATTCTAGTAAAACTGAAGATAAATTTTAACATGATAGAGTGAAGAGTGTAGTAGCAAAGTATTTAACACATAAATGGTGACAGTATGGCAGCAGAGTCTGAACAATTGTGGACTGTGGACTATTCAGTTCTGACTGTTTTGGGTTGCGCTTTTTTTTTTTTTTTTTTTTTTTTTTTTAATTGAGATATATGTGCTCATGTAGTCTTTTTTGTACACTGGTCCTACAGCATGTAAAAATGACCACCTTAGATTTCTCTCTTAAACACTGATTGTGAGAACATGAGAACTGTCTGAGGATAAAAATTGATAATTAATGGTATGGTAGAAACAATAAAGCAGGAAAATCAAGATTATCTTTTTTGTTTTCCTCTTGTTTCTCCTCCTTCTTCTCTCTTCTAGACAATATTTTTCAAGGAAATATGACGTGAATAAACATTTATCATATTATTTAACATTTCTCAGTAACAATGGGGTTTTCTTTAAAGACTACCTGTGAAGAAACTGGCTCCAGCACTTTAAAAACAGGTTATGTTAGAGAAAGAAAAAGAAGCACTTGATGTATGATTTCCAGTAAGAACTGTTACAGTTGTCTGTAGATGAACTTTTATCTTTGTTCTATTAACTTGATCCTGTGTTTTCATAGATTTCTTTATGTTCTGATTCTCCGTGAGAGGCCACAGTTTCTTCATATGTTTATTCTTTGTCATCTATAAAAAATAATTCTGTCATGTTGCCTCAGAAGTCATATTGACTTCTTAGCCTAAAATGCAGTCACAAATACATTGACAGAATCTCTTGCAATAATGCACCTTCTCAAATATGAATATATCATATTCTATGTGTCATTTTTCTAGGTGACTTTAGTGAGCAAAGCCTTTACATATTTACACAGCATGAAGAATAAAAAAAACCTCTGATCTAAAACTTTTTTTTTTTTTTTTAGATACTACTATATGTTGAATTTTACAGAAAATTATAAAAGAATATCTGAAACGGTTTTATGAGATAGGTGAATAAATAGCATTTGAAACAATCCATCTTTCATTTTATTAACTAGGAAACCTGGCCTGTTTCTTTGCTCACAGTTTTCAGGATAAATAATATATTTCAATGTATCGACTAGATCAAAATTCTGATCAGTGGTATGGTTATAGTTTTTATTTCATCTTGAACAGTATAACTTGTTTTCATGCATCATATCACAACTGATTGGAAATCTGGACTTTAGGTGGCTGTGAGCCAACTGAACTGAATCCAGAGCAAAGTGCTAAGCTTTGACATGTTACCCTTGAAAAGAATGGTTGAAATCAAATTAAAATTCTTCTGCTGGAGTTGAACGTTTTACACTACTTGGGAACGAATTACTATGGACATGTCAGACATGCAGACCAATCTCTTTTCCAGACCACTTGTTTTAAATGGTTGAGTATGGATCTCAAAAATGAATAAGAAATCTTTATACAGACTAGTTTTCTAGCTTTGTTTTTATTAAGAAACACATGGTAGAAAACAATAGGGCTGTGAAATTAATATTTTTGTTTGTTTATTTATGGTAATCTTTAGTCAAGTAAATATGCAAGTATGAAAACCCCACACATTTATATTATCTCCCTACTAATAATACGGTTGGTTGTACAATGTCATATATGTCTGTCCATATCTTCATATAATTTCTCATCAGGCTTAGTCATATTTATTTTCTGGCTTTTTTATAAATGCAATTTCAATACATAGCTTATAACTGTACCTTCTAAATAATACAAGTATATGTATAATAAAAAAGACATACTATAAAGCTCCTTTGGCAAAAGTTTAGGCTTTGCAGTATACAACTCAAGAACTATAATGTAAAACTGGAGCTGTACTGTATGATAATCAAATCTTGTCTGTATTAAAACTGTCACTCTTCCTGCCAGCTGTAGATACTACTCCTATGTCAACACATAACTCGAGTAAAGCACACTGCACTAAGGATAAATTTGCAAGAGGAAAGAAGGAAAAAGAATCATAAATAAGTCAACTGAACTACTGTATATCACTGATGATAAAAATGAGGATATGTGATGCATGTTAGTCTTTAGAAAGAAAATAATGGTTGTTCTGAATAAGAAATATTCAAGTATTTTTACACTGTAATACTGACTTGATGCAATAAACCAGTAACTAACTTCTGGAAGTAGAAAAAAGAGGTAACACATTCTTTTCTACTTCTACATTTGCTTTCTAGGCTTACCAGTTGCTATGCAGTATCCTTCTAAACAGAAGGAATATTAGAAACCGTTCTTAGGAGTCTGACACTAACATCCAATGATAAGGGTGTCACTTTGGCAATAACAGGTTTCAAATGCAACCTCAAGTTCAACAACCCAGAACACAGGCTGAATTTCTGTACTGTATTACAGCATTGTGTTGAACTTTATCATTAAATGGACAATCTGAATGATAGGTGCTTAGTTACAAGTAACTGTTCCTGTTTGATCAGACTGTAAATTGCCAAATAGTTTTGCTTATTCTTTACATGAAATAACAAGTGAGAATTCTCTGCAATGCATGGAGGAAGAGGGAAGCACATACTTTTCCATGTACTAAGCCTCATGTACTCAGTCATCAAATACATGGTTTCCATCATTCCCTTCTGGCATCCTCGATGTGTTCAGACATTCAGAAAGCTGGAATAGACACTGTGAGTTTGAACAGTAATTTACTTCATTTGATAGCAACAAGAAAACAAAGAAGCGAGGATAACCCCCAACCACAACACTAGTAATGGAGCTTGTCTCACCCAGCTTTAAATGTCTATAATGTGGGTGTTTGCCAACAAACATATTTTTAGTACTCCACTCCCTGCACCATCTAAAAGCAGAAGCAAAATAGTTGTAACAACAGCTGTATTTTGTTAAAACATTAATTTCAGTGTTCCTGATCTGGGATACCTGTACCTTGCAGTGATCATAAAAATAAATAAAATTGAAAGAAATTTAATTAAAATTTAATGCTCTGACTTTCTGAAGTTATTGTAGTAGATGTCTACTTCATAATATGTCTGGTTCTTTGCTCAGTTTTGCCCTGCTTAGTGCAGCACATGCTTGAGATAATAGAATGAAACGGAAGCAACACAATTTTAGGATTCATCTTGTTGGTGATTGTACCAGAAAGCAAATCTTAACAAACAAAGATAGATTTGTTTGCTTTCTTCACAAGTACCTTTTTGTTTTTGTAATTATTTGACTTATAAAGAAGATAGTGTACATAATGATGGCAAAACTAGAAAAGATGATTATGAAATAAAAATTCTGGAGAATCTTAATTCTTATAACTGAGGGAAAAAGACATCTTTTGTTTAAAACAAAAAACCCCTAATGCTTATGAGCGTGATGTCTGATATAAAGATTAAAATAAGCAAAAGAGCAGATCACAGAAGCACCTATAATTAAACAGGTGTATTTTCAAAACTTTATGCATCATATCTCCACTCACATCAAATTCAGTGGTACTTATGCAACTTTAAACTTAATACCTGACTTTGAAAATCTTTCTCCCTGAGGAAATATGTAATTTTAAAAGTTTGAAAATATTTAATGCACAGCTGTAAAATATCTGGTTGTAAAGCTACTTTTCCACTAATGATTTCTGTAATCTTCTTTCTTGTTCTGTCTCTAAAACCTAGTGTATAAGCAAATGCTTTAGAATAACAGTAAACTAGATAATACTCGGGTTTGACTAGTTTCTTCTACAGATGACATTTATTATACTTATCTCTAAAACCTCTTTTTGTATGAGTTTTACAGAAAGAATTGCATAAAATAGTTGTCTTTGCTCACAGGGGACAGGACTTAGTGACCCAGGAGGTCTCTGGCATTCATATATCCATATAATGGTATTGGAATGCTTTTTCTCTTACAGACTGAGCACTGCATGAGATCTATGTTTTATAATAATTTACACATCTGACAAACTGTGGTATTACTTAATCTTCTCCCATTACTGCACTTTCCTAGTGAGAGACCTATGCATATCCTGTCCAATAATTTCATGCACTGGCCATATTAGAGCTGGCTTCACATTAGAGGTAATGAAGATTCTCAAGAAATGGGTGGAGTGTATCTGTAGAATACATGGAGAGAGTCTGAGAGATCACACATTGGCTAAGATCAAAGGTTTGTCTTAATGATAATGAAAAATTGACTCATCAAAGCTTGTTTAATCTTTACACTTGCAAAAAGATCAACTCCTGAAGTATTGCCAGGGGTGTGGGGAGGTGGGGTGCGGGAGGAATGAGGGAGGAAGAGAGGAGAGAGAAGAGAGAAAGTGGGAGAAAGAAAAGAAAGAAAAAGGGAGAAGGGGAAAGGGAAGAGAGGACAGGGAGATACACTATCCCTCTAGGTGGAAACAAGGAGGTAAGAAGACATTAACATATCTTAGTATACGGTCTAAAGTGTTTACTGATATTTTCTTGCCAATATGTAGCTGCTAGAATTGGTCATCAGAAAGGGAGGAGACTGTAGTGTAATGGCTTAGTTTAAACACTCAGACTAGGAATACTGAACTGCCTCACTTAATAAACATCACCGAAGTGAAGCAGATAGAAAGTCTGTGTAGCAGAAGAAGCCATCTTCCCTCACTCTGGTACTTGTACATCAAAGCTGTTCCATAATTGGGAGATACATATTGCATTCCTTGGAGGGACATGAATGTTATATTAGAGAGGAGACTGGAGATGGTGGTTCTGCAGGGATTATGAGACTCCAGGGCTGGCTTTTGGCTAAATTTCAGAAATGCTACCAAAGCCTGTCATCGGCAATCTTGTTTACTCCCACACCCAGGAATGCAGGTCTAGAAGAAAGTCTGTATTTGAATTGCTTATGAACTCCATATGACTGGAGAGTCAGTAGCTGGCCTCAGTTTCAGATAATCAGACCTCTGAGTGGGAGTTTCAATCAGAAAATGCAGCAAGGGAAAGCATGCATAAAATCTAAGCCTCTTCGATGGTTTAGAAAGCAAGATCACATTCCATTGTCTCATAAGGATTGGATGCAATAACTTACCCATCCACCAACTTTAACCTGGTGATTTTATTTCTTTATGCTAGTTTTCTTCATGCTACCGTACAGGCAAGCCTTTGTTTAATGTCATCCTAAATTAAAATAATAATTAATAAAACTGATATTCATCATTGTGCAATTATTGGTGATTTAGCTATTGACATATACAGCACAAAGTTAGGGCAAATTTACAGGATGAGATGGTCAGTTGGCTTCTACCATCTGCACTTTAGTAAACAACTCCTTTGGTAAAAAACTATGAGGATGTTGCAGATCAATACCCTCTCCGTACTGAGGTGACTGATATAAAAACACTGCATTAAACAAATTTAATAAAACTGGCATGAAATGAGGCACTGCAGGAACAGTAAAGGGATACACAAAGTGTGTGATACAAACTGTATTTAACAGACTAAACTCTGACAAGCATTAGCCAGTTTATCTCCTTCTCTTGTGTAGAGTCAATCCTAACTATCAGGATTCATACCAACATAATCCTGCCTGATCTAGATGACAGTGGAGCATGGGAGTTATTCTAAACACAGGTGATTATTGTGTCATATTTTTAGCATGTAACTAATATGAAAGTAATGTCAGTACTTCATATTTATGTCTTTAATAGAGGAACAGATATATTTACAGAAAAAGCTTGAAAGAGAAGGAGGGAACTTTTAATTTCCGAGGCTGCTAATTCTCAAAGTTAACAACACAATGGGAGCTGATCGACACTATATTTTTCTCAAGATGGTGGGATAATGAATGTTAGCCCATGCTTTAAATGGCCAAACCATAAAATAGAGACAGCCTTCAGCCTTCCTTTACTTTGTACTACATTCTCCTTGATGTATAACAGCAAACAAATATTGAATAAAACATCAGCTCATGTTGTGTATCTTCCAGTCATTCAAGGAGTGTTCTTCAGCTGAGTTACCAAGCTGCTTTCAAAAATCTAGGGTGAAAAAGTTTCAGTCCACGGTACATTGAGCCACGTCTTAATAACATAATCATCAGCACGTTTTTTTATTTGATGTAATAATTTTCCTGTTTTAATTTTCTTTAGAGAAGGCTGAGTAGCAATGATACACTGCATATGCTGAATATAAAAATCCATACTCAGAAGGACTGTTATGTACTGAGGAGTTCTCATTTAATACCAACAGGCAAAAGACCCAATAGCAATGCCAGCAGTATTAATAGTAGTGGTCTGGGCAGCTTGGTGATTTGAGCTACTGTTATCTTGGACTAGACTCTATAAATGGGTTTGAGTGCTACAAACCCTTTCCACTACTCAATGCCACTTAGAGGGTGTATTATGCCTAAGCAAACAAAATGAGTGATAACACTCCTGTCCCTACTGACCTACATAACAAAATGTACACTTTCAGCATTCCAATCAATTGCTTTGCTAACCTAGCTGGCTCTTCTATTCTCAATCAATGGGATCACAGATGAAGCACTCATTCCCCATTTCCTTGGTCTGAATGAATATGGATTTGCTCATGCACTAAGCACACTTTTGCTCTAAGGACAGAGTAAAGAAAAAGGTGTTTCTCAACTTAGCAGATTGGTGACAAAGTGTTAAAGGACCTAGTCTTTTTCCAGTGAGGCCAATGGAAACTTTTGTATTTATTTTAATTAACACACTACCAGGCATTTGTCTGAGACAAAATCTGAGGTTACTGATTCATCATATGCATCTGGAATGTGAAGGCCTCAAATTTCAGAGCACTGGTGATTTGCTTTAATCTATAACAAAGTTAGGGTAACACTGGAAAATGCTGAAAAGGTTAAGTCTACCAAGAAAGAAAAATAGGTATTAACAAGCTCTCAACAAGGATGTATGCTGATAGCAACCTTCCCATTTTCTTTACTGAGCTCCCAAAATTTTTCTTATTTTTTCTCTCTTAAGAGTTTTGAGCTTTAAAACATCCAGGCAGGAAATTTCAAAAGTAAATACATTTTTGAAAGAGTCAGTTAACAGTCAGCGTTAGACATCTAAATACACATTTAAGGATTTGAATATGCCTGACCTGGTTTTCAGAAATGCTGAACATCAACAACTCTCAGTGTCATCAGTGTTAGTAAACAGCTGAAAATAAAATTTAAAAAAAAAAAAATCAAATAAAAAATACCCATGTAGTGGTTTAACCCCAGCTGGCAACTAAGTACACACAGTCACTCACTCACTCACTCCCCCACTTCAGCAGGATTAGGGGAAGGGAATTAGAAGTTTAAAAGTGAGAAAACTTATGGGTTGAGATAAGAATAGCTTAATAATTGAAATAAAATCAAATAGTAATAATAATAATGATAAATTATAATGAAAAGAAAAATAACAGGAGAATGAAATCATGCAAATGAAAAAAACACAACCAACTGATGCCCAGCCAGTCCCAAAGCAGCAGCTCCCCTGGCCAGCCTTCCACCTCATTTTATATGCTGAGTATGATATCATATGGTATGGACTATCCCTTTGGTCAGCTGGGGTCAGCTGTCCTGGTCGTGTCTCCTCCCATCTTCTCATGCACCCTCAGCCTCCTTGCTGGCAGAGTGGTGTGAAGAGCAGAAAGGCCTTGACTCTGTGTCGGCACTGCCCAATAGTAACTAAAACATCCCTGTATTATCCACACCATTTCCTGCAAAAATCCAAAACATAGCCCCATACTAGTTACTATGAAGAATATTAACTCTATCCCAGCCCAACCCAACACACCCCAATGCCTCAAAAACCCACCCAAGCAATGTATTAAGTGCTTATAAAAAGCACTGCATTCTTAGGAACCTCTCTACTGAAATAATGGATGTTTTTCTTTTAGCTGTGAATTTACGTACTCTTGCAAGACTACAGTGCACTTAAGGAAGTGGTAGAATGTTCCTTTGTTCTGTGAGGAGTTAACTAACTAAATGTAGGCAAAATCATAAAAGAAATACTGGGTCCTAGCACTGATAATAGACTAAGAATTTTAAATGTTATTTGCCACATCTGGTGATTAACAGCCTAACCATTTTGTTAACATTATACTAGCACACAGTTAGAACCTCAAAATGTGTACACAATTTGGTAAGCATGACACACTTTTGACATGAAAATTACATCAGCAATAACCACTTCTAATTACGCTTTCTTTAATGTGTGGATGGAGATTGGATTTTGGCTGTGTTCATCAGTCTTGAAAACAAATCCTTAAATGTAGTCAGAAAGCAGTTAGAAAGACATAACAGAACTCGAATCAATTTGATAATATTCCACTGCGGGCTGTTCTTGCCATCCATTTTAACCATAATAAGGTCAGCATGATTCTCTTGCTCATAAGATTTCCTTACCCATGACTGGATTTTTATAAAGGCTTTAGGATATCCTATCTAAAAAACTAAGCAGATTTTCAGATAATGTTTTACACTCAGAAACAGACTCAGAAGTCAGAAGAAATTCACAGGGCACAAAGCTAATGAACATACGATGAACAAAATGGTAGTTATGTGAGCATAGGGAATGATTTTTATTGTTTCAAAAAATTCATGATCTAAATTTCAGACCTCAGCTTCATAGTATCCATCAACATTGTTACAAATTACCCATATTAATAGTTTCAGATTCCAGAAAATCATGTCTTCGATTTAAAAAGAAAAGTGCTTTTTTCTGAGTCTCAAATACAGTCATAATTTTACTGAAAAAGAGAGACAAATATAGGTAAAGAAAAATAACTAGTAATTTGACGAAGTGGGGAAATGGATTAATTTTTATTTGATATATTTATATTTTATTTGATATATTTATAGCATGTGTGCTTTGTAAACAGTGCCCAAAGCTTGTGAATGACATTAACATATTAAACTGTCTAAATAAGAACTGGTTTTCAAAGCGAAGAATCTGAATTATTCCATGTGTAGGTCACAGCACAAAGAATTGCTTTTTCTTTGGTAAGACATTTCTAGCACAACCACCTGATGATAAAGAAAATACTCCCCAGGAACACTTGCTTTCAACCAAGAAGAAAAAGACTAGCTATCTCTGTGCTAGCCACTGAACTCTGACAAACTGATCAAACTGCCTGCACTGTATTTGGGTCAGTCAGCAGTATGAATGTGAGAGAAACCTTAAGATAGAAGGAATAAGATGGAGCAAAAGAATTGGAGCTTCAGTCATGTCTGAAGCTCAGCTGTTAGAACAGGAATGTGAGGGAGGAGAAAGACATGGTTATACACTTCACCTATCTCAAGTGTGTTGCTGTAGACATAGGCCATGTAGTTATTCTGGTTTTCTCTATAACCAAGTACAGGATAGGTGTCATCCTAATTTATTGTCATCAGATGTTACTGTGATTATCCAGAGTACATACTGAAGAAAGTAATGTTACACTAAAGCATTTGTGTAATCAGTGACCTTCGTTAGAGGGAGATTAAGAGGTTTATAAGGCACACATCTTGCCTATGGTGGTAAGAAACATCCTCAGTGATCAGTATCTACATTACAGCAGTTCATGGAGCAGCTAATACTCAGCATGATATAAAGGGGTTTATATATGATTTAATAGATATTTCAGCCTCTTTGGGATCTTGAAATAAAAACTTAACAAATAATTTAGTATTTTATCCTTTTTTTTTTTTTTTTTTTTTTTCTAATCATCTAGTCAGGTAGTTTTTAACTAGTCTTTTCATGTGGGTCAACTCTTTGAACCCACAATCTGTTTTGTTGTGATTCTCTGTGTTCACAATTTTTCTCTGAGCCATTGTAATTATCTGCCATCTCAACAACTGAATAAGTATTTTACAAGTCCAGGTTACAGTTTCATATCAGACAGTTATTTTTACTGACTGCTCATTTCAGTCAAATAATCATTTCAGAATTTATTAATTATTGTCTTCTATCTTTTTATAGAGAGCACAGGGCAGAGTGAATTTGAAGTGTGTAAATATCAGATAGGCAGCTTTTAAATATAAGATGAGATTTGTCCCAAAGAATCAAGGAAACCACAAAGCCACAATAAACGTCATGGAAAAGGTACAAATTAACGTTAAGCTCTGTAACTACTTTACAATTTAGAGGCCTCATATATACATAGATAATATGCATTTATAATGTGGTTGAAATGATATTTCTGAAAACAGATGCTTTCTCCTGCCATCTGTGATAAGCCTGTTTGTACTCCAGCCTTCTTGCTTGTTTAGAAGCCAGAATAAATAAAACAAAAATGTCTCCTGAAAAGCTCCAGTAAAATAATGCCAGTTCATTAATTTTCATACCATGTCATTTTCCCTTGTCAATACATAGCACATTTTTCTGTTACTTTTAACAATAAGTTTCTGATAATTTAATTTTATTAGCAATTAAAAAAAAAAAAAAAAAAAAGTAAATAAAAGTTTCCTAGTCCTTTCTAGGGGGACTGCTTAACAGACTGGGGAGCCCCTCAGCTAATAGCTGTGAGAAATTTGTGGACACTTTCTGATCATGTGAACCCAACCAAAGCTAAGGCCAAGGAAGTCTTGAGAAAAAAATACCTGGGGCGGGGGAGCTGGTCATGACCACAGTATTAACAGAAAAGGCTGGTGTGGGACAAAGGCAGGGCTTCCACATCTGTGCTCTGTACTTCAGGTGTTTGGCAGAAAGACTTACTGAAGATGTTAGTACATGCTCTAAAATTTGGTCTTGGTGTCAGAATTTTCTCATTTACTATAAAATTGTGTACTGCAAAGTGTTTTTTCAGTCCATTGGTGCATGAAAAAGTGCCCTGATCTGATACTTACAAATAGGTAACAGTATAACATTCAACACAGTCACTATCTGATCTCTCTGTCTCTCTCTCTCCCCCTCTCACAGCTGCACTGATTGCATATTGAGTGGCTTTGACAAATATTGGCTGATAACTCACTTTGTTAAACCAGCTTTTATAGCTTGGATAGAAAATTTAACAAGCTTTGATGTGTAATGGATCACTGTAGATGGATGTGCCAGTTATATTTTGTCCTCCAATAATGCAACTTTTTCTTTTTTCTTCAGCCTTTGCTTTTTCACAATATCTTATTTGAAATGAAGACAAAGGAAGCAATAAAAAGGATAACTAAACGTGCCTCAACAAGAGATAAGCAGATCTCAGAGAGAAAAAAGGGAATTTGCTCACAAGTTTAATGGTTCAGGACACTGGGACAGAATATAAAGTTTATTCTGTCCTTCCAAGTTCTATCTTCAGACTGCTGAGAATGACACTGTAGCATGTTCTGATTTAGTGGATATTTGATGGCTAGGATACTACAGTGTCCCTGAATCCTTTTATGGCTAGGAGACCACTGTGTCCCTGAGTCTTTTCACCTTGTTATAGAGAAAAAAAAAATCCTCTAAAACAACATAGTAAGAAGACTATCAGAGCCTCAAAATACAGAGGCTGGTAAATATTTAATTTCTTTTAAAACTGTTATTGTCATCCTACTGAACTTCATAACATCTGAAAAAAAAAGGTACTGCAAAATCCAGTACATCTCTGAAAATATTGGTAGGTCATTAATATTTGTAAAACATTTTAGAATGCTATTACTGAAAGGTAACATCAAACCTTTTACCATTTAGTCATAGTTTAGATGGGGTTTTTTCTTCACTTACATTTATTTCAGATGCTGAAACATACATTCAATTCACTTTCTCAGGGGTGGATAACTCCACAGTAAAACAGACAGTACAATTTAAAATTATTTTATTTGATAAAAACTATTAAAACTAAAGTCTTCAGTGTATGTTTATAGCATATCATAAAGTTGTATTTGTGTAAGCTGGGAAAGTTATATCGTATGTAAATAGTAAAGATAAAAACAAAAGCCTGGAACTTTCACATATAAATCCTAAATTAAGGTTTTCTCAATAAAAACAGTTAAAATGCAGAAAGCTTAAATATGAATTGCTAGCATAACAACCACTGTGGACTATACAAAGGGCTGTGCCAATTGCAGTAATAAAAAGATTTGAAAGCATTTGTGTACTTGTTAAACAAAAGTGCTTTAGGACAATGTAGTGTCACTGTTATATAGTAAACACTAAAAACATTTGCAGTGTCATTCTCAGAAGCTTGGAAACCAAACCTGGAGGAACAGAACTAAAAAAGTGTTTATAACAACTATATTAATTTGTAGTTTGTACAGTTCTATGGTAAGTAGTCTTGTAAATAATTATCTGCTTTAAGGACACTGAAGACCATCCAGATTTCCGCATAACACAGAATCTGAAACATATAATATTAATGTAATTAGACTACCAAGGCTGACACATTTATTTACCAATCCTCCTGAAGTCAGCAAGATGGAATAGCCAGTGGAAAGAATAGTCATTGTATCTTAACATGAGAAAAATCTGGGCCTTATTTGGACAGATGAATAAAGCTACAGTTGGCAAAACTTGTCTGTAAGTACTCCAGTACAGTATCATACCTTTCAGAATTCATTCCTAAAATAAGCAAGACAGAAAAAAGATTTTGGGTTTCAAAAATCTATGCAGTATACTCTAAATTACATTAATTTAATCCTTTCTTTTCTATATAGGAGTACTGATATGTACATTTAGGAATCTTGGTATAAAAAGAAGAAAAATCTAGCTTTGCTCATATTCTATCCCTCTATGGAAAGGTTGATTTATCACTTAGTGGTTCCTTAGTGTCATGCTGGCATACAGGGATCCGTCCTGGCAAAGAGACTCTGTAGGTATGTGTGAGTGTTTGTATGTGAGACTGTGCATATTCATATATGCATATATGTATACTCACATGTTTATATATACTTACATACACACACTTCTATGCTGAATTAGATTATTTACAAGATACAGAAAATTTAGTCTTTGGTTTTTAAAATATTTCAAAGTTTTACAAGATGTGTCACTAAAATTTTCAAAGTAACATTCATTAGATGGATTTATTTTTTTTTTGGCAACAAGCAGGGAATGTAAGTAAAAGTTCTTTATCATTAAATACCTTCAGGTCCCTCTTTTCTTATGCATTATTGTTTACTGTTTGTAATGCTGTGCTGACTTTAAAATTATCAAGGATGAAATAGCAAAAATGCAGTTTTCAGTTCTTTTTTATATTATCCACTTGTAAGGGTGGAGGGACAGAAAGAGAAAAACAAAGTTTTGGGTGGATATATTTTAATGAAACAATGATGGCATGAGAAAAATTATAGCAAGCTTGGAATCGTATTAAATAGGATCCAGCTGAGATTATTGGACAGAGTGCAGGAAAGCAAGGTCAAAGACAAAAAAAATTTCTAATCAAAAGTTGATTCTGTTTTCAAGATGTAAATGGGACTTAGAAGTTACATGCTTGTGTGCATGTGTAGATTTTTAGATAAAGTTGATATATCAAGGTGGATAAAAAATATCACAATAGATTTTAAGGTATTTCCTCTTCACCTCACTCCTTTTGGCTGGGTCTAAAATAATATTGATGTAAATACTGTGAGAAAAAAATGTTCTCCTACAATATAAAATGTTCTCAGAATGGAAAACATTATAACATTTTCAGAAAATATAAATTCTCTTTCCAGCTTGAACTGATTACTGAATCAAAGTGATTCGGAAAACTATACCTTTATAGGTATTGCCATAAACAAGGTTACATGAAAGCTGGCAGGTTTTTTGGCACTAGTGAGCTACGTTCACACCCACTGAGATTTAACGGGTATGGTATATGCATACAAGTATTCAGAGAGACCGCATATGAAGAGCATATGGATAGTTGCTGTGGTAACAATAAATTGAAACGGGGTAGACTTTCCTTTACGAAAACAAGGATGATAGAGTTGCTTATCAATATTGAAAAAAAAACAAACAGTGGAAGTCAGGGAAAGTCTTCATATGAGCAGGAAGAAGGAGTTGGATCTTTCTATGTTTGCCCGTATTGTAGCTCCTGGTTAGGTACAGAGACCTTCTGTTACAGAGAGTCTCAAATAAATAAACAACAACCAAAAATAAAAAAAAAAATATTATCAACACAATTAACTAGGCCTTCACATCCATTCAAGAGCATGTTTGAACGCGCATGAGAGAACAGAACACCACTCCCTAGGGTTTAATTGCAACCCAAAATGCTCTGTCACATACCTAAGAAATGGGGACTCTCAACCTCGAGGAACTTCTCAGGGCAGTATCCTGATCCAAGTGACCTCAAAGAGTGTCCTTGGGCAGTGTCCTGACCCAAGAGGAGAGACCTCAACCGCAGCTGCTGCTCCAGGGGACGAGCTCAGAATGGCTGCCCCAAGGGATTCCATGTATACCCAGGCCGAATCTGATCTGTGGTCAGTAGTGGCTCCCATTGACCAAAGGTGCCAACTTTCTTGAAGCTTCGAGAACAAGGGCATGGAAAAAGTAAATCAATAGCTGCTACACTTCATCAGCTCTGAGCTGCTATTTTCATCAGGTGGGTGCACCTGCCACAACTACAGTGGGAAAGATCATCTTAGACAGTCCTGGAGAACAGATCTACCAGCTGTCACCGTCTGTCCTAGCATATGTAGATGCAAAATTTTAAACCTGCCTCCCTTATTCATGTACTTTGTGTGCACAGACATTTTCATGAAAGTTAATACATTTTAAGAGAAAAGTAGAAAACCTGAATTTAAGACAGTAACTAGAATAATTACTTGAGCCCACTGTAAGGAAAACAAGTTGTAAAATCCTGCTGGGAAAATAAAAAGACATGATTGTTGTCTTATAATTTCAGTTCTGCCCAGCTATCTCCTACAGCTATCTACACATTCATTCATTATTAAACACACATTAATAGCTAAGGCATTCTTTTTAACAAGAGCTATAACATGAAATATTAGGCCTACGCTTTTTTACCCTAGTGTTGACACCAGATTTTATGTACAACATATTGTGGGAGAAGGATGTAAGAGTGGCCTGGATCAAGTTTGAAATTCAGAACACCGTGCCTTCTTAAATTACCTGCCTGATTATGGGCACAGAAATGTGTGATTGTCTGTGTATATGCCCATGTCCATTTAGTAATCTTGTCAAACTCATTAATACAATTAATTAATACACTTAGTCACTGTATTCAATTACCTTGTCTCTAATTACTTAGATGCTTAATGTTAACTGATGTGGAGTCAAACCTCTGATATGCTAAGAGCTGAAAAACATTTTTTGGAGATTTTAAGTGTTATTTATAGGTGTGGTTTGTTAGCCTTAGCTAACAGCCAAACATTCTTCCAACCGCTCATTCAGAAAAGAGGTTGAGAAAGCTTGTGGGTTGAGATAAAGACAGGGAGATGGTTTACAATTTACTGTCACAGGCAAAACAGATTCAACTTGGGGAAAATTAATTTAATTTATTGCCAATTTAGACAGTGAGAAACGAGAAGATAAACATTAAATCAACACCTTTCTTCTCCCTCTTTCCAGGTCCTTCCCTCCACACTGTTCTCACCACTCTGAGCAAGCACAGTAGGGATATGTGTTTGGTGTGTGTGTTACGGTCAGTACATAGCAGGTTTTCTCTGCTGCTTCTTCCTCCTCAGAGTTTTCCTCTGCTCTGGCATGAGCTCTCCATGGGCCACAGTTACTTCAGGGATATACAACTGCTCCTGCACGAGTCCTCTCCAGGCTGTAGTAGTATCTATTCTACCATGGAGCACCTCCTTCTCCTCTGACCTTTGTATTTACTCTACATGTCTTTTTGCTTACTCCTCCCCTCTCTCTGCGGTGTTTTCTACCATTTCTTAAATACGTTTTCCTAAAGGTGCCACCGGCTTGGCTGATGATCTCAGGTGTCTCCTGTGGCGGGCTGATTGTGGAGCTGGCTGAAATGGGCTATGTCTGGCACAGGGTAGACACTGATCTCTTTCCACAGAGCCCACCCCTGAAGCCCCATCCCCTCTTCTCTCTTCCTCCCTGCTCCCAAAAGCTTGGCACCTATATTCCCAATATATTAGTTTTACACTTCAACAAATTTAGTTTCAGTACTTAGGATATAACTTTATATTAATTTTATTTCAACTATTTGCTCCTTTGGGGACATGTTTTCACATCATATAATGAGGCCTTGGGTGAAAAATGGAGAATTTTTTCCCATACTTTGTGAGAGCTATTCTTTCTATAGATTTTAGGGCCAAAAAGTCATCTGGCCTAAGGTCCTCTATAATGCAGACAATAGAGTTTCAGCCATGAATTGTCCTTGTAATTTACTCTATTCCAATCCTGATAAATGCTGTTTGACTAAAACATATGCATTAGCTGTGCTTAGAAGCTTTGAAAAAACTCAGCTAATCTCAACAGTCATAAGCACTGATTTCGGTTTAAGGTAAACGTAAGAAATGACCAAGCTCCTTTACAGAATCACATGGCTGAAACTGTAGACACCATTAACCAATACCCAAGCACATGAGAAATCTCAAGTAATAGTTGCACCATATGTTCTAAGACATTCAATGGAGCCTGATGCAGAATGCTTGCACTGTCTATTTATATGAAAAAAAAAAAAAAAGAGGTAAAATTTCACATAAATATAAAATTAAAGAACAGAAGCCACCAAACACAATTAGGAAAACTTTCGCGGCATGACTGACTGAGAAAAATGTTGCGTGATGTGTGAAAGGGAATAAAGAAACAGGTTTGGCTGTTTTCTTCACAGAAATTTTTCCATGTGATCTTTGTAAGTAAACACCGATGCATGGAGGAAGTACCAGATTCTTTTATGTATTTCTCTTTTTGATGCAAGTAAACAGCTTCTGGACAAAAACTGGACCAAAAAAAAAAAAAAAAATATCCCCCATTTTCCATGCAGCTATATAGTCTTATTTTATAGATTTTTAAAAAATATAGAGAATCCAAAGCTTTTCTCTTTGTGAAAATGCATCACACTCAGGTCTTTATTTCAATAGCACCATATATTTTATTTCTAAAGAATGCATTCCATGACCCAAACATGACTTGTTCCACTAAAACAAAAGAGGTTTTTTCTATTGACATCCTTGACAGAAATCTTCCAGTTCAGCACACAAATAGGAGAGCAAAATTGCTGCTCAAGTAAACTGGTGCAAGGGAGCTGTGCTGATTTACCAAAGCTCTGGTAACATATTGACAATGTCTGTAAGTGTGATTCAGTCTCGCCTGGCAATGTTCAGTTTATCCAAAGTGAACCCTGGGGTATCAGTCTAACAGCCCGTGGCCAGGAACCTGAAGTGATCTCATGTGAAGAACCAGCACACAATGCCTGTCATCAGCTTTTATAGATAGATTTCCCTCCTACTAATCTAAGGTGTTGAGGCTGGCTGGTGAATACTCAGGCTTCACAGTGGAGTTGCAATATGCCTGGAGGGCATATCTGGATCAGGTGGTCAGAAGTATCCTAAATTTGGTAATTCAGTCTTTGTTATTAAACGGAATATTTTTGTAAAGGACAGTAAATTAATTCCCAAGTATCTTCTTACAATCTACTGGGCCATATTTTCTGAGGACACTAGAAACATTTTTTCTTACCCTTCAGTGGTGGGCTAACTCAACAGATGGGCAATCACACATATCTTAACTGCAGGTTAAAAAGGCAAAAGTCAATAAAGACAAATGTGTACAAAGGGCAAAGCTGTTAGCAGAAATTTATTGATGTCATGTACAAGCCTTGCTCTTTATTGCTCTACTTCTGTCCTTAGAGGAAGGAATCACTCAAGTTCACATATAGAAAATAAACAGAGCAGCTGCCACCCAAATCTTGCTGTTTCCCTCAAAACAACAGCTGCTTTTTGGAACATGTTGCTTTTGTCAAGTGAGGCTGTGGTTTAATTCCAGACGCCTGGAGTTTTCCGTTGCCTGTGAGTGAAGAAAGCACAGCCAAAGCCATCAGCAGTGTGATTCAACTTTCAGCAGCCCAAACAGAGTTAAGCCTCTGGAATTGTTACCCCCTAAAGGAAGATAAAAGCCCAGGCAAGGGAATTAGTGTGAACTAGCACCATTAAACAGACACATACACTACTGAGAAGGATGCCTGCTCTCTTATTGCTGCTACTTAGTAGTGCTCTGAGTAATGATACTAAAGAGCTAACCACTAAGACAAAGGGAAAAGGAAACAAGAAAATAGAATTAATAAAAATCGGGGGTGGAAAAATATGTTTCTTGTGACAAGTAGTCAAAAAAAAAAAAAGTACATGAGAAATAGAAACACAATCACTCTTGCAAGTCAATGTATTACATGGGATTATCAGAGCTTTTTTCCTGCAAACTGTGATAATTCATACGATTCAATTTTGATTTTGATTAAAATGAAGGGAAAAGACTGTATTTTAACTGTGATAAAGCATACATGCTGAAGGATTGCTACTGGGAATTTGTACTCAGAGGAGAAGGGTAGCTTAGCTCTCTGTTCAAACACAAGGTCTAGGAACTGAAATGTAAGTTTCTTTAGTTCTTCTTGTATCTTGATACCAAAGCAAAAATAGAGAGGCATTTTCAAAGAAGCCTAAAGGTACTCAAACCTCGATGACTTTTAATGTGATTTTCATGTCAACAGCCTTGGTGTCTTTTGAAATCTTCACCTAGAAGACTAGTAGAAGTTGGAATGGCCTTAGGGCTTTTTTGCATTTGTCCCCTGTGTGTTTTCTTCATAAATAGAATTCTTTTATTCCAGATCTCAGGGAGGGGGAATGAAGTGAGAGGAAGAGAAGTTTTAAAGGAGATTTACAGTACTGGATTTCCAGAAATATTTAAATATTAAATAAATCCATTTCCTATTCACTGTACACTTTGCAGATGTTAATGCCTGACAGTTTTGAAATCGATGCACTGTTTAATCTAAATCAGTTTACCCACATATTTTGAAAAGAAGATTCACTCTGATTCTTTAATTTTCAGCAAGTATTCCATATTTGGCATGATTTATTTACAATAAATAATTTCATAAATAGAAGCAGATCATTATGAAGACAAAGGGAATGATAATTTTAGTGACAGCATGGATTAAGTTAATTTATGTATTTATTTTTTTTATTATCTTCCTAAAATGTAATTTTCAGATTTGTTTTGCAGTCTGCTTTAAGATTCTTTTCTCCCCAGTGACCATGATGTCTGGTAATCATTTTACTTTGTTGTCTTAGTTGTTAAAGCTCGTGATATTTTGTATGCTGCCAGTGGACAACATGAGAAATTATGAGGATGTCTCCCAATCCCCTTTACATATGCATATTTGAGTTTTTGAAAGTGTTTGTGTTTAAAAGGACTTCTGTCTCTGGGTGGTCAACACATATGTGTTAAATGACTTTTTCATCTGAATATACTAACACATTCATATATGCATATAATAACTGAGGTGCTTGAACACATATTTTGTTAAAGGTAGTTGAGGGAAAGGTGCCAATGAATCAAATAAATATACGTTTTCTGTGTTTAATGAAACATGAGAGACTTTCAAGAGTTCTAGTCTTTTAAATAGTCAGAGAATTGAAAATGCAAAACTGAACAAAAATTACCAGGTTCTTTGGAGTAAGGAGAAGAAAGCATAATTTAAATAAGAACTCATAAAATTTTTTACTGAATTTGTTGATGTTATTTTTGTTGATGCTATTTCTTTATTTTATTTTTAACTCCTTGAAAATGTTGGTGGGACAAATTCTGCTCCTATTTATATTGCTGTAAATCCAAAGTAACTGAATTAATACAGAGAAAAGGGGAGGAGAGGGGAGGGAAGGGAAGGGAGGGGAAGGGAAGGGAAGGGAAAGGCAAGGCAAGGGAAAGGCGAGGCAAGGCGAGGCAAGGTGAGGCAAGTCGAGGCAAGGCGAGGCGAGGCGAGGCGAGGCAGGGCAAGGCGAAGCAAGGTGAGGCAAGGCAAGGCAAGGAAAGGAAAAGTTTTGATAAAACATAGCCTTACAGTACTGTAATAATGATAAATTTTTTGGAGACTAGAAACATTAAAATTACTGGATAAGTAGGTTCAACTTAGGTAAGAGTTTCAATACTAAATCTCATTTACTTCTGTATTTTTTCTTGATAAGTGTTGCTTTAATAGCTGTTTTCTAACTCAACTGATTATTTTGGCCATATGTTGTTCCATATGATTTTCCATTATTTTTCATTTTTCCTTATATTGGGTTAAATTACCCAAGGCAAATGCTTCAAAGCAGACCAACAAGATTTCTGTGTTAGAAGGATGGCAGATAATATATACACACATGCATATACACATGACTCTGGAGGCTCAAACATGCTTTCATCTCCCAGACTAATACACTCAGACCTCTCTGTGTTTTTGTAGTCTCTGCAGGAATTTGTTACCAAAAAAAAAAAAAAAAAAAAAAAAAAAAAAAGTCTATAACTGCATTAGAAATCAAGTAGTTTGTTATTATCTGGTAGACTCAATTTTCAAAAAGAATTATTGTATTTTCACAAGGGCAGAAGGTATCATCTAGCTGTTCTGTTGGAATCTTTTCTTGTCGTGTTGCAATTGCTAGTCAAATTGGCACATTGCATTTGGCCTCATAAATGTTTTTTGTTGTTAGAGCCGTGTTGAACAATGTACTTTAACAAAAATACACAATTACATGTGTTCGATCTGCAGAGGGTAAGGACAAGCTTCTGTTTTCATCTCAATAGCTCATTTGTACTGATTAGGTCTGCCTGTATAGCAGAGGTAGGTATCATTGGTCTCATTTCTCAAGTAATTTCTGAAGAAAATAGACTTGTGGATTGGAATTAAGTCTTGTGATTTTACTTAGCACTCTAATAGATTTTAAAGGGAGTTCTGAGTGATATATTCTAGTGTGTTCAAGAGCTACAGGTGACTTCAAAAGTCATAATTTCCATTTCTTTACATAATAGTAGATATAGTTGCAAAAATACACAATCCTCAGCAGCTACTATAAGAAATAGGCTAGGTGAGACCATGTGCCATGTAGAGTTCTTTTGAAAGTCTGTGAGTGAGATGAATTTTGAAAATAGCCAAGGTCTATATGCATTGGTTGTCTGCCACTTGTGACTGCAAGTAAACACACTTTGCTTACGTAAGTTCTAAAAGATTTGTTTAGTAATATTTGAAAAGTGGCTTTGGACCTAATGATTAGATGATACTATAAATACCAAGTAGTAGTATTTTGTTGGCCAAAAAGAAGCAGAAACAAGCTTGCAGAATCCATTAGACGAGTATGGATTTCCCTTACACTTCATTAGAAATTCAAGCATATTTACATGTGCAAAGCAACAGAATGGATCACATGACATAACTGGAGAACAGAGAATCTATTTTTAAAACAAAACTCATAACCAAAGCATTTCATCTTCTAAAGCAAACTGACACATTTCCTTTTTTAGGTCCACTACTGAATTTGACTTGTTCGAAAGTCTTTGAAGAGTACTCACAGTAGGATCCTTGCTTTTCCCTCATTTTAACTCATTAACTTGAAAATAAATGTAAAAGAAACTATTTCAAATTCAGTCTTATGGAAAAGGACAGAAAACTTTAAGCATATATGTACAATTTGAGAACTATTACACAGTTTTCAAGATTTTATTCAGATAAGTAACAGAATAATTAAAAGTAACAGTTAAACAAGCTTTTCTAATGTTACTAAATAACTATCATTTATATGTGCTTTTGACAAAAAAAAAGTATATATGTCATGTCTATTAAAAAAATGCTTTCATAAGAAACAGAAGAAAAAAAATCCTTAGATATTTCATCACAAATTGAGCCTTAATTTTTTAAAACATTATGGAAATTAAATCGTTACGTAGAATTGAAAGGAAAATATCAAAGTTTTGTAAGTGTTAAAACTGTATGAAATTTTAATTCCTGAATAAAGCAATGAAGATTTAACACCGGACCAAGTCTATAAATTTGAGCAACCAAGCCCCCTGTGAAGTAGTTCACTTTATCAGTTACACTGGATAGAGCATCAAAAAAGAAGAAAAAAAGATCATTGAGATGAAATAAAAAAGATCTTTCTTCAACTCATGAACAAATCAGTGATGTGACTAGTCTAGTAGAAGAATAAGGGTTTGTCTTGTGTCCCTGTTGTTCTGTACAGAGACAAAAGTAACATGTGACAATAATTCAAAGGAACTATGCTCCTACTTTAATTTTCTGTGGGCGTGTGATTTGCAGTGTAAACCACATAAGAATGGATTCTTTGGACTCAGTATGGGAAAAACTGAGTTGCCTTTGTTTTGCAGAAGGTCGAATCAGATGATCCATATTTAATTTCTGATGTGAGGCTCAAACACACACATTGATATGCATATGTTTGTCATTCACGAATATCAGGAGAACAAATATTTTAAAATTATACTAAAAGGTAACCTAATGAATCAGCCTTAAATAAAATTAACTCTCCTAAAGTGCCCTATCAGTTGTGCTCTACTACTTCCCTTCTAAAAATATTCAAAGCCCAGTTGCAGAATGTGATCTTGCAGCTTTGCATGCAACCAGTAGTCAGGGCGGTGGGTGGAACAATAGTCAGCTGAAGTTCAGACAAAAAGGGTTACAGATCTTGTTCCATCAGTTGTTAAAAAAAATATAGAAATGCTCCTCTCCTTTATATCACAGGGAAGGGAAGGCAAGGGAAGGCAAGGCAAGGCAAGGCAAGGCAAGGCAAGAATCATTGTATCATCAATCATCAGAAGACAGATCGATTAAAGGGGGCCTTAAAAAAATCTCCATGAAAATTCTTCATCTCATAATGGGGGCAACAGGAGAGGACAGGCCTATGTGGGCACAGAACATCTATCTTAACATTTTCTTCTGCTTTCCAAACCCCAGAAATAAGCTTTGATTGTGAGAAGGAATAAGAATAAACAAAAACCCCTGTTTCTACTTTATTTTGAAAGTGTAATGTAGAATTCAGCACTTCGCATTTCCCTTTATGTTTGGATCTCATTGTCAGCACTGTAAGATATTCTGTACATCTTTCCTATAGTTTGCCCTTATTTTCAGTGGGGTTTTGCCAAGTTCATATCTTCTAAAACCCTTTAAGACAGAATTTCCTGGTGTATAGAATCTGTCAAACAGATTAGTGAAGAGAGGCAGAGAAGGTACTTGGTCTTTGAAAACACAGAGTGACTATGAGTATGTTCAGTTATTTGGCCAAGATGCCTGACTTTTCAAAGTCTGAGAAAAGCTTACTTGAGGGATATGAGTTTTACATAGGCTACCATATATAACTATAGATGCTTCTTTGACACACGTCCATTATTTTAGCTCATTAATACCATTTTTGATGGGTGATTTAACCACTCATATGTAGGGGACATTTGGTATCCTGTATCTTATGTATGGCTCATTGATGACTCGTTTCTTAAAAGTGTTTGCCAACTTTAATTCAGCCACGGTCCCTGGTATATCTAAATAGTTGTTAGATACAATACATTCTTCCTAATGTGCTTTCTAATCATTGCTCAACTTATGTCAGGAGCAAAGGATATGAAAGATATTGGGCCCAGATGTCTACTTTCTAGCATTAGTTATGATTTGCTAAATCACACTGGAGTAAATACTCTAGTATCCAGTAAATTTTGTTTAATATATAGCAGGCCAAACTAAGCACAGGATACATGTGCATGAAGCTGATGGAGGTCAGCAATTCTTGCTGCTGTAACTCTTCTGCAAAGTATGTTGAATAAATATGAGTTCTCCCTTATAATTCTTTTTTCTTTCTTCGATTTTTTTATTTGTAGAAGATTCAAAAAATAACCATGTCTCATGCATACCAGATTGCTTTCCAGATTCAATTACAAGATATTTTATATTTTGTTCTGAACTATTTATTTTTGTGAATGCCTTTTTGAAGCTTATTGTACCATTTTCCCTAGTAAGTAATTAACTGATGTTATATTTTGTCAAATCAAAAGAATTAAGTTTTCACTCAGTGTATCCCCAGTCCTGATTTTATGATTCCTGTCTCTGATGGTCAGAAGGAAGCCAATTCACTTTGTAAAACAGTTTGGATGATGAGTGGTATATTTTCTTCTACGTTTTCTAGCAATAACAGCCTTAAAAGTAATGTGCTGAGACTTCAGAAGAAAAAGAATTAATGACAGAGAGTGGATAGAAGAAACTACATGGAACAGATCTTCACAAGTAATGGGTAATCATAGAGGTTGCTACCACTTCTCAGCCTGCTATTAAATCTTTATGTGTTTTACTTTAATGTTCTGGAAGTAAGAACTTGAACCTAAGTCTTTTCCCTGGGTAACTGGCCTGAGTCAAGTTAATGAATAATTCATGCATATTCTTTTCTTCTCTCTAGCCTAAACACTTGGTCATTTCATGAAAATAGAATTAAATATATCAGGGGAAACTGAAAATTCCCTATTCTATGAAATTATATCACATTTAATATTTTCCCATGGAAGTGAAGTCAAATTCTCTCAGACAGAACAGATTTTCTCTCCTTAGGACAAGAAATCAATGCAATAATGAATAGTGGATGCCACATTTCCATTGCCTTTGGCACTTAACCTGTGAACAGTCAGATGTCGGTGCATGCCATTTGGGGGATAAGAACCTTCTTATAGAAATGAATGAGCTACCATAGTCTTCAAAGCCGTTAAGCTTAATGCATCCTCTTCTGACATTATCCTTTTGAGTTTCCTTGGCATCCCACTATATTAGTAGGCTATCTTTCCTGTCTCCAGCTCCCAGGTGCGTAATTCTTCCTATGCATGAAGCTAGGAAGTAAGCACCTCACTCAAGCACAGACATGCTAAGAATTAGAGACAAGAGAGTGGGTGCTGCAGTAGTCAGTTTTGCAATACTTTGTTCTTTCCTGAGTCTAGTTCTGAGATTCTCTGTGACTTCATTTGGAGAGAATAGTTCTTGACGTTTATATATCCAAGAGGCATCTAGCACATATTGAGTTTGTCAATTTCTAGAAAACTAACAAGGAACACAAAATAAAGAGGTGGATTCCTCTCAGTGGGACATTAGGCATCAAGAATTCTTCAAATAAGGAGATAAATAATCCATCTGATATGCACTTTCTAAAGAGAGAATTACCCATTTCCCTGTAAATTTATGTAGGGAATTCATTAGAGTCAATTAGTAAAAATACTTATGTAGTGATACTGTTATTGCTATTGCTGTTGCTATTGTTACTATTACTGTTACTGTTGTTGGAGTTATTATTACATCATCTTCCAGTCATGAACCAGGATCTTACTGTCCTGTTTTCATTTTCTGGTTTAAGGCTAAGACTTCTTTTTGTTCCCTTTCATAGTTCACATACATTGTCAGAAATTCAGTTGTTCCCAGCCTATGAAGCAATGATGATTGCCAAAAGTGGCACAGAATCTTTCAGTCTCTAAGAATAGGAGATCTTCTAAGAAGAAACTGCTTATTCCTCTCTTTCTCATACACGTTCATTCACATAATATATAACTGGAAACAAAAATTACATTCAAAGAATTTTTAAGGTGGCTACTGAAAACAATGAATGAGAGGAAATGTTAGTCGAGGGTGAAAGGTACCATATGTCCTCAAAAGCCTTGGCACAATGGGGAACCACCTAAATAGCTTTTTTAATGCACCCTATTGTGCCTAGGTATTGATGGACATATGGTACATTTCACCCTGAACTGTGAATTTCCTGAAACAGCTGTAATGTTCTTTTAATGTTTTTCTGGATAATGACACATTCACAGCATACATTATTTAACCATTCTTCCCTGACCCTTTAGGGGCTCATGTACTTTATTAGTCTGTAGAAAACAGGATATCAGTGAATCATTTATCTTCTGGTTGCATAAATATGTTTTATTCATTGACATATTCTGAACAGCCTTAAAGTTGTTAGCGACTGTGCACCATGAGAAGTCCAGCAAGATATTAAAGATTTTTGCCCTTTGGTAAGATCGCAGACATATAATAGACTTAAACATTAGAGTAGCTCTTTTATTTGGTAGTTATACAGTTAATTTCCTTACTCTTAATATCGCAACATAAATGGGGAAAAATGCATGGGCATACATGGATAAATCAAGATGGATCCAGGTGAAAACATTTAAGAAAACAAGACAATAGCATATTGGTATATACATATTATTCTTTCTGTAGTTCTGATTCCTCTGTGACATGTCACCCTTCATACACTCCACAGCATCATTAATTTTTTATTTCACTGCTGACTGGTAAATTGTAATTTTTTAATTATTATGTTCAGTTACTGGGAGTGTGAGATCTAACATAAATCTATTTGGGCAAATAGATCAAAGGAGATAAATTATGTTATCTGCAAGATTATATCTTTTTTCTTATTAGAAAACCCCTAACAAACATATAAATTTTAAGATTAAAAAGCTTTTAAAAATAATTGTTTGATCTAAATAAATCTGATTTTCTCATACCAGAGACATTATTTGAACAATTTTATTACTGTCCTTTAGGAGAACTATTGGTTGATGAAAAACTTTAGATTAATAAAGACTGTAGTTTCTTTTTTATTGTTACTCCACTTTCCTTTTTGTTATCACCTCCTGGCTATAGAGGACAACACACTGCACAAATACAATTTTTATATGATAAACTAGAGCAATCAGGCATCTGAGTCGTTCAGAAAGATCAGTACTATAGCTCTACATTAATTTCATTTTCTGTTTTCTGAAACTTTAGATCGCACATTAGATTCATGACAGCTAAAAATAGCAAGATCTAAATAACCAGTTTTCTCACCATATATTTTATAGAAGTAACATCTACTTCATTATGTAATCACTGATTCCTGTACTGTATGCTAGATTATCATGTTAAAGAGCTCTCACATGTAGAATCAAACTGCTCCTTTATTAAAATAACTGTTTCCAGAAATGCTGTGGTCAATAAAAAGTGCATATAAATTTGCTATTTTTGACCCCCAAAAGGCAGATAATTATGAATAATAAATATTTAACTGGTTGTTGGAGTTTTTTTGTTATTTTTCCTCAAAGGATTATATTATAGATTTTTTGCTCATCCCCCAGTCATCCCCAATACACTGGTCAGAAAACTGATGATACTGTTTGCCCAAACTTATTTAATTAAGATAACTCTGGCTCTGTTATAGGTCTTACTCACACAAATGTTCATTTCTTACTCAGAGATTACTTCTACCCACCCAAATTTCAAATCAATCATATCCTGTCAGATGCTGCATCAGTTCTGTCCCAGCCCTCTGCTTTCACATCAAATCTGCAAAGCAGATCCTCCCCCTCATTTAATTTTACCTTCTTATTCTGTCCTCCTGCTCCTTCTGGTATGCTACAGAATTTTCTTGATGCCTGTGAAGTGAAGTTGCAAGGTCCTCCCACCTTTTCAGGAGGAGGTACTGCACTGAGGAGGAATAAGTAATGGAGAGAACAGAAAAATATAGCAGTTTTCCTGCAGCAGAACTGATTTTGCGCTTCTCTCCCAGAGGAAGGCAAAGGGGGTAGGCAGGTGGTCAAATGATTTTCCCCTCCCTCTCCTAAGTAAGACCAAAATACAAGCTGTACTCCTCCAGCAAGATGTGTTTGTCAACATCTGTAGTAGAAACTGGAGAATCATCAGTGTGAAGATTCTGATGACAACAAAGTGGTTAGATTTCTAACAGGGTGTACCTTAATTATAAAATAATTGTATATCTCTCATTGTTGCAGAAAGCAAAGAACTGGAAATATATATTTTTTAAAAATCATAGTCTTTAAATGCTTGATTTTAAGATGCCTATTTCATTTATGATTGAAAAGACCATACTACAGATATAATAATTAGCATTAATACAAAACCTCCCTATGATTATCCAAAAACAAACAACAACAAAAATCACAAGATAATGTCAATCTGATAAACTTATTAATTCTGAAGTACTTCATGTTCTTCACCCTGGCACTCTTGACAGGACAAGAAGACGATCTTTCTCTGTTTTGGGTATAGAAGCTTCGTCATTACAGAGATGTGTGTATCTCACAGTATTGCACTCTAAGGCTCATTAGTAACTTGTGGTTTAAGCTGAGAAGGTAACTGAACACTATGCAGCCACTCACTCACTCCTTCTCCTTCAGGGATGGGGAGAAGAAAATAAAACAAAAGGCTTGGAGACTGAGATAAGGATAGGGAAGAATGACTCCCAGTTATGGTCATGGGCAAAAGACAGGCTCAACTGGGAAAGAAAAATAACATCAATTTAATTTGAACACCACCAGCAAGACTCATTTACTAATCAGAGTAGGACAGTGAGGAAATGTAACCACATCTTAAAAACACCTCACTCCCACCATCCCTTTTTCTCAGGTTCAGCTTTCCTCCTAGTTTCGCTACCTTGGCCACAGTGGCTCAGGAGGGCAGGGGATGGGGGTTGTGGTCAGTTCATCACCCGTTGTTTCTGCTGCTCCTTCCTTCTCAGAGAGGACTCCTTACACTCTTCCCCTACTCCACCATGAGTTCTCTCTCTCAGAAGACAGTCTTCCATGAATTTTCCCTGACATAAGTCCTTCCCATGGGCCACAGCCCTTCCTGAGCTGCTCCAGTGCAGGTCCCTCCTTCCTGTTGGTAGCAATCTTCCCAGTGCTGAACTGCTCCAGCATGAGCTTCCCACAGAGTTCTGGCTTTCTTTGGGCACAGCCACCTGCTCCAGCATGGGGTCCTCCACAGGCTGCAGATGGGCATCTGCTCTGCTGTGGACCCCATGGGCTGCAGGGGCACAGCCCGCCCTCCCACCATGGGCTGTAGGGGAGTCTCTGCTCCAGTGCACCTCCCTGTCCACCCCTTTTTTCCTTCTTCCACTGACCTCCGTGTTTGCATAGGTATTTCCCTCACAACTCCAACTCCTCCTCCCAAATTCCCCTTCTTAAATATCTTTTCACAGAGGCACAGCCACTGTGGTTAATTGGCTTGGCCTTGGCCAGTGGCAGGTCTGACTTGGAGCTGGGGGTGCTTCTAGAAGCTTTTCACAGGAGCCACCTTTGTAGTCCCCTTCATCCACTACCCAAACCCCACCACACTCAAACCCAACACATGACTTAAATTTGTACTTAAATATTAGCTTGCTCGTTATCAAACTCAAGAAGTGCTGGAAAACAAGCTTTAAGCTGAGGTTGTTTAATTTTCCACATCTTTTAAGTGGCTTGGATTTTATTGTCTGCTTCTATATTCTGTATATCAAATCTACAATCAATATAAAAAACCTGGAAACAAAATCTTAAAATTCCATTCTTCTTCACTTGCCCTCTATTTGCCAACTTTACAGCACAGCATTTAACTGTAAACTCAAACACCAGCTGTCACACTTAAAAGTATTGATGAAAATGAAAACTCCTGGACCTTACCAACAAAACAAATGCTGAAGTGAAAGATTAATGAACACAAGAGAATTTTTGAGGTTCTTAATGTTGGAAAGTAGCTCCATCCAAACTTTCTCTCATACGCCAAATAACTAACTAAAGAGCTCGCTGCTCACATCTTGCAGATTAAATACACAATTAAATTAATTTACATTACACCTATCCAGAAATTCTTTTTGAGTTTTACATCATATGTAAAGATCAGCCTTGGAGAATATTATCAAAATGTGAGGGTTGCTGTAGAGCATGAGGCGGCTTTTGTAGAGAGGAAATTAAGATTTACAGTAAATAGAAATATAACTCACAGATTCACAGGGATCTCACAAGGTGTTGATGTTATGGATTCTGAAGTTTTAGATAGCAGTAATTACTAGACAAATTATTCATAGCTATGAGAAGAGAGAACACAAAGACAAATATGGACCTAGTTTTATAAAAAAGATGTCCTCTAGTTACCAGAAATCCACCATCTCATAGGAAAAAAATGCTTGTTCCTTTGTAAAGAGAAAGACAAAGAAGAGTAGCATTATTGTCATATAAACCCAAATACCACTTACGGACAGTATACAGCCTACAACTCTTTCTATTTAAATATCATCGAGTAGAAAACCGTATAACGCTGTAAAGGTACAAAACTAGATTCACAGACTGACTTTTCTTAGAAATTTCCCTATAAGCTCCATATGTTTTTAAAATTCACTTTTGTATACAATTTTCCACTTCAAAATGTGATGTGAACTCCATGCAAACATAGATATTAATATTCTAATCACTAATTATAAGCAAATACTGTTCTCTGATATCAGCCTATGCAAAGCCCAGTGTATTATATAGTTCTTGCAGATTCTTGCTCTAGAAATGAAACATGTCTAAACTGTATGTGATACCAGATGCAGTTTAGAATGCTGCTGTCAAGAAAGTGGTTATTCTCTCTAAAATAACTGCAAAACTTTGATTTTTTTTTTCCCCCCACACCATTTTGTTGCTGAAATCTGAAAATCTTTAATTAGCCATTTATTTACTTGGAAATGCATACATATGTACACCTATTATAAAAATGTTGTCAAAACACCAAAATTAGAGAAAAAACAGGTAGGTCTACTCATTAAAAAAGAAAAAGAAAAAAAAAAAAAAAAAAAAAAAAAGCTTGGAACTACAAGTTTTTATAATTTGCATAACAGGTTAAGAGCCATGACATCCTCCAGGTAGAGAGACTTTAAAAGAAAATAGCATATTTCTGAAATCACTTGCAAGACACCAGTGCTGGAATAATATATTCAGTAAGAGATTTGGGTATGTCTGGAGGTGTTCTGCTCTAATTTTGAGTTGAGAGTAGAGTCTGTGTTTTCAATGAATTGTATTAATAAAGGGCCTGGAGATAAAAATCCCTAATGATTCAAAATGGTACTTTTTGCGCAGTCCAATAAAGGACTCGGGTGCCTAAAAGCTCTTCACGTGTTTTCCTGGTTTCAGCTGAGATAATCTTCTTCCTAGTAGCTGTTACAGTGCTGTGTTTTGAATTTAGTGTGAGAATAATGTTGATAACACACTGATGTTTTAGTTGCTATGTAGTGCTTATCCTAAGCTAAGGATTTTTCATTTTGCCATGCTCTGCCAGGGAGGAGGTACACAAAAAGCTGGGAGGGAGCATGGCCAGGTCAGCTGACCCAAACTAGTCAAAGGGATATTCCGTACCGTAGGATGTCATGCTCAGTGTGTAAACTGGGGAAGTTGGCTGGGGGAGCGCAGTGTGGGTGTGTGCAGAGCACTGCTTGGGGACAGCCTGGGCATTGGTCAGTGGGTGGTGAGCAATTGTGTTGTGCATCATTTGTCTTTTCTTAGGTTTTATTTTTCTGTCTCTTTTTGTTATATTATTTTTTATTACTATTTTTATTTTATTTTAGTCATTAAACTGTTATTATCTCAAGACACGACTCTTAATTATTTATTTTTTTCAATTCTCCTCCCTATCCCACTGGGAACAGGAAGGAGTGATTAAGTGGATGAGTGGCTGCATGGCACTTAGTTGCTGGCTGGGCCTAAACCACAACACAGTAACACAAAATTTCAGTCATTTAGAGCACAACCCAGCCCTGTGTTTCAATAATGTGGCTTGAGCACATCAGCAGAGGTGAATGGCTTCTGACTGGAATCCAGAAGAGTGGCACCTCTGAGCTTGAAGCTGTTTGTTTAAATTTAATATTTAGCTGCCTAGGGTAGGCACTGGGTTGTATTTGAAATCTGTCTGGACCTGATGCACGAGGGTTGGTGTTATGGAGGAAGATCTTCCACCTCAACTGAGATCTACAGCTTGAAGGCCTCTCTTCACGGTCCAAAACCTGTCAGTAGGGTGAATAAGGCCACATTTACATGACAGCCCAAATAAATTACTCGTGCAGAAAGCAGGAAGGTCAGGTTGATCTCCTGCCTTGGCTGGGCTTGCACTCCCAGGAGACTATTTCTCCCATTGAGTATATTTTATTCTGAGAGTAAGAGATGGATGTTCAACTATCCCTCTCACCAAAGGTGAAAGATAATAAATCAAGATTGGGGTACTCGAGAGAGGCCATGACTAGGACACGAGCATTTGGCTACCAGATGAGCTCCCTTGTTTGTAGCTTTCTTTCCAAGAGTCCTTCTGCCTTGTGTAAGAATCAGCCTCACCATCAAGGTGGCTTACCACCCAATGAATGCACAGGTCTTCTCTGTCCTGGGCAAGTGCTCTGACCAGCCATGTATTCAATGTCAAAACCAGTAAAAGTACTGAACACCAGCATATGTTAGAGGGAAGTGGAGTCTGTGAATGCAGGTTTCTGCAGAAGTTGATACTATCAATACATCTGAGGTGTGTGGTGACAGAATAACCCAGTTTAGGACACTCAAGAATTAGGGACATAATTCTCACAGTAAATGCCTAAATGCTTTCTTGGTAATAGACATTAACCTCTGACTATCCATTCTGAAGGTACTCCCAGTGTTGCAAATTTCAAATGTGTATATCCAGTTCAGGGTTATTCTTCTTTTAAGGAATTAATATAGAATTCACAGCAAATGAATGGTGAAAAAATAATAATTTTCAATAATCATTGACATTACATTCTAGTTATTCCATTTTCATTTTTATGCCTGATTTTCTGTTAGACTTCCATTATAAAATAAATGTTTTTTAAAGCAGAAATGTCTGCTTTGGAACCAGCAACCATAAGCATAAGGTTGGTTGATTAAAACAATGGATTAATATCAAAACAAATTAAAAAAAAATAATAATGCTTCATATCAGTGAAACAGTCTCATTCAGACAGAAGTTATTCAGTAATTGTATATATCTTCTTCCTTAAAATACAGAAGACTCTTAGGTTTTTAACAAATACAAAATAAGTTTTGCTTGGTTTTTAGCTGTGAGGAGGGATTACAATATTTGTTTGCTGGGGTAACGATAGCAGTGGACATTGTCTTTAATGACATATGCCACTTCTTCATGCTCCTAATTTCTCAAAATCAAGTTCCCTAATCTGTTCTCAACCCATTTTCTCTCCTCCCATGGATCCTTTCCAGTTCACAAATAAGGATCAGATGCTAATATCATACCTTCCTCGTGTACTCCATCAACACTTGTGGTGGATATATTCATTTTCTAGGTTGTACCCACACCTCACCAACATCATGGACCTCTCCTGACCTTGCTTCCACCTCTGCAGCCAACATAGATTCCAGTCAGATTGGTGATTAAATTGAAGTCTGCTTCTACAAAGGCAAGGACAAGACAACTCCATCCCAATGGATGTGGAAAATTACATGTGAAAGCAAAGAAGTTGGTTTAGGGACAATTTTCCCCAAACAAGTCAGTGTCCTGAGACTAAGCTCCATACCCCCTGCAATGAACAGCCATAGACTTTGTGTCCCCAACTTATACCTTTGTTGAGATGCGATAGCATCTCTGGGTTTTGGGAGGTAGATAGGGGGTACAGGGACATACCATAATCTCTCTTCCTCACTCCTGTCCTCTTCCTCTGCTGAGGTAAACTATTTAAATGCATTTTCTCCCCAGCAAGAGTGCTTTAGAGGTGAAAAAAGGAAAGGTTGGATGTGCAAAACCAGGGGCCTTGGCCAAGGACTGCTGAGGCAGAGCACTGCAATTCTTGAGAGGATTCTGTCTGCAGCTGCTCTGCTGCTTCTACAGATTTTGCCATCAAAATCCCATCATGCTGTTGCCCTAGGCAACTTCTTGCTTTACCTAAAGACATCCCTGGTGCCTAACAGCACACAAGCCAGATTTCAAACTGGCGCTGTTCCCATTTCTGACACCTCTGTTGCATCCCAGTATCAGCATCACTTTGAAATTGTTCAGAAATCACTAGCAGGAAACATTGTAGTGACTAGGTCTCTTGCCTAAAAGTAAAACCTGTGAAAGGTATTATCCCCTAGTCATTTAGAAAAAAATAGTTTTCATTCCATTTGGTTAATTCGTGTTAGTTGAATCTCCCCTAAACTTCTTCTAACTGTAATCAAGACATAGCAGGAGATGAAATTGATAGTCTTTACAGGTTTTTACATGAAAATGTTTTCAATTAAGAAGTATTTACCTTAGGAAAATGTCAAAGATTTCCTCCTGCCCTTTGTGTTACTATTATTTGGTGAAGGCAGTTTTTGCAAGACTTTGTAAAATGTGTATTTGGTTAGCTACATTATGCAATGTAACAAGACAGAAATGTTATGTCTTTGATAATGAAAGAACAAATTTTTTAGCAGAGAAAAAAAGTAGAAAAAGCTTGAAGCACATTGTGTCTGTCTCTTTTTTTAACCTGCGGTTCTCTCTTGTGCCTACTCCTAAAGCAATTTTTGAAGTACTTCACAGTGTTTCAAAGAGGCAGTTACAATCTCCATCATGCAAATTGTCCAAGCGGTTGTTTAAAAGCAACACTTTGTGCTTGTCAGACTGAAGGGCAGAGAAAATGAACAATTTTCCCATCCCATGGGTGATATTGAATGGGGTGGAGAATTCACCCAACTGTTAAAATCTTAGCAGATTCCAACTGAGTCATGTTTTTCCTTCCCTCCCCACCCCCTTTCAATTTTTTTTTTTTTTTAAAGATAGAACTCCTTCATTCAAGGTCTCTAACTATGACCATGTTTGCTGTAGTCTTGGTTAACAAAGAAACATATTTGTATTCTCTTGTAATAAAGAAGCTTATATTTGTCACTGCTTCTGAACTCTAAGGGGGTTGAACAAAACCTTACCTCACTTGGCGTTTCCTGTCTTTCACCAGTAGCGCAGAGATGGTGCTATTAAAATTATGTTGTAACTTGAGGTAATTTCACAGAGCAACACTAAGAAGATGACCTTCAGAATAGAAGTGTTTAGCCTGAAATATTTTATTCTTGGAGTCATCAAAAGAAAAAGTGGGTGTTTTTTTGAAACAATGGCAAAACTTTATCTTTCTCACTGAAGACAGGTATCATACTTGTAAAATATATTGATAGTGTTTTTCTCTTGTTTTGGAATATAAGATACAATATGTTAAGTGCACATGTAGTGAATTCAATACTCCTTCCTTTATTGGCATCCTCTCTGAAATAAAAGCCACATGGCAAAAATAAATTATTTCTGACAAAATGTTTGCACTAACGTTCCCTTTTGCTGGCATAGGACAAGTAATGTAAGCACAGGTACAACAGGGAGGGTCCTCAAGCGATTTGTTGCCTCATAACATTGTGTGCCCTGGGATTTTCTGTCTCACAGGGCATGCCTCAGCTGCCGACAAAGGGATGTCTGCAATGCTGTAGGTATACCAAAGTGAGCTTTAACCATATTGACTGCAGAGTGGAAATCTGTTGAAGCACAGGGTCTGATTAAAACAAACCTTTCAGGTTGTGTTGAATTTCCTGCCACAAGAGCTATACTGATGCTGGCAACTTAAGCTTTTCTCATGTGTTTCTTTCAATTGCAGTGCAGTCACACTGACATATCTTTATTAGTGCTAGAAGTCCTCATTGTCATCAACTGCTCCCTGTTACACTGAATCATAGGATGAGAATTCCACTGTCAGTGGTTTAATTAATCAATAATTTTGGCTCACCTGTTTTTGACTTAATGGTTGAACAAAATGATCTTCAAGGTCTTTTCCAGCCTAGATGATTCTGTGGTTCTGTGATTTGAGTTTTTTGTAAAAATTTGTACTGGAAACCGAGTTTCACAGTTCTGAAAGGAGATGGCCAAATGACATATCAATTAGTCTAATTAGTGCATGTCCAATAACAATATTGTGGAACACCATACAAGAAATTGCTTGGAAGCTCACACTTAAAATACAACATTTTATTCCCTTATTTTAAATTTTTCTCTTCAGATATTTTAAAGCAAGCTACTGTACTTGCTACATTTTTTTTTTTTTTTTAATGCAGTGGAGGTATTAGTAACTCATTTTAAAGAAGAAATTGAATATGGTGACTGGAAGGATGAGACATCAGTTCTGTCCTCACTTATTTGGTTATGGCAAAATTCCCAGAACCTGTTCCGTACAGGTACTTGTTGTGTACAGCCTATACAGTACAAATAGGAAACTGCAATTTAAGAAAAATTAGTGTCAGGAGATTAGTAATGAAACTAAAGACCGTGTTGGAAGGAAGATAAATCAGAAGATCACTTTGATTTCTTCTATTTAAAAGTAAAATAAAAATGACAATCAGAAAAATATGGCAGTAGCAGTTGATATGCTGAATAATCAAGTGAAGAGCTACAAATCCCAAGTGGATTCTCTGCTTATCTTCATTTCCAATTTATTGTACTACATGATGCACTGCAAAAAAGGTGATGAATTTTTTTTTTTTTTTTAATAAATTCCAAGCTAACATAGTAATATGAATTCATTTTCTAGCTGCCAATTTACCTCATTCCCAAGCTGCAATACCTCTGTATTATTTCAGTTTTCCTAGTCTCTTTGGGGAAAAGACTGTTAATCTTTTATTCCCATTTATGCAGCTATTTCTTGAGGTAGATATGTGAGGTAGGCAAAATCAGGATCCAAGATACCAGTCCCATATTAATTGGTTTCTTGACCAAATATATTAATTCAAATGACAAGATCCCTAAATAAGCCCTTGCAGCATATCTCTGTTTTCTGTAAAAGCCCCACTAGAACACAGCTGTGTAAATTATGTCTGGATATTTTCCCAAGGATACCACATATTGATCCATCAGAGCAGTGAAAAGATCACAGGGACCTGAGTTATTCAAGTATTTTCTGAAGATGAGTGAAATTTGGCAATCTGGTAAAGTATGTCACAGTAGAAGTGTAATGCATAGCCCACACATGGTAAATATACACTGACTAGAAAGCAAATATTCCTTGTTTGTTGTAATACCATGTTATGCATGAATGGAACTGACTTATGAAAAGCCTCATAATAAGTATTGGTACCTGGAGGTGGAGTAGAAAGCAAAAGTAGCTGAGATGCAGAAAGCTGAATTAATTCAAGAATATTTCCGTTTAGATTCAGAACAGATGCAACTGTCATTATATAAATAGCTCAGGTACTGTTTTATTTCTGCATTAAGGTCAAAGCCTACATAAAATATGCTTATACTTGCATGAAAATTTAAAAATAATAGTAGATTATTTTAAAATTTTGGCTTTTCTTTTTCTAGGAACAGACTTTTTTTTTTTTTTTTTTTTTTTTTTTTTTT
>NW_020799101.1:21154067-21240913 GCF_003259725.1 Athene cunicularia
TTTTTTTTTTTTTTTTTTTTTTTTTTTTTTTTTTTTTTTTTTCACAGTTTGTGGTAATTAACTCTGGTTCTGACCCTTAATTATTTAAATCAGTGGTCATAGGTTTTGGTCCCTGTTGATACCTTTGAAAGAGCCTTTTAGAAAAACAAAAAGAAAAAATCCACTTCAAGTAGTTGTTTTGTGTTATCATAATGTTGTGCAGCAGATTAGGTCTTAATGTTTTCCATTTTGTTTGTCTGAAATGGAGTAAGTAAACTATTACTGATTGCATTGCGTTTGCATGGCAAGGTTTTGGTAGCAGGGGGGCTACAGGGGTGGCTTCTGTGAGAAGCTGCTAGAACCTTCCCCTATGTGTGACAGAGCTAATGCCACCCGGCTCCAAGACAGACCCACTGCTGGCCAAGGCTGAGCCCATCGGTGACAGTGGTAGCACCTCTGGGATAACATATTTAAGGGGGAAAAAACCTGCACAACACCAGTAGCAGTCAGAAGAGAGGACTGAGAATATGTGAGAGAAAGAACTCTTCAGACACCAAGGTCAGTGAAGGAGGGGGAGGAAGTGCTCCAGGCACCAGAGAAGAGATTCCCCTGAAGCCTGTGATGAAGACATGGTGATGCAGGATGTCCCCTCACAGTTCATGAAGGTCCATGGTGAAGCAGATCTCCACCTGCAGCCCATTGGGAACCCTACACCAGAGCAGGGGGATAGCCCCAAAGAGCCTGTGACCCTGTGGGAAGCCCACTCTGGAGCAGGCTCCTGGCACGACCTGTGGACACGTGGAGAGAGGATCCCACCCTGGAGCAGATTTTCGGGCAGGACTTGTGACGCCATGGGGGACCCACACCAAAACAATTTGTTCCTGAAGGACTGCAGCCTGTGGGAGGAACCAACAGTGGAGCCATTTGTGGTCTGCAGCCCATGGGAAGGACTCACATTGGAAGTTTGCGGAGGACTGTCTCCCATGGAAGGGACACCACACTGGAGCAGGGGAAGAGTGTGAGGAGGAAGGAGTGCCAGAGACAACATGTAATGAACTGACTGCAAACCCCCCATTCCCCATCCCCATGTGCCACTGTGGGGTAGGAGTTAGAGACATAGGGAGTAAAGTTGAGCCCAGGAAGAAGGAAGGGGTAGGGGAAGGTGATTTGAGATTATATTTTATTTCTCATTATCCTACTCTGATTTGATTGGTATATATTAAATTTTCTCTGAGTCAAGTCTGTTTTGCCCATGACGGTAATTAATGATTGATCTCCCTGTCCTTATCTCAACCCATGAGTCTTTCATTATATTTTCTGTCCCCTACCCAGCTGAGGAGGGGGAGTCATAGAGCAGCTTTGGTGGGCATCTGGCATCCAGGCAGGGACAGCTCACACCACACTGATTGAGGCTGGCATATGACTATGCATTTCTGAGTTATAGGGACTGATGTTTTAGAAATGTGGTACCAAAATTTCCCCATCTTCCCAGATATTTTGATTACCTGTCATACCATGTTTTCAGAGACAAAATTTAGATGGCTATCTATCCACTTCTGGCCTCAAATTTCCATGACACTGTATAGGCATTCAGGGATGCTTGAAATGGGATATATTCTGGCCGTGTCTCTCCTAATGTACTGAGATAACGGTTTATCCACCTTGCTGAATGCTGAAACAGAGATTGTTTTCTATTATACTTTCAAGACTTTTGGTGCTAGCAAGTGATGAATAATGAAAGAGCATTTCCTTCAGTAATGGCTTTATATAACAGAATCATTTGATAAAGCAAAGAATTTGAGAAGGTGAGAGGAATTCTTAGATTTAAAGCTAAAGTTCCAGACATGAGTATTTCAAGTACATAAATGCTTCATTGCTCTGACAGGGGACAATGGCTAGTAATTGACTGTCTTAGTAGGATCTGGTATTGAAAGATCATTACATAAGCAGAAAGAGCCATTTGGAGTAAGGCTATGCATTGTAATCACAGAATAAGAGTTTCTAACGAGGCGGTCACTGGAGTGTTAGTAACAAAAATGAAAAGCTGGTGCTTCTTCCAAGCATGCAAATCACTGAAAGTTTCACATGTGCACGAAAGCCAGAGAACTGTCCAAGAGAACCCAATTTCAGAATTTTCTATAGAATTAGGATTGCACCAAATTTCCAGATTGTAAATAATGCTTCAATTATTTTTTAAACATCAAAAAATCTTAATACTCTTGGAAAAACTCCTTTGATATGTTTTTCTCTGTTCTTTTCCTCTCCCATTGCAGGGAGAAAAGGAAAAGTGTTTTAACTGAAATTTTATGAAACTTTCAGAAAGTTTTAGCTTTGCAGCAAACTCTGATGAATGATTCAAATACAAAACCAATCTGATACCTGTATCTGAACTGCTAATAATAAAATTTGCTGCTCATGCTGCTACTGCTGCTGCTTATTCCTGCTAAGCCAGATGTCTGTTTCCCATCTTTCTGCATGCAAATACAATTGCTATCTTTTAGAAAGACTTATTCATCTTGTACTGCAGTGGTTTTTAACATCCAGGGCCAAACTCACATCTGGTATAAGCTCTGTTGAAGACAATAGGTTTCACACTAGGAATGATTTTGACTTGCAACACGGAGACAGATTTTATCACTATGTGCTTTAACGTGATCAGATGTGATTTTAAAGTTAGCTTGTGTTTTGTCTTTGGTTTATCCACTTTTGGGTACTTAAAAATATAATGTCAAAGGTGTTGGTGAATCAGCATGTCACTTCTGAGCACATCTTTTTTTTCTCCTCCCCCATTTATGTACTTACTCTCAGAACTGGAATCCTTCTCAGCAATAGCATTGTACTGCATTACTGTAGCTGTGCTTTTAAACTGTCTGTCTCCTGTGTCTATCTACCTTGGATTTCTCTGACAGTGTCTGTCAGTATTTTACATATGGGTTGTTGGTTTGAAAAATAAAGATTACAAAATTTTTACTGTTGAGTGGAACACACATAAGGTGTTATAGCGATAATAAAAGCATATAATTGCAGTTACAGGTATTTTCTCCAGAGATCTCACAGAACATTAAAACCACTAGTTTTATTAAGCCAATAAAATGCTTTACATTATGATATTATTTTACTTGATAATGGATAAACTACAGCTCTGTGGAACTAAATTACTCACCCAAGACTTCACAGTACATTGGTAGCATAGTCAAGAATAAATTCTTTGTCCCATTGTAGTTATTGCAAAATGGAACATAACAAAGCAGAATCCTCTCAATTTTAAAGGAATTACGATTTCACTTCAGAGTTTAGGATTTATTTGTCTGCCGTCATTTATTTCAAACTGTCAACTAGATGTAATAGCCATGACATGGTGGGATATCTAAGTATTTTGGCATACCTAAAATGTAGCTATATTTTTAAAAAGGTAAACAATTGTCTAGGCTGAAAGAAGGTGCAATACACAGTGTCTTCTGAAAGGAATGGGAGGTTATGTGATTCTGAATATTTCCTCAGAGATCAAAGTTTTGCTATTGCTGGTAGTGGGTTACACCTACACCCTTTTAATACACAGTATTATGAGACACCAATGCCTTCTACTGTGGTGACTTGGATGGCTGTCAAAGTGGTATGAATTTCTGCTTTTTGCCTAAAGATAGGTACATTCCCAGTAGAAGGACCAGATAGATAATGATGATGATGATGATGGTAATTATTCCTAGTGAAGGAAATGAGGTAAAATCAGTATAACATTCTTAAGTAAAAGAGACAAAAAAAATAGTTCTTCCTTCCCATACAGTGGCAAAATATAGGTAAAGTCAGTACTGACTTAATTCAAATTGTAGTTTACTGTCCTTCAGAAAAAAAAAAAAAAAAAAAAAATAAAAAAAAAAAAAGATGGATGTTTTGTTTTGATTGAATCACGTTTCACAGTCAGGGGAATCTGCTTCCACACTGCAGTGATTGTTAATGTATGGCTGGTGTGATTAGTGGAAAAGGGCTTGGTTATTGCAATGGATGGGACTCTGAAAAGTCTGAACAACTTTTGAATATTTCAGCATGCAGATAGTATGTGAAACAGTGAATTTACTATAACGGGAACACCTCAAAGGGAACACATGAATGAGAACTCAGAGTTGAAGGTTCCCTTTTGTGCTTGTCAACCAAATCTCATGATGTGAGCTGTTGAGTCCCCTTGAAGATACCAACACAAAATTTAAAGGATACATGATATTGTCACTCACAAGGACTCTAAGACAACATAAGCTCTTCACAGTGTAACAAGCCTCTGGAATAACATTTTTATCTGTTGCTTTCTAATATATTAGCTTTAGAGAAGACTACTTAGAAAAATGAAAATAATATCAGAAAGTGTTTCTAGGGTTGTGTAGTTGTAGCTTTGCTGGAAATATTGAAGTATTTAAATGGCTTTATTATATGACTAATCAATTCTATCTAAAGTCATACTTCCTGGCCATTAAAACCATCATATGATGGGACATAGGTTTATGTCTCTGTTATTTTGAATCTCATTAGATTGTAAAGTGGCATGCTGCTTGACAGTCTATATGTGATTTTTCTTCTTTTCTTAGAGAATGTTTTACAGTCATTAGTACACTTTACCCAGCTCAGCTCAGCTTGTGTCTTCTCTTTGGAAGAATTATTGTTTTATTCACTCAGAGGTAATGTTAGCATGTCTCATCAAATTATAGATAATATCTGGCATTTGTAGGTCTGATGCTAGTTTTCTAAACACATGAATGTTGTCAATATTTCAAAAGAGAGGCACTGGAAGGGTTATGTCCTGTATTTTAGAACAGTGCATCATGGAACACCCTACTAAGTCTGAATTTTTAAGAGAGGATCTGAAGGATGGTTTGGATCCCGATTCAGCTGTATTAGCAAAAGTGTAAGAATCAATACTAAGTTACTACTTTGGGAACTCTGAAGTACATAATAATCATAAGCTTCTGTGTGTGCCACCATGCATCAGTAAGACAATTTGAGAAACGAGGGATAATGTATCCTGGTGCTGTGTTAAAGAAAACACAAGCCTTCCTTTCTGCAGTGTCCAAGACCAGCTCACCACTTATCAAAGAGAAAATCCTGAAAAAAGAAATAGAATGTGAAAGAAGAACTAAACCACCTTTAAATTCTTTATGTTCCTATTATCAAGCAGACATAGTAAGAAATAAAAATAATCTATCACAATAATGTCTTTTATAAACTTACTCAGTTGAACTGAGGTTACAGTTCAGATTCAAGACATTGATAGAACAGTCTAAATTTATCTATAATGCCACTTCAGAAATTTAACTTGAAAGTACTGAAATCAAGTGTTGCTGTGGCTCACTGCTTCTGGGAGACCATGGCCTAATGCAATGAACTAAATACAAAAGCTCCTGCTGACATTGTTAGGGTTTGGATCATTCACTAACAAAAGAAACCCAACGTAAATTTCTGTCTTGCAGTAAGCCTTATTTAACATGAAGTAAAAAAAAAAAAAAAAAATTTTGATTAGGCAATTCAGTGTCAATTATTTCTAATTAAGAGGAATTACTCCTTCCCAAATTTATAGCTTTTTGTTTACATGTCTGTGAACTTAAACACAATTAATTACCAACCTGGGCACTTATTCAGAAACAGAGGTAAGGTGCCATCTCAAACTGCTTGTTACATTTTATCTTTTTCTCATCCTTTAATTAGGAATGGGTCAACTTTGAAAAAGCTTAGACTACATTCACAACCTAAAAACTGGATACTTGCAGAACAAGTCCTTGCAGTCTCCAGGAAGATTGTAAAATTGTGCAAATGCAGAATTCCCCTGGTTTACAGATACGACACAGACATGTGGTTACATAAGAATTCTTCAGAAAATCCAGTAGTTGAACTTTAAACTTTTGACTACTATTACAGTACATAATCATAGGACTGCCAAGGACAGAACTGAATTATTTTTCTTAGGGATGGTGTGTACACATGGAAAATTTGAGCTTAGATATTTGTGTCTGGAGAATGACTCCTTTTCTTCCAAATTGCAAAAACACCCTGTAAGCTTAATTTATGAAATTTTTGTACTTGCTCTTTTCCATCATGAAAGTATTCTGGTGCAATTCTACTGATGCACTTCTGTCTGAAATTTAGCACAACTGTTCTTTTACAGCATTCCTTCTATTTGAAGCAAAAATTGCCACATACGCTGTGATACTTTTCTGATATGAGCCAAGGATTAGAATGAGGCATTCAAACTTTTTTCTGGTTACAACATGAATGGGTTTTGAATCTAGTTCCTTGGGCTGCTTCACTAAGCCATTGCTTTATTCACCTCCTTTCAGTAGGAACAAATATTCCTCTAAAATCAGCCATTTCTGTTAAATGTCTATGGCAGTCTGCTTGGCAGCTGTAGACACAATTTGGGTCACTGTGTTGGAATTTGAGCATATATGTATATATTCTCTGCCACCTCTGACACTATTATGTCATGAATTGAATTCACAAGTGAATAGATGATGATGGTGATTTATTCTGATAAAAGAGACAAAATGACCTGAAGGCAATTCTTTACACTAAGGACACAATATATAATTAAGAACATTTATGAGTTTAGGACCTTTTCCTACACTGCTTTCTGTATTTTCTCAAAACTCTACCCTTAATGACCTCTCTCCTAATTGAAAAAATGGAAAGTCCCCATATATGGTTAAACTAACTCATGAGTGCAGAAGATATACAGACAACATATAACAGAGAAAGAGTGGGATTACTCTGTGATAGTCTCAGCTGGTATAAATCAGCGTTGCTATGATGATTTACACCATCAAAGAAGTTGGACCAATATTAATACCTAAATATAAGAAGTAAAACTCAAAAAGCCAACTTCTTGTTCAGAGTTTTATAAAGCTTACCTACAGCTTGGCATAACTACTGAGGGCCATAAACAAACAGAACTGATGCAGAAAGAAAGTTGTTACAGCTAAGAGTAAAGCTAAAGCTTAGCTAGAGCTAATAGTACATTGTCTCAATACAGTGTTTTCATAAACTCCATTAATTGTATCTGTCTTCACAACTCTCCATGTAATAATGGCAAATTTAATTTTACAGTTAAAAGTAGAACTATTAAAGGAATAGGTGTTACACTAAAAGCTGGATCTTGGATTAACTGAAGGTTATTTTGTGATTTCAGAATTATTCAAGAGAGTACCTTCCGCTGTTCTAGTGTCACCAGCATGACAAGGTATTCTGGGTCTAAAAGTGTACTGAGCCTGCTGAAATGTGGTTAAGCCAAAGGGATGACATGCTGGAATTGGGAGGATTTGGAGCTGGATCATGGCATACTTTATCAAAGGCCCACAGCAACTTGGGCTGTAAAGTGCAATAGGAATAAACACTCCTTTCTCTTTATTCTTCCCTTCTCCACAGAAATTCTATCTTTATAACTAGGACTACTTGGTCTTTAACCAATGTAAAATTAATTTGATTCTGCCAGATCATATTGGTATCATTGTCAAAACAATTGCTGAGCTTGCATAGGTATATAGGAAAATTGCACACCAAGGGTCACATATACCCATACATTATTTGGATTCCTGTTACACCATTTGTGGCTGTCCTTCAGTATTTCTGACACCAGATTCAGGGTGGTAAAAGCTTCTTTGGGAAGAATCACAAAATGCAAATCACTTTGCACAATGAAACCCCTGAGAGAAAATATCTGAATTTTTATATCAAAAATAAATTCTTTCTTAGTTTCTTGTGTACACAATGTCACGTTTAGCCATTGTCATTACCTGATCTAGTGAAATGACAGGTGGAATTGGACTAAATGATCTTTAAAATGTCCCTTCAAAGCCAAACAACTTTATTAATCTATAGGTTGAGAAGACTAAGGAAGGTAAGATCCACACCTGAAATTCTTCAAGATTTTAAGATAGATGTAGTTGCACAAATCTGATTTTTGTTCTCACCAATAATAGTATTTAATTTAGTTCCTTGACCACATCAGGTTTAATCTGCATTTAATAACTTGTTAACTGGATCTCTGATATTTTGAGATTTTGATGATTTTTTTTTTCAGATGCAGATTTCCCAAGTACTATCTATCCTAGGTCTAGTAAGAAAACAAATTGTTAGAGTAAAATGAAAATGAAACTGCTGTTTTCTTGAAAGTGAATAGTTAGAAGAAAACCAAAACATAACATCAAGGGCTTCCATTTCTTTTCTATTTCCAAAATAAAAGTATTATAAATGCATGAACAGTTTTTAATTCATGAGGCTGGATGCCTTTTTAAGTTTGAGAAAGATACAGATACAATGCAGATTTCTTTCTTTGGCCTTTTACAACTTATCTCTGAACTTGTGTGAACTGCTCTGTAGTGAAAGGACTGAACGGAGTTCATTTAGGGCCTCATTTCATGAAAGGCAGATGATTATGATCAAGAACATATGGGATTGGAGTTGGAGGAGAGGTTGACATTTTTATGGAATAATGATGATCAGTAAAACCGAGCATTTCAAAATTGTCTGTGAACAGCTCTGCAGCTAAGACTTCTTGGTGTTCACAGATTTATAATCTATGGAGAGAAAAAGAGCAGCAACTTTCTTATAAGGTATCTTATTTCAAAAAATGTTTGCCATGTAGTTGAAAAACCTGAACATCCTGAGAGTAGAAGTGGAAGAGATTTCTCAGTCATTTTCATTCTTATAATGTTCCTTGAAAAACCTGAAGATTCAAGAGGTCTCAGCACTATCAATTACAGTAGCAAAACAAAATATATAATTTATTCAGACACACAAGAAGAAACCCCACAATTGACCAGATAATGGAGGAACCAAGTTTTTGCACATTTTTCTTTCATTGTATTTCTTACAGTTTATTGCAGAATCAGAAATACTCAGAGTTGCATCAAACTGAAGCTGAGAGCATTGACATCCATTTAAAAAGGTTTTTCCAAAAGCTACACAAAACAATTTCTAGACTGAAGAAACTAGGTATGACTCTAAATAGTGGACCCTGTCTCTGAAATTTCTTTATCAAATGTACAGTTTAAAGAGAAAAAAAATCAGTCAGCCTGCGACTAAAGAAAATTAAGCATGCGTTCACATTATCAAGACACACAATAAGAGGCCTGTGTGTGGAACCAGTGTTGACAATACCGCATCTCTAAAAACTTTTTTATTTTGGTGTGGAGGAGAGTATTTCAGGTTTTTCTTGCTTGGTCCTATAAACGAAATGCCCCTTTGTGGCTGGAATGAAATACGTGTGCCCCTAGGTCACATCTAGGAATCCAGTTCTTTAAGTCTCGGATCATTCCACTATGTGAAGCAAAGACAAGTAAGTGGTGCGAACTGTGATATTCACTTTGAAAACGCACTTCTGAGGACATTAATGTAAACGTACTGTATGTCTCTTGAAATCTGCCTATACAAACAGATGGTTGCACCTACTGAAACAGAGGAAATCTGAAAGAGAGGAAAATGAGAGATAACTGAAAGAAAAGGTGGCAATAAAGCTGAGATGGCCAGCATGAAAGGAAAACAAATCACAGAAATATAGTATTGAATCTATTGTCTATCAGAAATTTTTAAATTAAAAAGTGCAAATAAACACATACGCACACATACATATATATGTAACCCCTTCATGGCCAAACAAATACTTTGGCTCAAATTCCACACTGTATGGACTAGGAAGGACTTCCTCTTTGGGTATATCCTTCCTATACTTTCTTTTTTCCCACCCCTTTCTACAGGGTATCCGACATACAATCACTCTGTCATGATACCATGAGATTCCAGACTATATTTCTGTGATTTCTTTCAGACCCACATGCTTCTTTTGCATTCTTTTCAGCAGCTGGATCTGAAATGTTCTCCAATCCATATGTGTTTATTACCCTGCCTTTAAACAAGAAAAAAAATCATACTTTGAGAATTGAAAGAGGAGGGGTGTTGTTTTGTTTTATTTTGGGGGGAGGGTGTTGGTTAGTGACTTTTTAAGAATTGTTTGTGACACATTCCAAGAATAATGTTTTCAATATTGATGTTTATCACTATTCCACTCAGTTCTCAGGAGAATGTTGGCAATGGTTTTAAAAAGCAGTGTCAGCATTTCTGAGTTTATGACAAAATGCCGCATAATCCTCTCCTTTCCCCGTGCTTTGTTCTTATCTCACTTCTAAAGAATAGTTTTTTAGAAGAACCCCAGAGACTGAATCATTGTTCAGCATCTAAAACACAAGGCTGAGCAATGAAGATAATGAAAGTATATTTGGACAGGATAGGCCAGTTCAAAAGGTCTCAATTCTTTATGCAGGCTTCCCACACATTGTCATACACTGTTGTGTGACTATCTTTTTACTGATTTGGTTCATCTAGGGCACATTGACTTCTGTTTCCCTTGAATAATGAAGACGAGAATATCCAAAGTAAAAAGTTATAACCTTTTCTACACCACCTATGTCTCCCTCACACACACGAAAAATGCCTCCTAGGACATAGTTTGTGGAGAGCCAACCCCTTCACATGACTTTTCGGACTCTGAACAAAAGGGATTTGAAATAGTAATTAAAGAAATTGAATGTTGGTCAGGAAAATCAGCCCGGACTCTGGAGAAAAATGATACATGGTCTTTAACAACCACGTATGTTGAGGATATATAGAAATCTACAGACATTCAAAATAGCATTGTTTTTTTTACTCCTTAAGCCAATATATTTTTTTTAATTCTTATTAACCTTTAGAAGAAAACACAGAAAATAATCCTGGGAAAACAATTTCTCCTCTTTCAGTGTTAAAATCAATTACATTAAGATAACATATCTTTTAAAATTTAATGAAAGATGAATTAGTGAATTTAAAAAAATAAATTAAAACAAATAAAAACAAATAAATTGAAGTTGAAGTTATATTCTGAGGTCTCATATCTCTTTTTAATGCAATATATTCAATGGATCACTCTACGAACCAAAGTATTTTAGAGTAACTTGCATAAGAGTTATTTAAAGGATTAAAAATACTGAAACAGCACATCTAAGAAGGAACATTCAATACTACCATCTAAGTGAGAGTTCAACCATGTAATGTCACCACTTTGGTCATTTTCTTTGAAAATTACATCCTTATTTACAAGGAAAGATCTGAGCCTTTTCCAAAATATCTTTTTCATTATCCTAGCATGCTAAATTCTTTCGCCAACACTCTATAGTGCTGATATTGATGCCGAACAGGAAAAGGAAGATGAAACACACTGAGGAAATTCTATATTTAAGCTAGTGATACTAAAGAACCATGCCTGCTTTCCTTTTGCATGATGACTTTTCTTTGGTAAACATTAAAAATTATGGATGATCACTGAAAAGATGGACTTTTGGCACCCTGAAGTCTGGTGTAATACTTGCTATTTCTGACTTAGGTACTTGAGAGTTCTTTTTCACCATGGTCTATCTGTGTCCTTTGTATTTAATGTCTTTTCATGCCCATTACACTCACTAGGTAGGAAAGTGCTATCATATACACTTTGGAAGCAAGAAGCAAAGGCATAAGAAAGGTATGACTATAAAGGATTTAAGTATCCCAGTTGTGACATATCAGTGTCCAGTTTTTTATAGCTATGAATATAATATGCTGTATGAGCTCCCCATACATTGAATGGATGGAGAAAATGGTGGAAATGTAGAATTCCAGGTGCTACAAGGCAACAAATGCAAACCAGCAAATAGGAAATAGAGGAGAAGGCTTTGGATATATATATACTCCATTCCTGTTTTCCCTAAATGTTTTCCTTTCAAAACAGCTCTAAGGTGTCTTTCCACAGCAGTTAAGTTTAGGATATTGTTTTCCTGAATTTGGATTTGTTAATTTTTCTCACAGACAGGAAGTTGACATTCCTAAATCTACACCTTTCTACAATTTCTCTCCCAACATCACCTGCCTGAAAGCTTTGTGACACAACTGTAGGAGGCCAGTGTCCCTTATGATCAACTTCTAGATGCCTAAAATAGTAACTGTCATTCCCAAATTCTGTTGTCCTAACAGATACACCTGCATTAATTAGAAACAGACTTGGTGTTGTACTTTGTTTCCTAAGACCTAGTCAATCTACCTATATAACCATCTTTTCTTACATTGTTGGGGAAAAAAAAAAAAAAAAAAAAAAAAAAAAAAAATACTAAATCCTAAAGAATAAAATTCCTTGAAACCTGGTTTATTGAAAAGATTTCATAATATATGTTGCCATATAAACACTTCTTCCTCATTCATTGTTGCTGTCTTTTCTATCCTCATTCTTATAGTGAATCTTGAGGGTTTGTGCTTTAGACTGATCACCACTGCAGTGGACAACACAATCAACCCTCTACTCCTTATCATTTCCAGAAGCTGAACTAAGCGAATAGGCAGAAAATATGGACAACTGAGTAGAGTCATAAAGAAACAGAATAAACCCAAGCTTCAGTACAAAGGCTGTAATAACACATTGCTGCTGCCCTCCCTTTATGTCATTGCAGTCCATCCTTGTAACTGTCTTAGACAATAGTTAATGCCTATTGCACACCCTGTATGAGAACAGTTTTAAATCAGCCTCCCAATCCCAGTCTGTTATTTCTCTGATATTACGTAACTGTGTTCATTTTATCTTATTATTAAAAGTAATGTTGTTCATGGGAGTCAACATGGTGCATTTTAATTTCAGAAGACATATTAAAAATGGCTCTGCCATTGAGTCAGGACTTGAGTGTGGCATTGTCATTTGCTCTCCTTTACCTCAATTTGCTTAGCTGCTCAGTGAGTAATGGATGTAAAACTGCTATATAAATGGAAAGTAGTATTATTTATTGTCTGTGACATGGGGACAACAGATGGGTGTAAAGCATTTGCATACCTTGAGTCAGAAATTTCTAAATATGTATAAAGAATTTTAGCAACTTCCTACATAGTATGACTTTAAGGGCACCAAAGTTCAAGAGCATATGTTCCTTAAGATTTTCTGTAGGTATATGAAGATTAAGTAAAAGATGAATAGGTAATTATAAACAGTAAACATTTTTTTTTAATTGTCATTTTGAATCATTCCTGACATATTAATACATTTGATATATGTGAATTAACTTGAGTGAAACTTCCATAAGATTGATATCTTTGTGTAAATCACAAATTTGTAAACCACAAGTCTTCCTTTTCTGGTATCTCAAACTGGCCATTAAGGTTTTATCAAATGTGAAAAAGAAAGAGGGACTAAGGAGTTTAGCTCCTAAAAGAGTATTAAAAATATAAGAAAACACATATACATACATAAGGAGTACATTGAAATAATATGTAGAAATAAATATTGTGGAGTATCTACGAGAAGTTATTTCAAATCTTCATTTGCAAATTCTGCAAACAGATTGCGTAAACATGCTTCGTGACATGTATATGCATTTATAGACTTCTTTGAATCTTAAGTTTGGATGAAATATTTATGGAATGTTTTATAAAAAGTTTTTGGAAAGCAACTTCTTTTGAAACAATGTGTAGGCAGAAAAGAAGAGGGGAAATATATAAACATTATTTTCTTTTATTATTTTTTCCAAATTAGGTTTTAGATTGTTATAACTGCCATAATGACATTTAACAAGACCAAAAGTATCTTCTCATGGCATAAGAATACCCCATTGATAGTTTATGTTTCACTTTCTTCCAATGAACCTTGAAGGAACTTCCAGGAATGCATATCTCAAAAAAAAAAAAACCCAAACACCCAAAACTAAACCCTATGTTTTTCTAAGTATGATTTACCATCTGTTCACAGATAGAGCTAAAGAAGAGTTATATTATTTCTATATATTTAACAGCCTGACCTTTTCAGATTAATGTCAGAGGTATTAGCATAAATTTTTGACAGCATAATGAAGAGAAGATATCAGTACTCCAGAGGCAAAGTTGTGTGTATGTGCTTTCCAGTACCATGCACAACCAAACATGTGAGGAATGTGTACAAGAAAATGGAATTTTTCCCTATTTATCCTAAAGTAACACAGCCAGTCTGGCTTTTGCTTTTTAAACAGAATGTTGTTAAGAACTTAAAAGACAAGGATGTAAGAAAAATTGCATCAAAGGGAAACAAATCTTGTTTTAAAAATGTGGGGGGAAAAAAGAATATTGCCTAGCACTGTCAACAGACAACAAAATAATTTTGCATTTAGTTTTAAAGCAATCCAGATATAAAACTTAACATCTTTCAAAAAGGGAGAAAATCCTAACAATAACATATACTCTTTGCTATCCATTGCTCTGTAAATAAGGGATGTTAATTACTTTTTTTTTTTTTTTTTCTTTCAATAGCAGGAAAGCCTTAATTTCATCTACCCTGAAAATATGCCCAGACCACAAGTGTTTGAAAACAAGGGAACACCTGCAAGTCAAGCAAGAATAAAACAGAGACTGCCAAAAGCTGTAATTTTCCTCTCTTGGTTCATTGCTGTGAAATACATCAGGGGTATTATCAGATCACTCACATCAAAAAGAGCTACTCACAGATCTGTGTCACATAGGTCCTAATCTTAAATCTACTGTGGCTAAAAGAAAGTTCCTCATTTACTTCAGTGGCAAATTATTTGAGTGTTAAAAATGTTATTATAATAAACTTAGTACAGTTACATCAATGTATTCAAGCAAAGAATTTAAAACTGTCATTTATATATAAAAGCACAATGATGTAAACCTTAATGTATTTACACTTACCTATTCTATTTCATGGCAAGTTTTATCAACATATTTGTTCTACTTCAGAAAAAAAAAAAAAAAAAAAAAACAACAAACAAAAAACCGTGCCCTTTAGAACTATTATCAAAATTGTTACCGTCAGGAAATTTTTCTTAATATAACAAACCAATTGGTTTCCAATTTAAGTTTCTGCTCCTTTCTTTTTTCACTGTCCATTCTGAAATGATTACATTCAGCGTGACAGTATGCATACATACATAGAGTATACATACATACACTTTCCAATTGAAAATTTAAATTAAAACCATGGGTTTCAATGACTTTTGTTGATCTGGATGAAACAACAGACTTGCACCACTTTGCCTCTCTTTCACTGATGCTGAAAATACTCTGTCCAGGTTTAAATATGTTGACTTGTTGGGGATGTAGTTAAAGCAATGTAAGTGCAATGTTTCTACATCTCTTTATAGTTGGATAAATTAAAAACAGGGAAAGTAGCTTTTCTGCTGTTGTTATGTATAGTCACAGTTTATGCTACACAGAGTTCAACTTTCAACCTGCCTAACACTGCATATGGGTCACAAGCATGTGATTTACTCATGCCAGGAGTTTTCAACAAGAGAGTCATGATTGCCCATGAACTTCTCAGTAAATTCCATAAACTAGACACTTAAACATGTTATGGACCTTCATCTCTTTCTCACATTGTGCTTGCAGGGTTGAAGGAACAGATATCCTTATCTCAGTTTTCATATTTAGTAGAATATCTCAGTATTATATCTTTTAAATCTTAATAAATATCGCTGGAATTTGGAAAATTAAAGTAATTGTACAAACTAGGATAAAAAGAGGAAAATAAGTGGATATCCAGAAAGTCACTTTAGTCTGGAGAATCTGGTCTTACTAGATGTCTTTTTTCATTAGTATAGGAAAAAATATTCTGCAAGGAATATTCAGAATACCAAGTCCATATTATGAAACATCTTATGAAGTAGTCTCTCTATTTCTGTTGAAACAGAAAGGAATTAGCATCCCACAGATACAGCTGATCTTCATATATACGTAAACACTCTCTGGACTGATTTGCCAGGACATTGCATTGGAAATATGGAGCCAAGGTCCAAATAACATTCAACAAGGTCTTATTTCCTATCCAGAAGTTAATTTTTCAAATCATTCTGAAAATCAGAATTTAGATATTCTACATATGTTATTTATTTATGTTCAGAAAGAAAATGTCTTTAAACTGAAAATCATAGATCAAGTAGCTGTATGACCTTATGCTATAAAATCATGTACTGTATACTTCCACTATGTATATGCATCCTCTAAGGCTATTACTTTCTTCCCCAACTTTAAATTACTTTGTTGTTCATTGAGGTCTGTAGGCAATTACCTTAGGAAGTTGATTCATGCACCTGTATTCAAACTTGGGTGTCATTCTGTCACTCCCCCTGAGGCAGAGAAACTTAAAAAAAAAATAAAATAAATTGTTGCCATATATATATACTTAAACTGGGTTGCATGTATATTCACCAAAACTGCAACATGACTGTATCTTGGGATGAAAACTGATTTCCATACCCCCTTTTTCTCCCATTACCCTTGATTACCATTGGAAAGAATCCAGACAGGTTCACCAGGGAAGTATTTCACTCCAAATGTTTCCTTACTGTGGATGATGACTAAACAGAACCGTAGGATCAAGCTATGATTGAAGCAGAGCTGTCCAACTTTTTCAGACTGAACCTCTATTACTTTACCTAAAATTAACTAAAGTGAATAGTTAAGGCATTCTTTTGAATGTAGTGGACTTTGGAACATCCCTTAAATTCATATTAATAATAACATGAGATACTGCCTGTAAGTCCAAAATAAGAAGGTTATTATATCCCATTTTTGGGTACTTAGAAAAGAAATTGTTAACAATAATATAGACATATACATTCTACTGTTTAAGAGAATAAACTAATCCAATCATACCTCCTGGAATGCAACATCACAAATAAAGAAGTCTCAACAAGAATCCAAAAAACTAGAGTTTGAGGAAATTAAATGATACATAAATTGTACATTATACAATAAAACATGCTATATTCACATATATCTAATACAATATGTGTACATCAAATATTTATATATAAAATATTAATTATAATAGTTTTATATATATAATGGTATTTTTTATATATATATATGTGTGTGTGTGTGTGTGTGTGTGTATATATATATTCCACACTAAGCATTTTATTCAAATATAATTAGAAATTACTTAGGTATAATGGTAATTAGTAGAACGCAATAATAATATAGTCTAGAGTGCTGTGATATTTATTCACAACAAGCAAGACACTGTTCATTAGTAAAATCCAGCTTGATAGTACTGAGAAGAGATTATGTATTTGAAAGCATGCCCTAGATCATTTCCACCCCCTACAGTTATTTATTTTCCTTATTAGATTCTTCAGCTTAGAAAGGACAGAAAGCATTTCAAATGGACAAATTACACCCTCCACACACACAGTCATGCACATGTGTGCACAAGCACAGAGTAGGATTCTTCAAAGAGACAAGGCACAAATGAACTAAACAGGAACTAATTTGAACTCTTTTAATAATGTGAAAACTCCAGGAGGATATAAACTTGAGAGAATCCTGGTGAGATACAGAGATAAAATTCATTTCAAAGTTTACAATGCCAGACATTATTAGGAAAAAGTAATACAATTTTAGTAATGCAATGCAAGGAGAATATGCGAAGGCAACACATGACAGATAACGAAGGCAACAGCTTTTTCCAGGAATCTGCAATTTACTTCTGTCAGAAGTGCGATTAATCCCAGTCCCTCCTTTACCAAATCCACACAGATACATTCTGTTTCTTTGAAAATCTGGGAGAACTGACTACAAGTATTGGTATTTTATTTCTCAGAGTAATTAGTGCTCAGGAAAAACTAATCTTTGGTGAATCTCATGCAGAGTGGTGTCTTTAAATTGAAAAAGTGTATTAATTGATATTCTAGTAGCACAGGAGATTTATGTATGTACTGATTTATTCTGGTCAAAAATACTTTGTTGTTGTTGTTGTTGTTAGTTTTCTTGGCTTACTGAAGCCTTCTTTAATGGAGGAAAAGTTACGTCTGTCAGGGGATCTTTCTGCAGTGACAGTATCATCCTTTTTGCCTATTAGGTATGCCAGTGATGATTTCTTTGCTATAACATAGCATTTCTTCTCCCTTTTCTTCTTCTGAGTGTATGTTGACATGGAAACAGACCTATCTGAAAAATAGGCATTGTTGTATGTTCCTGTCATTTTCAGTCATGATCATCTTCTCCTTGTGCTTTTCCACAGATCTGGATGAGTGCTGTGCAGACTGCAGCAAGGGGTACAGGCCATCCTGCATATTTCAGAAAGTCCCTGCTCAGCAGCAGATGCACCCTCATGAGGAGGTTTCAGATCATTGTTGATTGTATTATGGGCATTTTCTTAAACTACTTAAGTGGATTTTTATTCTGTCCTATTATAACTTTCTCATAGCCGTTGAGGATAGTGCTCAGAAATAATAGTGCTAACTGTTCAGGATTAACTTCCTTTAAAAATGAATAGGTTAACGTCAGCATTACAAGGGGTGTTAAAACAGGATGAGAATTGCATACACACAAATACAATCTCTTTGTTGGAGAATTTGGTGATTACTGTGCCAATAAAAGAGTGCTTTAGCTTCCTACCATCCAGACTTTTTCTCCTGTAGAGTGTGCCTAGGTCATATTGCAGTTTCCTAATGCTCCTGCTGTGAGAGTTTTGACACAGAGAAGCCATGGTGGGAGGTGTGCTTGTCAGAGAGACACCCTTTGAGACACTCTTTATTTGAAACCAACCCGTCTTGTCATGTGAATTTGGTATAGAACCATGCTGTTTTGAAGAGGCAAGCAAGGAATCTTTGTTATCTGTCTACTATTAAGCTTCAAGGTTGTGCTTCTTTAGATGAAGCTGCAATTGTGCTAAGATAATATCTGTGCTGAATTTAATTCTGACCTCTGAGAAGAGTTTATAGAATGGGGGTGATAAATTTCTTAGATCTGGAAAGATGTTTCTCGGGCTATCAACTCTGCTCATAATCTGAATTATTTGAAAATCACACAAATCCTTCTCTTTTGCAATAACCCGATCTATCTTGTACCACTGCCTGAAATACACATGTATCTAGATAATTCTGAAATACACATGTATCTAGATAATTCTGTGATTCACAGACCACTGGAAGTTTTTGTTAGCTGTGCAGAACCGGTGCTTGCTGAAAAAGCAATCACTGAATCACCAAGTTATGATTTACCTTAGCAGTTAGTGATATTTTCAGAGTTGTCATCAAATTCCCTTTCTTGTCTCTTCAGAATGGGTGATGGTAGGAACATAAACACTATTCAGAGAGTTACCTACTGTCCTTCAAGGCTATGCACAAGTTTGTCAAGGACTTATTGCTTTCTACAGAAGAGTTTTCTAGCTTAGACAGAAGTATTGTAATGTATCCCTGACTGGGTTCATGATGTTCCTCAGAAGTTTACCAATCCAGAAGTATATTCAATGAAGGTTTAGTGTGTAAAGAAGTCTTGGTGGCCTAAAACCTTGTCTGTTGGTGTCATCCGTTGTTCAAATATGTTAGTAGTGTTGACATCAAAGAGTTTTCACAGTATTTGTGTGTAGTGTTTGAGGTGTATTATACACACACGTACATATTTAAATCTAATATTTTTGTATACTAAGGCAGCAGTAGCAGGCTGTGGGGGCTTGGTGAAACAAGTAATGTTTGAAGCAATTTTTTTTTTTCTGCCTTCTCTAGGCAGGGGTGAGTTATGACACAAACTGGCACAAACTCTCCTCTCATGAGAATCAAATGTTGTACCTTATATCCTCAGGTGGTATAAATGGCATAAGTCAATATAGTAGTACCAATTTACATACATTTCTACACAGTATTTGGCTAAATGACAACCCATAAGGATATGATAACATTCTGCAAGTATTTGAAGGCCATAAACACTAAGCAGGGGGAGAAATGATTTAGGGTGGCATAAGGAGACATAATTAGGAGCAATGGGAGGAAATTAAGTGAGGAAAGAAATTAGGCTGAATATCAGAAAATTTTCTGACAGTGAGATGTATTAGACTGGGGAAAATATGTCTCTTGATGGGCATTCCATTGCTCAAGATGTTTAGACTGGACAAAGTACTAATATATATACAACAGGGATTAATTTTGCAATGTCTGGTGCATAGACTAGAAACCAGAGACCTTTAATAGGGTAAAAAGAATTCTGCATCAAGAAAAACAAAGAAATAAATCCTTTTTTATCACTTTTACTGAATGCATGGATATGTCTGTGTCTTTTATGTATGTGCATTTATACATGCATACATATGTATATAGACATTACTTGCCTTATTTTCCTGAAAATTAAAAAGGGTTTTTTTATAAAGTCTAATTTTCTTCAAAAAAGTGGAACTTCAGTTTAGTGATAATAGCTAGCTACTAAATGCAAAAGAGCTACATTTGTTAGTACTTAAATGTTTTTATTTTCAAACTTAAATTCACACTTTCTGTTAATCCAGAGGAAAAAAAAAAAACCAAACAACCTACTTAATTTCTTTTATTATTAAAAGGTTTCATTTTCCTGTCTGTTACAGAACTAGTTAGTCTTCTGGAACTTTATGAATATTTTATGGAAGTTAACTTTGCTATATTTCTCATTCCAAAAAGACCTGGAAAAAGTTCAGAAATCATTAAAATGTCCCATTTTAATAATTTTTCAAATGAATGGTTAAGTTATTGCTATTCCTACATCTAGTTGGTCTTTAATCACGGAAATAAATGTTTCCAAGCTAAATGTTTGTGAGACTGACTACAGAAATACATTTCAACATTTCAAAAACTGTTTTTTAAAACTCTTTAAAGTTTTTTATCTAAATCAAGGATTAAGATTGGGATAATTCTTACTTTAACTTAGAGCAATGTCAGCTAAGTAAATAGGATGCACTCTTAGAGTAGCTTCTTTCCTTGTTTTACTGAGTTATATGTGATGAAATTTCATTTGATGAAATGCAAATAGAAAGTATGCTCTGGAAGCCCATGCTGTGTATTTGATTGCTGAGTATTTAGAAGGCAAACTACAAAACAAAAATATGAAAAAAAAAATCTATGTCTAACAAAGAAATCTGTGAGATGTCATTAAGCAAACAACTCCAGGACCACAGATATATACAGCTTGTTTTACTCAGCACTGTATCGATACAAGTGACAGAAAAGAGGAAGTTTCATGAATTGAGCTCACAAAGGAGAAATGAAATTACCTTCCTTGGCAAATCCTACTATATATATTCAGATGTGTAATATAGCTGATTTTTTAAAATCGATTTTTCAGCATTTTTATAGACTGAAATTAGACCTATATAGCTAGCATGTCAACTCAAGGGGAAATACAGAGACCATACAGACTTTTTAGGCACTTGTCCTGTCTACTACTGCCATAGTTTTTCAGCAAAGAAAAACATCTGGGGAAAATAGCATCATTGACAGATGTCCCTTCTCTATAACCAATCTGGACAACACTTTAAGCATCATGGAGTCTTACTAGCAAAACATTAGTTCACCATGAGTTGTGTGAGAATTGTAATCCCCAAAGAAGAACTTCTTGAAACAAAAAAATCTGTTGCTGTTTTGAATTACAAGAGTAAGCAGCCTCAACATGGTAAAATGGCAGTATAGGTAATAGCATGATTTACAGTATAAAAAGTTCAGTGCACACATTGTCACAGACCTAATTTCACCGAAATCCATCACTGCTGAAGTTGAAAGTATCTGCATAACTCTAGGAAATGTGCAGTTGGGAATTGCTATAGATATTAGTCTAAATTCTTGATATTCAGATGCAACAAATAGCTAACTTCCACAGGAAATTAAATTGATGTTTAATGTTTTTCAGCTGCATTTTGATAACACTGTGTAGAGTTTAGATCTTTGTGGGTTTTTTTTCCTGAGTGAACTTGAAATGTTCAAGTTGTTATTACTAAGCAGTAGTAGTAACAAAAAATATTATGCCTCAAGTATTGTAACATAATCTGATTTTATACCATTGGAATGATAGACCGTCTTGGCTATGTTAACACTAGTTCTCAAGTGATGACAACTTCAAGCTTATATCTTGTAATCTTTATTTAGAAAAGTCAAATAAGTATACTGAGAAAAGACAGGATCACACCCGTATCTTTATTATTTTAGCACCACTTAGAGTTGAAAGCTCTGTGATTTTTTTATAGTATAATTACTTTCCTAGATAGAAACACTATTTATTTACCTTCATGGGACACTCAATATGCAGTGAATGAAAAATACTGGATTTAATTAGAAGCCAGTCAGAGAAACTTGCCTTTTACTGGTGTGGCACATCATAAATCATTGAGTCTTACGGGTGTTAACGTTATCATTAGATGTTATGATTTCAGAACAAATTTATTGTTTTATGCTCTTCAGTGCTTACTATCTACCAGTAAAAGAGGAAAAAAAATTCTAAATCTATTTCTTGGATAAGAGTATGATACAGATACCATTTCAACTGTCTGTGCAGTCCATTGTGATATAGCTAAAACTGGTTTTCACTGACCAGGTGACCTGTCTTCAACTCCCTGCACTGGCAATTTTATGTTAAAAATAACATAGTACTTTAAAGATATCTCAAAATCTGCCATTCAGGATACATTTTACAGGTTGTTTACCCTTAATTCTCAAAATACTTCTCAGATACTTCTTAAAATTTGCCTCTTGTATAGTGCATTTCTTTTGCTGGCATTACCTCAGGAAATTACGATAATTTTTAAAAAATCTATTTTAAACCAGTAAAGGATGCTTTTAAATAGAATAAGATTTTTGCTTCTTCCCATGCTACATTTTAACTTTCTATTTTAAGAAAATTGGTAGTTATTATTTACTAATAAAAAAAAAAAAAAAAGCAAATTAAAATCATATAAGACTTTTTAGTTTTCCTTTGATTTGATTCCTCCAAGAATATAATCTGAAACATTTTACAGGCTCATGAAAGAGGTTTGAATGACAGCTAGTATACAACAGAGCTTCACTGTGTACAGAAAACATTGATAGGATATATGATATAAGACCATCATGTCATATCATCATGGTTGATGTGATGCAACCTGATTAACCAAAACTAACTTTGTGATTATCTTTGGTCCAGAGAAGATTGATGCCCTTTCTTTAATTTCTGAACTTTTCAGACATCCTAGAATCCAGAAACTCTAGTTCCAGAACAGGTGATGTAACTGAAGAACACTTTCTAATGACAATGTACAATGTCTTTAAAGCTTGTAAGATTCCCTTATCCTTGATATCCGTAGGCCAATGAAGTCCTCGGGTCTGGCACGGACTTTCAGTCATCATAAGAGGAGTCTCAGCAGCCATATATGATATTACTACAGTAAGACAGGTGTATGCTCTTGATTTCTGTTTCTATATCTGGACCTCCTGGATCCATGGTCATACTCCAAAATGTTTTTAGTGAAGTTATGAAGTGGACAGAAATTCCTCATCCTGAAAAAAAACCCCAATTTTAACTTTGATTGGCTTGCTTTGAGAAAATTTTAAGTTAACAGAGAAGTAAAATGGGGAATTATAATTGCTACAGCTGAGCTATTTGAACCTAAAGTAGTGGAGCAAATAAGCTGCTTTACAGACGTTCATCACATTCATTTTGTTGTACAGAGTCATTGCAGGTGTTGGAGAGTTTCAAGGGTTTAGCCAAGTCAAAACCAGAGATAACTTGTCTGACTGCTACATCAGACTCAGTTTATTTACTTGGATTAGTGAAGCTGAGTTAGAAAAACACTTCTTTTGCTACACACTTGCCCTTTCTCAGGAAAAAAGTCTGAATGTGCAAACAACAAAAACTTTTTAAAAAGACAGTGAAAAATAAACCCCTGCAGCTGCTGCTGTGCAGGATGTTATGAATCCAATGAGCCTGAATGGCTTAGCTCTTGAAAAGCTGCAGTCTATCATGCAGTTTTTCAGTCACACCTGGTGACCAGCATTTTGGCAGGACCTGAGCTGTGTTCCAATGGCAGCGAATAGTTTGTTTTAATAACCAAATGACAATGACAGTCTCTGGATTTTTTTTTTTTAATTTTATTTTCAAGCTTCTCATTAAGGATTAAAGATTTAAGAATTAAAATTATAAATGTCATTGTGGTGGTTTGACCTTGGCAGTCATAAACAGGCAGACTTCTTAGAAAACATACAAACATGGTATAACATCAGTTTAGTACTTAAATCATTCTATTTACATGCTACAAGTATCAAGGCTTTGGAATGTTTTTCTGTTGAGACAGTATCTGTAGAAAAGATGCTGCATAAAGGCACTTGCAGATTTTATGTATTTGAATATATCACAGCGCACAACTAATTCTCACATGTTTTGTCATGGATAAAGGCAGCTTATATTAATCTCTTCTCTTGCTTCTACTACAGTAATATTAAGGTGCTGTGCATTCTTGAGCTGTCATAAAATTTTTTGCAGAACTTATCCCTTCAGGTGAAATTGCTATCCAGCATTTTGGATTTAATTTGTTTTTTTTCTGTACAGAGGGACTCTGGGTGATGCCTCTTTACCTTCCCCCTTCCCTTCCCTTCCCTTCCCTTCCCTTCCCTTCCTTTTTCTTTTCCCATTGACATGAACCAAGTGCAACGGAGTGTCATCATTCTGAATTTCCAGACAGGCTTTAAGAATAGTTTTAAGAGGCATGATTTTCCAAGATCATGTCACTCAAAATGTCAGAAAATCTGTAATACCATACTCACAGAATTTGGCATCTTTTTAATACAAGAAGGAAATAGCCATTCTCCAACAGCAAGATATCTGACACTGTATATTTTCTTTGTCTACAGCGAGATTCTTTTAGGTGTGTTTTCTTTTACATATGCTGTTGACAAGGTGGTGGTAGTGACAAATGATGTAATGCACTGCATTCTCCCTGTGGAAGACAAGAAATTTCTGTTTGAAGAGCACACATTCCTGAAACAATCAAATATATCCTCTGTGATTTGAAATGGTTGTACCTGCCACATCATGGAGGTGTTGTTTACCCCAGGGGCACATGCAACCCTGGGAGCTAATGCTGTCATCTCAATAGAGACTGCTAATGAGGGGTAGGTACCAGTCTGATTTGTTGACCTGACTTAACGCACTAAGCCTAGACTTGGTTAACATACCCAGTTTGCATACCATGCTTCTCAAAATTACCAAAGATATGGATCTGTGTTTTCCTACAACAGTTTGTACTTCTTGTCCTTTCAATATAATGATTTTACTGCTGAGACCTAGTTTTAAGCTTTCTTCTCTTAGATATTCCCTTATTTATTTTTCTTCTGGAGAAATCTAGGACTTAAAGTATGAATTATTAAACTTAATGTGTTTTTTCTCTGGAGCTCCTGATGGGTTCTGTACCTTCTACAAATCAACACAGTATGAGGACCTGTAATATTATTTTCCCAGGGATTGTCCTTCAAAGGCAAAGGAAGATATTTTCATATCTTTCTCTCTTTTTTTTTCTGCGGAACTGAAATAAACTCGGTGGCAGAGATGAGGAAGGCAAATGAGTTAATGACATATACCTCTATTTCTGGGTTACTAGAAGTGTTTATTTAATACTTATTAATTCTGTATAGATTTTGAATAACTCTATATACCATAACTAATGGAGGTGCAGCATTTTTAAAAGAGGTCTTAAAAGCTTTCATTCCATCTAATTTGTTGAATAAGTAATTTTTTAATGTACAGAGATATTACAGCTCGGATTCATTGCACTTAACTTCATTTCTTTTCTACACATAAAAATTATAACAATGTCTACCTTGTGCCACTTAAGTGTCTGGAGCTCCTGCCTGTCCTTTAGTTCATCTAAGATCTTTATTGCCACTCTAGAGCTGCCTCCCTTTTTCCATGCACATTTCCAAGGTATTATGTGATAAATCTAAATATGTCACTCGCTGTATATGTATCCTTTTTATTCACATTATCAGCTTTTTTATATATGCACAGAGCAGTGAAGGGCTGTGAATCATATGTGCATGCACTTACACTGGCAAGGGTCTGAAGTTTCTTCTGCTTTTACCATGAATTTTGGAACCTCTGCTCTGCTGCTTTTCATGTTGCAGCCCAGGGTAGCTCTTTAGCCATACATCTGGAACTGAGGATATTTTGCGTTTAGTGTTAGGTTGAAACCTTGAAACTTTGTTATTTTTTAGGTGAGTTTGATTTCTTGAGGGTTTGTCCAAACTTAGTCAAACTTAGTTTCAGAGTTATAAAACTGAAAAAATAATGTCAATCGTGTGAACTGAACCTACGGAATTCTATATCCTTCATGTCTTCAAAGGAAAAATATGATAGTGTACTTTATTTTAGAAAGAATATAAATTCATTAGGAACTGGTAAAAAATTGTCTTTGATATGTAAAATGATGTGATTACCTGTGATATAAGGATACTAAATTCAGATGTGGGAATTCCTTAACAGGCTTCAGTTCCACTCTTCATATGTTTACTGTAACCAGAAGTTAAAAATAGTAAAATCTAGGTTCTCCAGTATTCAAAGCTGTCTAGTTTTTTGGAAACTGTGAAGATTGAAGGATGGAAGTCCAAAAATTTGTCAATTTCTTGGTTCAGAAAGTTGTAAACAAATGGAGTAATAGTTAATTTATTTCTTTGACACATTGATTATAGATATTTAAATAAAATTTAAAGGACCATATGACCATTTTTTAGCTTCCTTCTCTGAATTTTTTCTTTATCACACAGAATCATCTAGGTTGGAAAAGACCTTGAAGATCATCCAGTCCAACCATTAACCTAACACTGACAGTTCCCAACTAGACCAGATCCCTCAGCGTTATGTTGACTCTATAAACACCTCCAGGGATGGGGACTCCACCACCTCCCTGGACAGCCCATTCCAACGCCCAACAACCCGTTCTGTAAAGAAATGCTTCCTAATATCTAGACAAAAACTTCCTTGGCACAATCTGAGGCCATTACTTCTTGTCCTATTGCTTACTATTTAAGTAATGGGTGAAAGGGGTGAAAAGAGAACAGAACACTGGTATTCAAGAAAGCCTCAGCCTTAGAAGTGTGACTCTTATTTTTATATGGAAAAACAATTTTTATAATTTTGCTGTGCCCAATTATTCCATATGCCAAGCAACACAGGATGGTGGTGATGGCTACTAAGAAAAAAAAAAGTTTTAGTGACAGCTGACAAAATGGGTAGCATTGAAGGCAAATGTTTTACTTCAGGAACTTAAACACAAGAAACTAATATTCCACCTTCCATGGAACTAATATTCTTTGTTTATGATTAATTTGCTTCAACATAAATAAATAAATCTGTTTGTATTTCTCATTGCATTATATAGTCCAAATTTTTAAGTGGAACATACACGATACTGAGGCACTTTGGGATGGGTGAATAATATATTGAGATTCTCTTCAGTAAAGCTACCAAAGTTTGAAATTAAGAGCATTCAAAGTGATTTAGGCATGCCTCCTTAATTTTTAATATAATACAATTTTTAAATTTGGTGCAACAAAAAGCCTTCAGAGCACTAAAGGCTGATTTCAGATTTGAAATATATATGTGCCTTTTCATAGCTACTATTGGACCTGCAAAATAAATATTTTCCCCATAGGGCTTTGACACATGAGGGCTCGTCTACCTCTTGATCTGCAGCACTCTTTGATGCTCTTTACAAGGTACATGGTCCTTGAAGTGAATATCTTATAAAAGTATGATCCTGTTTACTTCATCTTACAGAGAGGAAATACCTCAAAATCCCATCATTTTCTAGGATACATCAGTTGCTTGTAGATGAAAAATATGGTCTAGTGGAAATATTGGTTCATCCTTGTATTTCATTTGAATAAGATGTTATCTATAGTAAAGTGTATTTGAAAACACTCGAACACCACCACCACCCCTAAAAAAAAAAATATATATATCCAGAAAGATACTGTGCAAATTCCATGTTCATTTAAAAAATAAATATTTGAAATGTTTGCATTTTTCTCTAGGTGTCTAGTAGACTTGAGTAAATTAAGGAATTATATCTATCTACAGCTGTGGAATCAAATTTATGTATTTTCTTTATAATAAAGACAATGTATCAGAGATCTTAAAATTCCTTAGGTAAATTCAACTATTGAAGGACTCTCTTCATTTTAAACAAAACATTTAATCTCTTTTAATTAATCTCCCATTGCCAGTAAATGTGAATTCATTAGCTTTCATTGTTTTCTCAAATTTCTTCCCTAATCACTGAAAGTAGATGGTGGCACTCATAGGAACACAGACTTTGTCAGCCCTAGGCTGTAATGGGATTCATTTTCACACTGGTAACTGCAGTGAGATTACTTACATTATTAGAGTTTGTGCTCCAGCACCACTGAGTTATGAAACTAGTGGAAAAGTGCTGGTGTATACATATACACAAATCTCTCTTACCTCTACAGTGTTATTTCTGTATCTGTTGTGCTACTGCGTGGCAGGTAGTGTTCTGGTGTAGCAGAAGTTTCCATTATGTCCGGTGCTGCACAAAGGCAGAAGTATAGTCTCATCCCAAACAAGGGAGAGCAGAAGGAACAAATGGGAATATTAGAAAGCAGAATGACTTTGGTTAGCATGAAATATAGTGCTCTCTGTGCAGCAGCTCATCAATTTTGTTTAAAGCATCACAGCAGAAAATGTTCTAAAGAAGAGATTTGAAGAAGTAGCCTTTTCAGAGTATTTGCAGCATGAGAGATAGCACAAGATATGTTCTGTTGGTAAGTATCCTGCTTTGACGTAGAAGTAGCCTGGATAATCCAGCAAATCTTTTTTACAGTTAAGATTCTTCTAATGTTCTTTTGCATTTTTTTATTGTGCTAAATTACTTTCTGACAGAATGCTCATTGGGATTCTCGCACAATTTAATTAACAGCAATAAAATAATATTGCCACAATCAATTTATTTTTATCATTTTATTCAATCCACCACCTATTTTGAAATGTACAAAGATTTCCTTTCTTTGATTTTTTTTTTTTTTTCCCAAATTGCTAGCAGAACTCATGTAAAATCACACTCTAGAAAATACTGAGAGGAAAACAAAAGCCAAAACATCTACTGAGCCCTGTAGGTCATGGAGAGATATCTTTCTTGACACATTCATATACTGAGACTTTATTTGCCAGCCTTAATTCATTTACAAGGAAACAAAATGTGAAACTTCAGTAGATTCTTGTAGATGAGTTCTGTTTGTTCAAGAACACTATTACACTATTGATAAAGCTATGCCTTTGCTTAATGGAGGATAAGAAATTTAAACCAGACATAAACCAACATTCTTCTGTCTTTTATCAAGGTGGGTGTCCATGGGTCTTTAAACTTTGAGCTTTCAGAAATAATAATACCAATGAGGCAGTTGTAATGTGCAGCTCTTTGTGAGATTTCAGTTCTGATTGCTGTAAAGTTATCAAAAGAGCAGTAAAAGACAGTTTAAAAAGCAAACAAGCCTCTAATGTTAGAATACCTGCTATTTATTATCTCCCTTGTATGCAAAGACATAGAACCCTGCTTCTTGCTGTGTAGAAACATAAATACTAGCCTGTAGGGTCTTTAAATTGCTGACAAAGCAGATGCTGCATTGTCTCCTCTCAGCAGGATATCAAATCACACGAGCAGAATTTCATTAGAGGTTGATAACAATGTGACATTTTTGATCTGCTCTGGGTTCTGAGTCTCCATGCATGAAGTAGATATGGGTGATCTAATAGATACAATTAGAAACATGCAGTCCTTTTGCTCAGCCTCAGCTCTTGTTTTAAACTGGAACCAAATGTGAGCTGAGCTTATCTTGGAAGCTGTTGGTTATTTTGAAAGATTTTTTTTTTTTTTTTTTTTTTTTTTTTTAGGATAGCAGCTCAATTTGCAAATAGAAGTAGAAATCCCATGAAAAAATTATAATTATCAGGGATGTGTGTTGCAAGTTTGAAGACACTGAAGAAGTTGATGTGCACCCAACACCTATCAGAATGCTTCCTCCCTTGAAGACTTCTTCCTTATTAGCATGAAAATAGATTTTATTTTCCATGTCTACTCTTGGGCAAAGGTTACTGGGAAAGCTGAATATAATCCTTATGTCTTAACTTCAGGGATCTATTTCCAATAAAGACTACTTTTAGCAGCCATAATCTATGGTCCAAGAAATCTCAGATTAAGAAGCAATGAAATAAGGAGCCCTTAAGAAATATTTGTTCCTTTATATAACCAATTAAAGGTTAGCATTTTAATGAACTTTCCCAAACTTTTGCTGTTCAACATTTTATAATAATTTAATCGTTGGATTAACAATAGCTTTTTTAGATTAAAAGGTAATGAAGAACAAAGAATACTGTATCATAAGCCACTTCATAACGTTTTGCACTGTGACATGTTTCGCATGTGAAGATAGTGGCAATGATGTCAACTTTATAATATATAACATCCTCACCTGAAAATACTGCAAAAATCTGAAATGATACATTTTGTTTGGCAAAGTATTCTGTTTCATGACAATTATTCTAAACATCAGAAAATGTTTGTAGGCAAAATCTTTTATTATTTTCCCAAATATTAGTAAATTAGTGGACAGCTATCCAACTGGCAAAATAGTCAGTTCCTCAATCAACTATACTATATTTTTAATTAAGATAATTCAGGCAATTCAATTTGACTTTTTTAGCATTAGAATAATTTAACTCTTTAGGACAAATAAAGGTTCATGAGGAAATACAATATGTAAGTTCTAGTTTCTTAATCAAAATGTATTACATTTTGTCTTAAAATAACAGAGCAGGGTGTGGCAAATCCCCTTGTCCTAACAATTTTAGCATTTAATTTGTATATGCATATTGTTTTTTTCTTCAACCTGTTTCTATTTCCCTCACAAAGAACCCTTGAAATAAAATCTTTTGTAAGATTGATCCAGTGCCTCAGGATCTCTGACCAAGCTGGCTGGGAAATATCTATATTTTCCATACTAATAAGACTTGACATTCTTTCTTGGGTTCTGACTATAGACAAACATGTCAGCTAATCAAGGTTCCAGTCAGAAGTTCATTGGAAGTGTGCTGTGACTATACCAAGAAAAACAGAGGTTATAGGAAAGTTTAGTCAAGAAGTTCGGTATAATGCTATGGATATAATATACTAATACATAAACCACAAAATGCAATATCATGAAATTACATAGCATTAATGTCCTTGACATGGAAACTATAGAATATATTCAACACAAGGACTGTCTGTCATGATCTGTCTTACCACTGCTTAGATTGGAAGTTGCTCATGGTGATACTAGTGGTTGTCTAATTGAATAGAGTATATTTGACCTTTATTAAATTTCTGCAGAAAAAAGCTATGGCAGAATCTTTGAGCGGACCAAGCAAATGTAACACTTTTAAAGCAAAACAAGGGTTCTGATCAGATAGTCCAAAACATTCAAACATAGACTTGTGTTTTCTAGATTGATGACTAGCTTTGCTGCCAGCTGAAGTTGATACGGTACATAGCTGAAGTGTTGCACTGGCTATTTTTCAAGGCTGTCCTGCAAGGAAGTAAAACTGATTTCTTGTGCACTACAAGCATATCAAAAAGTTGTTGCACCAAAACAATGCAACAGTATTTCAGTATTTACCAGCAAATGAAGCATCATTATATTTTAAAGAAACATTCAATCCACACAAGTTTTATTATTATAGGAAACTGACAGAATTCAGCATTTATATCTCATTATATTTGGTTGTAAATTAACATAACATTAAGAAATACATTTTTTTTTCACTTTATCAAACCCAAAAATATGAGTCAAGAAACAATTTTTCTGAGCAGAATTGTCAAGGGACATTTTAACCCATGTTTTTAAAGGCGAGATGCTAAAGTAATTCTAGCAAACCTGTTTGAAATCTGAAATTTAAAAAAATACTGAAAAAATTTTGGTGCTATCCTAACACAGATCAAGGGGAACCTCTCGTGACCAAGCCTATTCACGAAGTCTTTTTACTCCATCTACAGGGGGCATGATACTCATAGGCTCTCATCTTGCTGGGGGACTTCAACCACCCTGACATCTGCTGGAAAAGTAGCACAGCGAGTTGTAGGCAACCAGGAGAATCCTGGAGTGCTTTGAGGATAACTTCTTAAACTGGGAAATAGACAGTCCTACCAGAGGGAATACAGTACTGGAACTGATGGTCACCAATTCAAGTGAACTAATCAGAGACATCAAGATATGACGCAGCCTGGACTGCAGTGATCATGCACTGGTGGGAGTTCACAGTCCTGAGGGATATGGGTCAGACAAAGAATAAAGTCAGGACCCTGAATTTTAGGAAAGCAAAACTACCAGCAGTTCAAGGAGTTGGTGTTATGGAGGCGCTCAAATAAACCACCAACCAACAACAATTAAAAATTTATTATTAACAGAATTAACTAGCTCTCCGTTAATTACAGGTTTGAATGTCTGTGAGAGGAGAACAGAACAACTTTCTGGGGCTTAATAGCAACCAAAAAAGCTTTACAAAGCTCCACTCCCTAGGGTTTAATGGCAACGCAATACGCCTTATTATTACCAAACAAGTGAGGGCTCTCACCCTCGAGGACCTGCTCAGGGCAGGGTCCCGACCCAAGGCCCCTCGAGGAGTTTCCTTGGGCGGCGTCCTGACCCAAGGGGAGAGTCCTGACCGCAGCTGCTGCTCCAGGGGCCGAGCTCCAAAGGGCTCCCCAGGGGACCCCAGTGATCCCCAGGCCCAGTCTGACCTGTGGTCAGTAGCGGCTCCCGTTGGCCAAAGGCCCCAACTACGGTGAGGCCCCGACAGCAGAGGCAGTCAGGAGCTGCTGCTCTTCAGCAGCCAAGAAGCCCTGTTTTCCTTGGGCGGATGCATCTGTCAGTCAATAGGACTCTCTGGGAAACTGCTCTCAGGGACAAGAGAGCAGAACAGAGGTGGCTTTAAGGACAATTTCCATAGAGCACAAGAGCTCTCGATCCACACATAAGAAATCAGGAAGGCAAGAGGTCAGCATGGATGTTTTAGGACCTGCTGGTCAAACTAAAGAGCAAGAAGGAAACGGACAGGCAGTGGAAGAAGGGACAGGTATCCTGGGAAGAGTACAGGGATGTTTCCCCAAATAGGAATAGGGTGAAGTTGAAAATCAAACAAATCAAAATAAAATTTCAAATTTATTAATTGAGAAGATATCAGGACTTTATATGTACTTATCTGATATATGTACTGATAAGATTTGGGACCAGATTTGCAAAAATAAAACTATATTTAATTAACCTTGTAGACTCCCTGTGGCTCATAACTGGCAAATCCTTTATGATCTGCATTCTCCCTTCAAATGTGATGTCATTGTAGATATTTCAGTACACATCTTCTCTACTGGTACAAATTAGCATTGAATCATCTAAGCAATATTGTTTATATAAACTGAAGATCTGACATTAACTTTTAGCTCCTGAACTGAGTATAAATTTGAAAATATATTTGTTGAGCAGATGAATATGAAAGATAAAAAGAAAATTTTCTTCCTTCCAGTGTTACACGGTATTGCTACAGTACACAAATGCAAATAAAATTTTCTTTCATTTCATTCATCTTCAATAAATAAATTATGAAGAAAAATCATAAAAAGCCCAAGCCTCTGAGATATCACTCTCATGCATGTCTTTTTAAAACAATAATATAAAGGCTTGAGAATTTTTTTTTTTTTTTTTTTTTTTTTTTTTTTAATATATATGACAACGTAATAGTATGGTTTTGGTGGGTTTTCAGCTGGTTGGATTTTAGGGTTTTTTTACATAAGTCTCTAGACCAAGAGAACCAAATGGTAAGTTATTTTCTTTAGCAGTAGTAGTCCTTTCTTGGAGATGCCACACATAAGACTGCAATCTCATAGTTTTTCATTCCACTATTTTCTTGGTAACAGGTGCTCAGCAATGTACAATTACTCCTTGGTGTTTTTTTTGGGTTTTTTTGTGGGGTTTTTTTTTTGTGTGCGTGTGTGGTTTTTTGTTTTGTTTTTTTGTGTTTTTTTTTTTACTTTGGAGAAAAGCAAGAAGTAGTAACAATGATTTATTTAAGCAGGAATATTTCATATTCGATGTCACACATTCCTGATTTCTTCCAGATGCACGGGAATTGATCAGCCTTTACTTAGTCATTCTTCCCCAATTATATTCTCTGATATTTCCTGGTCAACAGGGATGGTCAGAGTGTTTGTACACAAGGACATGTGGTTCAGGTTGCCAAGAACAATATGATTCAGCTCTGCTTATGTTGATGTCTTCTCCTTTGCCATGTCCTTCAGATTCAAATGAATTGTAAGACTTATGGAAAAAAAAAATGAGGTCCACACTAACTTATTGGACATTTGTTTAGCCCATCAAACTTTGGAGACATCCAGTAATCAAAAGAAAACAAGCAAGCAAGCAAGTAAACTTGTTTCTGATCTAATTTCTACTTAAAAAAAAAAAAAAAAAAAAAAAAAAAAAAAAAAAAAAAAAAAAAAGTTACAGAAAGAAGAGTAATTCACAGCAATGGACAGCTGTACAACTAGGAGAGTAACATATTGCAGGGCTTATTGTTAAAAGTACTTACTAGGAAAGCACTTAAAGGCCAATGAAGCATAGAACTACATGATACTAGGCAATCAAAGATAAATTCCTTTCATACAGTATTAATCACAAATTAGCAATAACTACACAACATGTGAGGGGTTCTTAATAGTGCCAAGACAAAACAATGGCAGAAAGAATTAAGTAATGTCCCATTTGTTTTTTTGTTTTGTTTTGTTTTGTTTTGTTTTGTTTTTTTAAGATGTACTGGTTAATGAAGCTAAAATTAATGGAAAAAGGAGGGAAAGTGAAGAGCAGGGTTGTGAGTATGAAACAGATAAAAAGAAAGTCCAGTGAAGTAAAAAAATACGAAGGTGTAGATTGAGAGGAAGAAAGAGATTTTATCAAGCAGCTTGGAAGCCCTGATTAGAGGACGCCTTTCAGAAATTCGGGGAGTTCTCTGGCTGCCCAGACAATATTAGAGTTGCTATTTATGGAGCAGCTCCTCACACAGACCTAAAACTAAGCTGTACCAACATTCACAATAGCGAAAGATAGTGCTGAATATTGTCAGCTATGTGATGTGATATCAAAGATGTATTTGTGGCTTTCAAGTGAATAATATGTCATTTATTTCTTCTCTAGTTTACTGTGTTGTGTAGGTACTTTCAGGTTTTGATTATTTTTTTATTTGACCTTTATGCATCAATACTATTTTGCCATAGAAGCAGACTATCTAAGGTCACTTGTAGCAATGCATGAGAGGAAGAAAAAACGCTTGCTTATGGCACTATAGATTTTCCCTTTTTCAGAAAAATGCCTTTTCTCTTGTATTCCTGAGGTTTTGGATTTAAAAAAAAAAAAAATAAATCAATCAATCTAATGTTCTGGATTCAAGAAGAATTTTTTTTTTTTTTTCAGCTCCAGGACATGATCAGGCAATCTTTCTTCAAGTTTTCTCCTTTCTTTCCCTTCCTAATTACAAGTATAAAAGTATGTCTTCATTTGTGTTCCTTCTGTTAGATAACAGTAGAAGTGAAATCAAATTGAAGATTCAATTAAAGCAATCCCAGAAGTAAAATCTTCAAACAGGGCTTTAAGTTCATAAAGTATGTGATAATTCAGGTAAACTTTGATGTAAGTTTTATGCAATGCAGACTATTTTCAAGGTTTAGTTTTTTCCTCTTTTTAGAAAGAAAGAAAGAAAGTGTTGGTATTATTGTATCATACAAGATTTAAAACTGCATATTATGTACGGCATACATACAATGTTTTCTCTAATAAATACAGATTAGAAGTAGACTCTTCATAGTAAATCTAATAAATCACCTGAACAGCATCGCAGCTGACATGTCTTAGAGTCATTATGTGTAATTGACTAATGATGTATTTATTCTTGTGTTATTGGATCACCCTCAGGGATAATTCCAGTAAGTTTTGAATCTCCAGAAGGATTTTTCTGCAGAGGTAAATTATTATTTTTTTAAAGAACACTAACTAATTACTTTAATTTAAATTCACTTCTAAAGCTATCAGTCTGTCTTGGGGTCTCACTGCATTTTCAAGAAGTGATGAATTTGATGTTCTCTGATACCTTGAATTTCCCCCTTGAGCCAAGAAAGCTGATGAGAAAAGGAAATGAAGTCTCAAAATCCAAAGTTCATGAAACATGCAGTATTAAAAACATATGTGGTGTATACAAAAAGGATCTCAGCCAGTGCCCTCTGGTTGTGTGTGACTATAATGACTAAATTTCTTGTTCTCAGGGAAAAAACCACAACTTAATATACTCAAAGCATAGAAGGCTCTTCTGCAAGTGTGGGAGATGATAGCAGATACTGAGATCCTATTGCCTAGTGATTCTCAGAAAGAGTATAGAAACAGTATAAAACTATAACCTTTTAACACCATCTTGTAACAAAGAGGTTGGTACATAGTCCTAAGGATTTTTTTTTCCCCCAATCTCCAAATAGGTCTTTATTTTATCTATGGATTTACAGATGTATATTTGAATATATTTTCCTCATTTCTTATCCAAATTCTCTGAAAGTTCTAAAAGGAATTGATCTAATGAGGAACTTGCAATTTATGAACCATGTTTACTGGGCAACGGACAAACAAATAAAAAAAAAAAGAAAAAAAAAGAAAACCCAAAGAAACCTTTTTGTTGTTAAAGCAAAAAGAAAAGAAAAATAGATCTATACCTTCTGAAGAGTTTTCATAAAACTAGATGCTTCATAATTAATCTTCATTTAGTTTCAGACTAATGATTAATAAAATAGAAGAAAAGATATTTAGATTAAATATTTAGAAAAAAAATCTTTAGAACCATGACATTAAGCTTCAGAATTACTGGTTTCTGTTAATTAATTTCCTTCAGTTTCTGGTTTCAGAGTGTTTTATTGTACACGTGTGTTCTTTCTGTAGATATTATTTGTAAGTAAGCAGTAAAACTCGTAGAAAGTGGACCACTTGTTCCAAACTGATTTGAGAATCTCTTTATCTTTGAAAGTTACTTTCCTTCCTCTTCATAAAAGCTAAATAATTCAGCTTGGAATTAAATGATCATGACAAGAAAACAATTTAATAAAACAGGCTGCTGTAGTTTTATTGCATTCAAATTGTTATTCAGTAAAATAAGGGGGTTGTCCTAGAAAACCTGTTGCTTTCTATTCAGTTTCATATTGACAAGTGACCACTGTGTCTATCTTGTCTCTGTCTAGGCAGTTTGAACAGTGTGATATAAATGCTTGAATTATTGGAATGTCACATGACCTCCATGGAGTTGATAGAGATTTTGTTTCTGGGTTTTGGGGTGAAAGTTGGAATGTCATCAGCTGGAGGAATATAAACCAAAAAGGTAAAATAGTGTTTTTAATTTTTTTTCAATAAAAAGACAAGTAATTAAGGCATTAATATGGACAGAAAGCTTCCAACATGGGTTGCAAAGATGAATCAAAATCTTTACCATTTGAAAGAAAATTGTTTCCTATACGACCTGGAAAATAAGGCTGATAAGAACAGGACAGGAATTGGGTTTTTTAAAGGAACTGTTCTCTGGACTTTAAAGAGCGTGATTATTAAAAACTAAGTGAAGGTGGCAAAATGTACAATGGAACAAGAAAAAATACCATCAATTTCTCTGACTCGTTTTTGATAATAAATGCATAAAACAATATTTGATAAGAATGGCTTTGGAATCTTTAAATTATTAGCATATAGAGAATAGAGTTGGCAAAAAATCATCATATAAAGCAGCACATAGTCCTAAAAATGTAACAACCTAACAACCTACCTCGGTAATGGTGCTTGATCACTGCAGGGCTGAAAAATTGAGAAGTAATTATTCACAACAATGTTGAGCCAGACAGTCCCTTGAGAAAGTTATGCTAGTAGAGAGTTTGGCCCACAGAGTTGTTTTTGCTCTTGTTGGTGCATGGAATTATTCTGTTCTTGAAATATCTCTTCATTATTTCCACAGTGCTAGTCTTTTGATACTCCTTTTTCAGCAGGCTGAAAATCTGATATTCTATGGTGATGACTGGGATTTTTAAAGACTGAGAGGTGCTGGCTGCTTATTTTAAGCCAGTGGTACTTGGACACATGCCCTTCTTAGGCTCCTATTAGTTTCACCTTGTCATGCAATGAAATGCTGTGTCAATATATCTTATGTCACCTGATCCAGGAGTACAGATTTATGTTAGACTAACGTATCAACTGGACTGGGATGAAGGTGGTTAATGGAACTGCACTTTCATTGTTGTAGTCATTTCGCATGCCACTTGATCAGATGTCATTGGGACAAACTCACAGAGCTCACAGGGTCACTTTGTCTTAAGACAGTAAGTCTCCTCTGTTTATTGGTATTTTGAGTAATTCAGGTACATTTTTGAGTAATACTACATATTATAATGTATGGATGGATTCAGAACATTTTGAAGCTAATCCCAGAAATTAAAGGTGCAATGAAGAAGCAACTGGTACATGACACTTTGGTTGTGATAAAAAACATCAGACACAATTAAGTTCCTCTAACCCAAAATTAATGAAAAATCCTAGTTCTTGGACAAATTTTAATTTTCAGAAAAGTTCCAAAAGAAGTACATTCACTATGTTTGTTTATTTTTTCATCTCTATTGATAGAACTTTCTGACTTCTTTCTATGTTGGACAGAAAAGCTTTTTCTATCGAAAGATCAGGTAGTTGCAGTGTATAAAACATAATCCTACATAAATTAGGAAAGTTGTTTGAAACTTTATCAGTACATTAAGAGCAGCAAAAATATTCCTGGCTAATTACTGCTGCAATGCTGCATATATTTTTAGATTTTTTTTTTCACTTTAGTGATGCAGAACTGTGGAGATTAATTCCTATTCTGATATACCCTACAACTTGCCTCTTCAAATGGAGAAAAATAATTGAAGACCATGTAAGGTAAAATCACTGTTGTAGACTATCTTTCATGTCTAGGAACTAAGAAATCATCACTGAAAGCAAGCTTCAACAAATGTGAATGGCAGACCAGATTTACATATTTGAAACACCTTTTCTGTTCTTTCTCTATAGGCTCTCATGCACACACTAGAACAATATTAATCAAATTTATTTTAGATGTCTACTAACCCTTACTTTTTCTATTTCCAATATATTTCCCTGTACTAACAAATACCTACCAAAACATTAGTACCTTGATTCACTTTTTTCTAGGTGATCTATGGTGCAATTTATAAGACTGTACATTTTTTTCCCCCCTGTAATCACTGTAAACAACTCAATTTTTTGAATAAACTTCACAGATAATATATCCAGCTTTGATTTATTTGTTGAAGGTTTTGCAGAAATACAGGAAAAAAGAGGAATTTATACAAGAATAATCAAATCATCACTTTTTCACACCACTGTAATTTCTTGTTTTAATAAAGAAGTGAAATTACAACAGAATTGTTTGTTCTTACTTGTACTGCTCTTTTCAGTTCAGTTCACTGTATCAAATGATGTCATAAAATGATGACCCAAATTATATTTATGCTTCTGCTGAGATGGCTGGGTTTATACACTTACTTTCAACATTTTCCCCATACTCCTTCCTTGTCCAAATGAGAGCTGTGGTTTTCTAGTTCCGATTTTAAGGAGATGCTGGACCATTGTATGTGAATATGTTTAGATGGATTTCTGCACAATGTTTAGAACTCCTACTCTGTTTTTTTTCCTTAAAGTCTAGTCCAAAGTTAACAGGATTTCTTCAGAAATTAAGAGAGCTTAAGCGTGTGTTTGAACTGAGGAAGAAATTTATGTTATCATCATTAAGAAAATTAAATTACAGGGAGGTCCTTTTCCCTCAGGTATTTTGTGAGAAGCAACCGACTGGTCCGGTGGTATTTCAGTTCTTTCTATAACAGAGAACTGATTTCACTGAAGTGTGAATAAGAGCTCAGAAAGATGCTATAATATAATACTATAAGTTAATAGGCATATTTGGTGGGTATTTTACTCTAAATTTATTTTGTCTGGTAAACAAAAGCACTCTGTACTTTCACACAGTGAAGGGACCTTAGATGCTTCTGAACAAGTCAATACATTCTTAATAGGAAGAGAAAATTCTATAAAGCCTGATTCTTAAAGAGTGAATTATTCCAACAGTCCATATCTAAATCAGATCCATTCTTGATTTGTTCCTAGATTTGTGTAAGCCTACCAAAAGTAGAAGTGCCAGAAGGAACCAAAGAATCTTAAGACTTTTAAGAGGGAAAGGGAAAGGGAAAGGGAAGGTAAACTCACAGTCACACCTGGAATGACCTAGAGACAATAAGCATTAGTAACGTCAAAGTGCATTTTTTTTCATTCCTGTTCTTATTTATGCTGAATTCCTTGATATCAGATGCTAGACAGATGCACCTCTCTAATTGGCTGTAAAGTTGTAATCACTGCATGGACTGATCTCATTCTTATCCTCTCCTTCAAACATTGTCTTTGAGTTTCCCAAGTCTGAAGATCCTCTGTCATTCTCCTAAGCAAAGAAAGGAGCAAAATACATTTGTAAGAGGACAGCTTGTAAATTCACAAGAAATTGCTAGGCATCATAATATTATCATCAAGGAAGTAGTGTAGTATAAGTTCACTTTGGCACCCAATCAGATGCTTTTTCACTTTGAGAGATGGCTTCATACTAGCCTTAGCTAATCACAAATGTCAGTACTATGCTACAGTATAACTCTCCTGCCTTTCTAAACAGTGTCCTGTGCTAATCTGTCTGGCACATCTGTGATTTTCAAAAGCAGAAGTAAAAAGGCAATTCTATGTAGCAAAAAATGTGAGAAAGAAGTTCAGAAGCAGACAGAGAAAATTACTAGAGCACAGTTGGTATTTTTCACTATTGAGAACATACAGCAGCTTAGTTTCACCAGGGCTAATTGATTTTCACAGCTGGTGCATGAAAGGCTAAAGAGGATATGAAATTTGAAAAGGACCCTTGTCTATCCCCTGAAGATTCTGGTATCTGTGAAGACAACAGAAAATCTTTGGATATGGAGATACTAAAATACCCAAGAATAACTTTATGTTAAGGGATGTTTAAGTTATTTATTGATCTGCCCATGCTGCAGATAGTTACAAGAAACCATATCCTTTATTTTAAGAGATTCTCACATATCTCTCACATATTTACTTTCATTGTGATACCAAAGAGTCGAATAGGTTTATGTCACATGTGACAATTGTCTACAGAATGCAACATCTTACTGAATAAGCATGTTTTGTTATTCATTACAGGCAAAACAGATCATATAGCTGAGACAAGTCTGCTGTATCTGATCCATCATCAAGGGGAGGGTTTGTCAAAAAAAAGATCTTTCCACTGTGGAAGGGATTAATCAAGCGCTGCTGCAAAAGTCATTCCTTCATAGCAGTTAATCTTATTCCAGTATATCAGATTTCCTCCTGTGTGGTCAAACTTCCTCACTACTGATAAACAAATCAGTGGGATACACACATGAAGACTGTTGGGGTTTAACCATGTACCCCAATCTATTACTGAATACTAAAGAGATTTTTGATTGCCTTTAGTTACTTAAAATCAATTCTCTCTTGATCCATGTGATAGCAGCTTTATATTGGATGTATACATAATGGTTTAAAGATATTTTATCTGTTAATTTATAAAAAAGGAAGAGCACATCTCAGACTGCCATGATGTGTCCAGCTTGTAGCTTTGCATGTCATGGCTTTGCATGAAGAATATATTTTAACAAGGTCTAATCTGCTGCACTTGACTTGCTAGTAAATAACTCATACTTAATCTTACCCTTTCTACCTTAAGAATTCATTAGTTTGTTTCAACATGAAATATTTCTTGCATTGAACCTTACTTTCCATAACCATTTAATATATTAATTACTACACACACTTCATGCAAACTTCTATGTCAAGTAGTCCATATAGTTGTTACAGGCTACTTATTGAAACCAAGCATAATGGTAATTGAAGATTTTGGGTGACAATAGATTTTGAAAGACTGCTTAAGAAGGCTTTTCTCTGAAATACACTGCTATACTAGTATATAAAAAAAAATGACCCAGCACCATAGGTTAATTTTTGAAGGCAGTGAGAGAGCTCTATATGATGTGATATTTGGATTTTGGAATTTTGAGATGGCAGAGATACAAGCAGTCCTGTGAAACTACGAGCAGCTTTGAATACAAAATCCATAAACCCCCAGACTATAATGGATGAAGTAAATGAGATCTGGAAAATATCACATTTTGACATACGACAAATCACTACCAAGAGATAAATTAGACAAAGGGTGTCAACATTTAGACAAGAGTTTATAAAAATCCAGTAACTAAATGTACCAATTATTTTCTCATAGATGTGTAACATGAATTGGTCATACATGCTGATCTTCTATCCAGATGTTTTGCCTATGAGTGGCAGAAATACAGATACTCCATTACCAACCTCGTTTTTTTCACATTGTAGGCAAGTATGGCTAAATCTCTTCTGTGAGGTCCTTATAGCTGACTTTTTCTCTTAGACAAAAGGATCAGATGTAGTTTGATGGTGACCCTGTCAGGAATTTTGAGTATATTAAATTTTATCTTGGATTACACCTCCCAGAACCCAGCCTGAATGTGTATGAGATTAACTGCCATCTGTGGACTATTCCACATGAAATCAAGGAGGCTAATTACAATACATAAGTTAAAAGTTGCAATAGAAATGTCTTGAGGGAATTTGAGCTAATATGTTGTCTGGCACCTTTGTAATAAGGAGTCCTGTATTCAGTCAGTGCTCCCCCAAGTTCTCCTCACTCACATTGGGTTTGGTCCCTAGCAAAGACCAGTAACATACAGACTCATCATACCAAGGATAACAAAAATTTTATATCCTGTTGCTATGGGAGATGAGGAGAAAGTCTCAGAAATGCATTTAGATTAAAGGGAAGAAGATAGAAGGGGAGAAATCTTGTATCAGGGATATAGTTTTTGTACCGGCAAATAACTGAAACAGTTTCTTCTTTCTCAGAGAGACAGTGGCAGGGCAAGAGGCTGGGAAGACATCCATATGCAAACCAGCAGTGAAGTGAGATTATTTTTAACAGGTTGAATTGGGTGGGAAAGGTGAATCTGAAATTGCAAACATTTTGAGAGTATAAGACTTGGAATAATAAATGACTGACTTCTCAACAAAGCCATGCTTTTCTCTCACGCTCCATTTCCTTGCAGCTAATAAAGTCTAATGAAATACCAGTACCTTTATATTTATGTGTTGTACAGATGTCTTTTCTCACTTTGACTCCTCTTGTGGCTAATTTCTGTCTCTGATTATATGATTATAGGAACATTACACTCGCACTTGTTTCATCACTTTCATTTATCTCTTTCTCTCTGTCTGTGATGAGAACATTTTTTTTTTGACACCTAAGAAATGATATCACAGAGATTATATAAAAAAGGGTTAGAAGGTTTTAGACTTTGTCTCAATTAAAATGTCAAACAGACAAGTTAATCACAAGCTCATATAAAATAAAAGACTGTTGACCCTTTGAGGCCTAATAAATAGTTTTACAATTTTGATTCCTTCCTTCCTTCCTCTCTAAAGAGACTGTAGTTAGAGGCACTTCCTTGAAAGTAGATGATGGCTGTCTAATGAGACAATTTCTCCTATTAATCTAATCCACATACACCAAGTAGATACAGAAGGATAATAAAGCCTGATGAAAGAAAAATCCATTTAACATAATTTTAAAATATGGAGAGGGAAAAGGTGACCTATAATAGAAACTTTCCATCATTAGATTCTATACTACCAAGGCTGGTAGTCTTGCAGCTGCAGCTAACAGGGCACCTGATTTTGGTGACACATAATCTCAAATGCATGTGCACATCTGTGTAGAAATGTGAATGTTGATACTTACTTCAAAGGAGTTTGGTTAGGAGACATAAACTGAACAGCATCAGTATATGAGCAGGCCTCTTTTTGACACTACAAATCTGAAGACTGCTTTGTGAATGATTTTGGCACAATTTATGCATATTCTATACATGAAGGCTAAAAGTCTGAGTGTATCATAAAAGTGACACCGATGAAGCCAGATGGAAATCAATGTAAAGACAGTTGGATCTAAATTTAAGTTTGATTACACATGGAGAATTTGCATTTGAAGCCATTCTTAGTGAACTGATGTACGATGTAAGTTTTCTCAGGCTCTGGGAGCTAAAAAGGTATCAAGAACAGTTGTGTAATCCTAACAAAGATTACAAACTATCCAAAACGATTTTTGTTTTGGTTTACTTTGCTTTTTCATTTTTTATGCTATATAAAGGAAAATGTTGCATGATACCATGACGTATTTTTAAGTTGCTTCCACTAGTTTTTTCTTGACTGGCTAAAAATCAGTGGTGCTGCATTAGCTTACTATCCTCTTAGGACATAGACCAAAATCTTCATTTTCTTTCTCAACACTATGACTGCTCCAAATTTGGCTGTCACTTAGACTTAGAGGCAAATTTTATACTATATTTAAAGTGCAATTCCAGAACAACCATAATCTGAGGGCACTTTTTCTGTCCCATGTTGCATCAATGTGTTTATCCCACAGGTATCACGTGGATAGCCTGTGTGTGTCTGGAAATTAATGAAGATTTTGGAAATGTCAAGTGTGGGGTACCACAGGTTCTAAGGAATATCCTTTGGCTATGGTCTAGCTGTATCAGGAGCTGTGCTCACAGATTTGCAATGTGAAATGAACAGTGAGTTTAAAGTTATCAGTGGGTCTATCATTAAAAAAACCCACACCTAATGGATAGTAATTCTGGGGCAATTTCTGACCCCAGTGGCATAAATGGCTTAGAATCTCATGTAAGGAGGTCATTATGGAGGAGGTTTCAGAGAAAAAAAAATTATATTGTCATTTTGTGTACCGGCACTGCCATTTGTCAGAAATGGCAAAGTAGGAAGTGAAGGACAGTGGTCAGAACGTTCCTGTGACATATATTTTCTAAGCTGGTTGTTACTTCTCTTGAATATCTTACTATGTGAGAGAGCACAGAATATGCTGAAGCTAAAACACCCATTAAAAACAGGAAGTTTACTTAGTTTCCAAAGGGAGTGATGTTCTTCTGCCTTTTTCAACTTTGCATATGCCAAATGAAATCTAAGTACTTCTTTTCAGTTCTTCACAACTGACTGGTCACTGGAATGATTAATCTTCACTAAATTCAAACCACTTAGTTTTCATGAAAGGGAGAGAGGTGTTATTGTTCTCATATACCTGTAGCTCACATGTAGATATCTATATTATAGATATCCAATCACCCTAACCTCCCTTTACAAACATAGTAAATACAGAGACAAGTTGACAGATTAGGGGATACCATGCATATGAATTACATTGCAAAGGTGCAAAATCCTTTCATGGATTTGAGTTGTCTTGATGTTTCATTCAAATCTCAAAATTGTGATTTTCTGCACTTCTGGATTATACATTTTCTTCCTTCATCAGTGACCTGACAGTACTAAACATCTTAGTTCTTTCAGTTTCAATTTAAATATCATTCACTAACTCAGGTGGACCAGGAAGTCAAAGAAAACAGCCTCACTCAGTTTCAAATGCATATTTCCTCTACATTCCATTTGTTCAATAGCAGCCAAACTTAGTTCAGGTCAGTAAAGATGCTCACATTTACCATTTATTAAGGAAGGAAGAGAATCACCTCCATTCCAGTGTGCATTCATGCAAAAAATGAAAAATTAGACTCTCTTAAACACCGTATCTGAATTTGGATTGATCTAATGGAATCTAATGTGATATAATTTATATCCTAAGGAGTAGGTAAGAAGACTGAAGCAAGAAAAGCAAACAGCATAAGAGCATAAAGAGAACTAATGCCTGCTGCTGCCATTAAGAGCACATTATAATCATAAATTTATCTTTAAATAGTTATGTCAGGTCATTAAGAGAGCACCTGAGTTTATTGCAACAGGTCCTCAAAAAGATGGGACCCTGTCAGTTTGGCGATAGCCCAATTAAATCTGCTGGTAGACATTGTAGCCTCCATGTTACTATTGTTAGTTCACCTTCCGTTAGGAAGATACCATGAGACAGTAATTAATTTCGGACAGCTCAGAAGGAGTTACTGTGAAAAGAAGAGAGAAGCGGTCTGGACATCAGGGCTCCTGGTTTAAGTTTCTCAGTGCCACTGAATCATAAGAGGGAAAAGTCACTGAATAAGTGTATGCTTCTTTTTAGCCATACATAAACTCAATTTGATACAACCCACCTTACAGCTCTATACTTTCACAGTAGCAATAAATAGAGATATCAATTTTATTAAATAAAATGTTTTGAAATCTTTGAAATGTGAAAAAATTTTCTGAATATATTTAATGCTGCTAGATAGTGCGGGGTTTTTTGTGAAACATCTTTTAGTGTTTGCTTTACTTCTATTTCAGTTGTAAAGCTTATCTAAACTTCTCCCTAAAACCCACTATTCTCCATATCATCTTATTACAGCATCTCTGTTTCACTATAACTATCACTAGGACATTGAGAAAAAGACAGACATGGCAGCTATGAACCTTAAGTGTTAGTATCTTTTGAATATAATACAAAGAAGCTTTTTGCCCACAAGTTCTTGCTGACGTCTAGCTGACCCATTTATTTCTCCATCACAAGGAACAAGACACTAGTTACTTTTACATAGCAAGATAGGATTCTTTATAACTACATTTGAGTTGTTATAGATTTTGTACTTGAAGCAGAAAAATACAGAAGTGCACTTCCAGACAGAGCATCTAAACTGATTTCAAATTTCTTCTTAGTAATGTGACTGTTGGCATAAGAATAACCACCCAACTTGTCACCCTGATTCTCAGTTCTTCATTAAATCACCTTTGTTGAAATCAGATGCATTCTTGAATTTCAGCAGAAAAGTAAGTAGGGATATATTTTAAAACTTGCCCTTTTTAGAATGATTTTATCATCATACAGATGTGAGCTAGTGGTTTTACGGGCAAGAGGAATCTTGAAAATCTTAGAAAACAAAACCTAAAGATTAGATATAAATGTAACTGAAAAGCTCCCTCTTACCTGTCTACTTGCTAAATAGAGGTCCAATTTATACATGTCATTAAAAAAAGTTAAAATATATTTGTGCAGCTCTCTGACCTATAGAGTACCAGGTTGTCACTCTCAGTCACTTGAACCACCTCTGTAGCATGGTATTGAATTTTTCTCTCCAGTTTTGTCTTTTTAATAGAGAATCCTTTAGTCTGCATTCAGAAACTTACATCCTGAAACCCTAAAACAATTTAATGTCAGACAGGCAACCATCTGTGTGATAATGGCCCTTCTTTAGGTTTGAAACATCAAGTGTTTGTTAGCAGATTTTCTATTCTATACCATTGTGGAGGTTTTCTCACTGTTGGATTTTTTCTTTTTCTGTTTCCCCTCCAAATAAACTACCATCAAATTCTATTAATTCAATGACTAGCTCAAAAAAACCCGCAAACACCTCAGACTGTTTAAATACACTATTCTATGTTAGACTGACTTTGCCACAGAGAAAATAAATTTAAATGACAAAGCCTGGGAGGGGGGGGGAGGAAATATATTACCAAGCATTAAGAAAAAACCAAACCAAACCAAAACAAAACCAAAAGAACACAATAGAAAGAAAGTGAAAACATGGAACATTTTGGGAAAGAAACCAGGTATTTGTGTTCATGCACAGTGTGTTACTGCAGATATGAGAATTCAAATTTCATCCCTTAGAATGAAAAAACACACCTTTGAAACTGTCTTTAAATATAAAACAAATCTTTATTCAGCTCAAAGTCTTATCGTTTACAATAAAAAGTTACCTAAATATCAGAAAAAAAAAAAATTATATATAATCTGGAAACAATTCCAGTGAATCTGAAAGTTTACTTGGAGGAATTTGACAGATAATCTTCAGCAAATCTATGAATCACCATACATAAAAAGCCAACCTATTTCAAATCACTGGGAAAACGAGACAATTCCACCATGTTCCACCATAAATCTCAGGGAAACTTTTCCTAGTGTATATCATCATGGCTGAAAGTAGCCTCTTGATAAGTGAAGTTAAAAAAAATACTGGTTCATTTTAAATAGAGCAGTAGAAAGCAGCCCTTTAAAGAGTCTAATCAAAACATTATCCATAAAAAACAACTAATGCTTTCTCTAACACATTTTAGATGGAGCATTAAGCATACATTGTTGGGCAACTATGATGATGTCTGTCCATCTGAATTTCTAAACCATTCATGTCTAAAAACTGAGGTGAATATCTTAAGTAATTACATGTAAGCTTTTTTGGTTGCTTTTGCTTGTGGACTCAGTCATGAAACAGAGGAGACTAGGAAAGATATGAGCAAAACTGAAAAATTATTTACAAATGTCAGAAAAAAAAAAAAAAAAAGCTGTGCAGATCTTTCCTTTTTGAAATGTGAAAGTTAGCAAAACAAAATTTTGAAATTTGATAATTGCTATGAGAAACATAAAAAATTATAGATTATGAAGTTAAAAGGTTGTTCCAGAAGAAATTTGATCACTTCTATGCAAATGACAAATGTAATATACATAAATCTTCCCTGGTAGTCTTAAATGTCTAAACTGAAGAAATTCCACAGCAGCCTTAGGCAATTTATTTCAGTGGGTTTTATCCTTTTTATGTAAAAAGTAGGGTTGAAGGTATTTTCTTTTTTATTTTTCTGATCTTGCTCCCTCTCAACAATGGACCTTGAAATGTCTGACAACAAAATAATACTTAAAAAATCATACAGATTAAAGTTCTTTTATGTATTTTCAATAATCTCTAATGAAAAATAATGCTACTGTGAACACAGTTACGCTTTTCCTGATGCCACATAGAAGCAGAGTTCCTGCAAGCATCTGCAAGAAAATGAGGAAAAACTTTGGTTTGTATTCTTGGGAAAGACTCAGATCAGAAATAAAGAAGGCTTATGTTTTGAAAATGGATCTGAAAAAATCAAGGACTTTTTCTTAGAACAAAATGTAGGGTTTTTGTAATGTACAGATATATTTTGCATATATATATATATATATGTTGGGTTTGGTTTTTTTTTTTTCAGGGAGTGACATTTTCTTCTCAGATCATTTTGTTCAGTCAAAGCTCCTCACTTCTCTCTTCCATATTTTCTGATCTTTCATAATAAAAGACTTTAGCAAAGCATGTTTGACAGCTTCAGTTACAAGTTCTATTATAATTATTTTTATAATTTTAACTTGAATATGAATCTTATCTTTATAAAACTGATTGAAGATTGCTACAGCTGTTAGAGATAGGAACATATTTGTACTCAAACACTGGCCAAGCCTCATCCTCTCTAATACTGAAAAGAACACCTGAATTATAGCTGTAAAACTGTCACGAGGCCTGGACATCTTTGATCTTTCACTACTAGGGCTTGTGCACAAACTTGGCATTGCGATTCAGTCATTAGCTGATGTGGCAAGATCTGATATTCCAGCTCTTTAGCGCCTATGATCTTTGTTGACACTCCTTCTCCTGACCTCAAACATTCCATTATTCCTTTAATTACACTCTTTTGATCCGAAAACTAATCACAGCAAATTGCTTGCTAGCTTTACAGTATTAACAACTATCCAAAAGATACAAATGGGGCCATCAAATTACTACCGTTTATAACTTGCACTATGATCTGAACTGTGAAAAGGAACATACATGGGTTTTCGCTTAATTTGGGAAGTTTATCTTACCTAAATCTCTCCAGCTGCGTTGTCTCTGTGGGAGAGGAAAAAGCATATTCTCAACATGAGTTATTCACAATGTCAAATTTTACTAAAGACTAGGCAAAATGTAATCCTTACATGATTCATATGCTCAGTTAAAGACGATAGGGAAGTTTTTAATTTTCCTTGACCTTCTTGCGTGTTTGTAGTGAAGACTATAAACTGCTTTCTCTGCACTGGGATTTTATTTCAGGACAACTAAATCAGGAATATACATATTTATGATGGCAAGGCTTTTGATTGTATGAAGTACAAGAAAATAAGTGTTGCAAATCATTCCAACAAGAAGGTAATTTTGAGTGTGGTCTTTGGCACACCAACAGTCCATAAAGACCTGGTAAGAGTTCTGAAGATAGATCATGGAGTTATATTGCATAGCAAAACATACAACATTTTCTATTACAGTTATACACTAATGCATGAAATGAAAATTAGATTTTACACTCATTCATGCAATAATAATACAATCATCTCATCTGGCATTGAAATTTCTAGTAAAAGTGTTTATAATAAACATATACATTTGATGGATAACATAGTAGAATAAATTATCCCAATTTTATTGTTCTATTAGTTAGTATAGGACTAGAATGATTAGCTCTAAAGATAATACTACTACTCGTTTAGAAAAAGAAAGACTAATTTGAAACTAGCAAGAAAAAAAGGAAAGCAAGTTAGAGAAGGAAAAATCAGATCAGTGTAAAAAGAATGCAATTTCAAAGTTTAATTAATTAGGAAATTCTTTTTTTGAAATCACAGAGGCTATAAGACCAAATGCATGACTGTTAACAGCAGGCATGCTGACTATCTTTCACACAAACTCTCGGGGTTACCCAGAAAACAAAACTGCAAATCTCAGCAAAGCTGTTCATTTAGGGCATAGAAATGAGCCTTTCTTCCCTTGGGAGACCAGTCCCTCTGGCCCTACAGCAAGAAAGACAAAAGTTTGACAAGTTCATCTGTGACAACTGTGAGACAACAGTGATCATATTTGGCAGTCTGAACTGGGAACATCTGAGTTATTTCAACTCAAGCAATTTTCAACAGGCTGCTTTGCATAAACTAAGTAAATTGCTCACAACAACAGGAAAAGTAATAATATGTCTCCTTCTCTTCCCTCACCCCACACCATTCCTAAAACCATTGTATTTCTTTCCTATCGCTTCACAAAGTGAAATTATGAAAAAAAACCAACAAAAAATAATCAACAGTCTATAGGTATCCTTTTCAGACAACAATCTGAACCTTCCTCTCCTCTTTCCATATTACCAAAGAATACTACACACTATCAGCTGTTGACTGTTCAGTGGGCTTTCGAAATGGCATCAGTCAATTTATACTTGCTTCTCTGAGGCTTGATCAAAGAGCAAAATTTTGCCATTTCTGAGCATTGCTAAGTTTCCAATTGCTTAAATATGTTCAGCAGCATACAAATTTATGCTAGATATATTAAGACATGATAATGTCTTAAGTCATGTCTTATGTCATCAGAAATTAAACTATAGTCTTAGTTTGTCATTTACTTTCCACATATAATTGAGTGACTGCATTTAACAAGCTGCATATATATGTAAAAAAAAAATTTAAAAAAAATCATGTTTAGACTTACACAAGTAAAAAATTTCTGTTAAATTGCTCAATACCACAGTAGCACATGGAAACTTCAGATTAATTAAGCTTTATAGGATCTTATCAGGTCTCCATCCAGTGAATATTTTCCTCACAATGAGAATGAATAGAATTAGTCTTCATCTATGTTTAAGAATACTATGTTGTAGAGATGATAAAAGAGTTCTCTGAGATCACTGTGCATGTGATATACACAGGAGGATTCAGTCATGTAATTTAAGATTATTTGCCTTTTCACAAAGGACAGGGAAAGCATATTTATGCAGTACAGAGACAGGAAAAAGGGAAAATGTAAGCTAGTCTGTGCCTATGGACTAAATTGTAGCTCAGCAGAGTGAATCTTGCTTATATATCTATTTCAATCATCAGTCTTGTTTTTAAGAAGGCATTTTCTCTAAGCTGAATGTCTTACATTACTGTTTCTTCTTTAGCTTTCATATCAAAATTTGTCTAGGAATTTCCCCAAATAAAATTGCTTATGTTGGAATTTAGGAATAACTCTGATGATGTTAGTTTACAAGTGGTAAAATATTGTTCCTCCTCCATAATTTCATTACAACATAGTCATGGGGTTTGATCCTTTATTCTTTATCTGAAGTTCATAAAAGGGTTCTGGATAACATATTTTTTTGCATGTGATGCATAGTGACATATGAAATTCATGTCATATAGACTGTTCTATATTAACTCATTATTATAACCATGAGAAACAAACAGGCTAACCTTGGATGTCCCATAGAGGATTGTATTCCTGATTTGATCTGTGGTTTACTTTAGATGATTCAGCTGATCTCCACATTTGTTTATTTATTTCAAATCATCAAAGCTATGAATCTTCATTTCCATTCTTATCATATTATTCTATTAAAATAGTGTAACAATAACGGTGGAGAGACCAACATATCATCAAGGTTCCCCAATGTAAATACTGACATTGTTTAGTACAAAGGTGAGCCTGAATGTGGTGCTTCCAAGAGTACCTTTTCTGGGGCATTTTTGGAAGAGAAATATGATGGTGTCAGTAAATGGGAGTGTTCACACTAAGAAACAGTGAAGGAATCAAAAGAGACAAGTTTTTATTTCTCTTGGAGTTCAGAACACTGTATGCAGCATTCTGCTGCAGCTTAGTGTCAGCCAGCAGGTTTCTTTGCATGCTGACTGTCAGTAGTATTTTTCACAAATCTTCTTTTCAGCTGTTTCTTTGAAGAAGCTACTGTGGAGAAGATAAGACTACAATTTCTCTTATTTCTGTAAGGTCTCTGTCTTCCCACTCTTTATTGAATCAACTTTCCTTTCTTCCTTGCTTAACTCTTCCTGAAATAGCTTCCACAAAGAATTTGCCAAGACCCATTCATTAAGAGCCATCAAGCATTAGAAGTCCAGCAAGGTGTATCTGAAACTTCTAGTACAACCGTAGTGAGGCAGAACAGGCCTCATGGGTCAGCAGAAGACACAGTAGGAGAGTCCAAGTGATAAAACTGATAGAAGAACCTGTGATATAAGCAGGACTGGTCATATCCAACTAAAGAAACAAGAAAAAAATCAGATATCCAGTTTTTATGGTTTTGTTTTCATGCTGAATATTACTTTTACCTAGCTAAACGCCTGAAACTGTTTTCAATTTGTCTCCTCTAAAAACTTTTGTAAATGTGCTTCTGGGTAGATATGCATATCTTTTAGGTAAGAATTATTTTTATGGTTATACTTCAGACACTGAATAATAGTTGTTCAGGCATTTTTGCATCATCAATTTGAAAAGAGTATCTGAAGCACAGAATGGGGTAAAATATGGGGTATTTTGGGTACTGATCTTGAATCTCTCTTTACAGTGCAGTATTAGTCTGATATTTTGCTGCTAAACTACCTATGCTCTTAAAAAGGCATTATTCAGAGCTCTGGATTTATGTTCCTCATGTAAATATGTTGGACTGCACTGAAATTCCATTAATAGGTTAAGTCATGAAAATATTCAAATGCAGATAATGTTGCTTATGCAGCAGTGATGGAAGGATGAGTCAAGTCACCTCAACATTTCTCAGATATAAACATCCTACCAAAGCTATAGAGGTTCTATGAGGGTTCTCTTCCTGAGGACAGAAGCCAACAGTTTCCAAATAATAAAGGAAACCATCAAAGTTCAAGACATTTAATTATATTTCACCAACAAAAGATGCCATACTTTGTGATCGTTCTCCACTTTTTGAGCTGAACTTCATTTACAATCTGAAAGCATGACATAGCCACAGGATTAACACCCTCCCCCAACAATCAAACCTATGTTTTTTCCAAACTAAAGAATACATATTAAGCAAATGTGGGCTCAATTATACCAGAAGAATTTCCTTATGGTGGAGTCTATTACATTGTGGAATAGTTTCTCAAGGGAACTTGTGGAATCCTAATAGCTGGAGATAGTTTAAGCTGTGGGGAAGGAAACTTTCACTGGTCAATAAGGCTGTAAAATTAGTTTAAACATTAGTTTTGGACTCTAATTTACATGTAGTAAGAAAGGAGAGATTCTATGTCTTACTGCTGTGACAAATTGCCTTTTAAGCTTGAAAATTCATTGGGCAAAGTAAGTAAACTGGGTAAACAGCAGTAAAAGAAGATTTGAATATTTTATAGGGCATGTTAGTTTAGCATAAATATTTTATAGCAGATAGATACAGCCAGACACAAAATTGAAAGTTTATTTTAGGTAAAACACTGAGGGTGAAAAATCTCCTAAAGTAGAACAACAATAATGAGATTTATCTGACAATCCTACTTCATATAACAAAACATTCAGTGTTCTTCCCTTTCTCCTTCTCCCCCTTTCCCCCTCCTTTATATTCCCTGGATATTTAATACCTTACATAGTGGCCTGGTGAGCATATGTTCTTGGTTAGGGACCATTGTTTATGAAATTGTTACAGGTTTCAAATTTCTATGTGGCAAGCAGAACACCCAGGCCCCTGGCTGGTAGCAATTGGAGTCATTCAGAGGTATGTAAACATTAGAGGGAGGAATTTATGAGTCTACAGTTGAGCTGCATGGAACATTTCTCAACTTGGAGTTTTTTTCTTTTACTCTTTTGTGTGTGTGAATAGATTGCTTGACTTCAAACACAGCTGAGCAATACCTGAGTGTAGATAGAAAGGAACAACATCTGGAAATAATAACTGCTTAGCCTTTAGTCTAATGCCTGTAGTAAGAGCTAAAAGAATATTTAAGTTTAAAATGAGAAAGTTGTTCTAAATTAATCACCCAGATGATCTCGGCCTAAGCAAATAAATAGGATAAAAGGTGGAAGGAGATATGATTAGAACAGTAGAACATTCCTGTTACTGACTGAATATGTAAAAAAAAAAAAAAAAAAAAAAAAAAAAAAAGAAGATTCCTGATAAATGAAAAATTCTCTGGAAATTAAGGCTGGCAATTGGAATTATGCTAACAATTAAAAATTATACGAACAGGAAATGTTCTTTCTTTGTCATGCAGTGTATCCTCTAGTATCACAGAAGAATGTGGGGAATTTTCGCATGATAATAAGGTCATTGTCATTCATGTCTGAAAAATGTTATATTCTGGATGGGGGGAAAAAAATGCACATGATTAAAGTTCCTTTCAGCCTCCCCTATCGCTTCCCTCTTCCTGAATGTAGTGTATGTACATTTTAAGCTTATCTAACTGGCTTAATGAAACAGAAAATAGTACTAGCTTTTGTGAGCATGCATAAGTATCAGCTAGTGGATAGATGTTTTGTCATCATCACTGAGAGAAAAATAATTCGCAAAGCTGCGCATATATAAACAAATGGTGACTGCAGAGAATGATACAGTCAGCTTCATTTCATTCCTCGTTGATGATAAGAAGATACAAATTATAAAAAAGGATCAATCACTAATTTCAGGGTCTTTAGACTTGATATTAAAAGTGCACAGCAGTACTTTGAGTCATATATGTTTGGACTTTTAGAAATTAGTTATAACATTTAAACATAACTCTGGGTTAGAGAAGGTACTCATTGCATCTAAAGGAAGATCTCAGAGTGTTCATCTGGAAAGCTCTTATATGCTGTTTTATTTAGTGTGCTTATTGCTGTCATTCTTTACATTCTAAACTTTTGTGTAGACCAATCTTTTCCTGTTTTTCAACTTGTTTCCTGAAATGTATATTAAGCAATGTCTGTACTTAACATGTATTCTTCAAAGTCACTTGACAGTAGGTCCAAGGTGTTGTCATATGTAGCATGTGCATGAAAAAGTGAAAATATGGGTTTATTTATTTCCTTAATATTCCAGTGCAGACCAGTGCCTAATATGCATAATGAAACTTCACAATGGAGTCAATTAATACATGAAAAAGACATAAGAGAAACGTTTGTTTTAGTGTAAAATTTGATCCAAAGTTTTAAATTCTAAATTATGAACAAGGAAAAAAACAGATTTTTTTTTTTTTTTTTTGTCAAAGTGTAATTTCTTCTTAGAGCAACGTTTTAGGATAATTTTAAACTAGTCCCATATAATTTACAGATTCTCTCTGGGCAATATATGATTTAGAGTTCAAACAAATAGTGTGTTGTTTATGAGGATGTATTCTGGCCATATTTCAAACCAAGCATGAATAGAAAAAATAAAGAAGAAAACACATGCAGTCAGATGGGAAAAAAAAAAAAAAAAAAAAAAAGCAAGCATCCACTTCCATGTGTGATGATAGTTGATAATATCCATTAAATGTTTGCCAGTAGTAGGTCAGATGGAAATTTGCACTGTGAGAGTAGAGATTCATCAGATGCTGAATCTGCACAACTGACTAAAGGTCTCTGTTTATTCCTAATGCAGTTTTTTGTGGAATTTTTTTGAGGTGTCGGTGTTTGCTGCTATGACATTTTCTCAGCAGAAAATCTTGGAAAGTGTCACCCTCCATTAATTCAATCCACTATAGACCTGTCTAACTAGTGCACTGATATGGTGAAAGGTCTGTCTATGTGTTTCTGTTCAATCTAAGATGGCAACATGGTAATTTGCTCTACACTAAAATTTGGCATGGGATTTAAGATGCAGTTTTCTTTTTCCTCAAATTCTGAAAAGCCCTTAGTTTGTGCTGATGATTTTCCTTCTCCTTTCTTTCCCCTAAAAATCAACAAACCAACCAAACAAAACTAAACAAAACCCACAGAACTAAAAAGTAAATTATTCCATATTTTGGTGGGGGCAGAGCGCACCCGGAAGGACCTTTCTGAGGGTTTTTTGTTTATTTTCTATTGGGTTTTTTTTGTCTTTGGGAATTTGTAGAGGCATATGAGCTACATGAAGTACATTCTGTTTATATTTTAATTTTCATATTAACTATAGCTTTAACAAGAGAGAATTCTATTCAAGGTAACCTGAGAAAAGGACACATCTTAGCTCAATGTACAGCAGTAACATACGTAGAATTCAGGCCCTGTTTTTCATCCTATGGCTGGAGACACATTTGCAATGTTTATATTTTAATTCCTGAATGTGAACAAGAAAGGTATAGTTAAATATGAATAAATCGTCTGTTCTCTAGGCCATTCTTAAGAACTGCTAACATACTATTAGCAACTTCTGGTCCTGAATAATTAGTTAAAGTGTCCAAAGTTTCATTGACTGATTATTCTTTTGAAATCTTTTGTGAGGTTTTTTGACATAATCTCCTATTTATTTATCGATGTATAGACTGAGAGCTGTGTAAAATGCAACACGCACAAAAAAAATCTGTACTTTGGCTTCTGTTCTGCAAAAGAGTTGCTCAATCTCTTGGACACTACATCTGTGAAAATATCCCTGGTTCAGAAATGTACCGTCCAAGCATAATGGAATTTTATGACAAATGCAAGAGGGCACAGTATCAGTAGCCTCAGCAGTAATTCAACAGGAAAGAAGTTTTATTTTAATTAGTTTCTTATACGGTCTGCCTTACTGTCATATATAGAAATACTCTATAAATATTTAAAGAACATGAACAGTAATATTAGAAACAACACATACGTATCAGGGAGGTACTACTAATATTTCTGAAAACAAACTCTGTAAAAACATTCCACACAATTTAGAAACAAATGCAGCAATCCATTGATTTGTGTTTGCTTGTTTCTTCTGGTCTGGAGGAAGAATTTCTTTTATTCATAGGATAATGAAAGGAGGATAATCAAAGTACGTCAAAAGAATGAATATGGTTCACAAATTCCTGTTCATGTAAATAGCAATATTATTAATAAGAAAATAATTAATTCATTCACTTTACAGGAGAACTTTCTGTTTTTCAGGAAAACTTTAAGCTCAGTCAAGCAACCTTTGCCTGAGTTAATGTTTAGGGTTCTAGGTTCTTCTTTGATGTGTAACTGTGATGTAATATATTGATATGCTATTTAATTTTTATGTTTCTCATTCTCTCCAAACTAAACTTAACAGTACATCATACTCAAATAATCTACTTGGCATTGCATATCCATGAAAAGAGTGTATGAACTTTATTAAATAAGGAGAAATTATATAATTGTCCACATTTTTAAATGGAAATCAGAATTGAAATAGCATTTCTTCAAAACTACAGACTGATGTGTGCTTATGTGTATCTTTATAAGTCCCCAAGCTATAATTATCACAAGTTTATTACCTGTCTTTATGAATAGCTAAGAGAAAAAAGTACTATTAACTTCTTTCTTCTCAAGAACTTTAACCTAATGGACCAGAAAAGTATCTGACCTGGAGCGCTATTTATTGGGCATATCTTTTCTCTCTGAAGCTGCTCTTGAGCTCCTGAGGCCAAATCAAAAGATCTTTGTTGAGTTTTAATTTGCCCTTTATGCATTCACAACTTTCATTTTCTTTAATGTGAGTTTTACTTGATTTGATTCCTTGATGCTTACATGATGCAGAGGAATAGATTGCAGAGGAGGTGTTAGTAATGGCCATTAAAGCTGTCAGGAGACCAAAAGGCACTGATGTTATCTCAGGGAGAGTGTTTTGTGTGTCTATGAGTGGGTTAACTTTCTCTCCAGTACACACACGAGAGAAACTCCTCAATATCATCTGTATTTTCCTCCCTTCTGCTGTGGAGTATGCATCTGTGTTCCCTCTTTGTATTTCTGCTCATGACAGAAAACAAAGTGATGTTGTTGTCAGATGATTCAAAATGCCCCACCACAGTAGTATCCTCTGTGCTGGACTGTACAATTAGCCTGTCAGTTTTAAGTGAGGACCTTTTCCTTTGCAGTCCCATAACACTGACCATGAACTCAGTTTACAATTCGGTGGTAAGTTATATTCAAAGCTATTCAATGATTATAGTCCTTCTTGCACTCAAGCACTAATTATAAAGTCAAATTGAAGGACAAACATTCCTATGAGAAGCCATGGCATAGAAAATGCAGTATAGCTCCAGAAAGGCACAATTAACAAACTGTTATTCATTTATTTTGAAAAGAAGACAGATAAATCTACAATGACTTTCTAAATTACAGAATGACCTTTTGAAGGTCTAACATATTCTGTTAAGTCTTCAAAAGGAATGAATATTGTGTATGCAAGTGTACTATCCATGTTTCCAGGTACTTGCTCCTTATGATAACCATCTGAACCCTTGGGCAATTTATGCTTTTGATAGTCAACATAAAGCCCAATTAGAGCCTCTAGCTAACAAAATGTATTTATTTTTAATGAAATCTATCTCAAAAACACAACTTCCACCCCCACATCTTCATCCAAAGCTGAACAAAAAAATCCATCTCTCAATAAAACAGAGAGAAACAAGTTTAAATTCTTATCCTCTACCCTATCTTTTTTTCTTCCTAATACTTAACCTGAAAAAAATGAAACTCATTGGATCCTTTTTTCCAACCAAACTTTGATATGATGGCAAATAAAACAATCAAAGTAGTTGAAGAGGTATAGCATTTTATTAGCAGTGTTTAGCATAACCTAATTGGAAAATTTGAATGATAGAGAATGACTGAAGGTAATTTCTGAAAACTCTACTATTTTGTTCAGTGGTAAACTAAGTAGAACCAAACTGTTCATTTTGGTACAGAAAATATATTGCATGATCTTTTCCCGTATGTAATATGTATGGTTCTGTGATGTTAAGCTGCATATAGCTCTTGGACATTAATACATGTGTACACCTTGACACCCAGGTTTCCTGGGTTGCCAGGGCAGAGGAAGATAAAGCAGCTGTAAATTATGGATTAAATCACCTAACTTTAAACTTCCCAGTTTTTGCCATCTTGTTTCCTAAACCTCAGAATCTTTTAAATTTCCTGTTGTGATTTGTATGTCAAATGATAGATAGACAGCGCTGCACTTCTGACTGTAATTTTATGATGGAGCCTGGTGACAACGACAAACCTTGCAGGCTTTACTTTTGAAGAGATGGAGTCAGGAGAGCCCTGAGATAAGATTACTACTTCCCAGTGTAAACTTCAAGTTTAAGTATATGTGTTATCATAACATACGAGGGAAACATTTCAAAGGACGGGGAAACTCAGCAATCTGATTTCTGTCACCTTCTGTCACACAGGTTCTCAAAGAAAGCACTCTATAATTGGACTCTGTAAGAAAATTGAATTGAATTGCTAAGATAATTTACTTGGACATCAGTTCTTCTGTGACACAAAATCTATGCATTTCAATACTTTTAGTGTATATGACATCGCTGAATCAAAAATTGTGAAACTTTTTGCCTTCACTTTGTATTAAATGAAATGTGTATATATAATCTAGGACTTGACATATATTACAGAAGTTTCTGAAAACCTCAATAATTTGTCCCAAACCTCAATAATTTGTCCCAATTACCTTTATTAATCATGACATCATTACATATTCAAAGTGTGGTGTAATTGCAGGAATGATGTCAAAGGCTGAAGGTTTTGACTCATCCAATAATTCTTAGAAAATGACAGACCATAACATTTTTAACTAAGTAGAAATAACAATGCATGCTACAGGGATTTTTAAAGTTTCTAAGGTATTCTACAATTTTAAAAAAACAGATTTACAAATTACACACTTGGGAAAATTCAAAATGTCTAGGTAATACGTAGTTGAAAATTAAGGAATGAACTCAATAAATTGTTTTTGTGTAGATATTTTTCAGCCTCTATACAAAGACAGCCATATTTGGTATCATAAGCAAATGTCAATGAAGAGCTATGCATTTGGTTTATGATTGTTATGCCAGACAAGACTATCAATGACAACAGAGCAGAATTTGTGCTGAAAAAAACTTCATTAATTTAGAACTGAATATAATTTTAAAACTATAAGTAGTCTTGCAAAATCATTTATTTCCATTTTAAAACCAGGAACTTGGGCTACAAAATCAGAAATGTGCACTAACCATGAGGCAGACTTCTTCATCACATGTAGAAAATTGTCTCACTACACTGGTGTCTAGATAGAATCTGATTAACTCTGCTGATTTACTTGTTTCCTAGCTTTGGACAGTTGCAATCTCATGTAGTTGTAGTAAAGAAATTAGACTTCATTTTATAGCATAGCAGCTAGAACGTGATATTTGTGACCAAATAGAATGTGTGATTCTCATGAAGGTCAAAATAATCTAATTTTGACTGAGTACTATTCAGTCATGGTTTATGTTTTATACTAGAAAAAATTCAAAAGTCGACAAGATCTGGTACAGACATATAGATCAGGATCTGATACATGCATATAGATGAGCTGAACATTACAGAATGTCAGAAGAGGGTAACAACTAATATTTGAGAGAAATAAAGCTTAGAAATGTTGATGCTAATTACTGCTATAAAGGGGAAATTATAAAAACATAGAAGTTTTCTCTACTGATCTTTCAAACTTGTCAAGATTCATGTGTGGGTGTCAGTGTAGATGTGTGTACATGTATGCTCACTCCTCAGACAAGAACTTCTTTTCAGAGGTTCTGTTCCACAGTTGTCAGCACTATGTTCTTAATGCATTTTTATTTTGTCATTCTATGAACATGTATCTGCTTGTCAGCTTGGATAGCAGATCCAAGTAAATTAGGGGTAGTTTACATCAACATTCTAACTGCATCTCCTTTATAAAGAAATGTGAGCGCAGATTCACATTTTTTAACAACAACCTTTTGTGTTGCCATAGGAATATTGCACTCTGAATATTCAAGTCAGTAAATACTTGTGACTTGTAAGGTATTAGTAGTTACCTGCAAATTATATATAAATGCTCTTAGTTATTCTTGTTTTCAGAGTCATATGTACCCAAAGGAAGTATTAATTGTTACGCAATTTGATTTAAAGGTTATGGGGCGAGGTGAGGGAACACTTCTTTTTTTCCAAGTTCTGTTAGCAGCCATGGAAATAAAGAAATTTATCTGTTTGACAGAGGATTCCCCAGTTAATACAGTTCTGTTTTCTTGAAGTTGAGTTATATATCAATGGATGAAGTGGGTTTTGGATTAGAGTACCTATAATTTAAAAGATGCTTTGCTGTATTTTTGAAGTTGGTGTCAAACTGTTGACATTTCATCAGTTCCAAGAATTTTTTGACAAAGAATTTTGCTTGCATTTACTGTGTTTTCATATCAATATGTCTTTTTCTCAATGATAGATAATCAGGACTAATGAGTTAAAATTTGGAGAAAAAAAAAAAAAAAAAAGGTATTTGCAATGAAATCTAGCTTCAGAAAAAACAAAAAACAAAACAAAAAATAAACCAACAACAACCCCCAAAAACAACCAAATACACTCTTCTGGGAAAGAATTTGGGTGTTTTGTAAATTATATATTCTTCTAAAAAGAAATGACAGGAGTCTTTTGTTTAGAACTAACAAAGCAGTAGAAGTACTCTGAGCCATAGTCCACCATTATTGAAAAAGTAACAGGTTATGACATAAAAGGTCTCTCCTTAATCCTAGTTTCTCTAAAAATACCGTGGTTTTTTTACATCTGTCCTCATTGTCTTCAAACCATCCATATGAATATTAAGAAACTGATGTCTTTTTAGTTTTATATACTTCTCTTTTTTTTATACAAGAACCTTAGTAAATGCCTGTGAAGGGCTGTGATAAAGTTCAGGCATGAGAGTGGGCTTCACCTGTCATTTTAATTTACCTTGATTGATTTTGAGCAAATGGCTCAGGCATATTTTGCCAACTATTGTGTTTAAACTCTCTCCTCTTCAGCTTATACTTGAAAGCTTTCTTCATTGTGGGATAGGAAAACACTGTCATTTTTCTATCACTCTCTTTTGGACAAAAGAGAATCAAGCAAGTGTACATAGATTAGCTAAAGGTTCTGGAAAAAAAGTTGGTTCTGGCAAATGCAGGAAGCCCATATAGTGCCTACATAAGACTTCCAGTGGAGTGCTGGAGCTGGTCATGTTTCAAATCAGTTAGTTGAGAAAATAAACCTTGTATCGCACTAATTTAATGATATTTCTAAAAGAATTAAGGATTATTTTATTATTGAAAAGATCAAAGATTACATCATTCAAATAGAAATTATTAATATTTTTCAAGTCTTACTTAGTATGACAGTGAAGGAGGCAACAGAATACCTGTAAAAGAAAGCATTTTAGAGCTCAGCACAGCTGCAGGGTTTTTATCTACTCTGACATCTTTGTTAATTTGACAGATGCCTTCATTATTAAAAAAAAAAGGAGACAGTCTAGCCTCTAAGTCAAAGCTGTATCTTGAGTGCAAGATGAACAGAATATGATCTTATCATAATTACACTAGAATGACAGATCTGTACTTTTGTAATCTACTGATTTCAATGGCTGCTGAAGACTTTTTTAAAATCAAAATTGATAAATGACAAGCAAACCATATTTTCTTTTCTTCATAAAATTACATGTTTTTGAGTACATGAGGCTTTGAGTTTGGATTCTATGTTTCTTTACCCTAGACATGGTCAGGAGGTGTTCTGATTGATCACAAAGTTTGATTAAACAGCAATATGCAGCATGGTACAAAATTAACGACTTAGTAGCTCAGCAGAAGATTGTTGATATTGTGAACAAGAGACAAGGTCATTTTTTCTTGAGTTTATTTTCCATCCATATGCCTGTGCAGATAAAAGAAGGTAAAATGATGAAAAGGAAGTTATACTTTGTATATATTAGGGTGATTCACACAGAAGGACAACAGGAAACCCAATAGGCCTACTGTGGCTATGAATACAAGATAATTTCTTGTTTATGTCAAGAATGTGTCACTCCAAGTGAAGGCTTGTAAAAAGATCATGGCAGTAATCAGTGTTTAATGATTGCAGCAAGTGTATACTGAGGTCTCATCAAATCTACTTGCTCCTAGAAATTTGGTCCAGATGAAAATGAAGGATTTTACAATTTTCTGATTTCTGGACTACTGTCATCCTTCAATTAAAGATATTTAATTAATTAAAGCTACTTTTCTGTGTGGGTTACCAGACTTCTGAAAGCCTGCATAAGGGTGCATTATTTTCTCAGTAAATGTACATTAAATCCACGTTTGCTGAAAGCGTCAATCTAACTTGCTAACACAATGCAAAACACAGCCCTATAGTATTTTGCGAGAAATCCCGAACAGAAAAATGGAAGTTCTATCAGTAGTCAAGAACTGTCAAAATGTTTAGATTTGGAAAAGCACTTGATTCTGGAAGCTGTTTTAGAAGGCTGGAATTATAAAACCATGACATGGAAAAATTCATTTAGTCATTCAGTTTCCTTCTGTTGATGCAAAATTAAAGCCTATGGCTACTTTTTGTGGGAGATGAGGTGGGGGTGGGTTTAGCCACCCTAGTTTGAATTTCTTTGTGCTGAAAAATTTCTTTGTACTTGAGTTCCAGCTCAGAATTATATTTTTTATGGTATTTCCATACCATTTTGCACCTAGGCTTTTTGAGAAGTTTTATTTGTTAATGGAAGTAAAAAGTACAGATGTAGCAACGAGCACAGAAAAGAAGAGATAAAGATAGAAACCAGCATTTCACAAATCCAGAAAACAATCAGTTTGAAATATTTTGAGTCTATTAAAAGGCTAAGACATTCCAGACTTCATATATTCTCAAAATAAGTAATCAATAAACTTATCATGAATAATTTCAAAGGTCCTCTGTGAAACAGTTGTAGCATTTTGGATTTGGTTTTGTGTCTTTAACCAAGGTTCAGATTCATTTGTATGAACTCATAATCTTTTGTCATTGTGTCTTCTCAAATGAGGCATGCTGGTTTCAATTTAACCTGGTTAATTGTGGTTAAAGGAAATAATTTACAAAGCATATATCTGGTCTGTATTCAATTTTGCTTGTTTACAAATACGTCTATAGGCAATAGGGAAAAAAATATTTTATTGTATTCAATTTTATAAATAAATAAATTGATATAAAGAAATAAATTATAAATAAATTGAGCTTACATTTCAAATCCAACTCAGAAAAATTGATATGCTAAAGATGAATACTGTCCTGAGCAAATAATTATTTCATTGTAGATGTATCTTGACACTGCAAAGAACTGTATTAATCTCTTAATTACCACAAAATCATGTCATGAGGTCTGAAGTCAAGAGATCGGTTTAGTTTACATAGGTTTTTGATGACCTTCAACAGACTTTCCTGTGTGCTTGTTATAACCTTGAGAACAATACTGGAGAGCTTTAAAATCAGATGAAAACACAAATAGGCAGAAGTAGAAATGATAAAGGAAATCTTATATTCTGTTGAAAGACCTGGACTAAGAAAGAGACTATCAAAATGTCACTCAAGTAAACTGAGATTACAAGACATGGATAGAGTGAGGGGGAAAACTATAGACATAAGATCACTTACAGCAGGATTTACAACTAGATTATCTTGATTAAATTAAAAAAAAAAAATATCAGTGGTATGACAATCCTTGTGGTCCATCTGCATAACAATTGTCTGCAAATGTTTTTGCAGAGACTTCATGACAGAAACCAGGGCTTTATGACAATTTGGAGGTGGTCAGGAATGTGACTGTGTACACAAATTAAAAAACATAAATGATGCCCTTCCTAGTGGAACAGACCAGCAGCCCATCCTGTCACCAGCAGTGGAAGCAGGAGATGTTTAGGGAGAGACTGCTTTCTGCAGCCCAACCTCTGTCAACATCCACAGTTGTTGTTAAATGCTACACTGTTGTTTAGACCTTTTAGCAATTAACATGCAACAGGTGGCTTTCTTTTAACTTCTGATTTAAATAATCCATTAGGGGGGGTTTAGTTTTGGTTTAGCGTTTTACCATTATGACTAAAGTGCAGCTGGTTTCTTTCTGCTCAGGTGCCTTCTGTTCAAAAAGTTCTACAGTCCCTAAGGTATCTAAAAACCTACTGTTTATTCAATCTTCCTGTTGACTCCTTCACATAGTAAAACTTTAGACTACTATCTGTATGTAGAATTAAATAGAATTTCAGAGTTCAGGAAAATCTCTCCTGAAAAAAATAAGCATGAAAAAAGAATGAAAACAGTTGAGTTTAAAAGTGGACAAAGCACAAGATTGTTATCTTAAGAAAAGTGGAAGTTTCTTTAGGCATTGAACTCTCATAGTGACCTTCAATGAAGTAAGCATGCATCAGAGAAATACGCATGACAAGCTGACGTTATATCTAGCATGGCAGACCTAACCAGATTATTATAAACCCAGGAGTTTTAAGAATATCTGTAATGAGAACAATGGTTGTATATCTTTTCAATAGACAATTCAATTTTTTTTTTTTCCCAGAAAGCATACCTTTGAAGCCCATATTTACAATCTTTGTTTAGTACTGTCCTCAATTCTCAAACCATGCAACATAGAAAACATTCTTTTGAAAATGTCAAAAAATATTCTTCCAAATTTCTGCCTTTTACAGTCATGGGTACATTTTTTTTTTTTTTCCTAGGCCTTAAGGTATATAATTTTATGGAACAAGTTTACTTCAAACCATACACTGTTTCAAAACTCACTTTTAAAAGCAATATTAAGTAGCAGGTTAAAAAACAACAGATGAAATCCATAAAGTGTTCTCATTTGTTCTGTGGAAAGATAAAAAGGCAGCCGACTTCTCAATATTGCATGGGCGAAGGTAGGAAGGGAAGAAAAAATGTATTTTTAAACTTGGGAATGATTTTACTTGATTGACATGTAAAATACAGTCTGAATTCCAAAGAACTTAATAGGCTGCAAGTACAAGTTGGAATTGAATTAATTTCTGCATTCTGTCACATCTCTAGCAAAAATCATCTGTTCCTTTTTATATAAGAAGGAAGTTGAATAAAGCACTTGTTGAAGGAAGTTAGAAAAAATTAGTCCAGCTATTATATTTTGTTGTTATTATTATTAATATTTGTAGTAGAAAGAGAATTCTTCATCATACTATTCCCATATCAAAGTATACATAGCAGTTGCTCTTGAGAGAGTCCCTATATATATTAGAGGTGTTTATCAGCCCCCCACAACTGGGTCAATGCACTTCCATTTTTTGAGTTACTATCAGATGCAAATTTTAAATTTGCTGCTTTATTTCAAGACAAACCCCATTTATTTTAGTGTACTATTAATTACATGTTTTACACAACCACACTTTTTGCTATTTTGCATGTATAGATTAACCCTTGATTCTCTTTGTACTTGATTCTTTTTAGCAATCTTTGTCCAACTTACTATAGTGGAAATACTAGGTTCCTAAGAAGTAAAATAGAATATGCCTTAATGCTAGATGACTTCTTAAGGTTTTTAGTATGTTCTTTTTAATGACACAGTCAATCAAGATTTTCCCACCATCAGTTTGGTTCTGTTCGGTAAAGCAATCATCACTACCTCCCTCAACAACATTCAAGTAAAATGTTTAAGATAGAACAAAACCCTGAACAAAAGTTTCATGAGTAAATGTTTGCATACTTGGATACACTATCAGGTGCCATCAGGTATGTTCATATATGTTCATCAATTCTATCCAAATTGCATGTGTCAGAGATTTATGGTGATGGAGGGAAAGCTTTTCAATTTATTAATATTAAGATGATGGTATTTTATTTGAATTTACAAAAGCTTTTTCTATCCTGAGGAAATGGTTTCACACCGTGAACAAAACTGAACTTGAAATCATAGGTGGTTATATGGTATACTTCTATGCTGGTGACTATGAATGATGGCCCAGACAAGATCTTCAGTCACTGATACCAAACTTTTAACTTTTTTAGGCAGTTTTTGACAGGCTGTTCATATGAGGAAAATTGCCATGTTAACTATATCAAATCACTCTTAGACAGTTTTGAACTTTACTGAATTTTTGACCAACTAAGTCATTGTGGACACATCAAAAGTTAGCATGGCTTTTTTTAGCATTATGTATATATAATATATATGTTATATATATATTACATATATTATGATGTTGCCATCCTGGACTGTGAAGGATTCACAACACTGCTGACAGTAGCACTGAAATGCCTTAGAAAGACCCATCAGCACAACTGAGGTAGGAGCTGTAAAAATACATAGGCACGCTTTCCTGAACCACAGCTGAGAAGTCTGAAGAGGAGCTGCATTTGATTTATGTAACCTGCATTTAATGGAGTTACCTATTTGAAAAATACTGGGATACAAAATCAAGACAGTAACACTTAATAGATTTGGATTTCACTGTTATATTTTAAAGCTGAATTTTATATGACAACACAAGTTTTCAATCTTCTACTTTGTCAGACATCAGGGATGTTGAGAAGGTGTAAGTGCTCCCCTGATAATGACCCCAGAATCTGCCACCCTTATTCAGTCTGATCAGTATTTTACCACGAGTAATGCGATTGTTATGTAACAGCATAATTCAGAGCCAACAATTTTAGCTTTCTGGTTTTTATTTCTCATATTCGCATAACAATTTCCACTTCTGCCAGTTTACAAGCTGACTGGGACCAATATATCTGTCACTCAGGTGTAAAGATGGCAAATCAAAGTGCCATTATTATTAATATTATTATTATTGTTATTATTAATAATTTTGTGTTTAATTTCAGTCAAAAAAACACATTTGCCCTTGGGGAGACCAATAAGTCCATCACTGAATGCTCCCACGATTCATCCTCCTTCAGCCAGTCAAGGCAAAGAAAATTTAATTTCATGGTGTTGTCTTTTTTGCAGGGTGGTGTGTCCAAGTTCTTCGATTTGTTTATTTAGATGCTGTTTCCTTGGAAACAGCGATCCACAAACTTCACACAATTTAATGTCTACTCTACCAACTGAGAAAAATAAAATGCAAACAAGTATTATTTAATGATTTGTTAACATTTAACTATATATATATATGTAAATACTTGAGTAGTTTTTTCTTACTTCTGTCCCATAATTTGCATGTTGAGGAACCTGTTAAAAGACAAGTATTAAAGAAGTGATATAATCACAAATCAGGCACAAATTTGTTTTCAGAAAATGTATCCATAAAATCAATACTGCAAGATTCAAATTGGCTGCTGAAATCCTCAAGATGGTTTAACATTGAGTGAATCTGTGGGAGTTCAGGGAACATAAGATGAAGAGAAGTTTCAGAGCTGCTATCCATTATTCTGCTCATAGAAGAGAATTTCTGTCACAGATTAATGTTTGTATTTAATTTAACTGTTAGACAACATGGTTTATGTTACAAGTTAGGTACAAGTACTAGGTTCACCAAACTACCTTGTCTATTTTATTTTTTATTGTCAATTAAACATCAATTATGCCATTGGATATTTTAGTGTTTCTTTTTCTTTACACAAGAAATTTTTAAAAGAACATGAGCCCTAAAAATAAAAAGCTCTAGTACTTCATTATTCCATGTTACTATTGTTGTGAGAAAATTCAACAGGTTCTTTCTCACTGGCCTGCTACAGAATAATGTCAATCCGTTCTTTTTTATTGTTTGTTTTTTAATTGAATGATCAGGGTCTTACACTTAATCTGTAAGTGCCTGGTCATATAAAAGTAATGATAGATTTGGCAGTAGGGAGAAAAATAGATGGGTAACAGCTATGGAGGAAAGCACTGGGAACAAATGGAACCCCTGACAGTAGGAAGACAAATAGGAGATATCTGGAGTCCTTACAATGGGAAGAAGACAATGGAAAGGGAAGAAAAATACAGGGCCATAAGAGTCCCAGGGCTTTAGGTATGGTATCGTCTTCTCATTCCTTAGGGTCATCCTCCTGTGTCTATTCGGTTTGGGTCATGTCATCATTCCCCCCTTTTATATTTGCTTTTTTTTTTCTCCAATTTTATCATTTTCAAGAACAAAAATCATATATGGCTTCTTTCCCAAAACTGATTCCCCAGACCTCAAAGCCTCACAGTAAAGACGACATCATAGCTCATGATTAGAAGTCTGGATCCAAATGTGGGGGAGCAGTTCTGTATCACATGCATAATGTGTCTGGACTAAACAAAAAAAAAAAAAAAAAAAAAAAAAAAAAAAGTATATTTGCTTTATATGTATAAAGGGTTCTTGCTCAATAGACATGATTTCTTAGTATAATAGCAAACTTTTTCCTAATATCCATAGAGCCCTTCTCTCATATGTCTCATTCTACCTACCTTGAATACTCCCTATAGCTTTTGGAGAACAATATGTTTCCCACCAAAAGTAGCCTGGTAAAAAGCCATTCATGTCAGTCAAAACATCCTCTGCCAGATCCTAGAACTGAAACACAGAAAGACAGCATGAATCCATTCAGAATGTTTACACAAATTCAATCTTTTTATTTCAGGATAAAGGCTATCTTTTAGCTTACCTCTAACACTAAAAGGTGTTAATCCACCAGTAAACCAGACTCTCAGCACCCACACTGTAAATTTTAGAAATTTGGTGACAGCTAAAAAAAAAAGGGTTGGAATAAAGATAAAAGTAACTCACCGTGGTAATAATGGAATATGGAGCTTTTTATTACCTATGTATGACAGGTCACTATTCCACTTTCAGTCCAGGGTAGTAGTAACCCCACACTGTTACTTTCTGACAGCTCTTTAATGAACTATATAAAATGAGTTGCTAATATCACTGCATTTTTCAGTTCCCAAGTATATGAATATACACTTAGAAATAATCTGGCACCTTTTTGACAAGTCTTACCTGAGAAGCCAGGAAATGAAAGTGACATATCTTGACCTAAGTATGTATCTCCCAGATTAGGGCTGAGGTAAATAGGTGAAGAAGCTTGAATTAGGGGAACCTGTATTGATTTTGTGCAGTGATGACTTTACTCTCTAGAACTCTTGATATCAAATTTCTCACCAGCTTTAATTTAATTTAAAAGTCATTTCAAGAAATTGATTTTTTCTTAGTAAGTGATTTCATTTTATTTTTTTGGGGAAGAGGGAAGGCTGGGTGTGGGATATATTATTAGTCTTTTTTTAAAACAGAGACTTTTGTCCAGGGAGCAATCAGGCACCCAGAGGACACCTATTTTGTCAGGATGAAAATTAATTAGTAGCCAGAAGCAAAAAAACTGAATGTTTTTGCCCCTTTAACCCTCAGAATTGAAAATCCATTCTTAAGTACAGATTTTGCTTAAAACACTCAACAGAGCAATGCAATTCTTAACAATTAATTCAACCCTTAATTGTATAATTATACATGTGTTAATGTTGCTAATCCAGAATGATTCCAGGTATAGTCAAAGCTCTATGTCTAGAGCAAAATTAATTTCTATTTTAAATATTATAACAATCTAAGGGGCAGTTTTACAAGCAATATGTAAAGTAGAGCAAAATCTTGTCCATTTGCTGGCAGTGAAGATCCTGTGGTATTTTGTCCTTGTTTGGAAGTGCATCTGTATAATGTTCAATGCAAATTACCCTGTCAGTACGATTAAATCTAGGCTTCTGTTGAAAAACAGCTCTTCCATTACAAACCTGGGAAGGATGCACTTCTTATCAGACAGCTGTGCACTGTTGGGTTGCATTGTTCAACTATACATGGGAAAAAGAGAAGATTCAAACACACAGAATTATTTTATTTGCTTTCTGACTGAAAAAAATTGCAGACAGACCAAATCCTGAAATATCCTGAACGCCTGCAACTCACACAGAAATAAACAAAAGTTTAGCTGTACAAGGCTTGAATTACTTAAATATGCAACAAAAGAGGAATTACTTGATCCTAAAAATCTCCATATTTTTAACGTCATAGAGGCCTCTACATCTAGAATATTGGAGACTCCAGCCAAAGGTCATGAAGATGACTGAGGAACTAAAGCGGCTCTCATGTGAGGTGAGGATGAAAGAGCTGGGAATGTTCAGCTTTTGAAAAATGATGTTTCAGTTTTTTAAACTTTTTTTTTTTTTTTTTTTTTTAAGGGTGGTCAAACAAGTCAACCAGAGAGCTTATGGAATCTCTGTTATTGGAGATATGCAAATTCAACTGGGCATGGCCCTGAGGAATATTGTGTAGTGATTCTGCTTTGATTAGGGGGCAATTGGCTAGAAAATCTCAAAAAGATAACTTCCAACCTTAGTAATTTTGTGGTTCTGTGATTTTTTGTCTGGTAGCTCTAAGAACAGTACTAATATAACAATGCGATAAGAGAAGGAAAGGGAAAGTCGTCTTTTCTTTTTCCAGCAGTGGTAGATGCAACTATTCTTTAGAAACTGATTTTCTGTGAATTAGATCGCCTTGGTCTAGCATTGTCTCATGTGGCAAAAAACCTAATTTGACCATACTTAAGACTGGGTCTGGGAAGTAGCTTAGTTCTGTTCCAAAGGAGATACTTGTTCATAAAACTAGAAATGGTCCTTTAAACATATGGATATTTTCTGGCAAAAATTATAGGTTTAGAGTTGGTGTCTGCATATGTGAGATGGAGTTCAGAACCCTGCTAAATCCTGTTCCTATGCTGTTAAAGCATAAGCAGTCACATTCTGTCTAGGTGCTACTTTCTCAGTTCTTTTAGGAATCTGATCTTAAGTTACATGAACCTAGGCTCCTTTCAATGTTTGACCATTGGGTGTCTGTCGTCTACATACTCTCTGCTCTCATGGGTAGCCTAACAGAAGGGCTTTGCCTCTGGTTTTGTGTCCTACTAGATGTGTACTTCCTACACAGAAGTAAAGAGCAAGTCCAACTCCCATTATCCTGCCAAAGCCTGTACGTGAAAACTCATAATCTTGCCCTAACTATAGTACACATGTGTGACATCAAAATTGTGCCTGAATGTATGCATATATACATGTATACAGTGTGCATTTAAGACAGCTACAGTAGTGACAGGACAAAAAAATTCTTGTGTGGGTGTGTGCATGCAAATGTAATCTCTCAGTCACATTTGATATCAGGTTTATATGCCCAGGAAAAAAAAAAAAAAAAAAAAAAAAGGGGAAAAAAAACTCAAAGCCCTCATTTGTTTACCAAATTTTGTGAAATGCCAGGCTCTTTTGATGATTACTGCATGCCAGACTGAGACAGGAATGTCAGCAAGGTAGCATAAATGTAAAACAAGATTATAGTATTTCCTCATAGCCCTGCCAAGGTCTGACACTGCAGGAATGATTTTACAATTTATAAACATTGGCTCTGTAATTGTTAGGTGTGATATCCCTTCGGTGCGTGGCCTAACTTAAATACAAACATTCTCACTTTTCCCTTTCCATCCCCTGCCCTTTTTCATCTCTGCTCTTGCATCTGAACAGTGTGAGAAGGCCCATGAAGAGTAACATGTTAATGCTCTGTCCAGCTTTTTGTTTTAGGTTTTGGATTTGTTTGGTATTGAAAGTGGAAAAAAACTACAAAATATTTTTTGTAGAAACACTGTTCAGAAAGAAAAAGTTTGAATGAACAAAAGGAGAGGGGAAGAAATCTTACATTGCTGTCACTTGTGGTGCAATGGCAATTGTCTTTAGGTTGCAGAATTTCTGTCTGCAATAGCAAGCTGGCCAGACACATAAGAAAGATACACATTGATTTGCCCTTTGGAAACCAACCAACCAACCAACCAACCAACCAAACAGGAGGGAGATCAGTATTTTGCCTTTCAAAAGAAGAAAGAGGATATGAACATTCAATAAAATGATATGGCTGTCACAAATTAATGTCGTCAACCTCTTTCAGTAACAGGATCATGAAAAGTACTGGAGTGGGGGAAGGAAAATAAGGAAAAGTAGAAATAAGCAATGCCTTTACTACAAAATATTTTGATCTGTGATCAGTGGCAGTATGTTCTCAAAAGTTTTGCGTTTTTTTCTTCTTTTTTATTTTCTGCTGCCTCTGTGTACTCAGAAATTTGCATGACACCCACATGGCAAGGACAAACTGCTGAGGTAGCTGGAGAAAAGACCAGTGCTAAGATTAAAGGAATAGTGCAGTTTTAGTTTGGTTTCAGATTCTGTCACTCTATCTGTAAGAAACTGAAGGAAATAATAAAAGTGCCTGTTATTATACTATCTAAACAGCTCAAAGAAAGGCAGTTGTGAACAATAAGTATCCAGCCTAATGCAGGTGAGAGCTGGAGACACTAACCAGACTCTCCAGGTCTAATAGTCCTTTATACCTCATCTCTTTTTTGCTCCTCCTCTTCAAACAAGTGTGTTTGCTGTGTCAAACTCATGAAATCACTTTGAACCCAGGCTTTGTAATTTGAAAGCTAATTTTCATCCTATTTAAGGATTTAAAGTTATGTTGTTCAAACATGCAGATTATAATAATGAGTGTGTTTTGCCAGTCTGTGTATCCAGCAGAAGCAATGCACATTACTACTGATATTCATCCATTTATTTTGATGTAATTTGAAGTGTCTGTCTCTGGCTCCAGGCATTTTTAGAGTAATTAGAATGTGCAGTCATGAACATGGAAATATTCACACAAAATAGACAGTCAAAGCTGTCCAGTTAAAACAAAACTGACTCCTTCTGCATAGTGATACTTTCCATCTGAATATTTGAGACACTCACTGCTGAATTACTTCCCTAATTCTTCTGGGAAAAGAAAAGTATCCAACTGATTTCACAAGGCTTTGAATTGGATTCCACATGTGTGTGCAAAAATGACTTTTATGTGTCCTGTAATATAATATAAAAATGCTGGGATGAATCAGACCAAGAGGAGAACTGAAAACAGTAGTTACGATATGCACCATCAAAGCCCTTTAATTTTAAACAAGTTCATTTTTATTTGAAACATTTCCGGTGATGATAGCTGCACAGAGATGTTGATTTACACAATTGTGTCCTCAGATTTTAGAACTTTATATATTAAAACAATGTTGCTTGTTCAGAAGATTAGCAATTATAGCTGTCTGATGCACCTTTCCAAACTAAAATTTACTGTCAAATTTTTCAAAAATTTCTGTGTTGCAGTAACCAGTGCTGTGGTTTGTATGGAACAGATTGCTCTTGTAAGCACAAAGGTCTTGCTTCAGTTGTGCATTTGTTATATAAGTGGCATCGCAGATGCCTCAGGATCTGTAAGATGTTCATGTGGACTGACATGAGGGAAACCTACTGGTGACCCGAGGCTTTCACTGGTGGCAGCTGGTGTTCTGGCTGGATATTCAAGTTGTCTCCACTGGAGCTAGGCAATTGTATGTCCAGGAAACTGAATCAGGGCCAAAATAAGAATGGAGAGTTTATCTCATCTGCATTTACCCTAGTAACTTACGTGTGACTCGGACTTTTCTCTGACATGATATCCAAAGTGACCACAATAAGCTAATACCCATTTCATTATGCACTCTCCCACTTTAGAAAAGAGTGGAAACATGTAAACCACCTGCTGGGAACTGCTAACACCCGGACTTTGTTTAGGACAGGGCTAGCTGCCTTGGGCCAAAACTTGACAGGAAACAGCCAAACAATGCATTGGTATAAACTTCCAACATTTAGGTTTATTCTCAGTTCACTTACTGAGATGCTGACCATGTATTCAGGTTGCTGCCAGGGCACTGCAAATGTCAGCAGCTGCCTGTGGGCCTCCATCGGGGTTCCCCCAGAGGCAGCAGAGCAGGACCTGGGAGCCCAGGCCCATCCCACTGCCCTGGCCAGGAGCTGGGCAGCCAGGGGCACTGGGGGCAGCGCCAGCCCCAGGCATCAGGCACCATTTTGGGGACGGAGATGGGCTGAGGTCAGGACAGGCCGTGGGCCCACAGCTGGGCAGAGCAGGGCTGTGGGTGGCTGGAGACTGGCCCTGCTGCAGTGTTGCTGGGCAGCTGACATGGGTCCTGGCTGTAGGCGGGCTGGGGAAGCCCCAGAAAAGGTCAGGCAGGGGCAGGCAGGCCTGTGGGTGCTGTCACAGCCTCCTCAACAACAGCATCTTTATGCCTTTACAGAGGGTCTGATAGAGCAATAGGAACAGTACCGGCTCTTAGCTGGGGGTTACTGAGCATCTCCTAATAAGGAGGTTACCTAGGGCAAATGGGAGTACATAAAGTTAAATCTTTATTATAAACAAGTCTGGTAGAAGCCCTCTACAAGGGTATTATTATACTAGCAGTTAAATGGTGGAGAACGAGAAAGTTGAGAATTCAGCTGATCTGACTTCACGGTGGAGGCCCGAGTTCAGAGCAAGACAGTATGGGAGGTGAGGCCTGATGGCCATCAGCAGAGCCCTTTTAACGCCCCCAAGCTTGCACACAGCCCTGCCTTTATACAGTCAGCACTAATTCACCTGTCATTGTCAGAGCCAAAAGTATTTGATATGCTAATACTAAAATGAACATTCCACACACCAGAAAACCATTTGCTTTCAGGGCTAATGCTGATAAATTTACTGTGAAATGTACAGAGAGTAATGCGCAGTACAGTACTTTGCTGGTTTCCAAAGGCCTGGCTAATGGCGAAGCATGCCCCGTGTTGCTTTTTACTTCCAACACCCAGCTGTACAGAAGCAGGAATTTAAAATTAAAAATAACCTTTCCGTTGATTCCTTGCATAATTGCTATCTTGTTTTGTTAATACTGTGGCTGAATTATAAGTTGCCGAAGCCCAGGAGATTTGCATGCTGGTTTATCAGCCTCAATTTGCATTGACATGCTTTTCAGTCAAGTGAGTAACTAAATCCTGTGGCCTTGAGTGAGCCTGGCAGTATTTGCATAGGAAATCAGAGGGAGATTAGGGAGAATGACTATATGCTGTCTCCATAAATAGATTCAATGATGAAAATTTTGTGCATCTTAAATACTACTGAATTTCATTGACTAACTGTGGCTGAAATACTAGCAATGCTTTGAAAAAGTAATACAATAAAAATAGGTGCAAGACAGCCAAGCCTCTGCTTCAATACCAGGCAGCCTTCCCCTGTGGCTGTCAGAAATGGCCACGTCTCACATGACTAGCATTTTCACGCATGAACATGAACAGACTAAAGCAGCCATCTCACCTGAAAAGTTGCTCATTATTTCCTATTCACACCCCGGTGAAGTCAGAACTTCACATTGTTGTGGAGCAGATCTGTGCACAGACTAAGGGTGATGATGTCAAAATATCCAGTTAAACTTTTTAATCCTGTTCATTATGAAAGACTGGGAAAAAAACTTTCAAGTTAAGGATATATTTATTAATTTCATTGTTAATAATCTTCTGATGAGGCTAGTCACCACCAGACAGAAATGCACTTTCCATATGGTTTCAGCCAGTGTTATATGTTTTAGATGAATCTGCAAGAAGCCTCATAAAGGACTACTGAATAAGTTTCCCTTAAGGTAAGTATCTAGTGACAGTTTTTCCTCAAGCTCCAATCCATCAGGTTTTATTGAATCCTTAATTTTGCTTAATGTAACTGAAGATATTTTGAAGTCTGAGCATCGGTTAAGTAAATTATATCCATAAATCTGGAAGTCCACAATGAATAGGAGTATTGTCCTCAGAGCCCTTGCATGCTTTTACAAGAATATTTCTGCTTTAGTATAAGTTGTGATTAAACCAGCCTTTCATGTTTCTTGAGCTTCTGAGAGCTTCTCTCACTTGACAGCAGAGCAGGAGCAGATGGGTTTCATTAGATGGCCCAGGACTTTATCTTTTAATCACCTGCCCCACCCAATCTGAAGGGGGAAAAGGGCAGATATATGAGAATTCTCCTCCTTTCTACTCCTCTCTCTCTCCAGTTCTCTGTAAGGCATCTGCTAAGACCTCATTCATCACTGTGAAAGCTGCAAATGGATAGCTGTGTAATACCCCAAGGTCTTGTCTGCTGTGGTGGTGTAGTGCCTAACCTCTCCCCTGTAAAAGGAAAGGCTACATGTACTTTTGTCAACCTGTCAACAAGCACTTCTCTCTCAATGCTGTTTGCTCAACCCTCACCCCCCATACCGACAGTGTCAGCTTTCTGAAAATGTTTCATTTTGAAGAAAGCCCTAGATGTAGTTCTCATGAGAAAGTATTCTTTATTTCATTCCTCAGTGCACAGCCATATGTGAAATATATATTTGTGTGTGCGTATATGTGTGTCTCAAAAATGTGAAAAGGTAGTGGATATTGTGTGTCCTTTGGGTATAAAAAATATCAGTGTTGGTCACTAAATTAAATTTTTTGATCACATTTTTCAGTGAGTCTGCAATAAAACCACAACCTTCCTTCTCCATTTTTGCTTCAGTGGAAAGTAGTCCACAGAATCCTCCAGAAATAAAAGTAATATTCTCCTTGGGCTGCTGAAGAGTGGCAAGTTAATTCTTTCCAGAATGGTCTTCCCATATTCTACTACTGTTTCCTGCTGAATTATAATTTAGGATTCTCATACTAACTCACATTTAACAATCACAGTTTTCTGGGAAAAAAAAACATGAAGACTGATGACTGATTAAAATAGTTGTCTGGAAGTTTCTTTGATTTGAGACCAAATGTATTACAACTTTTTAGCAGTTTTTAACCAGACAAGTTTCTGTTCAAGCTATTGTGTTTTGTTTTTTGTTTTTTGGTGTTTTTTTTTTTTTTTTAATTCTGTCAAATACAGCAGTATTCTCATCAGAATTTAGATCAATTGTGAAAGATTCAACTCTTTCAAACTTTCTATACTTCCATAAAGAATTTTGTAAATAAGTATTTTTTTATATATATACATGATCTGTTTCATAAGATCAAACATTTGAATATAAATAGTATTTAAGAATAAATAATTAACTAAAGCAGTACTCAAGCATTGCTCAGATGTCTACTTATATTGTCTGTAAGGATTGTATTCAACTTCCATTGAAGTTACATAAAGAGATGTGTGTTCTTTCATTTTAGAGAATTTAAATTTAAAAAATTGTAAGGAGATGTCCAAAATGGAATACCAAAATGTCTTAATTTTGTGGAATTGTTCCAGAATTAGTCAAAGTGTCACTAAACTTGGGGAGAAGAGGTTTTATATTAATGATGTGAACTTAAAGCCATTTATTTTTTCCTCTGCAATACTAAGTACATTTTTAAAGGGAACAAAGTAGTGTGAATGCATGACAAAATGACATTTAATAGCAAAGGGATGCACTCAATAACTAATTCATATCATGAGAAAGGATACTTACCTTCAAGGTACAGTTTTTTCCTCAAGCTATCAATGAGCCATTTTTTTGGTGTGATATGGCTGCCAGAGCAGCTCAGATTCACCATCTCTTTGTAGACACGCTCACAAAATGACATATTTATACCCTACAAGTATTCCTGATGGTATATAATAATACATAGCTGAGATTCAAAGTTTTTTATGAAGAACTTCACTAAACTTGGCTGAGAGTTCATAGCCCACAGTGGCTATGCTCCCTTGACCACTAGCTAAGAGCAAAGAACTGTGAGGCCAAAGGGGAGAATGAACAGATGTAACAAGCAGGCAATTTAATACTTCTATAACATTAAATTGACCAGATTTTTTTTTTTTTTAAAGATATAGTAATTAGATTTCTTACATAGCCATAGAAAATAATGAGTTTGATATTAGTTAGGTGAAGCAATAACATTCAGACAAAGTATCTCTGATAGGCATTTAATTTCTGTTTAATAAGACAGTTACTGCATGTCAGATAAATACTGGGAGAGTATTTGAAAAATGGAAATAATAGATATGTATGGGCTATCTGACAGATTTTCTGCAAAGTAAAATTTCATTAAATATCTTTTTTTAAGCTCCTATCTTAGCATTACCACCTAACTAAAGGAAATTGACACTTTCTATCTAGTAAGACAGACTGCAAATACAAGCTAATCTATTGCTAGAATTCCTAAAAACATTATTATTAGTACACAAAGTCATACATATTAAGCAAAGAATATTTCTTGTTAATTTCAATATAATGAAAATGAAACATTATATAGCCTACATTTTACTTCTGTTTTACATATGATAGTGATATTCATGTGATAAATTGCCCTCCTTATGTTGCCTGGACCACTATAAATTCCCTCTGCCTCATGGTCTCTTTATTGGAATTGCTTCTGAGATTTCAAATAGCAGAACATCTTCAAAACATATTGGTAAGAACCTCCATTTCTCCTCTTTCCCATCTTATAAAATTTTGGACAAAAGTGAATTCATTTATTTTAAGTTCAAACTAGTTCTCTACCAGCCCACTGTACCTATTTTGCTGGCTTTGAAAAATCTGGGACAAAAGCTCAGGAAAGTTCTTCTCTGAACAAAACAACTACCTAGCTAGAGTTCAATGAACTGAGTGTAAATCCTTTATCTCTGCTGTTCAGCATGTTTCCTACCCTTGCTGGCTAATTAGTTAATTTAAAATATTATTCATTGACCATATGGACCAAGTTTATCTGGTGAAAATTTAAGAATTCAGAGCTGTGGATGTGAAGGGTTGTCAGAACACAGAATTAATCCTCGTCTGTTATGACCCTCTCAGGTTCTTGCATCTTGTACTCCAGTTACTTACCCATCTAGAAAATGCAAGGGTAAAGTCTCCCAGGTGAAGCAGCAATCTACCAAATATTCTCAGGCAAAGCAGAGTCACTGCATATACTTTCCTGATTACCCTCCCTTGGAGGGTATCGAACTTTGAAATTGATTTAAAAGTCTTATGCTTCCATTGAAAACAACCCCCACAGGCTCCCAGCTCTGTCCTCAGAGAACTTGTGTCTCTGTAATGATTTTGCTTTTATAAGAATTGGATTTTCAAGATATGGTGCAAGAAGAATACTTTGATATAAGCCATGGGGTTTAATTCTGAGTGTCCCATGCTCTCTGCTTAAATAGCTATCACTGGTCAACATTATTGATGAAAAGGATCGTCAAATTGCTGGTAAACTCTTCGAGCTGCAAGGTTGAACTGGTGACCAAAATATAAACCAGACAAATTCTGTAAAATTTTGGGTTTCAAACAGTGTAGCAGTATTTTGAATGAAAAAGGGGGATAATAATGTTAGTGGACTGAAAAAGGGATTAAAAAAGACTTGCATTACTTATGACATCTGCCAGGTTGCTAGGCAGCTGGGGGGCAACTGATTTTGATAATTTGTCTAGTTTCTCACTGTGAAACAGACCTGCTGATTCTAATAATTCTGCAGCACGTCATAATTAACTAGATAACAGATACATTTGGGTTTATTAAAAAGTTAGTAACCATTTTTTTTTTTTTTTTTTTTTTTTTTTTTTTTAAGGTTTATGTTTATTATAGTATCTCCAAGGAAATAAAAGGAAGAAAAATAACATCTTGTGCCAAAAAGTAGCTTTATAAAATATCCATCTTCACTTCTTCTTCATAGAATGCCTGGAAAATGTGAACTAAATTTACATGAGCATGCAATTCTTAAGAGGCTGTATAGGAAAAGAATAGTGCTAGATATTTCTGCTTCTGATGGGTAGAACCAATAAATAGACAAGAAGATGAGCCAAACAATCATCATGCAGGGGAAAGTAAGCATATGTCAGGTACTCTTTTTGTGGTTTTTCTGTTCTTTCTGACAAGTGGAAGTATGAAAGCATCTGCCCCATAGGATAGCTGAAGACAGCAGCCACAAGTGAGATAACAGCAGTGCAGTGGACCTGCATTATTTCCAAACAACTTAGGCAAAGACATGGCCTTATGTTTATCTTTTATATAAGACATCAGACTTGTACCTATTCAAAATTGTCTTTGTGATAGTGTACGGAATGACTGGGATGTACCCAGACCCTGGACTACTTTCTGGAAGGCCAGATTTTCCCACCCTGAATCCCACCTGCAAGTTCATTGGCTTAGCTTTCATTCAGCAGGATGTCTCATGAAGAGTCCTGCACTCTGGATTTGGGCTGTAGTGACAGAATCCAGCTTTTGCTCATAGAGATGTGTGGGGTTGTATGCAAACATGACTTTCACTGTTTCCATACAGATCTCATCTCTGATAAATATGTTTTATGCTTTGCAGCTAACAGGACTTCCATATTTTTCCAGAGCACTGTATATAAGAAATATACAGTGTTATAAGTGCAAGTGAAAACTGCTGCCTCTTTCACATTGTCTCATACTTAAGACAGGACAAGCAGTGTTGAAAATAACCTTACATATGCTACATCTGCTTGAATTTTCAACAGCCTGTGCTTAATTCTATGTACTTGGTACCTGCTTAAGATAGAGGCTTGTAAGTATTCTTTGTGAGACACAGAAACAGATAAAGGGATAGTGTAAGAAACAGAAAGCAGATAATGCTGGTAAGAGAAACCATGTCCACACTAGGGAAACATGAAGTGTGTCCCACATGGATTACAACTGATCTCTACTGCCTTTTATCCATATAAGTGATCTGGACAGTACGATCAGATTTAAGTGGTTACATTTGCTGATGTTGATTGGAGAGCCTCAAACAGATAAATGCCAGAGATACTCAGGGAGTAAAAAAAGTGCTTTAGCTCTGGGCTACAGGCTGACATACTGTATTACTTGTTTCAGACAGCCTGACTCTTGAACTCACTCTGGTTTTATTTTGATACAATGTCACTGACTCATTAAAATTACTTCTAATTTAGCCTCATCTTTTTCTAATACTGACAAGAAAGATTTGTGACTTTAGCACGAATTTACAATTTTGTGGAAGGAAGGAAGAAAGAAAAACACACCTTCAAATCAAAAAATAAACAATCTAGTTTGCAGTTCAGTAAAGTTAAGGAGTGCCTTAATTGAGAGTAAGAATCTGGGACTCAAACTGTAATATGAAAAACTGGATGTGCTGCCATGCTTTTATTTCTCCATTTCCCCTATATCTATCCAGCCATAGGATCAGTAAGACTCAGGAGATTAATAGTTTAAGGTACTATCAGGTGTCCCTTGATAAAGTATAAGAGCTAGTATGAGCTCTACATATATATGTCATCTTATACTCAGGTAAGGAGATCAAGATAAAGTAGAAAATGTAGAGCTGGATGTTTTGGTGACCCTTCACACAATTCCTTCATGTGGGAAGAGAGATTTCCAAATTTGTTATGCCACTGGAGCTCCATAAACAAAATTACTTATATCAGGGTCTTCTATTGCATTTAAAAAAAAAAAAAATCCAGCTAAATTATTAATAGTTTATAGAATGGTAGTTACACAAAATTTAATTCAGCTCTAAGTAGGTATGGTGCCTGCTAGAGTTAGTGTTATATTAGTGGAAGTTTTGAAACAACAGCCTAATTGAGATTTTCCGGGTGTCATGGAACAGAATTTTTTAAGAGATCTGGAAAAGATATAATATTTAGGCTTTAAAAAATATTTCTAATCACTAATGAAAGATGAGTAACTTCCCTAACCTTCCATAAAATAATGAAGGACATTACCAGAATAACATTAATTAATGTTATGATAAACCATATAATAATATACATTTCATCATTCTTCTATAGACTAGCTGAGGACAATAATTACTATAAATCTAAGATGTTACTCATTGGATTTGCCTGAAAATTACAGCTATAAGTGACAAAATATCAAGTAAGCTTTCCTCAAAAAATTTCAAATCAGAATATTTATACAGAAATGGAATAAAATAACAGTAACAACAAAAACAACCAGCAACACCAACAACACCATCACCACCACTACTACTATTACTAATAATAGATAGTAATAATTATAATAAAGAATTTGAAGAAAAAGCAGAAACTTTCCAGAAATAATCACAATGCACCAAATGGGGGGAAAAAAAAAAAATCACAATAATCTACCTTTTAATACATGATGATTACGCTATCTAAAATAGCAATTTTGTATTTCTAATATTTGTGATGAATGACTGTAAAGTGTGTCTCTAACCATACTTAAATTCGTGAGGAATTTAGGATCTGCTGTTATGCTCCAATTTTTGGATGAAAGGAGGATTATGAAAGTAATTATTGTATAGGAACACATATTTAGACCAAAAAGTGAAGTGATATTCAGCGTTACCCAGATAATCACTTAATTTGTTCTTCTTGTTAGTTGGTTTGTTCTTTTAACTTATAATTTCCCAGACAACCTGAGACTTGAAGCTAAACAAGTTGATTCTAGAACAGATACCTGTTCAGTAAACTTTCTCTACTATTTTAATCTAGTCTTCATTTTTCATTGAAGTGATTATTGCATATTATGTCAATATAGGTTGTTTTTTGGTTGTGTGTTTGAAATTGTAAGTTTCTTTAAAAATTTTTGAGGTTCCTTACATTTTTAAGAATATATGAGAATATATGTCTCAGACCTAGATACTGTATCTCTCAAGTGTGAGAAATTCAAAACAAATTAGTTAATATTCTTGCTTGAATCTCTTGATATATATGATACTGAGATCTGTGTTCTTGCCCTCCTCCATATCACAGATGTACGTCATTACCATGAACCTGTTACTTATTCTACTGGGCAATGCACAGCATTGCTTTATTAAAATATAATTTATTGGTTCAATAGTCAAGGTGCAAGGTCTGAAAAACCCTCGATCACTTTAAACTTAATTACACACCCTGCTTTATTTTCACTCTTTCACACAGTTTTCTGGTCAAAAATGTTTCTGAAGCATTTTGCCAGTTGTTTTTCTTAAATTTATTTCCCATGTTAAATCTACAGAGAGGGTAAAAAAAAAAAAAAAAAAAAAAAAAAGAAAAAGAAAAGCACCTAGAACAAGAACTGATCTAAATTATTCTAGATATGCATTTAAATAGATAGAAAATTCATTACTTTCACATCAAAATTTGTAATTCCTTTAAGTATTTGCCTTCTTGTAATAAAGAAGCTGTGGGGAGTATGTTTTTTAGTATACTGTTTTCTAACTTTATAAATTTCTTTGGGGTTTTTTAGTATATTAATAGATTGCTGTTGATTTTCTTGTGCCTGTTCGAGCAATGACATTCAGGTCTCTAACTAGCCTTTAAACTCTTTGCCCTGTCCAGCTTTAAATTTGTGAGGACCCAAGGGTAATTTGCTGTTCTAGTAGTAAACTGGTTATATTCCACTGAGATGTGTAGTGGAAGTACATGTAATTGTCCTAGGCTTGATTCCAAAGTCTCTGTAGGAAATGTCCTTCTCATGAGTAGTCAACGATAACTCACATGTAATAATTCTGTTACTGCAACCTTCTCAGACCTCTTGTATTACTGTAATACAACTTTGTGTCTATGTTAAAAAAAAATGTTCACAAACTTAACTAATCACAGTTGCGATTTAAAGGCTTTTACAATCCGCTTTTAAAAAAAGCTTTTAAACACATTTTAAATTTAAAGACAAATTATTTACTCTTCCATTCCGTATGTGGATGGATAACTTTTGAAAAATGGAAGACTTCTTTTTTTGAGAATATGCTGTATTTTGGAAGTGTATTTACAACAGGCAACTCTAGAATTTTCCTATACTGTTAAAATTATTGAAATTATATAAATAATCTAAATATTTTCTTATTTTCTTAATTTGAAAGTAAAAATAATTGTGATTATTTTCACGGAGAGGAAAATTTCTTTTGCTTTTCTAAGATATACTTGCATATCTTTCTTGGGAACATAATTCTCTCTTTTAAGGATTAATGCATTCCGTGGTTACCTGATTGATGGACACCAGAAGACAAGACAAGGAAGGACATTTCTCTCTTACTCTGAATAAAATAAATTGTGAGTTATTGTTATATACATAACAGTTTTGTAAGTATATGACAGAGAGGAAAATATTGGCTAAACAAGTAAAGAGATTTTTGTATGGCCTCACTGGATAGGAAAGCAGTAAACTTACATATATATGTGGCATAGCCTATGTCAAGGAGAGATAGTTTACCACATTCTTATAGCCAATTTACAGCAATTCTAACAATGAAAGTGAATTGTAAACAGATGAAGACATTCCCTCCTGCCAGCTGCAGTGAGCACACCACAGCAAAGTGGTGTCATGCCACATCTCTTCCAAACTCTGTCACTCACTTGAAATGTAGCTTAATGCAGACAATGAATCATTTCCTTCTGTGTTTCCTTAGAGGGTTTCTTTTTTCCCCAGTTGCTGCTTTGTTTACAGTAAGTGGAATACAGCCCTAATTTTTGTGTTTGAGCTCCATTGGAAGAAAAGTGAAAATGTTTCACTTCTTTCTTCCCTCTAAGCAGTGAAAAAATAAGTCTTTAGATAAACAGTTATAACAATTTGGCCAATTTGGCCTCTGAAAAGTAATTGAGAACAATACAAAATGTTGTACCAGGCCATCATGGATTATGCCATATTCCAGCATCCCTTTGGAAATTAGCACTGCATTTCTGCACTTGAAAAATTTGATTTACTCTCACAGTTGGTTATGAAAACTGTCACTCATTATTAGTATTAGTACTGCTTTTGTATTTGTTGCCTTTGAAGAACTACACCTTATTAGAGCAGGAAAATATGTCTCAGAAAATAGGAGTTTCCTGCTATTTTATACCAGAAAAACATAAAACAGTGGAACAAATACGAAGAGCACTTACAAACCTGTCAGAAATCAAATGTTATTTGACTGTATTCCTCCCAAGAGAGGAGAAAATAAGGCTTAATTTTAGAGCCATCTCTAAGAATTCCTATCCTATGCTTTAAGTAGAAATCCTTTCAGAGACTGTGTAGATCTCATTTTGAAATCCCAAAAATTCTAGTGTTATTGTCAGAGATAGAGTCAGTAAGCACTTCAGAATTTTACCTATGAAAATCTGAAAACAATGTCTTAGAAGTAAGAAAATATTTATTGAAACACTTAGAGATTGTATACTATTATATGTCTGGTACAAAAGCACTGTAGCTATATTTAAATCAACACTAATTTTCCCCTGAAGTATATTGTCTTGAGTGACTTCTGATTTCAGGGAAAAAATATCTTCTTTATTTCCTAAACCCTTTATTATGCAAATTAAAAATTTCCAACTTCCATTGTTCATTTATGTTCCTTATCCTTGAAAGATTATTTAAGCTTTTAAATTCAGTGTCTTTTTTTTTTTTTTTCAGCGCTTCTAATGCTCAAATATAACAAGTGCTTTGCAGAATATTTAGTAAATTCAGTACTAGAAAACATAGAAAATTAAAAGGACAGGCTTGCAAGAGGAGAAAAAGAGAGAATGAAAGGAAAAATAACTGAGACGGATCTGTCTCCTTTAAGAAAGGGTTGGTAGCATTGCAATCTTACCTTAACAGGTTTAGTGCTTTTTTGCTTTCAGTGTAGTGTTGTTTCAAATAGTGTCCTTTTGCCAAAGAACATCTTGAAGCAAAGACAGTGAAAGTGAAAGTGAAAGAGGAGGGAAGGGAAGGGAAGGGAAGGGAAGGGAAGGGA
>NW_020799101.1:21240963-21299104 GCF_003259725.1 Athene cunicularia
GAGGAGAGGAGAGGGGAGGGGAGGGGAGGGGAGGGCAATGCAAGGGAGTCTGCTTTATTGAGAACAATTTTTATATTCCTCCATCTTGAGTCCACTAGTGAGAAATTACTCAAAACTATCTTTTGAAGATAACCCTAGAAACAAGCTTTCTACTTTTATTATTATTATTGTTTACATTGTCTTATTTTGTACCCTTAAGATTTTTTCCTCAGTACAGTATGGTTCAAGTACATTTTCTGATTTTTTTCCACAGAAAGAAAATAGAAAAAAATAAACATTCTCAAAATGATGGAGAGTTGACAGTACAAAAATGTTTCACTTCACTTGAAAAAGACATTTTTACTTTTAATATTTCTAAAGAGAGTTTATTTTCCCCAAGGTTGTGTTTTGCTGGGGATTTTTTGTTTATTTTTCTTCCACAAAGATTCCATATGTACAAAATATTAAAATTTCTCAACTGGTTGAAGTCCATTTTCTAAACTGCTTAGTTTCGATTATGCACCACAGATTTTAACATGATTAAAAGGTCAACTCCAGTGTATGCAGTTATGCTGGAAACAGAATATTCCCATGTTATAGCAACAATGTCTTTGCAGGATCAGAAGCTGTGAGAGACTGAAACGTCACATGACTGTCTCAGACCTTGCTTGTGTCTGTGTAAACCTCCAAGAGAAGCTGCTGCAGCCTGTGAATTGGCTCCCAGAGAAAAGAGAGTGTATTGAAGGATGCAAAAAAAAAAAAAAAAAAAAAAAAAAGGTGAGCAGATATGCTTATCAGTGGATACGATGAACTTGAAAAGGCAACAGAAAATTTTGCTCACTGTGCATCCACCATTGAAGCCAGATCCATGTGTATCCCTCACCGAAGAACTGAAGGCTGAGGACCAACAGGACGCCGCTGGATCTGTGGTGGTGACTATTCTTGTAGCCCAATCCTGCATCCTTGATTTATTTCTGTCTTTTCCTTCCATTCTGTCCTATTGCTACCCCTCTTCGCCTTTTTAATAATAAAATCCTGGTTTGGGTATACGGCATTTGACCTCCTTTGTGTCTTAATCTCGCTCTTAGGATCATATCGAAATCTCCCCCCGCATTGGATCGGGACAGAAGCTACCAACCTTTATAGCAGTGCTGGTTTTATCCATTGAAACGTCCTTATGGGAGGAATCTCTTTGTTGTTTGTTTTTTGGTTTTGGTTTTGGGTTGTTTTTTTTTTTTTCTGTGTGTGTTTTTTTGTGGGTTGGGGTTTTTTTTTGGGTTTTTTTTGTGGGTTTTTTTTTTGTTTTGTTTTGTTTTGTTTGGGGTGGTTTTTTTTTTTTTTTTCCTAATCACAATCTACTGTAATTTTGGGGATAATTCTATTCACAGAAAGGGAGAATTTTAGTTCAGAATCTCTAACTGTATCAGCCTGGGATCTTTTAAAAACTTAGTGTGGTAAAGAACACCTTATACAAGCATTATGTGAACAGAGGGGCAAGAAAAGGATATTACAAATATATGCAATATGTTAGTTGCCTGACATTTACTACAAATCAAGCTACTCTAGAACCCTGGAGGAGTGAGTAGTATGTGCTCATGTATGTGTTTGTAGACTGCCCTATAAAAAGTCTTGCATAATTTTGGCATTGTATATTGCAAACAAGCAGACAGAAAGGGTTTATTCCTCTTTAAACAAAGATAAAAAACTAAACCCTAGAGGGATACCCAAGAAAAAGAGAAACCAGAGGAGTGAAATAGCACAAATTATGTGAGCTCAATGGCAAGGAATCAATGAAAAACCACTATTGCCATTTAATCAATGGCATATTGAAGATCCAAAAGGAATCTGACAAGTCAGAATTAACCTGGAGAATAACAGACAAAACTCAGTGGTGGGTGCTACACAGAGGGTCTGCACAGAGATATGTGTCAAGAAATGCTGAGACTGAAAATCTCTGAATTCTGACCCAGTGAAATGTCTGAAGTGCCTGGGGATCTGATGGCTGGAACATGACAGCACTCTAGTGAAAGGCCAAGGTGTCATTAGGCCAGATGCCATCACAGCTAAATTCACCAGCTAAGGAGATAGAAATCCTTCCCTGTCTGTCATCAGAGAACTGCATCTGTTTCTCTAAATGATATACAAGACCTTACGTGCATAGCAGGAACCTCTGCCTCAGGAGCTGAACATAGCACAAGGGAGTAAGGGAGAACAAGTTGTCCCTGAGGAGTAAGCCCAGCCATATGGGCACAGAGACAGCACATGTGATTGACAGGATCCGTTCCATCTGGAGAGAGGATTCTCTGAGAGTGCTTTTGAGTTGTTGTTTTAATGTTCTTTGTTCCTAAACCTTTTCATGTTTGTCTTCAGTCATGTCAGCCCAATGGATTTTCTTTTGATCTGATTTACGCCCTAGCTAGGGTATGTCTGACTCTAAGCAGAGACAAGAAAGTGTATGAGTAAGCATGGGTGCCTCTTTTCCTATCTCTTTTAGAAGACATGTATGCTGGCTTTCAAACACACTGTTTAACTCAAAAAAGCCTCTCAGAGAAAGTTAAAAGAAAAAAAAAAACGACTTTCTCATTACTGTCTATGTCAGGAAATGAAAATAAGGTAGATTACGTACCCTTCATTCCTGTGATGATCCCATCTGTCTTTCTCAAAACACTGATATAAGACTGACTTGCTTATATACAGGAATGATGAGTATGAATAGTTTTCCTTGTCTTGGAGGATGATTAATCACTAACCATTCTGCCCAGAACGAAGATATGAAGTTGTTCCCAGCTTTCTTGGGAATATCTACAAAGATACTCATCAGCAGTCCATGATGATGATTCACTTCCCTGCCACTCCCAAAGTCTTCCCTCTGCCTATGAAAGCATTCATTCCTGCAAACCCAGTGGTTCCATTTTTATTAGACCAACATAACTGGCTTTGTCTCAGAGTGGGAAGACTGATTTTCAAATCAAAGTCTTGACTGATATATTCAGAATTACCAAGGAGAAGAGAAGCACATGCATAGAACCTAGTTAATCTACAGCCACACCTTGTATTTTATATCTTTTTATATTGTTCTGTGCTATTAGCTGAATAGCCAAACTCTGGTGTGACTCAGTAATCATTTATTTACCTCAAATATTCTAAAATGGAAAATTTCAAAGTAAAAGTTTCCACTATTTTAGCTTATTTTCTATTGCTATGATACATTTCACATTGGAGGGACAGATTGGTCTTAAAAATGTCTGAAAATAATTCAATGTCTATTACTTGAAACCTGTGTAACTTCACCATAGTATGGCTGGTGTGGGCTGATTATACACATGCCATTGATCTTCAACATTTAAGAAAGCATATTGAGCCACAAAGATATGAATTAGATCAAGTAAATAATCAAATTTTATTTGTCGGTCTTTCCAAATGTGTTGGTTTTGTTTTTGTTTATTTTTCCCTTCCCACATCTGTTAAAACATCTTACAGATGTTTCTCCAGTTTGCAAAAATTCAGTTTTTCCATACAAAAAATTCCTATATACCAAACAATTTCTTGTGTACTATATATTTTTCTATAACTCAACTATCTAATGAAGTTGTATTTTTTCACATTAAACCTAAATAGTATTTTAGCTTTATAGTTTTTCTGGATAAATATTTTAATGTAACATTACTTTTATTATTTAATTACTGGAAACAAATTAAGAGCAGAAGCCTAACTGAGGTGATTCAGTTAGATATTCTGTTTAACCTCTCTCTTTCCCTAACAGGCACGTTTTTATACTACAACCTTTATAAAAAATTTTGAAAGCCCCAAGTAGAAAGAAATATCTATGTGCATGTCTTTAGCAAGACATTGTAATAAAAATTTCAACTAATTTTCTTTTTAAAATAACTACTAGTAACAAACCTTGAGCACAGGATTGTATCTCGTTTCTTTTTTTTCCCCTTCATTACCCCATGAACAGATTCGTATGCATCCCATTGTCAGTCCTAATCATCTTGGCTAGATCATACCAAGAATGAATCAAGAAAATGTCTTGGGAGCAGAAAAAATGTAGGGTTCATGTGCCACAGGTGAAACATTAAGTGTGGGAAAACATTTTATTTGTCCTAGGCACTGGGTTCTTACTATCATTGCATCTTTTTATTGCAGCTAAACAGCTACCAAACAACATGGACAACATTTATTAAATCATATCCTAGTACAAGAGGTCAGACTCTCAGGCAGACCCAAAATTGTTGTAATATGTGACAAATATGTGTAATATGGGAAAAAAAGTCAAAAAGTCAGATCATGGCTGAATTTTGGCAGCATACTACCTGCACAACAAAAACTGCTAAGGCTCAACCAGTGCTTTGTTGGACATGAATCTGGTAAATATCACACAGCTCCATCTATGGAAACCAGAAATGCTTTGATCATCATTAGGGATTTAAAAAGCTTTCAAAATATCTGTGTGCAAGACAGAATACATAATTTCACTGACAAAGCTACTTACTTCTACATTGATGTTTGCCAGATCCTGCACTGTTTAACTGTGTGTCATACCAGTACAACCAAATAATAATGTCAATGTGTAGGAATCTACAAGCTTGATAACATTTTTTATTTTACTTCATGAAAAAAAAAAAAACAAAAACAAAAACCCACTCAGAAATCTAATTATATAGGAGTAAGGTTGACACTTAATGTCTAAAATATGCTTATATCCTAAAACATGATGTCTTTTATGATCATGTAATATACTGGGTTTTAGTATGTTACATCCTCGTTGTTGTGCAAGAACTTACCATTTTACTGTGGTTTTAGTCCAGAACATTCAATATTCAAGTTGACCAAAGAAAATTGATTTAGGAGTCATGAGTGTTTAAAGATTGTTGTAAAAATATTTTCCTCTATGTTTATAAAGCATCTCAAATTAAGCTGATTTTATTCAGCTATAGAGCATACAAATGACAACAATAATATCAATGTACCGGACTGGACTGGAAATCAGGTACAATTTGCAACCATTTTATGTAATAAAGAGCTTTCTGATAGTTAATTGAAATTCTAGAAATTTTAACATTCAAAATTTTGAAAAGGAACCATATACTTTGTCCCTCTTCTTTGAACTTCTGGCAGCTGTATTTATGGACATTATTTTCCCTTGATAACGTTATTTCATCTTGAGGTGTTAAAGGATTGTACTTAGAAAGGTAAATAATTAGCCCGCAAGCAGGCCACATGGTGTCATCCACTTTGAACAACCTGTGAATTTCACAGCTGTGTTTTCTGTAATGTTGATTGGTTTTGTGTCATTTAAAATAAAATATGGATGTGCAAACACACACACATACACAAGTCTTCTTTCTGAATCTCCTATTTTTGCAGTCATTTTTTATTTATTATCTCTGTGCTGAATCTAGAGAAACAAATAGATAATATGAATGAATTATGTAACTACTTTGGTAAAGACTGCAGGAACATAAAAGGATGCTATAAAGAAGAAAGATTAATTATACTTCATTGTCAAGGAAGACAGAACGAGACATAATTGCCTCAAGCTTCAGTGAGAAAAATGTCGGCAAAATATTAGGACAAAAAGATTTACTGCTGAAAGAATAGTTAAACAATAGACTAAGCTGTCAAGGAAAGTTTCATAACTGCCATAATTGGGATTATTAATGACTAGAACAGATGCCCAACTAACAAACAGGTTACCGATAGCAACATCCCGTTCTGATGTGATGTAGATGGATCTCAGTGTCTCACAGACAGATTGTGCAGTTGATATATTGGCTCTCACTGGGTGAAGCAGATCTCTTCTATTCAAGAGTTTTCTGAACATATGAAATTTCACCTAGAAAAGCTCAGTACCTGAATAAATGAATGAATCGGCTGGTTAAAGTCTTGGTAGCCCAAACTGCTGACAGTGTTCTCTAAATATCAACAGGTTTTTGTTATTAAGTGACGCACATTTGTATCTGTACCATTTTTCTTGAGACATTCTCTATCTCTATTGTAATAGTGCTAGTGTCATGCTTGTTGTGAAAACTTATGAGAGTTAAGTACATAATTCTTAAACATAACATAAAATGTCTGTAAAAAGTATATGGACTTAATCCAAATTATTTTATTTCAGTTGGATGTACTGCAAAATATTTCTAGTCTTTTTATTTATAGTAGAGAGCTGCTGATACCACTTTTTGAAGTGTTTTGCTTTTTTTTTTTTTTTTTTTCAAAATCTTTGGAAACAGAACCTAAGTCAGGAATTTGGTGGTTAAAAATCTCAGGAATTCATATTTTCCAAGCTAGTTAGTATTTTATATTCCATATGTCCTGCAGAATAATATGAAGGAATAAATTAATGGTACTGAATTTATTATAAAACTGTTTTCAGGCACAGAACACCAATTGTAATATCAAATCACCGATTACATGTTCAGACCATTGTCAATAATGTCCCTTAGTTACACACTGGGGTATTAAATTCAATCCAAATGCTAAAATGTGCATTTGAGATTGATTAGTTTATTACACAAATGCATTAACTGGTTACTTAAAATTGATTAGCAAGGTTTCAGTTCAGTGCAGGAAATTGCTATGTTAATCTCAGCACTTCTCTATTTATTCCGCAATTACATACAATACACTACATGCATTAACACTGGGAAAAAAAATTACATTGGTGTTCTTCAGAAATTCTACCCATAAATCACAAGAGGCCAAAGATAGGATGTTCCATGAATAAAATTTTGGCTCTGTTTTACAGTACATAAGCATACTGGGAACTCATAGCAGTAAGCTAATCATTTGTAGCCCTTCATTTTTACTAGGAGTGACATCCAAAGAATTTAAGTAGAACTGTGAATTTTAGATGTCCACCTTGAAAAATGTTTGATATACTTTTACTCTTGGAAAACAGTTGAATGCCATAGGCTTTGTATTTTAAGTTCCCAAGGTGTTCATAGCTATGTATTTCAGCATGCATGAAAGTGCCTCTGTTTTGACAGGCTGAGCAAATTGCACTTAAATAATGTCTCAGTCTGATCAGCCACAGCTTCACTGGATGTTGTGTAATCTGGTGGATTTTAACACACTCACTGTCAGGCTCTCCGTAAAGTAACAATGGTATCTGGTATTTCCCCTTAAAACATGACTGGGATGACTGCTGGTGATTGTGCACACATTTTAATGCACTAGTTTGAAGTGTCTAAAGAAATTCTCCAAAGTTCGAACGCCTGTGCTATGCTCAGACTGAACTGATGTAGTTTCAACTCAGAGACAAAAAAAAAGGGAAATGAGAGACACTCCACAAACAAGTAATCATTTCCCATGATGAAGTCCTACACTTTCATGCCTTGTCCTAGATCTCTTTGTTACAGTTACTGCTGTATATTCATCAATCACTACAAGAAATACGTGCTGCTACAAATTCACTCTCTTTCTAGAATAATATTTTAGAAACAGGAGTGAACTTTGCTTCAGTCTTTTGAAATGAAGATGGATCTTTACCTTTAGGAGAGAATTCTGGATCTCAAATGGGATGTCCCTGAAAACTTAAGCTTCTCGCAGAAATGATGATTCAGCTGTACCTTTCACTTCACTCCGTTATATTTTTAAATAGCTTCTTGCTCGCCATCAAACTATCCTATTTTGATGTGCCAGACTTCCCACATATTTCTAGTGAACACGACATTCTCTGCTCCTCTCTGGATGTTGAACACATTATAATAACTAAAATTTGAACATCAAAATACTTTAAAAATATTTAACTAATTAATATAACTCAGCATTTTGAACTGATTGTAAATCTCAACAAAATTCTCAGTGGATGTAAGGACAGACTCCTCGGGCAACCTCACTTATCTAGACTAATATAGGAAATAGCTGGTTTTAATTGACTTCTAAAATTCCTCTTAGAAATTGTCCATGCCATGCAGGCATCCACAAACACACTACAAAGTGCTGAGATTAGTCACTCAAAGCAAAATTATGACATCTCCACTTCCTATTTGTTTCCTGGTGTATACCTAGTCATTCTCTAGATTTAGGAACATTTATAATAGCAAGAAAAAATGTTTGGAAATACCTCTGGTAAATAGGCTGCTATTAATAATCCTTTTAAGGATTTATAAATCTTCTGGCATTTATTTACCTTGTCAGTCTCATGTTATATCAAATAGATAAAGATGCAGATCTCTTTAGATGGAATTTACCCTGACAACCTTCTATCTTCCATGGTGGAAAAAAAAAAAAAAATCCTGTTAAAAGACAAAGACTTTAGGGGTGTTTTACAGAAGAAAGAACAGCCCTAGGAATATAGGCATCTCTGAAAACCTACCACACTTACATAAGCACAGTACCCACTTTCTTTGATGCTCGCATGCTCCTGGTACATTAACATAAGAAGTGCCTTGACTAAATGCTTGCAAATACAAAGGAAGGTACTGGATCAGCTGCCATTTGAGCTTGTTAGGTTTTCTTTTTAGGATTTAGGAAGTCAGACAAAAATACCTTAGTCAAGTGCTGGTTATTCCTTTTAGAAAAAAAACTAATGTGAAAAATATTTCTCAAAAATAAATGTTTAAGTTCTTAAACAATTGGTCTAATTTCCTTTACCTATGAATAGTCCAGAAAATAAATCTGTTGCCTAGAATATTTTGGGAAATATATATTTGGAATGAATACTGCAGAGTAATAAAAGAAAACAAATTTAGATTAATTTGGATCACCATCAGCACAAGTATTTATCAAAGAAACTGGTTCCAGTAGTCCTACTCATTTAGAAAAGACCAAGAGATAATACCATATATCTCACTCTACTATTATAGTAGTTTTAATATTAAATGTCTGTAATTAATATTTCATCACTCAGCAACTTGCACACAATTCATTAATCCAATACAGGATTTTTAATTTTTTTTTTTTAATTATAACAAATAATTAAATCAAATCGCAGCCAAACAAAAACAAAACAAAAGATGAGGCAAAATTACTTGCATAAATATTACTTACAAACCATTTAATATCTGCATTTCAGAGTTCATTAACCTCTGAGGAATCAGAGGAAACGATGGCAAACTAAATCATGTGGATTTTTAAAATATATTTAGTGGAAAAAGATTTGAGAGCACTTGGTAAGTATTCTCATGTGAATATATGAGAAATGTTGAGCTTTTTGGGTTTTGATTTATTTTTAAATTAAAAGCAACCAGTTAGCTGTGATGGAAGGTGTAAATGTTTCAAATCACCAATTTTATCTGTATGACTGTAAGACAGATTCTTATTGTTTTACTCCACCTTCTGAAAACCTGAATTCTCCTTAGGTTCCTTTTGTAGTGTTTTGCTGTATGAAAAATGGAATTATTTCTACATCATTGTGTTGTTCTACTAAATTATTTAAAATGAAGTATAGTACTTTGTATTTGGTGTATGGTAAATCACCTGTTCTGTTCCTCAAGGAGGTATCACTGTCTGTTCATCACTGCATATTCAGCTCTTCTGACTCCACATTTACTGAGTTTCAATAGATTCCAGTAGTGTATTACAGAAAATAAGCATAAGCAAAACTTTCTGTAACTTCAAAGCAAAATTTTATCAGTACTAAGAAACTTTTAAAATGTAGAAATATCATTATTAAAATTAATAGATAACTTTTTAACAAATTACTAAAATCAAGGATTTGGTACTCTCTAATAGATTTGGTTAAATATTTATTGCTGTTTCTTTTTTAAGTTAACCACTTTTATTTTATAGGAGCATAACTGATGAAACAGCTGATTCAAACTGGCATAGAAACTCTTTATTAAGTATTTGCCAGTTAATGCAAATTCATACTTTCTATTCACTTTATTTAAAAATTTATCATCTCGAGTCTTTATTGAGTCCCAACTTTGTAACCTGTTAGTGTTAGACTGTATTTATAGACATTCCCCTGAAAAACAAAGATTGCTTATCTTGCAATACACCCAGAAGAATACTAGCTATGTTGGCTTATGAGTGTAAAGGAGGTTGCCAAGATCGCATTCAGTCTCAGTCTTGCTTCTTCTCTGCAAAGTGTATACTGGTACTGCACTGCACAGTTCAGCATACTCTCTAAATTTTATTAGATCATATTTGACCATAGAGAGAAAACTATTGTATGAGGATCCTGATTTTGGATAGGGTAGTAGCAATTAATACGCATATATGTAAGTCATCATTCCTTCAGAATGAACCCTTGGAGAACTTACTGGTTTTTAATTAATTTATACTCTCAATTACTATTATTTGAATAATCCAGACTTGGACAATACTTGTGAGTCGTAAATAATGTAACAATGATTATAGTTAACACTAGTTTGGCACTACTATACAAAATATGTGTATGTGTATGCATAAATACAAACATTATTACATATACATGATTCATATGTTTATATAAATATATACATGCTTTAGGATTTTTTTTTAAATGCTTGTTTTCTTTTTGGTTTTATAACATGTACTTTTTTTTTTTTTTTTAATTTCTCAGCTAGCCAAGCATATTAACAAAATGTGGCTCTTAGATTCTATATAACATGCTGATAAAAATCTTATATTATGTTGATCAATGTATTATGAAGAACTTTTGTAGGCTCATGTCAATGTGTACCACGAGATGAATCCATTGTATCCTTCATTTTCACCATGACATCTATGAATTCCCGCTGAAAATCCTCCACAAACTGGATTGCTTCCACTTTTATGTGAACAAGTTTAATTTTTTTTCTTCTGTTCTAGTTATTTTTTTTTGTTTCATGAGCATATATTTAACTTATAGAGCCATAGTTAATATATTACCAAAAAGAAAATTAAATCATCCCTAATGGAGTTCCATGGTGCTTCAGCTATGCTGAGTTCCAGACCTAATCTAGTTGATTTAGTTTAAAGACAACTAACTTGGATATCTTTACACTGCATGACACTGGATTATTTTGATTATATAACCTGGTATCCCACATAGCACAAACCATAGAGGTAATTTAAAAGTACCTTTTAGAAGGAAAGAAATAAAAATAATTAATTTTTTGTTTTAATTCCTGGAAAGCTATTCCAATGCTTCATTTTCTTTATGTGAGGGAAAAAGACAAGGAGCTAACAGCTCAGTCTCAGCTTTCATATGCTGAAGACTGGATTAATAGACAATATATGCAATTAAGTATCTAAATATGCAATCTATAATTAAATCCTGTTTTCCATCAAAACACATTTAAATCCTACATACCAATGAAATTTCTTACTTTGCATGAACATCAACATTTTCTTGATATTCTGTAATTAAAAGTATTCTTTTCTTTCTGATTTGTATATATCCTTTTCAATCATACACACCAAAATAAAAACCATGTTATAGCAACAACTGTATAGGAGACAAATGATACAAGAATAAATATAATCATCCCACTTCTACTCAAAAATCCATTATTACTATCTGAGGATCACATGGGCCTTTTGACCATAATACTATACTGGGAACTTTCATTCTTCCATTGGCCAAATATGAAATGTAAGTCCTTTTAAATATTTCTAAAATAGTTTAATTCATATCACTGAAACACTAAATTGAAATCCACATGATGCATATGACCTTTGATTACCTGATTGTCTCATTTGGATATTTTAAGTATAGTTACATCATTAATGCTTTTCCTGTTTGACTGCATCTTTCCAAATCTTCCAAAATTAACTGAAAATCATCATGACAGCCAAGTTCTTTGGATAGAAGTTATAAAGATCTTCTGATTCAAGATCAGTACAAAAACCAATGTAGACTTGAACCATTTTTTACTGTAAAGCTATAAAAAAAATAATGCTTATCATAAGGATATTAATACATCCTCTCAAATACAGAATATCTCAATAAATATTTAGCTCTTAGGAATGATAATAGTTTTATCCAACTCGTATGTGATCAAACCAATCATAGGAATCTTTTGTTTGTTATATGATTTTAAAACTAATTTTTAAATTGCGTTTACTCTGCTGAACATGTATAGAATCACAGAAAGGCTGAGGTTGGTAGGAGCCTCCTGAGACCATCTATTTCAACTTCTCTACTCTGCTGGTTTTGACTGGGCTAGAGTTAATTTTCTTCATAGTACCTGGTATCGGGCTATGTTTTGGATTTGTGCTGAAATAAGCGTTGATAATACAGGGATGATTTAATTATTGCTGAACAGTGCTGACACAGAGTCAAGGCCTTTTCTGCTTCTCACCGCACCCCACCAGCGAGGAGGTTGGGGGTACACGAGAATTTGGGAGGGGACACAGCCGGTACAGCTGACCCCAACTGCCCAAAGGTATATTCCATGCCATACTGATGTCATGCTCAGCATAGAAAGCTGGGGGAATAAGTAGGAGGGAGGGACATTCCAAGTGATGGCATTTGTCTTCCCAAGTAACCATTACACATGATGGAGCCTGGCTTTCCTAGAGATGGCTGAGCACCTGCCTGCCCATGGGAAGTGGTGAATGAATTCATTTGCTTGTGTGCACAGCTTTTGCTTTACCTATTAAACTGTCTTTACCTCAGCCCACAAGTTTTCTCACTTTACCTTTCGGATTGTCTTCACCATCCCATGATGGTGTGTGTGTGTGTGTGTGTGTGTGTGTGTGAGCAAGCGGCTGTATGGGGCTTTGCATCCAATGGGTTAAACCATGGCACCCGCTCAAAACAGGGACAGCTGCAGCAGGTTGCTCATGGTTGTGCCAAGTCAAGTTTTGAAAATCTCACAGATAGACACTCCAAAAACTCTCCAGGCAACTGGTTCCAGTGTTTGACTACTCTCACAATGAAAATAAAAAATAATTTAAAAGGGAATATCCTGTATTTCCATATGTGCTTCTATGCCTGTTATCATGTCACTGGATGACATTGACAAGACTCTGGCTCTGTAGTCTTACTTTACCCCACATTGGTTATTCATTCATATCATTCCTGGTGTCTTTTTACTTTTCCTTATCTAGAGCCTCTAACATCCAATCTGTGTATTGCTTTATCAACTGTTGTCAGCTCTCCCTGCCTTCTATTACTCTGTATGTGTTTGTATCTGTCTGTATCTGTGCTATGACTACATATCGTGTGTCTCATGCTCTGCTCTAACTTAGCTGAGATGTTATTATCACTTCTTTTCTTCCTTTCTCTATTAAAAAAACCCCAACCAACTAAACAAAAAACCAACCACAAAACAAATTACCTACCCCTCTAAGTGCAACAATGCAGTCTGTGTGTATGTCTTTATTTGTGTTCAGTCAATAATGAGACTGTGGCTTCTTGTGCACCTAAGTGAAACATATTTGTGTTCTGCTTATCCTTTCGATTTTAAATTTAAAACATTACTCCAAATCATCTGTTGTGTTTTTCCTATTGCTTTCAGCTTCTGAATTTAGCTCTTCGAAAACATGTAACTACAAACATTTCTACCTTCATCCTGGTGTCCTAAGAAACGGCATTTTTTGCTATTCATCAATCAGTACCATTTGTCTAGCTTTTGCAACTGATATGAACACACATGGTTAGCCTTAAGAAAATTAGCCCTGACCTTGGACTTGTTAGGAATTTTAAACACTTTTTGAAAGGTAAGGATCAAATTTTTCTGAAAAAAATCACTTGGGAGACAAAATGCTCCCCAAACACTTTTAGTGATGTAGATCTTTAAACATCCCTAAATTACCCAGGCCTTCTGGGGTGTTTTTTTGTTGTTGTTGTTTGTTTGTTTGTTTGTTTGTTTGTTTGTTTTCCCAAGGAGAGGGTCAGTGTATTGTTTTCACTTTTTAACTGGCATCCAAAAATGTGATTCAAAATTTTATACATATGTGATTGGAATGCCTTTACCTATTAGATATTTATATATTTATGGAGATTTCAGTGATCACTCTTTAATATTTTTCTTGGTGAGAGAATAGATAAGCTTGTTTTGAGTGGAAACTTTGAAATGTCCTAATGGGTGTCTCATTTTATGCCTTCATTTTAAGTATGAACATGAAGAAGGAAAGAGTTAAGAATTTCTACCTGAGCTGGCTGATGTGATGACCTGCTACTGTTGTTCTTGAGATTTGAAATAGAATAGAAGGCAATTGAAAGACAATGAGATGGATCCTCTTTGAGTCACAAAAGTAACATGATATTTCTTGTTTATCTAAGACATGGAGAAAGAGACAATAGGAAAAGAAAGAGAAGACAGAAAAAGAAGGTGGCAGGTTTACCAAGTTGCATACACGTCTGAGACAAAATGTGATCTTTTAGAAGAATTAATAAGGGGCTGGATGTTATCAGCTAAGTCTTATCATATAAGGTTTTGAGTTTGACTCATATTCTGAATCTAATATAAACCTTTGTGTTTCAAAATCACTATCACAAATAGTATTGAACTTAATTTTTGGTATAGATGATAATACTCTGAAGGAAAGACCAATGACAATAATAATTATGATAGGACTTGAACTTGCTCTGTACCATCTAGATTTTGTCTGAAGCACATTGTCAATGTTTCCAAATACTGGAAATCTCTACTCTGATTTTGCTTTACTTGTTCTACTGCATGATAATCTCAATTATAAATTTAGTGCCTTTCACAATCACCATATTCAGTATGGGAAAGGAGAGGAGCAGTTCTAGGAGATGATGAAAATGATGACTGTAAGTTTATAACAGGATGAAAAAATTGAAAGCCAAGACACAGTAGCCTTAAATCAGAGAAAAAGAAGGTTGGAATAAAGAACCCTATAGAGTATATCATTTTTACTGCCTTAGTTTATGTAAATAAATGAGAGAGGTCTTTCTAAATTGTTGAAGACGTGGATATTTTAAATAAACACGTGAATTTAATGCTGTGAAAGAGAAGGAGAGGCAGTTTGCCAAGAAAATGAAAACCTTGAACTACTCACTGTATGAAAGCAACGTGGGTTTTAATTCCTTCACTTTTGAATAAAGACATATGTTCTCCCTTGTAACTCACACTGTACCTGTTGAAGGCATCCTTTATCTGGCTGCTTTTTAAAATGCTATGTGGTCTTGGACAACCTCTAACTGTACCTTTATAGCACAAGAAAGCATTATAGATGGCCAAAGGAAACTAAAACCCAAGAGTTTATTTTATTCTATGACCAAATTTGTTTGCAGCCATTCAAGTTGAATAGTCCCTTATGCTGAAATTAATCCACTGGAATCCCAGGATGAAACCTTCTCTGGTTTGAAATCAGTGATAAAACTCTGCTGGATTCTCATGAAAGCTGAATTCCATGAGCATAAGATATTTGGAGCAAAAAGAAAGAAGGCTTAAAAGCCTAGTGAATACTATTTGTGTCATGATAAGTGAAGAGAGTTTCTGATTGCTAATTTTTAAGTTTGCCCAATCATTTTCCCTTTTAAAATGTTATTTTAAAAATTAATAGCCTTGCACTTTTAAAGAGATAATATCTTAAGAGTTCTCAGCTGCATGCTCAAAAGGCTATTGGTAGAGGCAAAATCAGATGACTATTTCCACTAATCTTTCCATAACCTATTGCAACCTGTGATGACTTTAACTTTGAACAGTTATCAAGATGCATCTTCAGTGTGACCCAAACATCTTTCTTTGTTATTTTCTGCACAAGGCACAGAGGGACAAGTAAGAAGATGAATTCTAAATCTGTGGTGAAGCACCTATACTTCCGCTAAAGGAAACATGCTTTCTAGACACTTCTGCAGAAGCTGACATTATCCTCCAAAGACAGTGTTTGCAATGTTGTTCAAAAAGTGAAGGATTTTTTTTTTTTTTTTTTTTTTTTTTTTTTTTTAAATTAGAAAATGCTTGGTACAACAGGTTTTAGCTAGTGAATTACATCCAGATGATTTCAGTTTCTTGCCAGGAAGGAAATTTTTTTAGGAAAACAGTGACAGTTGAACTCTGGGTTTATGTGGCTGTTTACACATGGTAAAATAACATGGCTCACTCTGTCTCCATTATGAAATTGAACATGGTTTACCACAATAGAGTCAGGTTTAGCAAATTAGACCAATGAACTTTTGTCTGTATTCTTAGCAAATACTGAAGTATCATTAGAACAAAGTAGACTTGGAATGTTGTTTATACAAGGAAGTTTCTCCAAATTTGAGCTGCTGTTGAAGGAAAACAGGCTGTGTCAATACAGCTTCTTCAAAACAATGAATTTAGTTGTTATTTCAGAAACTCGGAAACAGTAAAACACAGGAGATGGTAGAGACAGGATAGTTTTGTTTGAGAACTTGAAGGTTGCAGAATGAAAAGTTTGTCTTTGCTTCTGCAGGTTAGCAGTACACATGTATTTGAATGAGGTGTCTTTCACAAAAGTTTTCTGGACTCAAGTATAGAAGTAGGATTGCAGATAATCAACATAAAGAATTAATACTCTCCAAAAGCAGTTTGAGAGAAAAACAAAGATCAGAGTGAAAGGTGGGGAGAGTAATGCTGTATTTATAGTTAGCATTTGTTAAAGACTAGAATAATGTGCTGTTTTCATATAAGGAATTAAACGACACAGTTTACAGCTCTGTAAGCATCCAGCCCACTATTTTCCACTAAAACACTTAACTTGAACTGCAGTTATATAGGCTAGAGTATGTCCCAGAACTCATTTAGCTTGTTCTCTTTGCTGAATCAGCAGATAATTATGCTATCAGAAGCAGTGAGTTTCTGTCTCCAGAGCAATAAAAGCAAAGCAGGGTATTTAATAAGAGACAAATATATCAACACGTGAGACCATTACAGAAAGCAAGAAATTGAGACACAGAATGTAGAAATGTGTCAGTGGTAAAAGTGTGGCTCATAAAATATATAAGAAATAGTTTATATCTTTGGTCTGATCCTTTTCCCATTAAGACAATAGGGAGATCCTTATTAATTTAGGTAAATCATGAAGAATCAGTAATATCTGTCTTCAGAAAATTGGTAGTATCCATGCAGCTGCAAAATAAAATCCAAAAAATGTCAGTGGAGTTAGTAGATTATAATTACCCTTGGAATAAACACACATTCTAATAACCCAGAATCAACAGAATTGAATTATCATGCAAAGAAAATGGCTGTGGTTAAGTATTTGTAATATTTTTTTAAAATGATGTGTAAAGGGCTTGAAATACAATCATGTTTGAAATACCATGTCTGAGCATCTAATGTCACATATTCTACTCTCCATTTGCTTCCTTCTTGAATCCCTTCCTGTGTATGGAAATTTAAATCATGGTGCAGTGGTGTAACATATCATCTGTAGAGTCAATAATCAATAAACATGGTAATGTATGTGCACATACATGATCATGGTATGCCAAGATATTTAATGAAATTCTTAGCTTCTAATGATGTGTATTACAGTAGATATGTTCTGTACTGAAGTACTTTAGTACTTACATGAGATAAACCTATTAGATAACTTCTAAATAACACTTTATGAGTTCACAATTCTATTCAGAGTTAATAAAAACACAACAGTATAAAATTACCATTCTAAACATTGATCTGAGGGTAAAGTCAACTAAGACTCTGTATGCTTAACACTAGAAATTCTCAGTAGCCTAAATCACAGAACTATATGTTGATTCAACAGAGATAAGAAAGAGCTGATAATACACTGCCAAAGGATTTCCAAGTGTAATGGCAGTCTTATGTACACTCAGGATTCCCTTCACCTCAGAGATGGTTTAAGAAATAGGCTACTGGATAATGTATCTCAACAGCTCATTAAAAACAGACAGCAAAAAATGAACATAAACATATCAACACCATAGCCTAGAAGCTTAGTCATGACTGACTATACGTTTAGTTGTGACATTGTTATGACTATAGCATAGAATTCTCCATGAGAAAAAATTGTTCATTTAAAACCACTGTAACATCATAAAAAGCTAACAATGTAGTATTTCTATACCAGAAACCTGTATTTGCCAGGCTAGGGAAAATCTGTTTACTAATTTTGATATTACCAAGTCAGATGTTATCTTAACCACGTTTTCCATGCATTCACGGGAAGAGAGGTTCGATTAGCTGTTTCCAATCAAACAAACACTGTCTTTTAGAAATATAGATGCCCTTAATCTAGCAAATGCCATAACAGGAGTATCCATTCTGCATGGCTATGATCAGTACATGCAAGCTTTTGCTAGGCTTTTCCTTCATCCTTATTGACATTTTAGTACGTCAGTAATAAGACAAAAAATAGCCTCTAACTAAAGGAATTTCTGTCCCTTTCTTCTATAACATCACTTCAGATCAGTTTTAGCTTTTCTCCATATCAGCCACATTGCACAGAATTAGTATCTGTGTTCAGACTCCCGGAAGCAGAACATTTAATGGCCCAAGTGAGCCAGAAAGTATTATATACATTTGCACTAGGGAACCAGGTGGTGCTGAGGAGCACTATGATGAGCTAGAGGAAATAATCTTGAAATATAATACTGTTTTTTCCAGGCCCCTGTTAAATGACTATCATCTTGCACCATATAAAGTATGTTTTCCTGATGTAAAGTCAATGAACTCAGTGGACCACGATGAGGTCCATTTCTCATTGTCTTTATATATTGTCTTTCTTTTTAAAGGAAAATCCCCCCTTCACAAATAAAATAAGGATTAATGCAATTTAGTTCCTTAGAAATTACTATATGAATCTATAAATTCTGAATCTAATATAAAAATTTATTTTATTATCTATATTTTACTTCTCTACTTATTTTGCAACACTATAAAAGGAGTATTCTTTCTTTTTGCCTGTTTGTTTCTTTAAATGCTGAAAAATTATCCCCAGATCTTATGCAAAAGAGGGGTACTGGTAAGGGGTAGAGGTGGGGGGCAGGACAATAGGCAGTACTGAAAAACTTGGAAGCCTTCTGTTTGATATTGTCTCTATTATGCATCCTGAGACAAATGGACAGTGAGTGACTTATCTTCCATTCTTGTTCTGATGCTACCACTAGGGACTGTGGAGCAGATTTCTTTTTTTTCCTAATGAAGCTTCTATGGAAGAAGTAAGAGGACAACAGACTATCTGGAAGCTAAATGACCTTTACAAGTTTGTAAAATAAGCCATCGATAAACACACAAAAATATAAAAAATAAGGAACTCAAGCAAAAACATTTCCCAGATGATTAAAAAAATGAACATAGTTACCACATTGATAGTGTTATGAGAAAGAGCATCTAGATCATAAAGAAGACAGATGGGCCTGAAACATGGAATAAGAAACAGATGGAGATAAAGATTTGCACATGTAAGTGAAGGAGACTTTTCTTTCTTTAATGTTTAGAGCAAGGGTCTCCATTAAAAAACCTTTTATGGGGTGAGAGGACTGGGATATTTAAAAAAAAAAAACGGTGAAAAAGAGAATGTCCAGGTTTCAACTGATTGTGTCTTTTACTGACATAAACCCCAGTGTCTTAACAGTTAATGTCTTTCTGATGCTTGTTTCTGATAATTAGTGAACTTAGAAATGGAAACTTTTAGTTATTGAAACCTTTTATTCAGATTCTGACAAAAGGGTGGGCAAAGTCAGTGGGATTATCCACTGACTTTTGCTGTGAGTTTTTACCAACCCTGAGAGGAAATGAAGTCCTCAAACAACGAGAGGGGATTTCAGTTTTCATGGTCCAGACACTCTCTTGGGAAACTGTCAGTTCCCATTATGCAGGTAAGCTTTAACATCCCAGCACCTCTTTATATCTGTCTTCTAAGTATTGGTAGTGATCTGACATCAGAACTACTATCATAGTAGCCCTTGGCAGAGCTGTAGACACAGATACACTTAAGTGGATATGTTTACAGGTATCTCAGACGACAGCTTGTTTCCTAACTTGAGTGTGTCCTTCCACAGGAATTAGATCTGCATTTTACTGATTCTCCAGATTTTATAGAGCTTTGTTGCTTTTTGATTACTAGCTCACACTGAATGTTGTTACCATTTCTGATAGGTAAATCAGGATAGTTTTAACAGTTGCTTTTTTTTTTTTTTTTAATCACATTATGAGGTCAGAATAAGATGGAGATTTCCAGGGTGCTCTCTTTTGAATGTTGTCCCTAGGGAACCTTTCAGCATGCCTACATACAGGTATGGACTCTGCCAGGTTATCCTAGCTGAACAAAGTCACAGCCACATATCCTGTCCCACATCAAAGGAGACTAACAGAATCTATCATTAGGTTGGAATTTTAAGCAGCTCTCCTAATATCTCAGTAAAATGTTACAATGTGTGCTTTACTGGACTCTGCAATGCAAAGAGAAAAATGGAGGTGACTAAGATATCACTTGTTCAGATTACTTTCTAAGATGTTCATAAGTAAGGGCTGACACTAAGGGATACATTCTGCTTTTGGGTCCCTGAAATATTTATCTCTGGAATTCTTGTGTTATCTAAACTTTATTCTGCACTTAGTTTCAAGTCCCTTCAAAGATTTTCTTCAAATAAGAGATGTAGGCAAGACAACAAATGAATAATAATAACCTCTCAGATATCTGTCATAATTTCCAAGAAGTTATTTAAAGTTTAGGACAAATTTTTCAATTGTGAGAAGTCAGTGTCTAGTCCAGTTTTGGGATACTGATGAACAGGAAAGCACATCACAATTCTCCAACAGTTGTGCAAAAATCAAAATAGTGTAAAATCCATTTTTCAGACACAAGGAGATACAAAAGAACTGTTCATTCACTTTACCCATGTGTTAGTTGTGAACAGTAGTTATCTGGAATTGTGAATACCACCATACCAGTGGCTCATCGCTAGGAAGTGAAGGATAGTTACTGGTGCCACGAAGCCTGTGACAGGTACTGATGTAGTGAAGCCAGGATGCTCGATCTGTCCCTCTGGGTTCCACTGTCAGGCAAGGAAAGCACCTCACCCACCTCCCCAGTCCTCCTGAGCATGGAAGCAGGCTTGATTTGTATTGTACAGTCAGAACAGCAGGTTTAGTTTATTGCCCTGATTCTGGATGCTTAACCTCAAACCAGGATCTAGCCATCAGCCTGGTCATTTGCCTGCAGCCCTAGAAGTTTCTAACAGTTTTATTTTTATTTCTAATATGGTGGGTATGATAAATAAAGCACATCCCACCCCCATGTACTAAAGGGATGATTTATTTGTGTATCATGTCTGTACTTTTGCTCAATTCTCTTAGTTCTACTACAGACTTTGAACTCAGCCAGCATGGCAATCTGAAGCTCCATTTAATACGATCTTCATTCAACTGCAGATTATTTTTCATACTTGTGAATAAATCCTAAAGAAATATAAAAAAAAATTATATAACAAATTAGTATAAGTAGTACCTTTTTCAATAGGGATTAAGAATCCAACTGTCACAGATTAAGCAATAGAAAGGAATCACTGGACCTAGACTTGAAATGGCTGCCACTTCTGGGTTGAGTTATAACTCATGTTTCAAATTAGAAACAGAGATCATAACATTCAATTGTTCATAAAAGAATTATATAACTGATGTTATGATATAATTAATAAAATTAGAATTTTGGCAATATCCCTATGACTGTGACACTCTTTTTCTCACAAAATTGGCAGTTATGATTATTGCAGCAGAATTAATACAGTGGATTAGATATATTACTCAAAAAAGTCTGGAAATAACTTCAGAAATCTTCAACAACTTGTTAGGAACTCATGAAGGTAATGACAATCAGAGGTCAGCTAAAAGAGAGATGTCCGCTAAGCACAAACTTTCCAGATAGAAACATTGGAGTATCTCATTATGAAAAAGACCAGTCAAATAGACACAGCACAGACAGTGGCACATTTTCAAACACTGATCCCAACATTGCTGAAATGATGATGGTCTGAACACAATCAGATCTGAATGCATCAGAGCCAGAGCAGCCAGAGTTCAGGTTACAAGCTGTACAGGCTATTTCAGTTTACAGTTTTCAATTTTCAGAAAAAAAAAAAAAATTTCAATTGAAAGATTACAGCTTTCAATTTTCAGCCCAGTTTCCCTTCTTTTTCTTCTCATACTTCAACTAAACAGAGCAACAGGGAGATTTTGTATCCCTCCTTTGTCTCTCCCGGTTTATGTAACAGGGTATGTTTCTCACTCTTCACTAGTGTGACACTGACACATCAAACAAAAGGGACAGAAGGAACCCTGCTTAGAACAAGTGATGCCATCTCATTCAGCTGGGGCTGTGAATTTAAGAGTTAATCTTCCAAGTGAAGCTAGAATTTTATATTCTAATGTGTATCTAATCCTTCCAAGATTCCTAAAAATCTCCAATGAAAAGGTTCACATGGAAATTTTTTCCAGTAAATTCTTATTAATCATCCTCTACCAGCCAGCTGAGCTCCACATTAACCAAACATTATCAAAGAAAGGGCAGTGACTAACCATACCTTGTAACTGAAATCAACTAACTCAACTGGGTGTTAGAAATTATTAATTACTCCAAATATTTATAGGCATGGAGAAGCCTCTGGAAGTCTTTTCCAGAGAGGAACTAAGAGAAAGTGCTATTATAAATACCCTTAATGATTCCCTGAAATTTAGTATCTTTCTTTCTATTGCCTAAATCTGTAGCTAAGGTAGATTTAGGTGTCAACTTTCTGACAAATCTGTTATTCCCAAATACTGAGAGTATGAAATAATAGCATATATTATATATATATATATATATATACATATATGCTATATATGTGCTATATATATGCTATATATTATTACTATATGCAATAATATACCTCTGGTTAATGTCATGTGCTGGATGAAATCTATGCCTTGTTGTGTGGAGATATTTCAGAGAAGAAGAGGTGAAAGACTTCACCTAAAATGAAGGGTTTATAAACACTGAGAGCCACTCTGTTATTCCTTATGCTGAATTTTGTTTAATAAATATTTTCTTGTGCAAAAGAATGAACACGGGACTACGTTGTACAAAGCATAGAAAAAGAATCCTATGTTTTAAGCTTCTGAGGTCTCTAGATGGTTGCTCACTTCCAAACAAAATTAAATTTATTTGGAAACCGTTAATATATTATATTCTTATTCTACATATGACTTTCTATAAGACAGAAATTATGTATGCTTGTGATATGAAGAACAAATGTACTATCCTAGCTAACAAAATCTAATAGATTGATCTACTATTTACAGACACTTGTGAATGAGTTAGCATACCTACTATTGAGGTAATCAAAGGAGATATTCCTAGACTATTTTGTTAAATTATTGGAATGGAACATTACAAAGCTTCTGCTTGATTTAAATTACAGGGTTTATCTTTAACATCCAGGGCCAGTAAATTTTATTCCAGAAATTAAGAAACTTTATTCCCTATTTCCAAGTTTAAATTTTAAAAACTTAAATATTTTGGTTATGACACGTATAGTCCAGGAGGTTAGTATCATTGCAGCTTTACCACCTAACTTCAGTAGATGCAACAGCTGGGCAGAACTGTGACAATGAACACAGCATGACCCACAAAGAGTGTGAATAAGAATATCTTTCAGGAAATAGAGTTGATATTTTTGAATAGCTGAGTTTCCAGAACTACCTAGACTACAAACACACAATCTACTTAGTCTACAAATAACACACATAGCAGTCAGGGCCCTAAACTCCTATATCTAGTGCCTTTTTAGACACCTCTAGGTATGATGGCCTCTGGCTGCCATTTCAGAATGTGAAGAATTCCAACGGCATATCTGCCACCTCCATAACTACATCTTGGGCACACAATGACAAACAAAACAAACATACATGCAAATGTTTAAGCTACAGAATTACTTCTCAACATCACAGGATTTCACTGGCCCTCACCTGGAATTTTTGTTAATTTAAATTTTACAAAACTTATAAGGATACCTACTACCCTCACTGTAGCTTCTGCTGTGTATAATTTTACAAGTCATTATACTTAAAAATATAATCTTGACATTCGCATCTTCAATTTTACATACATATGTCTAGACTAAGCATGGCTATGGAAAAGTATTTTTGAATGTAGCATTTCATTTGTTAATGACAGAGAAACAAAAAAAACCCAAACCAACAGACATTGGTACGACAATGAATATAATTCTTATCTAAATGACTTGAGTACACCTTTTCAAACTGCAGATAAAATTGTTCATAATGAAGTTATGCAGACAAAAGTATTTGTGTGAATAAATTACATTTTTGCATTAGTCTTGTAGTAACCTGGCATGTAAAAGTCTTTGATTTTAAAGCTGGTTTAAGAACGTTCAAAAGGCAAACTTCTGTATTATATTTGCATGGGGATTTGGGGATTAGATATATTACAATAATATTTGCAGAGTTTTAGTTGTCTGTATGCTCAGCTACATTTGGAAATATCTAAATAACCTTTTGGTAATATCTAAATAACCTTTTGGTGTGTGCAAAATACTCAATGATGATGATGATGATGGCAATTAGTGTGTGCTACTGCTATAAAATGAGAAAACACTTTCAATCCTAGACAATAAAGTCCTTGGAAAGGTACTTTTCATTGTGTTGCAACACATAAGGATCAGAAGCAAAAACATAAACTGATATATATATATATATGTATGTACCTACTCAAGAGACTGTTACTGGCATAGAAAAGATGTTTTGCCTAAAAGATGAATGTGTTATTTCATCTTCAACACAGCTTCTTCGTTACAACTTTTTGGATAGAAAGTTTTTGGGTTCAAAGCAAATCTTTGCACAGTGGACTGTATGCCTGATAATCTTGAGGGAACACATATTCAAAGCATAGAACACTACATCTACATTCAAACTAACCGCTTGCATTAAAAAATCACACAGAATAGGGTCTTGATCTTTTTCTAAACTGTAACACTAAATGTATCTGAATGATGAGATCAAATTATCAAGAGAAAAGATAAAAAGAGAGGATCGGTGAATAGGGACACAGATACATACACAAACTGAAGGAAATGTGGATGAGGTGTTTATGTTCCCAAAGATGTTACTCAAGGGAGGAAAAACAGATTATTTTCTAAAATCAGGGTGTAAAAGAGTAAATGTGCTAGAATTCACCATTTTCGTTTTCATCCTTTTTCCCTACATAGAAGTATTTGAAGACCCCAAGGAAAATGAAGTCTTCAGCTCCCACGTGCTACTGTGAAATCAGACCAATATACTAGTAAACACTGCAGAGAATTTTACTGGACTTAGTCTGGCAGATACCTCTTTAAGCATATCTCAGTATAACCCACTGACTATCTTTTCATTACATATTTTCTTTATATGGGTAAGTTAGTGATGATAACATGCAAATAACAAGCAAAACCAAGCTGACTCCAGGAGCTAAAGTTTCAGAATCAATGGAATAATCTCCAGCTGAACATTTCTTTTGAAAAACAATCATCCATCTTTTTGTCTTGGGGACTGGCAGACTTTTAAAACAGCCATTTTGAAAGAAAACATCGTATTTCCTGAAAAATAAATTAAAGAAAAACCCTCAACAATCAGAATCTTGATTCCCTTCTCTCAGAAAAAGCCTGTTAATTTTCTAATACATAATGATGCCAGTCCAGTTCTCATCTTGTTTTTTAAATTCCAACAAAAAAAAGAAGTGACAGCATGATCACTTAAATATATGTCTATAATCGAGTCAAAGGAAAAGACTGGATGTTGTCTCTATTAATAAATACCTCTCTGCCCTGATAAAAGACAAAACATATCAAGGGCAAGCAATGACAGAATCAGTCAAAGAGAATGCTCTTGTAAGAAAATTATATAGTTTTAATGTAAGGATTATGAAGTACAAATTAATAAATGAAATAGACAATACCTATCATTTTTAGTAATGAGAATTATTTTATTTTCCAGCTCTGGGAAGGGGTGGCTACAGTGATCATCACACCTCAAAAGAAGAATATTAATTTAGTAACATATAACAAGTCATCTTCTTTCAACTATTTTTATATCCAGAAGATTAAGATTTGTTTTGAGATTACCCTCGGCGAACAAACCTCATAGGCTACATTTCCTCTGACTATATTGTTAATTGGTAGCCAGAATCAAAGCTATAAATATGTGATATGAGCAGACACAGTTCCTAACAGTTTGTGAAGTTGGTTCTTTGGAAATCTGCTTAAGAATACTGGAACAATTGCCAGTGAATCTATTTGCCTGAGGTACAGCTTAAAAAACATTGCAGAAATGGTGAGTGTAACTTTCAGAGAAGGTCTTCTAGTCCTAAATAAATTCTTTCAAGAAGCTTTTATTTAGGACACTGTAATATATTAGAGGTTTAAAATTTAAAGTCAGTCTATGCATAGACTCAGTCAAAACTTTTGAGTGAAGGTGTTTGAGCATTTGGAGGCATCGATGACAGTATTTCCTCATTTCCACCACAAGCCGAGAGACTGCAGCTCTATTACCAGTATACATGAAAGAATTGTCAGCAGTACTTGTGCAAAGGGCAGTCAAGTACGCCACTGACAGATCTAACAACAGATAATGTTATGTATTTATCTTTTACTGTTACTATATTCTGATTTCAGGAGTTAGAGAGGACTCTGCTAATTACAAAGAACATTAGTGAAGCTTGATTATTTTCTTTATATACATAATCTGAATGTAGAATAAAGAGCAGATATAATGGAGGGAACCACCTGTTACTCTGAAACTAGCTTAGAAGGTTTTATTGTGAAAAAGCCATGAAAGCTGGTTCAGGGTGACGATATGGGCTTTTTTCCTTCCAAAGAATTCATTATTCTGTCAGATACAGATTTAGCCTTTAAGGAATTACTTCATAAACTTAATTAAACACATTAATCCTTTAAAAGACAAATTAAATGTTCTAAGTGATTGGTACAGCCAAGAGAGTTGAACTATAAATTCTGCTAAGCAGGTGTATTCCATCTTCTTTTTTTTTTTTTTTTCTTTCTCCCTTTTTAATTATCTTGCTTTGATTAATGTTTTCTATATCACTTAAAATACAGGAAATGTTGATAAATTGCAAAATGAGCTTTGATTATAACTTCTGGGATTTAAAAAAGTCTTGGGGGGACAACTGTAATTATTTGACATATTTTAAATATTATTTGCTTTGTTTAGTCATTTTTTTATTAAAAAATGAGATAGACATGGAAAGGTCAGATTATTTTCATTTTAGGAAGCTGTGTTTGAAAAATCCCATCTGGGATTCAGTTTATTTTAACTTTAAAAAGAGAAAGAGAGAAAGAGAGAGAGGAAGACAGAGGAAGGAGGAAGACAGGGAGGAGGAAGGGAGGAAGGGAGGAAGGGAGGAAGGGAGGAAGGAAGGAAGGAAGGAAGGAAGGAAGGAAGGAAGGAAGGAAGGAAGGAAGGAAGGAAGGGAAAAGAAAGCAAGCAAGTAAGGAGGAAAAGAGAAAGTTGTGTAGAAAACTACAAGACAAATCTATGGCAAGTAAGAAGACCAATTTGGGAAAGCAATAATGCACAATTCTATAGTATTACAAGAAATTAGGATTTCCAGTGGGGCTGAATGGTTACATGAATATGCATTTCTTATATTCTAAGCATCCTTTACAGTCAAATTCAGACAGCTAAACACTAAAAATACTATATAAAAATGCACAGACTTAAAAGATTTTGAAGTATTTTCTTCCTCCTTTGGGCGAGTAAATCTAAAGTCGCTGTTGGCTGTAATAGTGTGTTTCATTATCTGTTTAGCTGATGAGCCATCTGGGATTACTGAAATTCCATTATTCTCTCTGACATTCAGCTTTTCAGCGTTCTATTTTCTGCATGGATTTAAACCTAATTTTTCAGCTAATAAGGAGAGGGTAATGTGAATATCTTTATCAACTACATTTTTTTAGAAATAATTTGAGCAGCAGGTTATCTAATATTCTGTTCTCCTAATCAAAATTAGCACAATTGTGGAGAAACTATGGTGTTTTTTGTTGGGAACAGATCATTATCCATATAAACAGACCTGTGTTAGTGCAGGCCACATAATAATAAGAAAGTATATTGCAAGATTGTTTTTAAACAGGTGAAATTTCTGAAATGAATCATTTAATGATTTATAACATTTTAGATATATTTGGAGAAGGACTACAAGCAGTGTTTTTCATTTTATTTAATTTCCAAACTTGAACACTAGAAAAAAACAAAGGAAGCAGGCCTTGAAAATGGTGATATTAAACAATAGTAAATACACTAAAAATTGTTACATTTTTCTCCTTAGGTAGCTCCTTCAGGATATCCTTTGTCAAACCATGAAGAGTATAAACTAGCATTTAAAAGCAGAATAAAAGGGACTAAAGTTTTCTCAGACTCTTTGTGTCTACCTGGAACATTGTCTATTCATTTAACAAATACTGGTAGAAAGAAAAAAGGAGGATGATGTCAGTCACTTTTTACATCCTGGACTAGTGGTCAGAGCATGTATTTGAGAAGCTGATTCACATTCTGAGACTTCTGTGATCATACTCACATCTCCTTGGAGCAGCCTAAAGGAAACAATGTGAGAGCTTTGAAGTGATATCAGTAGTTGATTCCTATAACCAAAGTCAGAATAAGATAAAATATAATTTTGTAACTATCCACTGAATCTGCAGCACAGAAAATGGCTGGTATGAAATGTCATTTTTTCTTATTAAGCATTTTAATGCCTATTAATTAATATTTACATGCAGAAAAATACATATGCATATGTTCATGTACAAGTTCATACTTCTACAGCTTTTAGATGGAGTCAGGCCAATAAGGAAACTAAAAAAAAAAAATAAATAAAAAAAAATCTGTCCTTGGAAATGTTATACTGATTATAAGATACTTCCATTTTCCATGAAGGTAGAGATTTAAGGAAGTTTGCATTTGTCCCTCAGCCTCCATCAATAAACATAGTAGTACAAATGCTTTAACATCTTAATAATTGCCAGGCTAAATTAACAGGCTGATAGTGTTTTGATTTATGATTTGGAGGCCCCTTCTCTGTGCTGGCCTTCAGGAAGATTGAGCTGTCTCCCATGTTCCCTGAAAGTGAGTCAATGACTGTTTATTCATTCCCTTGATTAGAAGGCTGCCCTGAAGCCAAACACAAGAGGCTGCTATAATAAATGCAAGACTCATATGCTTTGTTTTGCTTTCTAGATTTAGTGCTAAACATTAAAAGGAATTGGAGATTGATTTTTTGTGCAGGGAGCAGTGCCAGATAAAACAACAAGCAAGTGAACGGCCTTCTTCATAGAAACAAGCTCTGTTAGTAGGAGATGCCAGAGACATAGTTGAGGTTTAACATTGCTGCTATTGAGCTGCTTGGAGGTTTTTTTTTTTAAATGTCTCATCAACTCTTGAGTTGACACCTGAAATCTCTATTTTAGCTCACAGAGTAGCCACTTTGGTAGAAAATAGTGGTAAATTACTTTTAGGCAACTAATAATTACATTTGCTTTTTCAAACACTGAGGGAAGAATATTTAACCATCCAATTGTATTTGGCTCCTGTGGCACCATGGCTAAAGGGACACATAGGCACACACAGGTAGGTGGGAGAACAAAAGTTAATGAACTTGTTAATGCAGTAATGATTTAATTTTCCTCTCTTCCTGTTCCTTCCTTGCCTCATAGCCTTGTACATCACAAACTGATTTTTCACAGCTTACCTCCTCCCTTCACTCTTGTTGTAGGATGCTTTTTTCTGTCTGTCAGAGCAAGCAAGTGGTTTCAGTAGCAACTGACAAATTGGCCAATACTCTGGTAATAAATGCAGTCCACAGTCATTTCTTTACACTGTAATTTGCATGTCAAGCTTGAAAAGACTCTTCCTCTGTGTTCTGGGACTTAGAAGCACATCAAATAATGTTTGCTTATGGAGTCTCTACTAAAATGAAGCCAAAATTGATAGATCAATAAGCAGAACTTGTCTTCTCAATATTAGTTTGAAGAGGATGTTTTTGAAACTGGGCAAATTAATAGTTCTTTATAGTAAAGGACTGGACCTTCACCAAAAATTCTCTAGCATAGTAAATTCAGGAAAGCTTATGGTGCTGAATTAACTAGGATACCTAGAGACTTAGTGACAGAGTGACTTTGAGAATTACAAGCCTACAAAATTGCCTACAAAATAAGGACAGATACTAACCCGCTAAAGATTTTTTAAAAAATGAGAAAAAACAACTAATGAAAGGGAATTTATGAAATGGCGGTGCTTTGAGGAAGTAGTGAAAATCTGGCTGTAATTCATTCAGATGGCATCTCTTTGATCAATTCTCTAGAAGGACATTCTGAAGTCAGTTTTCCCCAAATATTTTCATTCTTTTACTTATTGATATGGCAGTGTTTTAAAGAGCTGTTGACCTCTTTCTTTGAATGTTCTCCATTCAACAAGAAGGCTTTCTCAGACCTGACTTTCTCAGATTTTCCAGGAAAAATACCTTTTTTCTTTTTTACTGTATAAATGCACTGACAGATTTCATGGAGTGAAAGATGGCATTTAACATAAAATCTTAGAAGATTCTTTAAAATACACTAAGGCTGCTTCTCTTAATTTTTTGTTCCTTCTTGGACTGTAAGCGCAGCATTTCCTACAAGAAAATAGATCTAAAAGAAATTCATCACATTCATTGTATCAGGTATAAAGAAATTCTAGAAATTAGGACTTTGAATTAATATTTTACAGATATTATTCTAACGGAAGATTTTGGGATATATATTTCCATATCTGACTATTAAAGTACTTTCCTTTCATAAAAAGATTTACAGAATTAAAGATTTACTATGCACTGGGAAATCAACCAATGCGAATTACTATTATCTGTAACCAAGAATATTAGATTTTTCACTGAAGTTAATTCCCCTCTGTTTAGAAAGAGGGAGATCCATAAGTTTTGATCGTGCTTTCTTTAACTTGCTGCAATGATTCTGGCCTAATGTTAGTGTTATTTAACTGTTCCCGGATCAGTTAGGAACAGAACTCTTGAATAACAAGTTTTTGAGCAGTAGTTCAGTCATAACATAGAAAGAAATTAATAAGAATATATTAATTTTAAAGTTTTGGTATTTGTACCATAATTGTACCCACAGTGTGTGGACATCTTCTTTATATAGTAGACTGGAATCATTGTATTGCAAGGGTATGTCACAGGAATGCTAGATGTATTTACCATTATTTAGAAAACACTTCCTTCAATGAAAGCACACATTCTTTGAAGCATCCCTCCAGTCTTTCAATTTGTTTAAATTTCTCAGAGGAAAGCTACTTCAAGAAACATAGGATACATGCCAAAGAGAGACTAAAGAGATGATGCTGGACCTCCCTTGTTGGTGTACACATGGTGCATATAAAGCAAGGATTATGCAAGGAAATAGGATGGGTAGTAAGAATAGGGAAGTAGAAGAGTATGGTTTTGGGAGAGTCTTAGAAGCTGAGGAGCCATCTGTGTGCTGGGACTTAGTGCTCCTTCTATTAATGACATCATTTAATAAAACTACATGTGGAAATTCCAGTTTCAGACCAGTGCTTCTGATAACTTTGAAATAAAGGCACATCAGTACTTTTTAGTATACATGACAATTTGTTCAATTTATTATTAGAAAATCCTAGGCTTAGTTCTATTTTGCAATGATAACTCATGTGCCTTACAGCATAAGCTTTTGTAAATCAGGTCTTTTCCCTCATGGACTTAGAGCTGGATCTGCTCTCTAGCTAAGTAGGGCCATGCCTGAATTTCTGGAGCCTTTTCTTTTTTTACTCCCTGAAAAAATAGATTTATTTAAAATTTCAGGATTTCTTTAAAGTTCACCCCTACTACAGAGAAACTATGAACCATGTTGCAGGCAATGAGACTATCACTATTCCTTTCAGGAAAAGCAGCTTCCAAGTTCATAAGGTATTGCTGATAAGTCTGCTCACCATTTCACTTTGCTCTTGGCATCTAAGTCAAAATCAGAATAGGACTAACAATTATAAACTATTTATGATTGAATTTTAGCACTAATTTTTTTTTTCCTTCCTCTCTCTATTTCAGCGAAGAAAAATATTTCAGTCATTTTTCCACTTACACAATAGTAACTCTAGAAAAGCACCAAATCCTAAAGAACTCATCATAACTGTTTATCTATGTTGTCAGAAAGACTTCAGGGATTCATAGACTTTTCCCAGCTCCATAGGAAATTGATGATAAAACTAAGTTGCATGAATTGAGTGGTATCAGATAATTCTTTTTTGCCTCTATTCATTAATAAATGTAAGGGACTTTGTTCCAAAGGTTGATTTAACACCCTTCATGCTCATTAAATACAAGAATTCTGTATTCAGGAACTCATAATTATCTTCATCATTATTAAATCAAAGCTGATAAAAAAAAACCCTAACTGGACAGGATTATTTTACTACCTTTTCAAACCCATCTTTGAGAAAACTCCATCTCACAATACTTCTTATTGATTCTTTTAGAGGAAATAAACATGTGTCTTCATATCTTTGTTTAAACAGCTGCTAATAACAAGATAAAAGTCTGATAAGTTTCTAAGGAGAAGGAAAAAGGAAAATACAAGTCAAAGCCTTTGACCCTTAGGATGCTGCTTCAAATTCAGCCTCAGATAGTACTGACTGAAAGTCATTATCTCCTAATGACCGTTCAGTTTATGTAAACTTGGTTGTATGCATCTCAGTCTGAGTTCCTGGTAAGTAAACACCCACAACAGAATTAAGCCCCGATGCATGTCTACAAAGGTCAAATGCATAACAAATCATGAAGATAAAAATCCACTCTCAACCATAAAAATGCTTTTTTAGGCAATGATTTGGAACAATGATGAAGAAAAAAGGGTGAAACTGCACAGGAAAGATAAAACATAGCCTGTAGTAAAACAGGCTGTAGTAAAGTAACACTCTACAGTAATTCAGTGTCTAGATTGTCAGTGCAATATCTTACATGAACATCATTCAGATTTTTTATATCTGAAAGAACTAATGAGTTATTTAATTTGGCTTCTTTTCTCTTATATTTGCATGAGACAAATCACTTTCAATATATCTTAACGTACGATAAACCAGGGACTGGTTTTCCAAACATATTACTAATTACTGTTCAAAATAATCTTCTGGATTTTTGATAGAGAATTTTTAAAATCTATTTTATTCCCTTTAGGAAAAAAAAACCAGCTTTTCTCATGAAGTTAATGTAGATTATCATTCCCACTACACTTAGAGTAGCCCCCTCTTAACAATCACTTAATCATGGTATTCAAGCCACATGAAGACAAATATAAAATTTCAGATGGATATATCTTTTTAAAAATCAAGCCTTTCACTCAAGATGAGAGGGACTAATTCCACAGTACTTTTTGCCTTCAGATATCAACTGTACATCTGGACTCAAGAACAACAAATAGCTATTTGTCTGTCAGAGAAAATTTGAAGATAACTGTTACGGAGCCAAAAGGCTGATGTTACGTTATCTCCTGCAATTACATGATTATTGTCCTATTTGCATCTAAAAGCTATGCTGAACAGTAGTGAAAAAATCCATAAAATCTTTCATGCTAAATCTCACAATTGTTCAGCAAAACCCAAGTGCAAATCCTAGTCCTGCACTTTAAAAACTTTACAAAGTAAGTACCTTTTATATCTTAGATGATCACCAGTGAAAGCTACTGTATGATTTCCTGAGTGTTCTTTTGTTTCTTTTCCTTTGTTCCTTAATGAGTATTCACAAGTGTTGTCAAGATACATCTTAACATAGCTACTATGTTATTTTCTGGGAAGAGGGAGACAGGAGAAATGTATTTTTTTTTCTTTTTATTCCTTTCTTTTCAATTTTTTATTTTTAATTTTCTTTCTCCTTTTTTTTTTTTTTTTTTTTTTCCCCCCCCCATGGGTTTCTTGAATATGTAGTGTAATATAGAGAATAATATCCTGAGAAATATCTCCCAGCCACAGGAAATAGAGTTTTATAACAAAGGAGATACAGAAAGCATTATATGGCTGTTGACATTACAGCGTAGCCTGTTAAAAGCAAAGTGATGTTCTTGAACTCACAACTAAACACTCTACTTATACCATCTTTCCTTCTGGAACTTTAGTCATTCAACATATTGACTAACAGGGCCTATTAAGTCCGTTTTGCAAACAGAATGAAACAATGAATCACTTTTTTTTTGGTTTGTTTCAGATTGATTGGTGAATCAATGTGGACTCAAGAACAGCTCTGAAATCCTGCCTGAACCCCTTGTTCTAATTACAAGACTGCACTATTTCCCACCTGCAGACAAAGATCAAGACCTTGAAAAGTGCTAATTTTATGCATCACACAATGAATACAATCGAAGCTGGTGATGCTCGCAACCCCCAGGACTTAGCTCATCTATTGCACTGGGGACATTTCAAGTGTTTCATCAATATTCTATAATGTTTCTTGCTCCTCTAAATACTCACACATTGCTTGTTCTTGTTCCTTCCCTATCTTCCTTCTGCATCCTTTGGAAATAACTGTTACTCCATATGACAGATTTTTTCTGTAGTGTATCATACTTTCTCCTTAAGCAGCTGAACTATGGATGACATAAATAAAGAAAACTGATGATTGTATATTCTAGTTTTAGAGGTATCTCAGGGGTCTTAGTGACTTCAGATGCGAGACAGACAAGCTAGCACTGCTGTCCCTAGAGTTCCACTTCATATTGCTACAAATGCTGTTGAGTTTGGGAATGTAGGAGTTGAGGATCTCTGCTGAATGGCAGGAAGGAATCCACAAGAGAAACTAGAGAGAGGTGCAGGCTAAATAGCTAGTACTTAAGAAATGCAAACCAAATTTTTTTAAAAAAATTGGAATCAGTGGGTCAAAGCCAGTGGGTGTATGACACCAGAATTCACTTCAGGGGTTAATACCAGGGACATCAGGGATAAATATCAGGGATGCATGTGTGTCCGTGCACTATTTTTTTCCCCACAAAACGTCTATTCTACAAAACAGACAAGTGTTCAGAGCTATTTCAAAAAGATAATGGGGTAAAAAGCTGTTTGATGATGATCAGTAGGAAAATGACTTCTTACATATTGAAGAAAGGAGGCAAAAGCTGGATTTGGAAGGGTAAAAAATTCATGCTCTCACAGAATTTAAAGTCCCTGGTTTCCATTACATATTTTTAATTATAATTTTGCATGAGTGTAGCTGGATCTCTCATAACTTTCCCATTTTGAAAGCTGAAGGAAAAGTTGCTAGCTGCAGTCAGACAGAAAACTCTCCTCTGAAATTAAGAAAATCTTCATAAAAATATCAGGTCACGGATTAAAACAGAATGACTTGAAAGTTCAAAAATAGCAAGTCTTCGCTCAGTATGTCTGCTATTAAAAATAGCTTTCAACCTGCTTAAGATGGAAAGGAAACACACCATGATAATATTATTCCTATTCTTAAGTTCTCACCCTTTCTCTTTTTGATTTAAGGGGGAAAATTGACTTTTAAGTATTTATTAGAGACAACCAAATCGTATCTAATGGACCTTTGTGGCTAGCCATACTAACCTGTAATAATTTCTATATATGAATGATAAAAAGTCCAAAGAATAATTCACAATTTAGTTCTAGCTGGTGACATTTTTAATATTTTGCACTTTCTCACATAACGCTAGTACACCTCCTCACAAATTTTAGATGCTATCTTGAATCTTCAGCCAAATCTCCAGCTAGGCTGCACTTGAGCAGGTTTACAAGAAGACTTTGAGGTCACTGGGGCTGTGCATGTGGTTGGACACAGACTGCAACCTTTACAGAAACAAGAAACAAAATTTTCATGCAAAAAGCCACCCCAAAACAAGGCCAAGTTCAGACTTCTGAGTGAAAAATTTTGACTAATAGAGTAGGTGAGTCACTGACACTAGAAAATGTATTTCCCTTTCTGTTTGCAGATTGTCCATTTTCACAAATGGCCATGGCTCAAGGACAGATTTCCTGTAATTCACCTTTCAAATTGTAATATCTATGATTCATTTTCTGAGCACCTGTAACTTGCCCTCAAAGTATCATGCCCTACTTTTGGATTCCAGAACCAAAAGGAATAACCCTCCTGCATGAAACCAAACTTTACTGGATTACAACAAAATATTTGATGGAATCTTTATTTTCTGAGATAAATTATTGTTGTTGAAGTGTATGAATACATGCAAAGCAGATGCATCTCCAGTGGAATCTCAGCACTGAGACAGCCACCTCTTTTTTATCTTAACTCCCACACATGTCAAAGATGCAGGGTGGTCCCTCAAACCATGATATCTAAGTATCATAATAGTCACCCAACCATCTGCTAGTATTTCATCCTTAAGTAGGGGACATGGCAACAGTGCATTCTGGCACTCATCTTCACTTGCCTCTAAAAGTGTTGTCTGGGGCTTTTTTTGTCCTTCTACTACTAATTTTCGCTGCCCTTATGCCACTGCTGAAACTACCCACTATCCCAGCACAACTCCATGACACCTCTGAAATATGAGAAATTATGAATTGCAAAGAGATCCTGAGAGTTGCCAGTGCTGCAACACATTGTGGGATCCCTCTGGACTCCCATCATGCCCAGTGTAGAAGTGTAGCTTTGTTCATTTGATTATAATCAGATAGGACTGAAAACACATCTAGTTGAAACCTCATTTCAAAAATCTCTCAAACAATTGCTCTAATACTTTAACTGTTTATAATCCCTGACTCTTCTACCTGTTGCTGAATGCTACTAACATAGGTGTATATGACTCTCTTAATCACAAGATTTTCCTCAGAAAAAGGACATAACCAACTGTAAGTATTTCAGAAGGTCCAGTAAGTTAAGTCTCATTCCCTTGACTGATCTAATCTTTAATTAGAGAGACTTGGAGTAGAAATGTGAAGCAGAATCAAACCTAAGCAGTTAAGTGAGTAAAAAAGCTACCTCTTTCAAGTTACAGTCTGAGTCCCTACAGCCTGGCGCTCTGGGCAAGAGACAATGTTTAATGGGTGGAAGTGACCAGATAAATGTGAGATTGTTTTGTGTTCTCCTACACTAACCAATACTAAGGCCATAGAAGACCACAGAGAACTGTCATGCTCTGGTAAATTTGTAAATGTGTAGGCTTCACTGTGTTTCACCCTTTTGTAGCTATTCTAATGATCTTGAGAATTAACTCCTTGCATATTCATTTAATACAATTTCTTCCACTAAGAATTCTTACTTTTCACATACTGGAAAAATAAATATTTCAGATAACCAGTTCTCCCTTACACTGAAGAGCTGCTTAAAATACTGCTTTCAGATGGTTGGGAGAGGGGGACTGAATTTAAGTTGACTCATTTTAGATGGTGCATAGTATGTACAGTGACAAGGACACATTAAGTAGGAGACAGTTCTTACAAATGTGTCACTCCAAGGAGATGACTCAGAGACTTAAAGTCAGGCTGCTCTTTACCTGCCTTGCTAAGCTGCAGTCTGAAATCACAGCATGCATAGTTGCAACCTTCACACCTTTATATACCAACAGGATCCTGACAGCTTCCTTTTTGAAGAGTTTAACACATTTTCCACCCCCCAGTAAAAAAATATAATGGCAAAAGAGACAAAAAGGATACAGATATATGAGAAACTTCAATTGGACAAGACTATGGGCTACACCAAATTTTCACAGTGGAGAAGCATATGTTTTTCACAGGAAATTGAATTTCTCATTTTGTTCAACTAGTGCTTGATCTATGTGCCTTCTTCCACAAATAAATGTATTTTTGTCAAACAGGGCTGCCTTCAGTAGGTCTTGATTTATTTTCATCTTAAAAAGGGGGAAAAATTGTTTTTACGTGCAATTCCTCCTAGCATGGGACAATTAGAACCTCTGAAGCAACCTGTTAAAATAACTGAGACTGGCTGTACAGTTCCGTGTAATCATAGAATTGTAGAATCATAGAATCATAGAATATCTCAAGTTGGAAGGGACCCATAAAGATCGTCCAACTTCCCACCATTTAATTTTACCTAAAACTAAATCATATGTCTAAGAGCATTGTCCAGGCACAACTTGAACTCTGACAGGCTTGGTGCTGTGATCACTTCCCTGGGGAGCCTGTTCCAGTGACTGATCACGATCTCAGTGAAGAACTTTCTCCTAATGTCCAATCTGAACTTCCCCTGATGCAGCTGCATATTGCTAGTCACCAGAGAGAGGAGATCAGCACCTTCCCCTCCAATTCGCTGCTTGAAGAAGTCGTAGACCGCCATGAGGTCACCGCATGAACACACTAATAGTTTGATGTCCTTCTTAAGTTGAGGCACCCAAAGCTGCACACAATACTCGAGGTGGGTTTGCATCAACACACTATAGAGTGGGACAATCACCTCCCTCGACAGGCTAGCTATGATGTGCTTGATGCACCTCAGGACACGGTTGGCCTTTTTGGCTGCCAGAGCACACTGGTGACTTGTATTCAACTTGCCATCAAGCCAAACCACCAGATATCTTTCCATGGGGCTACTCTCAGCCTCCCATCCCCCAGTTTGTATGTATGAACAGGATTACCCCATTCCAGATGCAGAACACGGCACTTGCTCTTGTTAAATTTTATATGGTTGGTGATTGCCCAGCTCTCTAGTCTATACAGATATCCCTGTAAACCTCTCTACCCTTGAAGGATCCTCTTATAAAGTATTATCGTTTGGTACAGTTTACCTCTAAATCTCCTCCACTAGAGCCCTCCTAGCTCCTCATTATTAGCTAGATGTTCTATTTGCAATTGCACTGCACTTGCTCATGAAATGTTAATTAAAAAAAAAAAAAAAAAAAAAAGACTGAAATTTTCTACAGGCTCATCTCACAAAAGGTTCCTCTATGTCTTGGTATACCGATGAGCTGGACAATTAATGAAGGTTTAGTAAAATTGTATTTCCATTGCTAACACTAAGCTTCCCCACATTTTCTGGTGGAATAGAATGATTTCATATTTTGTTAATGTGCTGAATCGCTCACTGCCTTACAAGTTGATTTCAGCAAGAGATCTCAGAATGGTTGCTCCCCACTATTTATGAGCATGATTAAACATGCTTGGCAAAGTGACATGAGGCAGGAACATAACCCTTGCATCACAGGCTACATTATCTTCTAACTTAGCTTTCCTTTCAGCACAATAGGAGCTGTAACAGTTATGCTTCCTACCATGCTACTCCTTGTCTTTGGCCCGTAAATCACAATGCGTCTCAGAACGGAACAGTGTCTCACAGTACAGGTTCCTCTGTAGCACAGAGCAGCACGCAGGATCCCTCACACTCTGTGCTTCCATTTCCCTTACTTGTAAAATAAACCCAAAGTAGATTGTTACTGTGAATCTGAATTTATTAAATATTTCTAACATGCTTTAAATATGGGAGAGTTTTTACACTGTCGTTTATTTAGACTTGCTAGCTACCAGTGTGTTGTTTTCTGGTAGCAGTGCTTATATGCTCTGTGTAGACACACACAGTGGAAAAAGAAACCAGCTGTGCTTCACCCACTTCCAAACAATTTGCTGGAGAAATCAGCCATAAGATCACTGTAATGAACCTTCTTCCTCCACCCTCCATTTTCCTGCCAGAGAGAATTTAAGATTTACTTGGAAGAGGAATGATATGTGTCCTTCATGTATCCTAGAAACTGCTTATTTATCTTTTGTAAATCAAATAATTCCCCTTTAACCTTGAACATTCCCCAGTCCTGACCCAGATAGTCTTGCAAAATAGGCCAGTCATTCTTGTTCTCCTTCTCATTGCATAGGGTGGTAGTGGGAGAAAAGAAAAACCTTCTGTCACTAAATCCTTTCCACCCACAGGCAAAAACTCTTCACCCAATTAACTAACACCAGGTGCACACTTGAATGCATCTGAGGTATGTGGTGTACTTATTGGCTCTGTTCCTAACTTGGCAGACAGACATGAAACCTTCCCCTGATTAGCCTTTTTGCTGGAGCTGCAGCGAAGGGTGTCTCCTCTCAAAAAAAAATCTTAGCTGTTTCTGTGTAAATAATGAGTGCCTTGACCATGCAAAACCCAGAGTACACTGTGCGTTAAAAGGACTATGCTTTTTATGAACTGATTTGTCAAGATGGCCAAGTGGCAGCAGTTCCCTGAAAAACAAAAGGCATTAGCAGTGCCTTACCAGCTCTTTGTACAAATGCTGTGCATGTAAGGAACACCACAGTCCATCTCCATGTTGGAGTTCCTAGCCTTAAGGGTATAGGGCTACTTAAGCCCCTCTGGTTCCCTATAGTTTTGCCTTCTGCCACATATATTTTTGGTCTGTCACTTTTAGCTAGCAGAGAAGATATTTTTAAATGTCTATGGCCAGTATCAGTCCAGATTCATACACACTACAACCTCTGAATACAACTGATGTGGCTCTTTAGGAGCTTGGACATCCATCACTTCCATTTTTGTCTTAGAGGATTTTAAAGCACCAAGCACTCCTGAAAATCATATGGTATAATTTGTAAATTTAGCTTGAATACAAAGAAACTGAGACATCTAGTATTAGTAAAAGTTATTAAATATTTTTTTCCTAAATGTTCTTGTTCTTTATTAATACTTCATAAATCAGGTGAACACTGACAAAATTTATGAGGTCCTAACCTGATCTGTATGATGGCCAAATTCTTTTACATGAAGTTATTGATTTATTTTCTTGTAGCAGAGCAGCTTAACATGTAACTGCTGCAACAAGCCATATTCAAGACTTTATAGTTGCTACATGTGGTTAACCCACTTAAACAGCTAAAATCCTGTAATTCAGGATTTCTACCTAATACTGGGAATATGTACTTTCTCATTCTATTAAGGTATTTACAGCACATAGAGGATCAATACGTACACTAGAATGATGAATTATAGCTACAGAGTGTAGCCAACAGAATCAGGTTTTTAAGTGATAAAATTCTAACAGCTGTGAAATTGTCCTTTGTTGTCCCATTCCATAGATATGAAATTATTAAGTTATTCTTGGAACTACTTTTTCTGATACTTTATGGTACCTCAGAACATCTAGTCACAAACACAGCCAAAATCCTTATTCTTGGATTTGGCCACTTGAAAGGGATATGAATCTTGCAGGTAACTTCAACTTTACCTTTTTACAGGTCTATCACCTCTTAAATTATCACCTTCCTCTTTTTTCTCTCCAACTAGAAGATATTGAGACTATATTTTAAAATCTGAGAGACTTAAATTTACTTTTAACCATCCTTAAAAAATGTGTCTTTCAGACAAATTGAGTCTGATATAAGCTAGTCTACTGTGCTGTCTGAAATTAAAATACAAAACACACTGCATGTGTATCCATCCCCCTGTATTCTCCTGAAGAGCTGGAATTCAGATCTTGATCTGTCAAGAACAGAAGAGCATAGGATAAGCTCAAAGATCCACTCAACATAGACACCATTGTCCACTGGAGCTAGGCATGTGGCCCTAGGAAGGATATTAGAAATAGGGTAAGTATAGAGTAATCCCCTGGCATAAACTACCACTCTGTAGAGATTATAATTTTATAGAGTTGCTGTGTAGGAAAGTTGCAACTGGATCAGTCTATTTAATATAGACAAGGCTGGATCTGTTTTTCATGAGTTTATCCAATTATTTGTGTGTGTGTGTGTGTGTGTGTGTGTGTGTGTGTGTGTGTATGTGTGTGTTACAAGAAGTCTAAAATATTCTCGCAAGGAGTTCCACAGTTTGGTTATATATTTATGTGAAAAAGCCCTCTTCCTTTGTTTTACATTACATTTGCTGTCAAGCAATGCCAGTTTGTGTTCCCTGCTTTCCTATTGTGAGAGAGACAGAATAATTTCCCTTGCTCATCTTAACAACACCTTCCTCTTTTCATATGTCTCTATCATATCATTCTTCAACGTCTTTTATTACAGGGTAATAAATCTTGATCATTTTAGTCTCTCCTTGTCTTTAACGTTTCCCTATAACTGCTTGTTGCCAATTTTGCACATTCTGCCACAGCAATTTTGAGATGCAGTTGAATTTGGCTTATTTTCCTTAGAAATGAGCTGACAGTATTTCACAAAATAAAATATTAAATGCTATATCCAAATATAAAATGTACTAAGCTTTTTCTTTATCAACTAGATTGTTTCTATGCATTAAGAGAATTCCCCATAGTGTCTGTGTTGCACAGCCATAGAATAACGATGTAATTTCTTTTTTTTTTTATATCACCATAGTGTTCACCAAGACTAAGACTTTTTAACTGACATACTCCCTCCTACTTAGTATTTGAAAATGTAACTATTCCTTTTAATGATTATCTATCTTCCCTACCTTAAACCCATATTGGAATTTGTCCTAATATTAGCATGTAATTCTGGACTACAATCAATATTTGAATCAACACAGGTTATTTCAGAAAATCTTTGCTAATGTCAGACTTTCTAATATGTGTCTTATTTTGTCTAAAAAATGAATTGTTATAGGTAACTAGTTGCAACCTGGGTAATAGAGGTTAGGAAAATCCAGAGAACAGGTATTCAGAGGTATAGCTGGCATATTTATTGTCTCAATATCAACATCCTACAATTTTCTAGCTTTTCTCTTTTCAGTGACACAGTCTGTGAGACTTTAAAACAGCTGAGGACAATGAGCAAGTGCAGAGAATGAATGTTCTGATTCAGTTTATGTTCTAGGGCAGCATGAGCTATATTCCTAAATAATTATATAAGAATTTTACACCAAAAGTAGTTATTCAGGAGCTGGAGAACATGTCACAAAACAATTTTTTTTTTTTTTTTTTTTTTTTTTTTTTTTTTTTTTTCAGTGAGCCACCCTATAGTTATTTTTGGTGGTGGAGGAAGTGATCATACAGATCAGACAAATGCCAAGTGAAAAGCACTAATTAAATTTGGGGCCACATACATACTGATACATGTAATCTTATTTCAATAGACCCAGGCTAGTTTATACTAAAAGCCATTAGGAATTCAAATGGGTACAAAGTCTTCCACCTCCCCCTACAATAACATCCTCATGGCTTTCTACATATCATCATGAATTCAAATCACTGAAGAATTCCATGCTTTTATCCTCTCACCTAATAAATCATCTATAAAGATAAGTATCCTTCACATGGTATTTGTATTAAGGGGTCATCTACTGTTTTCACAGGCAGCTATTTATTATTGGCATGTTTAGGTTCTGCATATAAATAGCGCAGATTTATAATCAAATATTTTTTTGCAAAGTCAAAACATTTAGAGGATCTGGATGAAAAAGTGACTGGAGGCAAGGCTTTGCCATCTACTTTCCCACTTCCCCGTGCCCTCTTCTTAATGGTAGCAGGCCATCTATCGATTTCTAGGAATTAAGTATACATGTACCCTGCCCACAGGGCAGATAAATCAGAGTCTTTGCAGTGTTGTTTGAAGATTTTTTAATACACCTATTAGAAGAGGTAGAGGAAACAGAGTGGGAGGAAATGGATAAAAGCCTGCTGACTCTGCAGGTTCCATCCTGTAAGTTCAGGCAGTTTGCATGACCCTCCCACCCCCTCCACCACTATATGTCAAAGGTGACATCTTTGCAATAGTTGAGTACTTTTTTTCTGTGTCTTGTAAAAAACATTAGGGCAGATGAATGAGTGGACCAGTCAGGGAAAAGATAATTCTAGATTTGTCTCTTAAAATGGACAATAGGAGACGTTTTTGTAAGACTGTAAAAACAGGACACACATATAACAGTAGTCCCCACAGTGCTACACCAGATGCCAACAACCTGTGATTCAAGGACTCTCAGAGCAAGATGCAGTTTCATTTTTAATTCAGTTGCTCTCCTTTACATTCTATCACATTAACCAATGATGTTTAGAACCTCTATAAACTTTTTTGCCATAACTTCCTAAGCCATGTTGTTCCAATTTTAAACACGTACTGTATAAAACAATATCTCCTTTGGCTAGTTTCTAAGCAGGGTCCAGGAAACACATGTGAGCAGAGCAAAGAGCAGATTTATCACCTAAAGCCCAAACCTCTTGAGTATTCAAATGCTTATCTTCTTCGGAATGCCAAAGGAAATCAATTCTGAAATGGCCTTCAGAGTCTGAGCTACCATCATATGCTGTTCATTTTCAAATCAATGACAGTGCTAACATTTATTTAATGAAAAATTAGTCAGCTTTTAATTTCACCCTATTACCTCAAATGGTTCTTTTTTCTTTTTCACTCTGTAAACTCTTCATCAAAGCATCAAAACAAAAATATTTAACTTGTTCAGCAACTTTCTTTGATTTTATTTCCCTGGATAAGAGACTGACTTAAACCTCATCATAAAGGGTCCCAGAAAATGAAGAGACCTAGAAAGGCTTCTGTGGCAGGTGCACCCGGCCAATGAAAACAGGGCTTCTTGGCCTCAGGGCCTCAAGATAGTTGGGGCCTTTGGCCAATGGGAGCCGCTACTGACCACAGGTCAGACTCGGCCTGGGGATCACTGGAGTCCCCTGGGGAGCCCTTTGGAGCTCGGCCCCTGGAGCAGCAGCTGCGGTCAGGACTCTCCCCTTGGGTCAGAACGCCGCCCAAGGAAACTCCTCGAGGTGCCTTGGGTCGGGACGCTGCCCTGAGCAGGTCCTCGAGGTTGAGAGCCCTCACTTGTTCGGTGAGTGAGAGAGCTTTTTGGGTTGGCATTAAAGAGTTGGTTTTTGTTATGTATTTTGGGTTGTTAAACCCTAGGAAGATTTTTTGTTCTCCTCTCACAGACATTTGAACCTGCAATTTGTGAAGGACTAGTTAATTGTGTCGATAATAAATTTTTAATTTTTGGTGGTTACCTGTTTATTTGAGAGCCTCTATAACAGCTTCACATACTGATTTGGAGCCACAATTTTTAAGGCTGAGCTTTTCTTCCTTACCTTATTCAATATACCACTTCTTTTGAGAATCCATTGAAGATAGCACAACAGTGTGTTTTGTGAGGTGTTTCTCATAAAAATCACTGTACTATTGCTTTACATAACTCAACATCTAGAAGTAGTAAGTAGGGAGGAAAGTCAGGACTTTCCATGTTTTCTGGTAAATGCAGGAGTTGACAGAATAGATGTGCTCTAGATTATGGAGGTCAGGGAGGATGTTCTACACTGTTGGTGGTGCCACACTGCATAACTCTGACCAGATTCCCTTAGATAATTGACATATGGAGGTTTTAATTTGTAATACAGGATTTACTTTTTTAAAGGTATTTTAAGTTACATGGGATTTTGATTTAGTGGAGAGATGCAGGAATTCATTTGAAGCACAGTGCAAGTACAAATTGCACACAGCAGAGTGCAGCAACTGCAGTGTTCAGTTGAATCACAGTAAAAGCAAGAATTTCCTTACTGACCTCTAAGATCCTCACTCTCATGACACCAGACATTCCCAATCACTACAAAGCATACAGGGGTTGAAACCAGGTCAAGCCCATTGCTCTCCTCAAAGGTGTTTTGTTTGTTGTTGAGCTTGGATTTTCTCTGTGACATGTTTTTTTACATTTTATTGATTAACTAAGGGATGAACAGTTACCAAACAGCTAATATAACCATTCATAAAGAGCAAAGGCTCCCCTTTGCCATGAGTTCAGCATCCTTTACAACAGCCATGATCAGTCACTCTGCATGTTCTTCCCCAAGCTTGATGGGTACGTTGTCTTCAGACATCAACTCTGGCCCTTCCATAGTAAGGGTTCATTGATCAGTTACAGGTGGCCATATCAGAGAAGGATGAAAAAATAAGGCAGATGTTTACTGAGTAAAGAATACAGAAGTGAAAATAAAAAAAAAAGTGTTAAAGTCTACCAAGTACTTGCAATCAAAGTCTAATGAACCAGAATATAATATAAATGAGAATGAGAAGAAAAGGTCAGAGGGGGTGCAGCAGTTGTCCATGACCTTTATATAGGTGTAGATGGATGAAAAACCCAAAAGGCTTTGGGTGGTTTGGTTTATCTGTCAGATTTATGTTTCTGTGAGAAAACAAATTCTTTCTGTGAGTTCTACTCCCATGCTAAACCCCAGCAAGTTAATAAGAGATACGTTATTTTCATACAATTCAACAATTTCAAAATCATATGATGTTTTTGCTTAGTTTAAAATAAACCTTTTCTAGAGCCTTACCTAATGCCCAGACTTACAGAAATGTCCTGATATTCTTGTGAGAATAGAAGGAAACGAAAGTAAAGAGGAGAGTTTTTATTTGTTTGGTGGTGGGTTTTTTCCCCTCTCTGCCTCTGAAAGGGTTGACTTGATATTTGGACTCCAGTTCATAGTGGGGTAAGGTAAGCATGGGGGGCTATTGTTATATGCAGACTGACTTTCCCATTTTAACTTAACAGCATTTTTAAATCTTTGCAATTTGCCCAGCAGCTGTGTTATCTCATAAACATAAGATTTTTCACTGAGATGTCAGCCTCAGCAAAACTATAACAAACAAACAATTTAAAGATAAAGTTTGATTAGCTACATAAAAGAAGGATGTGCACAACTTAACCACCGAACCTTCATTGTAAGCCTCAGACAATTGCTTACATCCAGTGATTGCCTAGTGTTTAACAACAAAAAGGAAAGTATTGTGATTGTTTTCTTCTTAATGTAAAGTCCTGCACTTAAGACCCTTTATATAATTGGACAAAATGTAGTATAAATCTTATCAGGATATACTGCTGATTTGCACAATATCATCTTTCATTGGCCCAGGTGCACTAAAGCCTAGCAGTTTTTTGTTCTTGTTTTGGTTTACATTTCTTCCTCCTCCCTCCCTGTCCTCTATGTGGTTAAGTTTTATCTTATTTGAAAAATTAATTTAGAAATGGCAGTATGTCAAAGCAGTTAAAAATAAATACGGTTTCAATTTAGAGTAAATGTTTAGGCTGAGAGACAATGTGCTTTAGCAGCCAAGACATTGGTAATTAAAAGAAACTGATTCTGTGTTTAGCTTTCTCATTTATCTTTTCAAAGTTCTATCCTACGCTTCCTTATAATGCCTATTTGCACTATGAGACCAACAGGACATGTATATGTATGTAGAGTGGCTAGTATGATGGTATTCTGAACTCTGTTAGAGCCTTGATGTGCTATCATAATGACAACAAAAGTAATACATTTATGCTGTTGAAAATGAACTTGGTGATCACTTTCCTACTTTGAATGCTTACATTAATTTTGAAAAGAAAAAAAAATAGTTTATCACATCTTTTCTCTTATTATGAAGAGGAACAATCTATCTAGCGTGCAAACAGCTCTCAAAATAGCTTTTACCATCTTTGGAACTCTGATGTCACAGAACACAGTTTTCTCAACTCAGTATCACATCACATATCCAGCCACCTTCCTAACAACTTTTATCCAACACTGAATACGCTTAGAAACACCCAGAACAACTCCATGCCTCTGCAAATTTCTGATAACTCACAATCTGTCTTAGTTATAAGGGAAGAAATATTTCATCGTCACTGTAAAGTGAAAGGCAAATCCACGCAAAAATGCACTAGTGGGAATTTAAAAAGCTTTAAAGCAGCATTGCAATTACCAGTACTACAAATAAGAATTTTTTGTATCTTATTTTAGTGTAACTAGTCTGTATTTAAGTATCATATCAATGAGAGCAGCCAAAGAATTTAAATCTCATTGTGTATTAGTAAAATTTTCATGTTCATTAAAATATGTACTACATTTTCCCTCTTCTTCCTTAGCGGTTATGTTTGATGACATCTGATGTAAGAAGCAGATTTGAAAGTTTGTTCTAAGTAAGAAAAATGTATACGTTTAGGAGTTATTAAAATAATCTCTAAACTATAGAGATCCTTGTCAAAGTATTTAATCTAAACTTTCACTTTTCATTAACCCACAAAGCTCAAAAGCAGCATATGATTCATGATTAATAAAGTGAATCAGTTAAGCACTGTGTTTTCCCTTCTTGTTTCTTAATTAAGAGCATGACCTAAATCCTGTAAAGGAATATTCAGAAATAATTTCAAATGTAAATAATTCTCATCCAACATATTACTCCTGCACTACAGTATATTTTTCTATTCACAGTGAATGGATGGACAGCTAAGTCACATGGAACTGTTTATATTTTGGCTGATTGGCTAAAACTGTCTTAATCAAGCGAAAAATATGGTTTAAAAAAGGCAATAAAAGATTCTCCTACTACCAAAACGTTAGCCATTTCTCATGCACAAAAATCAACTCAGACCTATGTCCAGAAAGAGGCACTGAAGAAAGGTAAACAAAGTTGAAGAGAAAACACCAAACTTCTTGGAATTCAAATGAAGGCTGTTTTCACTGCATTCACTCAGCAAGATAATAATTTATAAAGTGATCCCAAATTTCCCGATCATCATCAATTACTAATGTGTTGGATTAACACTGAGTTTGTTGAGACTTCCAAAGGGGCTGTGCAGTCTTCATGGGGAGCATTTACTAAATAGGAAGCCTGATCAGAAATTTTTACATGTACTAGAAGTACTAAGGTGGGATGAAACTCACTATCAGTCATGCAATGTATTAGACGATCTGTATCAGTATAACCCATCTATACAAAACCATGTTGGCCTTCATATTTGAAGTCAATTAGAGAGAGAGGATGATAAATAAAAATCAGAACCCTATTTTGAAACAATATTCATAAAATCCATTGGATAAAGGGGAAATGCATGGAAAGAGAAACAGTGCTCTGATATCCTGGAACAGAAATACAATCTGTCCAGGTGATATTTGGGTCAGCTATGGCCATGATTTCTCAATTTGTGTAAGAGTTCTTTCATTAAAAAAAAAAAAAAAAAAAAAAAAAAAAAAAAAAAAAAAAAATAAGATATAACAGCAGGTAATTAGGATATTAAAGTAGACATTCTAGGCCTTGTGCTGTAATCTCACTTGCACTTTAACGGGTTAGATAAAGGTTTTACAGTGTCAGTCTGATATGATATAAACTGCTTCATTCTTTGAAGTACTAACTATTTACTCAACACTCACAACAGAAGGAAATTATATTATTCCAGAATAATATCCAACTCTCTCCAAATAAAAACTATTAAGATGATCCTGAAGGAACTGAAAGTTACTGCTTTTCTTTTCAGGATATGTTTATGCACTCTTACTTTTTATTAAGCTTAGTCAATTTTCTTCAGGTTTAACCCCAAATTAGAGAAAGTTAATAGACTCTTAATTAACTTCTACTTATGCTGATTCAGGCTTTAAATCTTTTCCCCATAATTCATCTCTTCCAGCCCTAACTTTTTTTTTTTTTTTTTAATTCCAAAAGGAATTCCCTGCAACAAGATTTTCCACATCTCTAGCAAAAATTTTAACTGATAAAATTACTCTGCAGTCCCCTGTTATTTTCTATACATTTCAGCATCCCTTTTAAAGATATGGAAGCTCATTTCTAATTCAGCTAACAAATTCCACCTAAGACTTTTGATATATCTAGGAAGGAGACTTTCAAAGACACAAACAGGAGCCAGGCACCTACATTCCACTGATAGCTAATAGGGACCAGGCACCTGTGCCTTTGAAAGTCTCCCCCCAGTCAATCATGTTTGACAATTATTCATCAACTTTTTCTACTGTTGTACTGAAAAAAATGTGAGCTGTCACTTTCAAGAGTGTTCCTGTACACAAGAGAAGCCAAACCCATATCCATCAAAGTGACATGTTTGTAGAGCAAAATAAACTGAAGCATCTACAGAATTTATGTCATGTTATGTTTGGTGATAAACAGATGCTTTAATTACATTTGAGTTTCAGAGCCTTTTAAATCTCCTTCCTGAATTTTATCACCTATAAATAAAGAGACCTTTGGAAAGAGGAATAGATAAGCAGGAGTATTGGTTTTCATTACGAATGTGAACCTAAGTCCCAACAGTTACAGCAAATAACATACTGCTTGCCCCTTTAAACTAGTTACCTGAAGAAAAGTCTTCTATGTTCAGTTCAAGAGAAGTGCTGAAAACTTACACATTTCAGCAGGGGAGGAAGTTAAGTAACTTCAAAGATACAGGGTTTCCAAACAGCATCTACATACAGCAATAACCTTGAATCTTGTCATCATCTGTGGGTGTCCCAGGTTCTGTTTATTAGCAATTTTGGTAATTAAATTCTGAAGTATAGAAATATAAAGTGCAGGTGATATCATGGGGTAGACTGAAACATATGAGCACTTCAGTTACTCTTTCACAAAGAAAGGCTGAAGACTTTGAAGTTCATAGGGCATTTTGACACTTCCAAATTTCTGCAGTGAATATGAAGCTTGCTTGTGCTTAATTTTGCCTCCTGTTAGAAGGCTGAAAATAGAGGCACTATATGCTTATGGCTAGAATTAATGTCACTTAGATGCATAATTTTTTGGTGGCTAATCAATATAAGCTCATTCTATACTCAAGGGAGAAAATTAGACAACTAGAGTGAGGATTTCATGCTATATATGTATACATCTGTATCAAAAAAGCTTCATGAATTGCCATTAGGATGCTCCCATGTATCTCTACTGACTGCAAAGAAAGGCTACAGACTCACTTAAGACTAGCAGGTTAATTTCTAAAATTGATTACCTAAAATCTGTTGAGGCAGACTGTAACTCAAAAACCTTTTTTAACTCTTACGGTGATTTATTAGCACAGCTGGACAGAGAATCCTAAAATCCCAAATAGATTTTTTTATAACTTTGTTTTACCTTACTGTCTCTGACCCATCCGTTACTAAAGTCTAGTGTTGGTATTATTTTAAACAGTTTTGTAGGTTTCAGAGAATAAGAAATGTGGAGTATCTTTTTGCTATCGTTTGAACAAAGTCGAGATCAATATAATAGTTAAGATGAGAGAAAGTTATAAGGATAGAGGATTTGTGATCAATTATTTCAGGGACATTAACTATTTGTCAGTCTCAAAAAAAGATCAGACTTTTCATCCTTTTAAGACAGAGGTTGTATTCAGTTTTGGTTGTTGGAGGTGTCTAGTTTTCATATTTTTGCTCTTATTCAGGTCTGGAACATAATATTAAATGGGAAACTATTAAACTGTCTTCAAGGTAAAAAAAGTTTACCAAGTATCACCATGAGAAAATCAAGGTTGAAGTCCTGCTAATTCTGACTCCTCATTCTCTCTATTTAATCCTCAGACATCTTCTTTAATATAATAGATTTTATATTGTCTTTCTTTCCTTTAAGAGGTGTAGTTTACAGCATATCCCAAGCTAAATAGCTCTGATACAAATAAAATAAAACTGGTGCTAGACATTGCTGAACAGAGATCACAAACATTAACAGAAACAATCCTGTAAAGAAGGCAGAGCTAATGGATCTATTTAGAACTTGTTTATTGTCTTTCTACTTACAAACATTGCCATCAAGATGTAATACCTCCAGTTCAGAATAGGTTATGCTGTTACTATACAAAAACTGATGACACAACATTTTGAAGAACCTCCTGCCCTGTTCTTTTAGATGATGGAAAAGAAATAATTATTCCAAGAGATTCTTCAGATCTGTTATAAAATTGTGAACTATGTCCAATTCTGAAATGTCAGTATTTGGAAATACTAATGTGCCAAATTTTAACTAATTCATCTCAGTTTTGATATAGCATCTATTTTGGAGACTGTAGGTTGAGCAACTACTGTAAGACTACCAACCAGCCTGTACATGTTTGTCAGAGCTGATAGCACAAAGAACTTTAGTTTATTAATTCTGGCCTGTCACACAAAACACTCAAACATTCATCATGCTTTTAGGTAATTTTATTATTGCCTTCTATTGATTAGAAAGGTGAACATCTCTCACCATTGTGAAAATCCAAGGGAAAAAAAAATCAGGTTCATTGTGAGAGTTTAATAATTCTGCTCAGCACACAACACTGGGTTGTAGCAGGAGACAAAAAAGAAGAAATATTAAGGATTAAGGAAAGATTGGGAAAGACTTGATTATTGCTGTATTTTAATTCAGTTACATAAATATATGTAAGGTCCTTACATCTAATTAGCATATATTGAATTTTTGTCATATGCTAAAAAAAAAAGGAAGGAGCAGGTGAATTTTTGAGTACATGCTAGAAATATAGTGTGGAATACAGCTTTTCAATGATCTGTGGAAATGATGAATTTTGAGAGAAAGAAAGATAAAAAATTTGTGAAGAGCCCAAAGAATATATTTTTTTTAAAGATAATGGGTTTTATCGCATTTGTTATCCTTGAAATTACAAAAGCATGGAAATGTAAATAGAAAATAAAAGAAAAAAAAATAAACAAACCAAAAGTGATTATCAAACAATGAATAAATAACATGTGGAATTCATTTCCACAGGATACTACATTGACCATGGAATTGATAACATTAAAATATATCAGAATCCATAAACATCCAGTTAACAAGGAATAATTTTCCATATGTCACATTTAAGGCATCTTGAAAATAAAATAATGGATTCTCAATTAGCATAAAAATCACCTCCTAAAAGTCAGAGAAGTCAAGCAAAATGTATTCATTTGCCTGAATTGAAGATATGTCACCTGGAAGAACCAAGCTATTATCTATACTAGGAATATGGCCCAAAATATTTTTTGTGTTAAAGCGACTAATTTAGAGCTCACCTGATAGCAGCTCTTCAGTAGAAAAACTCTGCAGGTCAGTTGTGGGATTTGAACAATTCCAGCACTTTCACTGAAGAGGAACATTTTTAACATGTGAACTGTCTATTGTTTGCTTTATTTTTATTGCTAAATTGACATGTATCACCTCTGAAACATTAGGCAATACAGATAAGAGTTGAACCAAAGGTTTTACTACGACTCAAGTCACGGAGTGGTTAAAAAAAGTATGGATCTATTTGTCTGGAATATTAAGTTCCAATCTTGTTTTAATGTCAAGGACATTTTGCCAAAAGTGCTATGCTGTCCAGGGAAGTATTAACTGTTGAATTTGTTTCCCCTTTTTTGATTTTGTTTCCCCTTTATATATATATATATACACAATAGGTTGAAGTCTGAAAAAATGCAGATACATAATGTTTTTGACAAGGATGACATCTTAATTAAACTGAAGAGTTATGCTAGTTATCCCAAAGGATTTTAGACCTCCTCTACACACCAGCCAGTATATTTGTTTATATAGATATGTGCTCCTCTTTCAGCACTGAACTCCTCAATGTGACTGGGAGAAAGTGAAGACTCCTTACATTGCCTGAATCCACTTAGCTTAACATAGAGGTAAAGAGCTAAATATTCGGTCTTTGAGAGTAGTACTCTGTCTTGAGAATACTGCTGTGCACAAGGTCACTTATGATCAAAAGAATCACCAATAATATTTTGTTAGTTTGTTGGTTGGTTGGTCTGGTTTTTAGTGTGGTTGGGGGGGGGTGGGGTGTTGTTTGTTTGTGTTTTTTGTAAGGACTGTCATGCAGCTAATTGGCACATAGAATGCAGTTATTGAAGAGGAAGAGATTTCGATGCATATGTATCTTCTCCTTGGTTTATTTAACTGATTACTTCTCAGTAGAAAAAAAAAATGGATGATACACTAAAAAGACCAAAGTACGGCAGTGCTCTTCTTGGTCTGTGCAGTACTTCCCATCTTTGTCTGCACTTCATGTAAATATTAACAGCCATGTCACATGTTTAAAGCAGTAACATCTTAACAGTCACATCTCACTAACTTCCATCCCTTTTGTGTGTAAATAATAAAGGAGTTAAGGGAATATCCTGACTCGGTCCCAGAAAACTTCTGAAGGTATTTTCAGATCACAGTACCTGTCTTCATGAACTCTATGAGTGTTTCTGAAGTTATTCTCTTCTCATTTAAGCTGAAAACATAAAAAGCCTGGATGAAATAATAAACACTTGCATGATTTCCTCTGATTCTCTTTCTTCACTATACTGAAGTTTGCTGGCAATATCAAGCTGGAGGCATGGTGTGGTCAACGCACTGGTGGGAAGGGATGTGCCATCCAGAGGGACCTTAACAGGCTTGAAAGGTGGCTCATGCAAACCTCATGAAGTTCAACAAGGCCAAGTGCAAGGTCCTGCACGTGGATCAAGGCAATCCCACGCACAAATACAGGCTGGGTGATGAGTGGATTTGAGAGCAACCCTGTGGAGAAGGATTTGGGAATAATAGTGGGTGAAAAACTGACTATGAGCCAGCAATGTATGCTTGCAGCCCAGAAAGCCAATCATATCCTGGGCTACATTGAGACAAGTGTGGCCAGTAGGTCGAGGGAGTGGATCCTCTCTCTCTATTCTGCTCTTGTGATACCCCCACATGGAGTACTGTGTCCAGCTCTGGGGCCCTCAGCATAAAAAAGACATGGACTTGCTCACACGGGTCCAGGGGAAAGCCACGAAGATGATCAGGGGCTTGGAGCACCTCCCTTATGAGGACAGGCTGAGAGAGTTGGGGTTGTGCAGCCTGGAGAAGAGAAGGCTCAAGGGAGAGCTTATAGTGGCCTTCCAGTACTTAAAGGGGGCGACAGGGAAGATTAGGAAGGACACTTGATCAGGGAGTATAGTGGTAGGACAAGGGGTAATGTCTTTAAACTGGAAGAGTATAGTTTTAGATTAGATATATGGAAGAAATTCTTGACTGTGAGGGCGGTGAGGCACTGGAACAGGTTACCCAGAGAGCTTGTGCATGCCCCTTCCCTGGCAGTGTTCCAGGCCAGGTTGGACGGGGCTTTGAGCAACCTGGTCCAGTGGAAGGTGTCCCTGCCCATGGCAGGGGGGTTGGAACTAGATGATCTTTAAGGTCCCTTCCAACACAAACTGTTCTGTGATTCTATATCACAAAGATCAGTTACTCATACCAAAGATAAATTAAGCATGATCTTGTTGGTAAATAGTTAAAAAAAAAAAATCAAACAAAAACCTATTTATCGTAATTAAACAGTATAAAACTATCAATTCCTCTTTAGGTAATAATGTGTGAAAAATGTGGTTCTGCCTTCCAGAGCTTTCTGTGCATATTCAGGTATACTTATTCGAGGTAGCCTGGGAAGGTTAGGGTTTTATTTTGACAGAAACTGAACTATCTTGTGTCTTAAATAGTAGTGGACTACTCATCAACTATTATAATTTTTATGTGCAAGTTTGATGAGGTTGAAAGATCATTTAGTAGGTTTGTGAATGTAGAAGGGAGAATCTCTTATAATATGCAGATCATATGACATGGTTTACCTATTTCAAAAGGAAAATAAATGCCCTGCACTGCACATCTGTCACCGTAAGATATCTAGATAGCAATGCACTGTAGAAATCTGAGTGATTGTATCTAAGTGGACTGATGTAGAAGGGGAAAGGAGCAAGAAAGGAATGTAAAAACATCTTAACAATTAAAATTAACACGAATAAGTGTTTGTAAGATTTATGTCATGGCTTCTTTAACATTAAAGCCAAATAAAGGGACAGCTATGTTGGAGAAGGAAAGGTTCCGCTCTAAAGGGCAGTAAAATATTTGCTTGAAATGCAAATGGTGTCTGAATTTGCTAAAAACCTGATGTCAAATCCAAATTGAGTTTAGCTATTTCTTAAAAAAAAAAAAGATGACAGTTTTTATTTCTGGTTTAGAGTTTTATTGTAAGTTAAGGACAGTCTAACTTCATTGAAAGGAAACTTCTACCTTTGTTTCAAAGGCACTAAATCCAGTCTGGTTTTGATGCTAAAATGAAGAATGTTTAGTATGGTTTAGCTAATTCATTTGATGGAATGTATTGATTATATTGGAATTCTCCTTTGGGGCTTAAAGTTCGTTACAGTGAAACTCAGGACATACATATAAAATTGAGCAGAAAGAAGACTACAGTTGCTGAGCTGAACATTTTTTACGTCGCTTTATCCTACACTTAAATCAACAGCAATTTATATATTTCTCAGTGGGAAGTGTTTTCAAAAGAGGGAAAGGGGAAAATGGACTGGAGATCTGGAGAGGGACAAGTACAACATTTGTTTCCTTTCATGAATGTATTATTGTTCATAGTGCCTAGCTGCAGATGTGCCAGACTGATCCTCTAGCATACCAGAGTTTGATACCTTATTGTAAAGACAGCAAATAGACTTGGGTACATAAACAGTGATGTAATCTGCAAGAATAAAGAAGATCTCTGAAATTAACTTCCCATTTGATTAAGCAAGATCAAGTTTGTTTACAATTTTATTGTTCATTATACAATCCTTTTTTGGGTTTTTTTTGTTTTTTTTTTTCCCCTACATGATTTTAGGGAGGAAAGAGATTCCTAAAGATGTCCTATGCAGAGTGTTATGTTACATTTAAATTCTTTAATGTTTGGAGAAACAATCTATTAGAGAATATTTAGGTGAAAAGATAATGAAATAGAGACAAAATTTTTGATTTGCTAGTTATATATGTTATATATGTTGAGAAATTCCAAGGGCTACACAGGTAGAGTGGAAAAAAAAGGGGTAGGAAATGTATGTTATCTAAGGTGCTAAAATTTAGAAATTAAGAATGTAAAATAAACCAGTGAATTAGAGAATTGTACAGCCCAGCATTTTGTTTATGACAACCATCGAAAGTGATGCCTAGGAAACAGAAAAAGGACAGGGCATAAAAACATGGTATTTCACAGGAGCTTTCTCCCAGTTTCCAGTGACTTAGGGCTCAGGATAGATTTTTCTCCCATTAACTTGTTCAGTCTTATCTTCTTACATAGTCTTTTACTGACTACAATGTCAGAGAAGGAGTTCCACAAATTAAATATGCCTTGCATGAAGGGCCCACTTCTTTTCACTTTCTTTTGAACTGCTAGCATCATTTGATGACTCACAATAATACATAAACTTATAGTTCTTCCAAACTTCTGCACATGCACCAAACCAAGGCAAATATGTTAGTGAGATGAGTTTTTTGAGGGAGATTTTTTGTCTGTTTGTTTTTGTTTTTGTTTTTTTTTTACAAGAACACAGTTAAATGAAATTCAACATATTTCAGAGAAGCTGCAGTCCAGATTCAGCTAAAGCAATGACTACACAATAGATAACTTAAGCAGTTATCTAACCATGCTTTCTTCCCTTGTTAGCTCTAAAAATTACCAGTAAACTCAACAAATCATAGCAAAAAAAAAGTATCAAATTTTTTAAAAGTGGGAAGTGTAAACACAAAGATGAACACAATTCAGACAGTTTGCCAGTATTTATTGAGCAACTAAAATAACCTGGTATGTGTCTGTGGAGGAACATGTGCATGTGTGCATTTGTTAGTATGTACAGGCTAACATTGTCCTCTTTTTGACAGTCAAAACTGTTCTCAAATTGTCTTTTGTGCCATTTTTCTGTCATATCAATATACTACTCCAAGCAACCTGTAGATACTGTTTGTTGTTGGACTAGTCCTAATCCATTATTAATTTTCTGAGTTGACATGTGTTCTAAACATGTAATATATGATGCAATAACAACATACAATTATTTTTCTTCTCCAGTAAGAGAAGGTGTGGGTGTCTCCATAAATAGCCCTTTGAGTAAATAAAGGTAGAAAAGGAAGATAACTGTTTCTTTTTTAAGACCTGGTTAATTCCATTCATACAGAAAACAAATCTAATTAAAGAGTGAAGACTAAGACTCATATTCTATGCTTCTAGTCAGGTCCAGAGCATAATATCTAGCTTCCTTTACTCAGCCTTAAGATTTCAGGTTGTCATTTGGACACTGCATTCTGAACCGTTTAGCCTCGTAAGACCAACACCAGGTCCCTCCATGAACACATAACAGACTGTGCTGAACCTTCACTGTCCAGCAAGACAACACATAGAAGGAATCTTTGCTCTTTCCACTTGAATGGCTGTCTGCTCATGTCTCTAGTATGTTTTTATATTTTTCTTCTGTGAGTCAGTTACTAAATCTTCCAAAAGGCTTGCATTGTTCTTCCCCAGTGGAATGTGCTGAAGGAAGCAATGTGAGCAGTGCACTCAACCTCTTCAGTTTCCTGCTGCCCCCAGTTGTCCTGCACACTGTCAGGATATATAAATAATGCCAACAAATCAGGCATTACAAACCTGTCTCTTCACCACTGCCTGATGGATAGATGCATTTTGGAAATTGTACCTTTTGTATTGCCAAACAATCTGTCACTTGTGTCCTCCTCTTAAACCTTAAACTGTGCAGATGAAGAGACAAATAAGAATAATGTGATAGAACGCACCAGGATGCTGCAAGTGCTCTGAATACACTGTTAGGTTATATTTATGCATGATGAAGCAAAAGGAGCTGGTTTCCCTTATGTGCAGAAAAAAAGAAGAAAGGATGGCCTGTTCCTGATTCCCCTCCCGCCGCCCG